>NC_091770.1:61976516-62664016 GCF_029378745.1 Bos indicus | reverse complement strand
ACCACGTCTCTTATGTCCTCTGCATTGGCAGGTGGATTCTTTAACACTAGTGACACCTGGGAAGCCCTTGGATGCATAGGGAATGTCTATTCCCTATGTTCATCAGACTGTGCACTGAAGACCTATACATTTCTTTGTGTGTAAATATTACCTAAATAAAACCTGTTTTTGTTGTTGTTATTGTTGTTGAAAAAATGAGAAAAGAAGTATCAGTAAGCAGACACAGAGTCATTCCCAAATGCCATTTGGTCAGTCATCTGTCTAAGAGTCATTCATTCAGCAAATATTTCTTGAGCAGTTAATATGTATTAGGACTATTCTAGAATCCATCAATGAAGAGATAAAACTACCTGTCTTCGTGGAGCTTACATTCTAGCAAGACCCTTTAGGGGACAGAGAGGTTTCCCCTGGTCTCAGCTGGAGCCCCTGGAATTTCTGTTCTCAAATGCCCCAGTGATCCATGGAAAAGGGGGATTCGTGAACAAGACTCACAAAGCAGCAAACAAAAATTCCTCACAAGCTTCATAGCCTAGAACTTCTCTTTCAGGTGGGGCCCAGAGGAAGAGACTGCGTATCTTCCGGCCCCAACCCCAGAGTCTCCCTGTGACTTGGGGGAGGGGAACAACAACCACATCACCGCCCCACCAGCCACTCCACAGGCGGAAAAGATAGCGCTTCTGCCAGAGGGTCTGGGCTCCTTCTGGCACATCTGCAAAACAGGGCGTGGGCTCTGGCCAAAGCCCCAAACCAGAAGGTGGAAACTCTGAGCGCTGGGAGAGGCGAGACGTGTTGGTGCTCTTAGAAACCAAACCTATGTGCTTAGAAACACCGCAGAAGGGCTTGGCAGAGTGGCTGGGATTTGATGGTACTGCAGTGAATCACAGAAACTCCAGACAAGAAAAGGCCATTTGAGAGGGGAGGCAGGCTCTTTTGAAGTCTCAAAATCTTCATTAAATAAAGGATCCAAAGGGTCTCAATCATACAGCAAAGTATAATAACATCATATATAGTGAGGAAAAATGAAGCAACATCTAGTTATTATTAATTTAAAAATGACCTAAGTGACGTAAAATATTTTAATTTATAAAGATAGCGCAACTTATGCAGTAAATCATATTTTGCAGTTAGGCATTTTTTCAGTAGTAACAATAAGATAATTTTACAGGAATAGGGTTAGGGTTGCCGTTTGTGAGGCTTATCATAACATTGCTAAGCTCTCTTTCCAGTTTTTGCTCTTCCTATAATCCGTTTTGTTGTTGTTGTTGTTCTTGTTTTTGAGTTGGCCACACTCACATTATTGGCTTTCTCTTCCATTAATTGAAAACATATTAAAACTTCCAGATGATATGGGAACTTCATTTAGAGGTTGAATAAGTGCAAAGAATTAAATTCAGAAAGAGTTTCCTTAAGCCTAAAAATAGTGAAAACTTCAGCAATGTTATGAAAATGACCAAAATGCCCCAATGACCCCAGAAAAAGTGAGCACCCAAGTTCTTCCCAACACAATGGAACGCTTTACCACATGTGGTCTCATTCACTGGTTTGCCCAGGGCAGCAAACTGACCCACAAGGGCAAGGAAACAGAAAAAGAAAAGACACAGTTCAGAGGGATCAACATACTTTTGGAATTTGGAAAGCTTATGTATTTTTTGTAGAAGTTGTAAAATTTTTCTGTACAGAGAGTAAATGTTTCAGCCTTCGTGGTCTTTGTGGTCTTCGTCAAAATTATTCAACATTACCATTATCACAGGAATACAGCCAAAGACAAGAAATGAACAAATGGGCATGGCTGTGTTCCAATAAAACTTTATTTACAAAAGCAGGCTGTAGGTGGGATATAACCCACAGGCCGGTTGTTGGCCAGTCCCTGTATTATTGGTTGCATGAGAGCAGGCCAGGGACAACTACAAACAGAAGTCAGGGAAGAAGGGCTAAACGATGGAGTCAGGGACTGCGACGCTCACAGCATTTCGTTTTCCTTGTGGACTTGTAGGTGGCCCACATTTTCCCAACCTCTCACATAGTTAAGTGGGGCCATGTGACTGAACTCTGAATAATGGAATATGAGCAGAAACAAAGTCTTCCATCTTCAGGCCTGGCTCCTTAAAAACGTCCCAGGAGATCTCTGTGTTCTCACTTGCTCTTCCCTTATCTGCTGGCTGGTTACAGAGGACCCATGGAGAACTCTGTGGCCCTGGAAGGAAGGTATGCCAAGTGGCAAAAGCAGAAAAGTAGAAGAAACCTGCTGCTGCTGCTGCTGCTGCTGCTAAGTCGCTTCAGTCGTGTCCGACTCTGTGCGACCCCATAGACGGAAGCCCACCAGGCTCCCCTGTCCCTGGGAGTCTCCAGGCAAGAAGACTGGAGTGGGTTGCCATTTCCTTCTCCAATGCATGAGAAGAAACCTAGGGTCCCAGATAACGGGTTTAAGCAGAGCTTCCTTGCCAACACCCTTGAGCTCGGACAGGAGGTGGGCGTTATCTTTTTATTTTGCAAATTGCTGAAGTTGGGAGTTTGTTGGTAGAGTAGTCAGGGTTACTGATTGTAATATAGAATCCAAGGATCATGTTGCCTTCAGTCACAGACACATTCCCCACAGCCTTTCCCTCACCCAAAACCCAGAAATTGGATGCAACATGTACTTTTAAACTTGTGGCAAGGATAGGGTTGAAATCAGCAGAGTTTTTTTAAAATTTGGGGCTAAAAAAAACAGTCAGAGCCTGTGATCCTGCCCTAACTGCAAATTTAAGTCTGTTTTTTTTAAAGGAGTTTTCAAATGTTTTGTGTAAAATTAGTCTATTTTATTTTCATACCAGCTTTGTGAGCAAGGGTATTAGTTAGAACCCTTTAGTTTTGAGAAGCTGAGACCATTTAAGCTAGCTGTGAGCAAAACTGGGGAACTTATGATAAAAGATGAGGGCATTTCCTCAGACCTGAAGATAGAAGGAAAGCTCGGTCTCAGGCCAGGCCAGGGTTCGGCAACTGGAAATCAGTCAAGAACGTCTCTCAGCTCTGCCCCACAAGCTGCTCTGTTCTTCTATAGCCCAACTTCCTCTCTCAAAGATGGCCAAGCCCAGAGACTGAGGCTTTTCATTTCTTTCTTTCAAAAAATCAATTCATACTGAGCCTGAACCTCCTGGTACTTATTCTAAAATCCCAGGAGAGGTTCAGGATCGACATGTGCACACTGCTATATTTAAAATAGATAACCAACAAGGACCTACTGTATAGCACAGGGAACTGGGCTCAATATTCTGTAACAGTCTAATTAGGGAAAGAATTTGAAAAAGAACAGAGCCATGTATATGTGTAACGGAATCCCTTTGTTGTACACCTGAAACTAACACAACATTACTAATCAACTCTACTCCAATACAAAATAAAACGTTTTAAAAAATAAAATATAATCCCAGGACAGGAAGTCTGATTAGACCTATGTGAGGGTGGTGTCCACTCCTGATTCAACCTGCTGTGGCCACAGGTTGGGCCATCCTGGGGCGACTCCCCATGCAGGTAGACAGGGCAGATATGTTTTCCTTTTTTTAATCTGATTAAATCTACAGGCAGGGCAAATATTCCCACAAGAAAAGTGTGGCACAGAGACATTACTGACTTTGTGAAAACCACCTAGATGCCTCAGCAAGGCTGGTGTCACAGCCAGCCATCCTTGCTGTTTATCCCATTGCCCCATCTCTCACCACAGGTATCCAGCTTCCCACACAAATCAGTCATGCCTTCAGATACTTACCAAAAATGCAGCCTTCTCCAAAGGCAGGTCTGAATTTCCCTACTGCCCTTCCAAAGCTTATGCTTGCTTTGCCATGACAAGCAGGAGTAGGATGCGGGAGAAAGAGATAGGAGGGCTATGGATTTCAGCCAAGCATGGTGGTTTGTACAGTGAAAGTGAAAATGAAAATCAGTCAGTCGTGTCTGACTCTTTGTGACCCCATGGATTGTATAGTCTATGAAATTCTCCAGGCCAGAATACTGGAGTGGGTAGCTGTTCCCTTCTCCAGAGGATCTTCACAACCTAGGATTGAACCCAGGTCTCTCGCATTGCAGGCAGATTCTTTAGCAGCTGAGCCACTAAGGGAAACCCAAGAATACTGGAGTGGGGAGCCTATCCCTTCTTTAGCGAATCTGCCCGACCCTGGAATTGAACCAGGGTCTCCTGCATTGCAGGCAGATTCTTTACTAGCTGAGCTACCGGGGAATTGTTTGAAGAGCCTCTGGTATAAATCACTCCTGGACTCTAGGCTGAAAATTACCCAAGGAGTATGATTACTACTATTGTTGTTGTTCAGTTGCTAAATCATGTCCGACTCTTTAATGCCATGAATTGCAGCATGCCAGGCTTCCCTGTCCTTCACTATCTCCCGGAATTTGCTCAAACTCATGTCCATTGAGTCAGTGATGCCATTTAGGTTGTTTGCAGCTTTTTCCCTGTTCTAAATAGGCTGTAATGAATTCCCTGGCAACTCAGTCTTTAGGCATATCTTAGACTGTTTCCTCGGGTAAGTTCCTAGAAGTGGAATTCCCACCTGCACTTTTGATGGGAATTTTGAATGGCAGATGCACTTGTGATGCTTTTTGCCAAATGGCTTGCCAACAAATCTCTTCAAAGCACACTTCTCCCAGCACTGTTTGGGAGTGTCTGTTTTCAAAGATCTGAATTTTAAAAAGTGTTCTCTTCTGTTTTGTAAAATGCCTTTAGGAAGTTTGTCTATTTTTCCTGTCCAGGTGAGACTCCTGACAGGAAAGGCTGGCCTGGGCATCTTGGTACTTCAGGAGACTGTGTGCGGGGAGGTCCGTGGGAAGCCTGGCAGGAGGGCTTTAACCTGAAGCAGCCTCCTGGCCCATCAGCTGCCCTTTGCACTTCAGAAAAGGAACAGAAAATAGGAAGTCTCAGCGTTCACACCCTCTGAAGTGTGCAAACTGTTGTTTGACAAGCAGAGAGATTTCTTTTTACAGTGTTTTCAGCAGAAATTGAACCCTCTGGAGGCCAGAGGCCACGGGATATGATGATTACAGACACATGACATTGACCAAGTGAGTGTAGCACGAGTCCAAGGACCACACAAGACTGTCACTTGGCTCCTTCCCACCTGGGAATAGAGGTGAGCCCAAGTCTTGATCAGGCCAAGCCCTAGATGGCCAGGCTCATCACCAATGACCCGAGAACCACATTATGTTATTGGTCGCTATTGGAAGTGTGCTTAGACGCTCAGTCATGTCCAGCTCTTTTGCGACCCCATGGACTATAGCCCGCCAGGCTCCTCTGTCTATGGGGATTCTCCAGGCAAGAATACTGGAGCGGGTTGCCATGCCTTCCTCTAGGGGATCTTCCTAATCTAGGGATCGAACCCAGGTCTCCCACATTGCAGGCGAATTCTTTACTGTCTGAGCCACCAGGTAAGCCCATTATTAGAAGATGATCTATTAAAAGCTCATCATTTGGGGCATGTAGTGGTAAAGAGAAGTACAGAAACAGAGAGTGTGTCTGCTCTCTGTTCTCCTTGTCCTGAGTGATGCTCCAGATGTTGCAGGCTTGACTCTGCAGTGCAGACTTAGTTCAGCCTCCTGCCCACCAAGGAGTCAAACACACACACTGTCCCTCCCCGACATGGACTGCTCAGTGTCCCACTTCAGGGTATGGAGCGGCTCCAATAGTTAGGGGAACTTGAGGTCCAGCACTCCCATCCTTCTCACCCATTCCTCTCAGGGTCTATATTCCCATTTGCCAGCCTAACATGGAGGGTCCTTAGGGACCCTTGCCCTTCCTCATTTCATAGGGATGAACAGTCCTCCACAAGGTGGAGAGTCCCAGGGGCAAGCCCATCCCTGAGAGCCAGTGGCTGATAGGAATGTGGGTGGCAGGTGCACCCGGCAGAGTTGGCCTTTGGCACTTGTCTTTGGATAATTATGTCATTCTTAGGTACCATTGGGCTTCCCTGGTGGCTCAGATGGTAAAGAATCTGCCTGCGATGCAAGAGACATGGATTTGATCCCTGGATCAGGAAGATCCCCTGGAGAAGGAGAAGCCCATGGACAGAGGAGCCTGGTGGGCTACAGTCCATGGGGTCGCAAAGAGTTGGACATGACTAACACTTTCACTGTCACTTTAGGTACCAAGGTGGTGGTTTTAGTCGCTAAGTCGTGTCTGATTCTTGAGACCCCATGATGATCAGTTTACCTCTGTCTTTTCAACAGACTTTTTGCTGGAAGCATCTCTGTGGACCTGAACTGCCTGCCGTGCTTCTGGAAGACTACTGTATCTGCATGCAGCGTCCCAAAGTCACCTGACAGGGCTTCATCTCAGTCCTTCTTTTTTGGGGCCTCCAACTAAATTGAATAGGCCCTTCTCTCTTTCTGCATCTTTTTTTCCTTACCCTTGAAGCAAAATTCAATTTCTCAGAGAGTTGCCTTCATTATTCGCTAAGCTGAGATAATCCCTGGAAAACACGTGAAGTACGCGGAGTACACAGCTCCCTGCCTTTCAGTGCCTCTCAAGCAACCTCAGAAACTCCCATCTCACCTCCACTTCTAATGCTGCCTCCTCCTGCTCCTGGCTTTTCTCCTGCCATACGTCCTAGCCTAGGAGGCAGGTCTGTGGCAAACTGATTTTAAGCAGTTGACTTCATCTCCTTGGACCTTAGTTTTAAAGAATGACAATATCAGATCACTGAATGATCTATGCCTCCTGTCAGTTCCCTCTCTCATCTTAGACCTAGCCTTCCAGGTCCCACTCCTGCAGGATCAATATGCTGTCCTTCCAGACATTTTCTTTGAATTCTTCCCAAGTGTCTTCTAGAGGCGGGGCCACACCTCCAGAGTATAACTCTCCTGGGGGGAACAGCACACCCTGGATTGGGGGTGAGTGATGCTCTGGAGCCTGATTTTGTGGTGGCCACCACCCACTGCAAAAAAGCTGGTGCTGCTAGGTCACTTCAGTCATGTCCGACTCTGTGCGACCCCATAGATGTCAGGCCACCAGGCTCCCCCGCCCCTGGGATTCTCCAGGCAAGAACACTGGAGTGGGTTGCCATTTCCTTCTCCAACACATGAAAGTGAAAAGTGAAAGTGAAGTCACTCAGTCCTGTCTGACTCTTAGCGATCCCACAGCCTACCAGGCTCCTCCATCCAAGGGATTTTCCAGGCAAGAGTGCTGGAGTGGAGTGCCATTGCCTTCTCCAGCCACCCAGAACTTGCTTGTCTCAGTGGTACTCCCCTGGTCCAGACACTCTGCTTGTACAAATTCATGTGTAAGTAGGAATTTCCCCTCTGTTTAGGTCATGGGTGAGGTGAAGTGGACTTTGAGCCTATTGCACTGTAAACACAAACTAACTGTAAATTTCATGGTGGTGTCTCACATACAGAGGTGTTCATCAAAACCTGTGTAGGGCACTCCATCTGACCCTGCTGACCTAAAAAGTGTCTGATGTTTTTTCTTTGCTTAAGCAGAGAGTTACTTTTTTTGGAAAAGAGAAAGTCTGGCCCCTTTCTCCTCTAGTGCCCTGAGTGGGTTGTCACAGGTTCTAGATTGGATTCGAAAAAGAAGTGCGTGCTCTTTGGGTTAAAGATGAAAGCTATTCAGGTGAACTGAAGGCAGTTAGAAAGCAGGCAAATGCAAACACAGTCTCATAATCTCACATCTGCAAATGACTGGAAATCTACCCACAAAGTAGGATGTGACAGCCTGGCTGAGTAATCAAAGCAGGAGTCTGCTCAGTGAGGAAAATCTTAAACAAACAAACAAACACCCCCCTACCCTCAAACCCATAACAAACAAAAACCAAAATAAACCTAGAAAACCCAAACAACAACAGTAACCACAAGACTGGATGACTGCTAAGGCTCTCAGGACTCCCCAGAATTACCGCTGAGCAAGCTCATTAAGGCCTAAGTGGTCGTTTTCCACCTGCCTGTAGCTGTTGGAGGCACTCGGGTGGCTTGTTGGGATAAGGATGTTCTGTCCTTGCTGTTTTACCAGCCGCTAATTAATCCCTGTGACCCAGCGCGGGGAGGAGGGTCAGGCACAGGAACCTCTCCTGAAGACTCAGCCGAGACGTTAACCAGAGTCCCAGCTCCCCCTCAAGAATGGCCTGGAGGAGCTGAGGTGGGACACCGCTGTCTCGGGCCACTCATCACCCTTGCTGAGCTGGTGATCACTGAGTCTCCTCAGAGAGCCCTGCCCAGGATCCCGACAAGCAGGGAGGAGCAAAGCCACACTGTGGACAAGCACTTAAGCACTCTGGACTTGTTTTTCTCATCGGCAACGTGAGAACCTTGCCAACTCTACCACCCAGGAGGTATCAGAACTGCTAAGCTGAGGTCCAGAACATAAAGGATCAGGTGAGGGAGTTGTCACTCTAACAGCCAGCACTTATCAAGCTCTTATTACACACCGTGCTATGCTTGGTGGGTTATGGACCTCCTTTTGCTTAAGCCTTATAGTTGTCTTGCAAAGAAGAGTCGTGCAAACCCCTATTACAGAAGAGAAAAATGAGGAATGATCAAAAAAAGAGTTCAGACTTGTCAAGACTTACACAAAGAGATCATGGAGCTGGTAAGCAGCAGGATTTGAATGCCAATCTCTTTCCTAGTGCTTTTTTCCTTTGCACGGTACCTCTGAGTGGATAGAAGCTGGTCCCCTAAAAAATTGTTGCCAAATACAAAGAAGGTACACTTTATGGAGGACCAGTCAAGCCTTCAGAGGACTGCAGCACCGGAAGATAGTGTAACTGTCACATCATGAGAGAGCCTGAGTTAGAATTACCCAGCAAAGCTGTTCCTAGATTCCTGTGTGAGATAATAAATGATCATTGTTGTTGTAAGCTGGTAAATTTTGGGATAATTTGTTGCCCAGCAATGGATAACCAATACTGCATTTGTTGACCATTCATTCATCTGACAGACATCCATTCATTATTTATTGTGACAAGCCCCACGCCACATGCTTAGGGTGCAGTAGTGAACGTGATCAGTAGGGTACCTGCCCTGATGGAAATGAGCATTTAGCAGGAGAGATGAACATTAAGCAAACAGACAAACAGGTCAAAGAACATTGAGAGAGAGGAGACACCTTCTTCAAAATTAAGTTGTTGGGAAAGTTGATGAGACATTAAACCTGAGGAAGATAGAACCAGAAGGTTCTGGCATTTTCCTCTTAATGGCCTCATTTTTGGCTGCCTTGAGTTCTTCTGGAAATGACACAGGGTATTAAAGAAACTAGAAATCAAAATGATGGAGAATTCTTATTTTTCTTAGGGAATGAATCTCCCCTATGGAGAAAGTGACCTTTTGCTAGGTAAGTGCTTTAAAAAGCCCCCTAGGAAAGCTGGTACAGGTCAAATAGCTCTGCATTAGGAAAGGAATTAGGGAGATTTACTTTGGCCACCTCATGCGAAGAGTTGACTCATTGGAAAAGACTCTGATGCTGGGAGGGATTGGGGGCAGGAGGAGAAGGGGACGACAGAGGATGAGATGGCTGGATGGCATCACTGACTCGATGGATGTGTCTCAGTGAACTCCGGGAGTTGGTGATGGACAGGGAGGCCTGGCATGCTGCGATTCATGGGGTCGCAAAGAGTCGGACACGACTGAGCGACTGATCTGATCTGAAGAAGCAACCAAGGACAGGTTTGGAGAAGGCTAGAAACTAAAGAGGGACTTGGGGAGAAAAAAATATCTAGTGAGGATTTTTATTCCTTTGTTTCTCATGTAAAGTGTGGTAAAATGCTCTTTCTCCCACTGGCCATTCTTGGCCAGTATAATCTCTTGTTTTTGAGGATGTGACAAGGAGGACAGAGGAGAATATGCCTGCTTTCAAGAATGGCTTCCGGTGAACCTCAGACTGTTCACATGAGACCAGCCACTTACAGTAACGTTAAACAAATACATAAACGCAGTGGTGTTAACCATAAAAAAAAAAATGCTTCAGATCATCATGGCAATGCCCCGTGCTATGGGGGCTGTGCTCTTGATGCTCATCAGTGGCATCGGTGCCCTGCTGACAACTGTGCAGAGGTTGCTGAAGGCAGGGCCCAGGCAGGTGCTGCAGCAGATGTCAGCCCTGGCGGCACCTGGCACCATGCCTGGCACTCTAGAGCAGCTCAGAAATGTTGCTGCATGCTTCCTGCACCGCCACTTCCTTGTCCTTCAATGCTCCGGGGAGTGGGGCTTACAGGGGAGCACGGCTTACAGGGAGCAGAGCGTGGGTTGTAGCCCCTTGTTCCTAGATTCAGGAATGGCTCCATTGCGCTGGGCCTGGGACAGTGTGAGTGACAATGCAGATCTGACCACATAGTTGCCACTTTCTTCTGAAGCTTGCCTATCTTCCTGAAACAAACCACCTTGTGGACCCTTTTTTTGTTTCCCCTGGGATAAGTTCTTTCCCGTGGGTGTCTTGGTCTCTTCTATGAAAAGGCCTCCACTTCTCCACTAGTCTTCAGAAAATGTCTAGATTTTCCTGAATTTGAGAGTGAACATGGCTTAGGTTCAAATAGGAACTTCTGCTACCTGTCATATGCATATGAGGACTGAGACCAGACAGAAGCCCAGCAGAGTCTGATGTTCTAGACCTGCAGTGTCCAACATGGTAGCCATGAGCAACATTTGGCTATTTAAAGTTAGGTTAATGAGGGACTTCCCTGGTGGTCCAGTGATTAAGAATCCGCCTTGCAATGCAGGGGATGTGGGTTCAATCTCTGGTCTGGAGAACTAAGATCCCACATGCCGTGGAACAACTAAGCCCATGTGTCACACATATATACACAAGGACACATACAAAAAGTTAAGTTAATGAAAATTCAATAAAATTTAAAATTTAGTTCCTCAGTGGCATCAGCCACATGTGAAGTGCTTAATAGACCCTTGTGGCTAGTGGCCACCATATTGGACTGTGTAAATTATATTAGTAGATAGAAAGATAGAACCTCCCCAACACCACAGTTTTATTGAACAGCCTTGCGTCTAGAGCCAGAACTCAAAAAATGGATTCTGCTATCAAAGAGCTGGCCATTATGTGTACACAAGAAAACTATTCATTCAAGATAAACAGAAGTCTGTCTCACACATGGGTTAGGCGCAAAAGTCAGCATATAAGGCAAAAATAGCTTCATGTCAAATTTTCCCTTGAAAAGTCCCTTAGGAAAGGGTCACTTGGGAGATGAGCTCTCAGTAAATTCAAGACCACAATTTTTCATCCAGTGATAGAGCAGATCTTTGTTTCTTTGGCTGAGCACCAGAAAGCTGTGATTTGCAGTTAGGAGCAAGCATGAGGAAGATCAAAGATCTCTCTGCACCCTGGTGTGACACTCCAGGGAGCCAGAGAGCTCAACTGTGAGAGACGCAGGAGACAGAAGCACCTGAATCACACGTGCATTCTCAGGCCCTCTGCTCCTCCAACGGGAGGACAGGTGGAATTGCCCAAAGTGGTCAAGGGTTCTTTTTCTCTATGCGGTGTTTTTTTGTTTTGTTTTGTGTTTTGGTGCCGAATGTGTGGAGGTGAAGTTGAATACATGAAATGCATTTACAATATAATTTCCCCACACACATTCCATGAGGACGTCATTTTCTTTTTCTTTTTTTGGTATTGCTGTGGGGCATATGGGATCTTAGTTCCCCGACCAGGGATGGAACCCATGCCCTCTGCAATGGGAGTGTGGAGTTTGAACCCCTGGGCTACCAGGGAAGTCCGGGCCATCCTTTCTTTGCTGGGGGCATCATTAGAGAAAGGGTCTGCTCTCCACCAGAGACTCATGTGTTTTGTAATTAAAGAATACCAGGTTTCTCCTTGAACTCCTCCTTTGGGAGGCCAGAATCTCAACTACAACTCTGAGTCCCAGAAAACACAACACTGGCCCCTCAGATCAAACCTGAAGTTGGTCTGTATACTGGGGTGTTTGGGTGTTGCACAGAGAAGAAGGGGCCTTCAGGCCATTGGAAGCCCAGCTAAGGTCCTTTAGACCCAGATGCCCTCCTGGGTCACCCCAGTGGACAGGTTGTGTTCCTGGGAACTCTTGTCATATGCACTTCTCTGCCCATTCAGTCTGGCTCTATATATTGACAGTCATCCTTGTGTTTTATTTCATAGGTACCTGACCTGTCTTTTAATAAGATCATAAATTCTTCAAGGGCAGATGGCATAGATCTTCAAGGGCATAGGTCTTTTATGTTTTTATAACCCACACTGTCTAACACGGTGCCTTCATTAAAAAGTGCTCTGTTTCTACGTAGCTTCATCAGTTATGAGTGATTCTCTCAGGATATGAACTAACTCTACACACAAGCTGTAAGAGCACCAACTATATGAAAAGGCCAGGATTTGCCCTTTCAACTTAGCAAGCTGAATTTTTAAAATCATTTACTTAATTTTGAAGTTGAGGATTGCAAGGGGATTCCCAAGTCAGGGATTTACATTTGTAAAAGCAAAGATAATGTTAGTTGCCTTAAAAACCTCAAACTATGAGGTAATTCCAATATTTGATGTTAATCAAAGCCTTTCCAAGAAAAACAGCATCTATTTCTAACTTCCTCAAACAAAGAGACTGTGGTCTTGTGTCCATACATATGTGTGTGTGTTTTTTTTTTAATGAGGGATGAATGAATGGTTAATTAGACTCTTAGAATAACAGACCACAGGACTCTAGGAAGACTCTCATTTAAAAAAATTATTTGTCATATCTTATTATGTTGTATATTTCTTCCTTGATCACCTTTCACAGCATTAAAATAATTTTATGCTGAACTAAAGGTGATTTTTATTGCATTAAGAAAAATCCATGCTTTCTAATGTTGGAACAGCTGTAATAATTCAAAGTAAAAAAAAAAAAACTCAGAGTACATTTTACAAACCTCATTCTATACATTGCCTAATACACTGCTAATTTTGGCTAGATTTTAAATAAAACAGGCTTCAATGAAATGATATGAAAAGCAATGGATTTGACACAGTTTCAAGGATTAACACTTTTAGTACTGTTTCTTACAAAATCATGCAGGATTATTACAGAAATTGGTATCATGATTATTTTAACTCTGGCTTTATCAGCTGAAAGAAATGCTTACACCGCTGTCACTGCTGGCTCTCAAAACACACTGCCACAAGTGTCATTATTTCCATTGCCCATGGAAGGCAAATTAAGACTGGAGATTTAAAGTGCCCGTCTGAACACACACAATATATCCCTGAGGTCCAGATGGCTCTTCATTCTCACCCTCATCACAGCCTCACTGCTTCTCTTCTTCCCGTTCCGGACTAACTGTTCAGGTAAGCTTTGATTATTTGCATCTGTCTTTTCAGAATTAATGACAGAATACTGACAGAAAGGGAGGTGCTGGAGTCAATGGCAAACGTTTCTTATTGTTCTTACTCATGAAAGCTTGGAAGACCCATCATCCCCAAGGTCTGTGGCTGGCTTGCCACTGCCAGAGCCTATTATTTAAAACTGTCTGTGTTGTCCTCTCAGACAACAAAGCCTGCTTCCCTTCTGTGTTTGCTCACCTCGTCACCATTTTTCCCTGGGAGATGGAAGGGTGTATCAAAGCAAGAGAAAGCGTCAGTGGCTATTTCTTCCCCTTCTCTCTCTAGGTTGAGTAGTGTTTCGGCACCTTGTTTATACCTATGTAAATTCATGATGAAATATATGCTTTCCAAAGCAGTTCTTTGCCTTTTGCAAGAGACTTAAAAAAAAAAAAATCATTGTGAAATTAACACAGTGATCAGGAAACAAGTTAGGCATGCATTACTGGGTACAAACTCAGCTGCTCTTTGTGAAAGGGAGACTTGAAATTTATTTCCAAAATGCTGTGAAGAGCTCAGCTGGGCCATTACCACTTGCCCTCTACCCTCTTTACAAGTTACAAGCCACCTGGTATATTTACGTTGTAGAAAAATTGGGCCCCACCCTGGCAATTCTGCAAATGAATAATTAATTGAAATGTTAACCAAGAAATGAGGTAAGCTTCCCGTGGAACCTTAATCTTTCTCAGGTCACCTGCTACTTAAAACAGGTGTCAGGGTCCTTTGGTGGCTCAGATATTAAAGAGTCTGCCTGCAATGCAGGAGACCCAGGTTTGATCCCTGGGTCTGGAAGATCCCCTGCAGAAGGGAATGGCTAACCACTCCACTATTCTTGCCTGGAAAATTCCACGGACAGAGGAGCCTGGCAGGCTCCATGGAGTCACAAAGAGTCTGACACGACTGAGCGACTAACACACACTGAGGGTTCTAGTGAGGTCCTACAGCGACCCCAATAAGGAGGGTTCTTACCCAACTCGGTTGAAAGACACTTCCTTTCCCTGCAGTGTTTATAGTGAGGGAGGGGTGGGAGTGAGGAATGTTAAACTTGCGGAGGGGCGGGTGGTGGTGGTGGGGAAGACATAGTTGTAAAGTTACAATTAAAGTTGCGCAGTGGTTTTTTGGCAGAGCAGGATGCCCCAGTGTTGAAGTTTTCACAGAAGGATACCCACAGATCAGAATCCCACAGCTTGGCACAACTCAGCAGCTTGATTCAGTGAATGTTTATGGAAGTCCCAAAGGCAGAGTGGCTTAATTTGGGACCTGGGACCACTGACACCATCAAGGATGTTTTTTAAAAATACAAACTCCTGAGACCTACTCCAGACCCATTGAAACATAATTTCCCAGGGTGAGAATGGACTTTCACTCCCTAAGGAGGCTTCTTGGGTGATTCTTCAGCATAATGAAGTTTAAAAGCACCAGGGTCTGTTTTATTCATTGATGTGTCCAAGTATGTAGAACAGCAATTGACAGAGCTCAATAAATACCTGCTGAATGAATAAAGGTCCTTAAGTGTCTGTGGCACTCAGAGATCACTCCAGCTATAAATATCTTCTGCTACTGCTACTGCTGCTAAGTCGCATCAGTCGTGTCCGACTCTGCGACCCCATAGACGGCAGCCCACCAGGCTCCCCTGTCCCTGGGATTCTCCAGGCAAGAACACTGGAGTGGGTTGCCATTTCCTTCTCCAATGCATGAAAGCGAAAAGTGAAACTGAAGTCACTCAGTCGTGTCCGACTCTAGCGACCCCATAGACTGCACCCTACCAGGCTCCTCCATCCATGGGATTTTCTAGGCAAAAGTACTGGAGTGGGGTGCCATTGCCTTCTCCGATAAATATCTTCTAGACTGTCTAATTCAAAATGCTGTCATAGAACAAGGATACCGTTGTATCCCACGGGGTCAGAGGAAGCTCTCCCATCTCTGCCCAGCAGCCTCAGCAAATTGTTCCCACTTTGACAGGGCTTTCCCTGCCTATGTGTGTGCATGACAAGTCGCTTCAGTCGTGTCCGACTTTTTGCGACCTCATGGACTATAGCCTGCCAGGCTCATCTGTCCATGGAATTTTCCTGCCAAGAATACTGGAGTGGGTTGCCATGCCCTCCTCCAAGGGATCTTCCCAACCTAGGGATCAAGCTCAAAGTCTTTTTATATTTCCCGCATAGGCAGGCTGGTTCTTTACCACTAGCGACAACTAGGAAGCCCTTCCCTGCCTACTGCAAAAACTGACAAAGACCAGCCTCACAGCTTTGCTTCCTTAAAAAAAAAAAATAATAATAAAGGAAGGAATTAGTAAAATCAACTAAGGTATAAGTAGGTACCCTAAATCCAGCATATTGAGTAAATTATCTTTCCTAAACCACCCATAACTAAAGCTAGGCAAACTTCTATAAGCCAGTTTTATTTGTAGTCATAATAGCTATGGGATCAAGTTTCCTTCTTAATCATTCAAACCACAGGAAAGATTGTATACACAATCTTGCTTTTGTATATCAGTTCAGTTCAGTCACTCAGTCATGTCCAACTCTTTTCGATGCCATGAATTGCAGCACGCCAGGCCTCCCTGTCCATCACCAACCCCCGGAGTTCACTCAGACGTCCATCGAGTCAGTGATGCCATCCAGCAGTCTCATCCTCTGTTGTCCCCTTCTCCTCCTGCCCCTAATCCCTCCCAGCATCAGAGTCTTTTCCAATAAGTCAACTCTTCGCATGAGGTGGCCAAAGTACTGGAATTTCAGCTTTAGCATCACTCCCTCCAAAGAAATCCCAGGGCTGATCTCCTTCAGAATGGACTGGTTGGATTTCCTTGCAGTCCAAGGGACTCTCAAGAGTCTTCTCCAACACCACAGTTCAAAAGCATCAATTCTTTGGCGCTCAGCCTTCTTCACAGTCCAACTCTCACATCCGTACATGACCACAGGAAAAACCATAGCCTTGACTAGATGAACCTTTGTTGGCAAAGTAATGTCTCTGCTTTTGAATATGCTATCTAGGTTGGTCATAACTTTCCTTCCAAAGAGTAAGCATCTTTTAATTTCATGGCTGCAGTCACCATCTGCAGTGATTTTGGAGCCCAAAAAAATCAAGTCTGACACTGTTTCCCCATCTATTTCCCAAGAAGTGATGCGACTGGATGCCATGATCTTCGTTTTCTGAATGTTGAGCTTTAAGCCAACTTTTTCACTCTCCACTTTCACTTTCATCAAGAGGCTTTTTAGTTCCTCTTCACTTTCTGCCATAAGGGCGGTGTCATCTGCATATCTGAGGTTATTGGTATTTCTCCCGGCAATCTTGATTCCAGCTTGTGTTTCTTCCAGCCCAGCGTTTCTCATGATGTACTCTGCATATAAGTTAAATAAGCAGGGTGATAATATACAGCCTTGACGTATTCTTTTTCCTATTTGGAACCAGTCTGTTGTTCCATGTCCAGTTCTAACTGTTGCTTCCTGACCTGCATACAGATTTCTCAAGAGGCAGGTCAGGTTGTCTGGTATTCCCATCTCTTTCAGAATTTTCCACAGTTTATTGTATCCACACAGTCAAAGGCTTTGGCATAGTCAATAATGCAGAAGTAGATGTTTTTCTGGAACTCTCTTGCTTTTTCCATGATCCAGCGGATGTTGGCAATTTGATCTCTGGTTCCTCTGCCTTTTCTAAAACCAGCTTGAACATCAGGAAGTTCACGGTTCACGTATTGCTGAAGCCTGGCTTGGAGAATTTTGAGCATTACTTTACTAGCATGTGAGATGAGTGCAATTGTGCAGTAGTTTGAGCATTCTTTGGCATTGCCTTTCTTTGGGATTGGAATGAAAACTGACCTTTTCCAGTCCTGTGACCACTGCTGAGTTTTCAAAATTTGCTGGCATATTGAGTGCAGCACTTTCACAGCATCATCTTTCAAGATTTGAAATAGCTCAACCGGAATTCCATCACCTCCACTAGCTTTGTTCGTAGTGATGCTTTCTAAAGCCCACTTGACTTCAAATTCCAGGATGTCTGGCTCTAGGTCAGTGATCACACCATCGTGATTATCTGGGTTGTGAAGATCTTTTTTTATAGTTCTTCTGTGTATTCTTGCTACCTCTTCTTAATATCTTCTGCTTCTGTTAGGCTTTTGTATATACACTGTGCTAATAAGATTATATTAATAATTTATTAAGAACCCACTACATCCTTAACAGGTGAATGAATCAAGAACCTGGTCCATCCACACAACAGAATACTACTCAGCAATAAAAAGGAAAACCTTAGTACACACAATATGAACCTCAAATGCATTATGCAAGAAACCAATCCTAAAGGATTACATGATTCTCTTTATATGACATTCAGGAAAAGGCAAAACTATAGGCAGGTGGAATGGGTCAGTTGTTGCCTGATTAGGCCTGGGAGTGGGGGTCACATTTAACCATAAAGTGGTAGCACGAGGTGGCTTTGGGGGTGATGGAACAATTCTGTATCCTGTTTGAGGTGATTGTTATGTGAATCCATTCATGTATTAAAATTCATAAAACTGCACATCAAGAAAAATGTGAATTTACCATATGCAAATTGTATTTTAAAATAACCCATTACACACACAACTCATTAGGTCTCTGAGGCCCCCTCAGACACTTTCCCTGGATCAGTTCCTTAATGTGGGCAACACATAAACAAGTGGTCTTGGAGTGAGTGTGTGAGGGCGGGACGGTTGTGCTACCAGATGGTCCACGCTAAGTACATCATGTCCTGTGTGCTTAGTCCCGTCCACCTCTCTGCAACCCCATGGACTGTAGCCTGCCAGGCTCCTCTGCCCATGGGATTTTTCAAGCAACAATACTGCAGTAGGTTGCCAATTCCTTTTCCAGGGGATCTTCCCAACCCAGGGATTGAATCTGAGTCTACTGTGTCTCCTGCATTGGCAGGAGGATTCTTTACCATTGAGCTACCTGGGAAGCCCAAGTACATCACACCTGGTACCAAATTTAGCACCTTATAAATTGGAAACCATTTTGTAGAAAATTCCTTTATTATAGTGCAAATAACTTTCAGCAGTGACATCATAACGCTAAAACACATTTAGCAACATTTTACACCACGCAGTAAATAAGAAAGTGTTTCTTTGAAAATATGTCATCATAGGAACATTATTTCTACATTAATAATGTAGCTGGAAAATGCCAAGGGTGTTTCTCTCAAGGCAAAAGGGCTCCCTCCCTCTTTTTGGATATTTTCTTTTTAATACAAATGAAAGGATTTGTCATTTTAACAAATCATCAACAATTCTAAGAATGATCCCTTTGGAGGTTTTGAACTAAGGTTGGCATGATTTGAAATGGGGTTTCAAATTTTTTAAAAAATTAAGACAATTCTGGGATAGCCCAGAAAGTAGAAGTCACTTCTATTAACTTTTAAATAGATACATACATTCACTCCAATTTTGATGCAGAAATGAACAGATTGTCTAAAGCCTGCTTATTATTCCCCCAGAGCCTGATTGTTATTTATGTTCCTTGGTTTTGGTCATATTGCAGAATTAGGGCTCTGGTCAGAAATAACACCTTACACACCCAAATGCTTTCCTGTGAAGCTTAAAATTGCACTTTTCATCCTGAATTCCCACCTTAGCCCTCACATGCTGATGAGAAGATATGAACAGTTTCCAGTTTCCAGCTAATGATTAATACAGCTGGACTAGCCCCCTGCTAACTTAATTATACCTGAATCAAACTATCACATCATTCAGATAAACTTCAATAAGCTTAACCAAGAGGTTCTCACTGACCCCACAGAACAGTGAAGGGTTAACAGTGTATCTTTACACTAAGCTGCCTAAGGGCTTGGCTGCTAACCAGTTAGCTAATGGGTAGAGAGAAGAGGGTCAGTTCCAACAGTTACACGCCCAGCTCCTCTCGTTTCTGCTGAATTATGCAGTGAGCGGGAATGGATGCCCACTCAAAGAAAAACCTCCTGTTGTGTGTGTGGGGGGGGGTCTTCTACCACAACGAGAACAAAACCCCTACCAATATATTTCAGGGTGCCCTCCAGGTCTCTCTACAAACACCTGACAAAATCTAGTGGCTGCACAAGGTTAGTCACGGGCTTCAAGATACCCGGAGCCGGAGCACAGCCCTCCTGGCTGAATATGGCTGGTTAAGTCAGCTGGGACATAAAGCCTTTCAATGCTCAGCCAGTCTTGTTGGGTAAAGCATCTTCTTACGTAACACAATGGAACTGTGCTAAACAGTTTCAAAGCTGAGGAGAATCTAAATATATCACCTATAAAATAATTCACGATTTTAGTTTGCTTTTTCTTAAACTTTGGTACTGAAACACTGTCTACATTCTTGACACGTGAAAATGATCTGGCCACTTCAGTGCCTCTGCATGTTGTGTAAAAAAACTCAAAAGCAAAGCAGGACAAGGACGTGTCATAACAAGACGCTGTACAAATAAAACCGAAATTATATATAAATACACCCCCACCCCAGCACCCCCTTACCCCCCTAAACTAGCTGACCAGAGCAATGCCAAAGGTCCTTCTCTCCAAGGCCAATGCAGTTTATGAAATCCAGCACCCAGGACTCCAACCATCCCTTGCCTTGCAGTGACGTGTGCATCACTGCAGGCTTTTCCTGGAGACTCCCTGCTGTCTAATCAGTTCCACAAGTACAGGGAAACTCCCATTGGAGCGTTCACACTATTGGCTGGACTCAAAGACCTAGAGTCTCGGGAGTTAACTTTTCAGATAAACTAACTGGATCATTTCCTAGGTTGGGTCTTTTTTTTATCATACTATCTTAGCAGAGCCCACACAGTAGGAAGCATCTTCCACTCTGAAGCTCCAAAGGCATTGCTTAGGGATTGGTGAGGGTCGCATAACAAAAGTGATACAATGAGCTAACAGCTTAAGTTGATATAAATTATTTCCAAGTAAGTTATTTGGGGCCATTTGCTTCTGCTTTCCATTGCATTCCCAAATCATTTTCACACTATACCTTTAAAAATGTATATAATAGTCCATTTTTAAAACTATCGATGCAATCACCTCTTAATGTGTTTTCGACTAGCTTAATAACAACTTGATGAGCTATTATGTAGATCCAGTGAAAAGTAGTTAATTAGTCTTAAGGAAGCCAATACTGTGCTAATTTCACAGTATGGAGAAAAAGCAATGTAAGTAGAGTTTTACATAATCATCAATAACTTGAAAAGCAGTCTTGCTGAACTGTTGCAAAGTTTTCCCAAAAGCACTTACAGCAATTTATATCAAGAGATCCTAAGTTTAGGGGTAGGAGGATAAGACTCAACTCTTTAAGGTAGAAACTCACCCTTCTCATGACTGTAATAGGTAATTTCCCCACTCAGACCTAAGATAATTGTACATTCAAAAGTTCATAACAAGCTGTTCTTGAGACATTAATCATCTCTAACATATACACTGAGTAGAAATAAATAACTACAAGAAAGCTTAAAAAATCTGAGTTAACATTATGCTGTGCAAAAAGAAAAAAAAAAACACAAAAAAAACCTTGAACAACCTACATTCTATGTTAAATACCCTGACTAAAATGTTGGTTGTGCTACACAATTCCACTTCAGTGCAGAAATGAGTTGATTTCTGTGTACCGTCTTTGTTGTTGTTAAGTCTTTAGCACTTTTGTTCCAAATATCACCTTGCTGTGAAAAGATGAATAACTTATTACCAGATCACAAATCGTCACAAATCCATCTCAGTTTAGTCTGAATAAAATCCAGCATAAATGTATTACTTTGTTCTGGGAATAATGGCTCGGTGTCTTAGTTCCGATAGCTTCCTAAGGGCAAACCACCGTTGAAGTCATTTTGGGTTTAAACTGCACAGAAAGAAGAGACAGTGAAGTCTGCCTTTTTGTTTTCTTTTTAAGTCTTTAGACCTTGCCAGGACACTTCTTCCAGATCAACAGTCAGGCAGTTGTGGCACCTGATGCTCTTTGAAACAGACATGGTTTAAACATCAGCCAAGCTTAGTGATCTGGAGGTCTCCATTGATCTTTATGGTGTCGATTGCAGATAACGTTTGAATGCGGTGGTAAAAATCAAAAAGCTGGTGTCCATCCACAAACACTCTAAAACGTGGGTGCTCACAAAGGATTTCCACCTGGAAAAAAAAACAAAATAAAACCCTCAGTTCATAATTTCAATGAACTCTGCTGGGAAAAATGAACAAATACCTCATTTTAGAGAAAGGCAACATCCTCAGTAGTTCTCAAACTCTAGAGTGCACTGGAATCAGACAGAAGGCTATAGAACAGACTGCTGGGCTCCACCCCCCTCAAATTTTCCATTTAGTAGGTCAAGGGTAAGGTCTAAGAATGTGCTTTTCCACCAAGTTCCAAGATGATGCTGGTGTTGCTGGAATGAGGGACACACTTTGGGAGGCATTGCTCTACACTATTCAATGTCCTTGAAGGATGTAAAATTGCCTTACTATTTCTCCCTTCTCATTGCATGCCAGAAAGTGATATAAAGTGGTATAGATTCATCTATATGGTACTTAATGCCTCCATCCTCATCCCCTGAACAATTCTATCCCACCTTCAGAGAAGCCCCTCACAAGGCAGAGCAGGTACCCATTAGGAGCACGTAATAACAGTTTGGACACTCAAACAAGATAAACACTAAGCAGAGAAGGATACACAGTAATTACCATTGGACCAAGGATGTGTAATTAACAAGGCTTTGTTAAGCCAAACAAAAATACTGATTCCCTATGGTAAAAGCTTTTTCTCCCTCTTTTTTCTAACTTAAGGAAGTCACCACAGAGTTTAATCACTGGTTTTGCACTATGTATTTATTAAAAGCATTTGTATTCATCATGTAAGGAGAGACTCCATATGTGACATTAGTCACATTTAATGCATATTATTACTAAAATTATGTCACCAAGAAGGGCTGATTCCATCTCAGTTTTGTTGTTGGGGAGCGTTATTCGACTTGGCAGAAGCTTTGGTTTCTCACACTCATGAGCTCTGCATTAAGAGTCACCATTAAGAAACTGTCACAGTTCAGGGGAGCCTCAGGGTCATTATCATTCTAGAGAAGGGTAGGGGTACCTTCCCCAGGCTATGCTAGAAGGGCAATTAGTCTCTCTTCTATCACTGATGTGAATGTCATAGATTCTTCTTTCCCCCCAAGACTGTAAGATGGGAAGAAAAATTATGACTTATTCATAAGGCCCTTGTACATTTCTAGATGAGGAGCAACAGGTTAAGGGTAGCTCTGGTTTGTTAGGTATATATGAAACAGGGAGCTCTTAACCAAGTTGTCATTATTATGATGCATGTTAACGAAGTATAGGGCTTCCCCTGTAGCTTAGCAGTACAGAACTCATCTGCCCATGCAGGAGATGTAAAAGACACGGATTTGATCCCTGGGTGGGGAAGATCCCCTGGAGGAAGGCATGGCAATCCACTCTAGTATTCTTGCCTGGAGAATCCATGGACAGAGGAGCCTGCTGGGCTACAGTCTGTAGGGTTGGAAAGAATCAGACACAACTGAAGCGACTAAGCACAACAAAGTATAACGCAGATACTTCATCACCAGGTCCGACAGGTCAGTAAATTCTTTTCTAACACATTACTGACTTGCATCTTTTACTTGGCATTGTCCTTCATAGAGGAAGGTGCGGCTCGTGCTATTTGATGGGAATGGAAATTTGGGCTGTGCTTACTGCCTGACAGATAGTGGGGAGCAAATCTATACTCATTCCAGCCCAAGGGAAGGAATCTATCAGCCACACAGCCTGTGACAATGAAGTAGACTGAGGCCACTTAACCCAGTATTAGTCACTCAGTCATGTCTGACTCTTTATGACACTATGGACTGTAGCCTGCCAGGTTCCTCTGTCCATGGAATTCTCCAGGCAAGAATACTGGAGTGGGTTGCCATGCCCTCCTCCAGAGGATCTTCCCCACCTAGGGAACCTGGATCTTCTGCACTGCAGGCAGAGTCTTTACCATCTGAGCCACCAGGGAGGCCCAGGGGAGCAACGGCACTGCTAGTCCTCATTAGCAAAGGGAACAAGAGAAAATAAAATAATAATCGCTCTAGTCTTAAAAAAGGTATAACTGATATGGTCTGATACTACTTAAAGGTTGAAAAAAATAAAGAAATTCTAGGTATTTATTAATATTTATTAAATAGTTAGCTTAGGACAATTATCTATTAAATGCCTAGTACTATATTGAATACTACACAGAGAAGTATTTATTCTTAACAATCTAGACATGTAAATATGGGCTTATTTACATGTATTGGCTAAACAGAACCAAGAGCTACTGCTGACTGTTAATTCATATCAGCAAACAGAGCTTTTTGATCGTTTTTCTTTTTTTCACCATCAGGTGACAAATTCCCTGGACATGCAAAAGTTCTGGCCGCTTAAAGCACTCTTGGCACATCTCAGATGAGAATATCACCAACCTGCCAATGGCTGGAGCTGGAGCACTCGAGGTACTCACCCTGAATGGCTGGTCTGGGATGAATGGGAAGTAAGGGATCGCTGACTGTTCTTCACCCCTTTCCCCAGATATACAAGAATTTCTGAGTAGCTGTCGGTCTGTGAACACTGCTTTGAGTTCAATTGCCACGTCGGCAGGAGGATCTTCTGAATCACCACAGGTCAAGCTGATTGCAAAGCTGAAAAGAAAATCATCTCATTTATTCACAGTTGAGCAAAATAACACTTAACAAAGACCCAGGCTCCCATTTCCTTCTTCCTCTCTGGATTTGTCAGCTTTTAGCGGGCCACCACTCTCCACAGGGCAGGGGTTGGGGTGTGATAGACCATGGATAAGTAGGATTACAATCAAACTAGTTTATTTTGTTACCCACAGGAGGGGGCCCTGGAGAAAACTTTGATAGAGATGAAAGTAACTAACTGTGGATGTTTCAGATACCCCAAACTACCCACACATCTGTGTTTCAACCCATTTCAGAAGACTCAAAAACAGCCAGGGGAAACTGACTAAGGGAAACAGTATCTTGTAGTTTGGTTCTCATTTATATTGATAGTTCTTACTCCAAGCACTGTGTTTGAAAAACATTAAAAAAAAAAAAAAAAAGTCCTTTGGCCTCCCTAAGGGTCAAAGAGAAAATGATGTGGGTCTATATTTATAATCTCTGATATAAATAGCTGTCTAGAGAAATGGCTGCTGAAATTCATACACATTCTTTTCATGGGAACATAGTACTTTCTTGGCACTTGCAACGAGAGTAACACTGGCCACAGGGGTTGGAAGAGCAGCAGAAAGCCACAACAAGAGTGAGCAGGACCTCGTAACTGCTGGATAGGTGTAAGTGTTGTAGTGAAAAAAGAGGGAAAAGTTGTTTTGTTTTTTCTCTTGCCCTTTTCTGAGCTCTTTTTTTCACTTTAACTGTTCCTGATCTGTAGTAGGTAATCAAGACTAACCTGGTATGCCGATCACATTCTGTCTGGGGCTCACCTTTACAGCACTCTCTTTGCAGACGGCCCCTCACAGTTCTTTTCCTTTCTTTTTGCATTACAGAAAGGAGGCCACAGTACAATTCATGCAAGACAATGCGCCCAACTATTGGGCTACCTGATGGCTAGTCTATGACTGTTTTTGAAATGATCCAAAAGGAAGACGAATACAAGACCTTCACACCTTTGTTCCTCATCACTGACCTCATCTATATAATCATCCCCCCCCCCCCCCCCCAATTCCTCATGGGACGGGCACACAGTTGTTGAGGCTCTAGCCTGCTCTCCCCTCCTCTGGCTGAGGATTAAAGCCACCCTTTTATTTTCTCCAAACTCTGTCTCTGTATTTTTCATTTGGCTTGGGTGGGCAGAGAAAGCCAAGATTTTTGACAGCATCATAGGAGACAAGGAATCTGCCTTACCTTTCTGGGTTGAGGTCTACAATGCCCATCACTAACACCTTCTTGCCTGGTCTCATGCCACCTTTAATGTGCCCACAAAATGGCACGATCTGTAGAGGATGAGAGCAGAAGCAAAGTTCACAGCCTGTTAGGGAAGAGCCAAGCCCTCAGTTCCTTAGGACTTGACCCATTTGAAAATGCAATTAGAAACAAGAGGGTACAGGCAGACACCGAAGAGGGAACAAAATCATTTACCAGTCGTGGGAAGTACACGTCGGCTTGAACTGGAGAGCCCAAGGAGTTGTTTAAATGCCCATCATCTAGTTTCTAAAAATAGAAGCACACAGATTGGCTTTCCAAAGGCTTTCGGAGGTGGGTGTTAGCGGGAGCGGGGAAGAACCTATACAAATCTGGAGGAATCCAGCAACCCTCCCCACAACATAGGCTCAGTACACCGAATACCCGCAGAAAACCCCGGAACCAAACCCGTCCTTTCTATCAGGTAGCTAAGCCTCTGATGCTCCCCAGACCCTTCAGATCTGGATCAAAATGAAGGTCGAGGCCCCCTGGAGAACCAGAGCCCCGCTCCGGAGGAAGGCAGGCTCCTCTCCAACCGCAAACGCCTCTAGAACCTGTCGCCAAGGCCTGTCCTCCAGGACGTGGCTGGAGTGCAGCAGCCCGGCTCAACTTCTCCCGCGAGCCCCCGGCTAGGACCCATTTCCAAGGGGGAATCCCCGGGATGTCGTGGAGGGGGGAGCGGACACGGGGCGCGCGCGCCGGACACACTCACACACGCGCACACTCACACCTGGCCGGTGGCTGCACGGTGCGGAGTGGGCTGTAGCTCACCCCCACGCGCAGGCCGCCCCCAACACCTCCACTCAGCCAGCGGTCCTCCCACGGAGCACCCCTCCAGCCCTCCCCCGACCCCGGTCGCGCATAGCCGGCTCCCTCTAACCAGGTACTGGGGCGCCTTCTCCCGCCGGGGGCGCGGGGCTGGGCCTCCGCCAGGCGGGAGCCAGCGGCGGGGCCGTGCGGGCCGCGGGAAGGGGGCGCCTGGCCCGCACTCACCACCACTGCATCGCTGTCGGCCACCGACCCCGCCATCTTCTCGCGCGGCGCGGCGGGGTGCGCGGCTGGCGGCCGGGCGGCGGGGGACGTGGGACGCGAAGCGCGGGCGGGGATCCCGGGGCGGTCCTGCGCCGGGCGGAGGCGCGGGTCCGAGGCTGGCTGGGGCGCGCACACACGCGCGGGTACGCGCGCGCGCACGCCCGGGGGCCCGGCGCCGACCGGGCCAGCGGGGCCCGGGGGAGGGGGAGGAGGAGGAGTAGGGAGAGGCGGGGGAGGCGGCGCGGGCCCCAAGGTCGGAGGCAGCCGCCGCGGCCGGGACGGAGCTGCAGAGTCTAAGCTGCTTTCTTCCTCGGGGTGCCGCTGCCGCCGCCCGAGGAAAAAGGTGGCGAGGGCCGCGCCGTGTCGGCCTAGGGCGGCATTTAAAGGCCGCCGGGGCCCGGCTCGGGAACCGGGAACAGGGCGGAGACCCGGCTGGGCTGCCGCGGCTTGCTCAGCTTGCCCTGCCCCTCGGCCATTGGACGGCGGCAGGAGGCTGGGGCGGGAGGGACTGGCCTGCCAGTGTCGGGGCGTGCGAGGGGGCGGGCGCCTGGTCGGTCCTCTCCTGCGGCAGGGTGGGTGGGGCCGGGGGTGAGGAGGTGAGGCCGGGGCCTGCCAGGTGACAGGTGCTTGTGACATCCCCGCCCCTCCCCTCCGGCCACCCCCTTCCTTCTCTGGCTGCGCCTGGGGGCAGGTGGGACAGTGGAGGCCGAGATCCAGGGACGATTGGAGGTGGAGGTGGATTCCAGAGCTCGAGATTTCTTTCAAAGAATTTAAACGAAGTGCGAGAAAAGATTCATTTCGAACCTTCCAGGGTATAAAGATAATGAAAGGCCTCTGGGCTTTCATAAATAAATATTTGACCTAAAAGCAAGAGGCATAGAGGACTCAGAGTAGGGACTTTTATATAACAGGAGACTGAATATAGAATAGACCTCCCTGCCCTGCGAAAAGATGGGGTCCCTGGAGACTGTTTTCAGCCAGGGGTCTGGTTAAGTCTCATTAAATTGAACTGGGCACAGTGCCTGCCCTCAGAAAGCCTTCATTGGGCTGTTTTGTTTGTTTTTTACAAGTCACCTGCTCAATCTAGGGGAGTGGGTTTCTCACTGAACATCTCCCGATACGCTTTGAGGAGTGATTCCCAGGGAGTGCACTTCTCCTCATTCCAAGTCACAAATTCCTTTATGGTGTTTCCACATTAGGACGATTATGTAACTTCTCAGATAAAGCTGTATCAACGTACTCTGTATTCGGTGACATCTTGGCTTAAACATTCCATTGTGTGCATCACCCTGGTGTTTTATACTTAATAATCAGAGAACATGTGTGACCTCAGAGGGGCCCTCAGAGACTCCTTTCCTGCCATGGTTGCTGACTGTGTGGCCTGGAACATCACTGAGGCTTTTGTGTCTTAGCTTTCCTTTTATGGACCAGAGCTAATCATGGTAATCTCAGTTGAGTAGGGAGAATTACCTGCACACGACTGTAAGCCACAGTCATACCCTTTGTATGCTCTGAACTCGAGACTGAAGTGCAACACAGTTGTGACTCACACTTTTGCTCTTGTTTACCAGTCTTAGTTCAAAAATCACACCTTATTGATTATTTTAAAATGTTAGGCAGTCATAGGAAACAATGTTTTTTAAGCGCACTTTGATATATTTCAACTTCTGAGAGCTTGGTATAGGGAAGACTCATTGATGTTTTTTTTCATCATTAGCTAAGCTAAGAGGGATACATTAGCTAAGCTAAGAGGGACATTGTGGTAGTTAAAGAGCCTGTGCCCTAGGTTCAAATCCTGGCTCTATGATTAACTAGCTGGGTGGTCTTGGGCAAGTTACTAAACTTCTCTGTGCCCCAATTTCTTCATCTGTGAATCCAAGATGACAGCAGTGATGACAATAGCACTTATCTTGTGTTATTGGAAAGATTAGGTAATTGGTTCCCATACCTTCGTTAGATTAGTACCTGGCATATAGTAAGCACTTTACAAATTCACAAACATCCTGAAGGCCTGCCATGTATCAGGCACTGGGGAATTTGTGGGGATTCTTTTTGTAGTTCTATTTTTTTATTATTTTAAAATCATTTTAAGAATGGAAATATAATTGATTATATCATATTTGTTAGTTTCAAGTGTATGGCAAAGTGATTCAGCTATCTATTCTTTTTCAGATTCTTTTCCCTGCTATAAGTAGGACCTTGATGTTTATCTATTTTATATATAGTATGTGTATCTGTTAAGTCAAACTACTAATTTATCCTTCTCCACCCCTTTCGCCTTTGGTACCCATAAATTCATTTTCTATGTCTGTTTCTGTTTTGTAAATATGTAAATACAAATGTTTGTTTATAGCTTTTGTTATAGTCCACATATAAGTGATAAGTGATATCACATGATATTTGTCTCTCTCTGACTTACTTCACTTACTATGATAATCTCTAGATCCATCCATGTTGCTGCAAATGGCATTATTTCATTCTTTTTATGGCTGAGTAATATTCCATTGTGGGCTTCCAAGGTGGTTCAGTGGTAAAAAATTCACCTGCCAATGCAGGAGATGCAGGAGACCCAGATTCAATCCCTGGGTCGGGACAATCCCCTGGAGGAGGAAAGCAACCCACTCCAGTATTCTTACCAGGGCAGTTCAATGGGATAGAGGAGCCTGGTGGGCTACCATTCATGGGGTTGAAGAGAGTTAGACATGACTGAGTGACTGAGCAATATTCCATTGTATATACATAATGCATCTTCTTTATTCATTCATTTGCTGATGGATATTTAGGTTGCTTCCATGTCTTGGCCATTGTAAATAGTGCTGCTATGAACACTGGGGTACACGTATCTTTTCAGAATAGAGTTTTCGTCTTTTCTAGATACTTGCCCAGGAGTGGGATTGCTGGATCATATGGTAACTCTACTTTTAGTTTTTTAAGGAACCTCAGTGAGGACTTTTTTGTTGACCTAAGCAGAGTATATGCAGGACTTAGGAGGCTCCTGCACCAATCCGAGCAAGATATCGTGGTGGCTCAGACACGGTAGAAGTGCTGAAGATATGAGAAGCTGTGGGCCCTTGATAAGAGCTAGCCGTTGTTATTAGGTAGTTGGGAGAGTTCAAATCGACTTCTAAGCCTCAATTACCTCTCTGCAAAATTAAGAGGTTGGGCTCATTCACCATTCCTCCTTAGCTCTTAAAAAGTTCTTCTGGTTCCTGAAAAGCTGTGTAAATACCATCTAAATGTAAATGGTTTGAGAGTAGGTGCTTTTGAATGAAAATAATCTTGGGTTGAATCTTTCAATAAGTAGTTTGTAGGGTGAAGAATAATGCTTTGATTTACATTGTAAGTGGAGTTGAAGATACTTGGATTGCTTGAGATGAGGTCTTACATTTCTTATGTTTTAAGAGTGTAAAAAACAGGAAGATACTGAGCCTGCCCAGAACACTTTATTCTGGAAAATTGCTTTTATTCCAAAAATGCTTTGTTCCTTCTCAATCATTCTATAGAATAGTTTTGAACATGGAGAGCAAGCAGAAAGCCTAAATGAATTTTTTGTTATTGTTGTTATAATTAAAGCTGAGCAGAGTCAAACCATCCCTTATAGGGAAATTCATTAGCAAATAAATGAAATATAGAGCTTGAGTTTTTAAAGAGTTGTACAAAGAAAGACAGGCAAACTTTGCTCTGGGCTTTAATTATGGGCATTTGTGTCTAAAAAACATTAACCAAGACTGTGACCCTTTTATGAAATGCAAGAGTGAACTTCACTACTGCTGGAGACTAATAAAAAGGCTAAGGTACGTGGGGGAGGCAGTCAAACATGATTAGCATCAAAAAAGAAGTATGCACGGCTCTTTGAAGACAGACTTTGCTAAATGATCTTCCCAGATGGAAATAGTAGAGGGGAAGTGTCTTTCTTTCCTTCCTGTTTAATATGGTTTTTTTTTTTTTCAAATGCAGGCATGTAGAATTTCTAATACTGGGGGAAGAATATAGCATTGATGTCAGTTCAGCAACCATATTATGAGCAAGGCTAGGTGCTGTGATACTGTGCACCACGAAGAGATATTTGAAAATGCATAGATGTTGTCCTGCAGGAGCTCACAGGTCATTCTGGGAACCTATGTAGAATGCAGGAGATAAGATAATAAAGGCCTTAGATCTACAGCCCAAGTAACAAGTTGGGGGAGTCACTCCCATTGGGAGGATTACCACAGGTTTCTGGAGGGGCTGGCATATCTCTGACCACATGTATAGCAGCCCCTTCCACATTCCCCCCAAAGCGAGTCTGCAGAGACTGCCTTCTTTCTCTACACGTGGCTGACTTTGACCTTCAGACCACTCGTTTCCTATCTGTGTGTATGTATATGCATCAGCAGCAGCAGGGTTTCTCATCCTCAACCCTATTGACACTTTAGGCTGAGAAATTCTTTCCAGTCGGGGGTAGAGAGGCCAGTAGTGCTACCCGCACCATCACCAAATGGTGACAATCAGAAATTCCCCCAGCACTGACAGACGTAAAATGTCCCCAAGTGGGATAGGGCAAACTTGCCTCCAGTTGAGAACCAGTTATCTAAAAGGTGCTTTCAGTTCAGTTCAGTCACTCAGTCGTGTCCGACTTTTTGCGACCCCATGAATTGCAGCACGCCAGGCCTCCCTGTCCATCACCAACTCCCAGAGTCCACCCAAACCCATGTCCATTGAATCGGTGATGCCATCCAATCATCTCATCCTTTGTCGTCCCCTTCTCCTCCTGCCCTCAATCTTTCCCAGCATCAGGGTCTTTTCAGATGAGTCAGCTCTTTGAATCAGGTGGCCAAAGTATTGGAGTTTCAGCTTTAACATCAGTCCTTCCAATGAACACCCAGGACTGATCTTCTTTAGGATAGACTGGTTGGATCTCCTTGCAAGAGTCCTCTCCAACACCACAGTTCAAAAGCATCAATTCTTCGGCGCTCAGCCTTCTTCACAGTCCAACTCTCACATCCGTACATGACCACAGGAAAAACCATAGCCTTGACTAGACAGACCTTGTTGACAAAGTAATGTCTCTGCTTTTGAATATGCTATCTAGGTTGGTCATAACTTTCCTTCCAAGGAGTAAGCATCTTTTAATTTCATGGCTGCAGTCACCATCTGCAGTGATTTTGGAGCCCCCAAAAATAAAGTCTGACACTGTTTCCACTATTTCCCCATCTATTTGCCATGAAGTGATGGGACCAGATGCCATGATCTTCGTTTTCTGAATGCTGAGCTTTAAGCCCACTTTTTCACTCTCCTCTTTCACTTTCATCAAGAGGCTTTTGAGTTCCTCTTCACTTTCTGCCATAAGGGCGGTGTCATCTGCATATCTGAGGTTATTGATATTTTTCCCGGCAATCTTGATTCCAGCCTGTGCTTCCTCCAGCCCAGCATTTCTCATGATGTACTCTGTATATAAGTTATATAAGCAGGGTGACAATGTACAGCCTCGATGTACTCCTTTTCCTATGTGGAACCAGTCTGTTGTTCCATGTCCAGTTCTAACTGTTGCTTCCTGACCTGCATACCGATTTCTCAAGAGGCAGGTCAGGTGGTCTGGTATTCCCATCTCTTTCAGAATTTTCCACAGTTTGTGGTGATCCTCACAGTCAAAGGCTTTGGTATAGTCAATAAAGCAGAAATAGATATTTTTCCTTTAAGATTCCTTTTACTCCTATATGTATGTATATTAAGTCACTTCGTCATGTCTAACTGAAGTGGGTTGCCATTTCCTTCTCCAATATGTATATGTGTGTGTGTGTATATGTATATGTATATGTATATGTGTATATGGGCTTCCCTGGTGGCTCAGTGGTAAAGCATCTGCCTGCAATGCGGGAGACCTGGGTTTGATCCCTGGGTTGAGAAGATCCCCTGGAGAAGGACATGGCAATCCACTCCAGTATTCTTGCCTGGAGAATCCCATGGACAGAGAAGCCTGGTGGGCTACAGTCCACAGGGTCTCACAGTTGGACACATCTGAGACGACTAAGCAATATATATATATATATAATTATCCAGTCTGATCTAGAGTAGAAACTTGTACATCAGAAACATTTGCCTTTTTATTTGACAAGTCATTGCTTCCTGATATTATGGGAGTACTTTAAATGGTTCCACAAAGAACCTCTACAATGAAGGAGGACCTGAGAAGACCCGTATGAATGTAGCTGCCAGCTCAAAATGTCTGTAATATTGAGAAATTTTGTGACTTTTGCAATCTGTTCCATAATATCACCATGTTTATGTTTGATATAAACATGATGTGCTCCCCACACTCATAAATACAGCAAAACTGAGGCATCTAAATGTTTACCTGTTTATCTCGTGGCCGGATTCCCTGCCTGTCCCATACCCCAAAGGGTGGTTGCAGCCCACTTTGAGGAATAAGATAATGCACCATTTTACAGGCTGGTCAGGCTTTCAACGCTCCATAATTGTTTTAGTCAGGCCAGTCTCTGCTAAGGATAAATAATCACTTAGGCAGAAAATATACAAACTCAGCATTCTTTCGTTTACCTAGTTAGATAGGAGGGCAAACATTTATCAGCTCTTTTTCTGTATTTCAATACATGATTAAAGTTCTTAATTATTCTAGGAACTCTGGTCATGGTTTTCAAATAATTATTTTGGACACACACACAAATTTGTGTTGTACCAGTGTAATTAGGGGACAACCATAAAATTTGGCAATCAGTGCCAGTTTCCAGCATTTCATTATTTTCAGTTTATTTATGAGGAAACTAGAACCAGACAGCTGCTTGCATTTTAATTATTTAGCTCAGGAAGAATTGATTTCAGAAAACCTCCAGGCTGAAGAAGGTAATAATGAGCCCATTTCCCAGGAGGAATTCAGGGCTTCAAAGCTATGCACTGCTTCCTACTCCAGGGATGGCACTGTGGGCCCTTTATCATGTCTGAAACACCTTGGGAGCTCACAGGTCCCCAGTGGGCTCACTCCTGTGAAAGGCAACAGGAGTCTTTGCTGAAAGGTAACAGAAGCAAAAAGCATTCTGCTGGGAAACAGAAAAGAACGCTTCTTCCAGCCTGTGCATCTGGCAGCATGAATGAAAGGTATTTTAAGGCACAGGCTTTGTGTGGGTATTGAGAGCCAAGGCTGTGTTTGTGTGCCCCTCTCTCCAGCCTTCCCTCTAAGTAATTCCAAGAGTCAGATCTGTGCGCAGCCAGCCTTGTACCAATAAGGAATGTGGCCAGACTACGTGACGGAGCCCCAGGCCTCATTTCACTTTATGCATGAGGTTTCTGTTTTCCTCTGCTGGTTTATAGTCCTCCTTTTTATTGCCTCTGTGATTTTATTTTCTTGTCATCAAGTGGCATAAAGGGTTTCTTGCTCTGGTAGTTTCATGGAAACTTGCTTGGCTTGGCTGCATGGAAGCAGATGAAGGTTCAGATTTAGCAGTCCGCTGGAAATCCTGACTAATGGGCACAGGAAAACTCCAGAGGCAGGCTGCCAGGTGGTCATTTGATTTTTAGAGGAAATATGTTTGGGTGACACAGATTTCTAGACTTCTTAAAAGGTGAACTGCACAGAGGTGGGATTAACACAGGCAGCTTCTGAACAAACCACCAGCCAGGAGGGACCTGGGAATTTAAACTTGGCATCCAAATTTGACTAACCAAAGAGATTCAGAGGAAACAGACTTCGTTTATTTGTTGAACAATCCTTTATTGAGCTGGGCTCTGTTTTAGTTGTAATTAGGATCATTTTTTACTTCCTTAAAAAAGCCCCAAACAACCATACACATACTTAAAATATTTGCCCTCCTTTTCCATATGAGTCTCTTTAGGGCATCTCTCCTTCCTCATACTGTAGACCCCTCCCTGCATACTGCCTATCCCATCTGACAGTATCCAGAATGGGTCTGAGAGCTCCCTTGCCAACATGGCAGCATAGCCCAGAAAATAAAAATAAAGTGTTTTGAATTCAGAGGCTGGTTTCATTCCACTTCCAATCAGATAACACATTTTCTATTTAAATTTAGTTTAGCTGGTAACGTGTTGATTTTTAGGCCTGAAATTGTTCAAATGATTAATTTATCCCATAGAGAAAGATTAATTGAAGAGTTGAAGAAAATATTTTAAATTGCAGAAGTTCAAATTGGTAATCTACAGTGATTAAACTCATCATATTTCATTCATTCACAACCTTGGCCATGGCTGGCTCAGTGTTGCTCTTGAATGTAAGAATTAATTGGAATTCGTAAATTTAGGGCTCTTCCCAGGTGATTCAGGGGTAAAGAATCTGCCTGCTAATGCTTGGAGATGTAGGAGACACATGTTTGATCCCTGTGTCTGGAAGATCCACTGGAGAAGGAAATGGCAACCCACTCCACTATTCTTGCCTGAAAAATCCCATGAAAAGAGGAGCCTGGTGGGCTACAGTCCATGGGGTTGCAAAGAGTAGGACACAACTGAGCGACTGAGCATATCACACATCATATAAATTCAGGAGGCTTTGGAGTTAGGTGTGACTTTTCATGGTTGCCTGGTATGTGGTGTGTGTGTGTGTGTAAAAAATGGGGCTTCCCTGGTGGCTCAGATGTAAAGAATCTGCCTGCAATGCAAGAGACCTGGGTTCAATCCCTAGGTCAGGAAGACCCTTGGAGAAAGGAATGGCAACTCACTCCAGTATCTTGCCAGGAGAATTCCATGGAGAGAAGATCCTGGAAGGTTATAGTCCATAGGGTCGCAAAGAGTTGGACACAACTGAGCAACTAACACTTACTTACTTACTTGGTATGTGAAGTGTGTGTGTGAGTGTGTGTGTGTGTGTAAGGCCAGGTGGAGTGGGGAAGGGGGGAAAATTTCAGCCTTTCTTAAAAGCCAGTCCTCATTTTAATACCAGGAATAGATGGAAGTAACTTCAGGATAGGAAGCAAACTAGCTAACTGGTTGTTTTTGAGTCCATTGATTTAAATGCCAGTAAAAACGCCATCAACAGAAGAGAACCTCATACTTCTTTTTTTTCAGATGACTGAGGCAGAGATACACATATTAAATTTCTATCCTTTGATATTTTCTGTGCTAACAGATGTCCTCCTTGAGACTGGTTCAGAATCTTCCTTCACAAAACTCTATTCCTGGCCAGTAATGCCCACTTTGCACATCAGTCTCCTGGGCACTTTCCCCAGTAATCCCAGCTCCTCCCCCGCCAGGCTCCTCCACTTCCTTGCAGTTCCCAGGCTCCACCCCTCTCTTCCCATTGGATCTGGACTCTCCTCCTGGGCAGGCCCCTCCTCCACAGCCTGTCTTCAGTGAGTAGACTCTCACCCAGCCTGAAAGAGAAAATCAAAAACAGACAAGCACGTTGCGTTTACAAAATGCCCTTCTCTGGAAGGCAGGAGTTATTGTCTTTCAGAAGACTTCTCTTTTAGTCACTGTTGACAGACTGATGCTGTAGCCAGGACCGGGCAGAAGTGTCATCCCATTTCATAAAGTGATACAGCTGACAGTTACTCTAGAGAAGCTATAACTAAGGGTTGCTTTAGCTGATTTATACAAACTATCCAATGTCGGGTGATATTCTATAGTTAGAAATAACAAGGAACGAGCTCAGTGAGAAGAGAGGGTGGGTAGACTTTCTGAGTACGGGCAGGATGCGTGTTTCTTGAGGTCTAGTGTTGGTTTTCATCTACAGTGTGGTTTTATTCTCAGTGCCCTGATAGCAGCTCATAAAACAGTCACAGTTCACCCCAAAGCCCTTAGAAATTACTGCACAGTGCTAAAATAGGGCATCATCCAAGAATCTGAGAGTAGCCACATCTTTTGTAAACTGTAATTCAGGTCTGTCTTCCAAGCTGAGTTCACGTTGTCAGTATGGTCTTTTATAAACATAAATCATGTACCATTGACTCTCCTTAAAATCACGTGGTGAGTTCTCATGGTATTTAGGATGAAACCCTAATTCCTTTCCATGGCTTTTAAGGCCCTGTGGGAACTGGCCCTCTCTTTCCACCTTTAGTTGGGGGCCGTATTCCTCCCCCTGCTCATTGCTTTTCAGCCCAAACTGGCCTTCCTGAAGTTTTCCCAACAGTGGAGCACACTCATTCCTCCGGGTCTTTTCACTTGCTCTTGGGGGAGCGTGTTTCCCCAGGCACTTCTTTGGGTTTCTTATTCTTAAATTCTTCACTCAAATGTCACCTTCCATTAGGGACAGTTCCTAATATAGGCTCCAGCTAGGGCTCTTGCACTGCATCCACATTCTCCCTTCATCTTTAATTGTCTTGTTTATTACCTGGTGTGGCTTTTCCACATCAGAGGGTACGAGCCTTGAGAGCAGATTCTTGTCTTTCTTCTTCTTCAAGTGAAGTGAAACTGAGAGCAAAGATTTATTGATTGAATATATGAGTAAATGAATTACTGAATAATGCACAGCTGCAGATCTGCAGATGAAATAAAACCTCAGAACCGGACTTTGCCGGTGGTGCAGTAGATAGTAATTCGCTTGCCAATGCAGGGGACATCCCATCAATCCCTGACCTGGGGAGACTCCACATGCCTTGAGCAGCTACAGCCCATGCACCGCCACTACTGGAGCCTGCGTGCTCTAGGGCTCATGGGCCCCTGTGCCACAACATACTGAAGCCTGTGCCCCTAGAGAGCCTGTGCTCCTCCAGAGAAGCCACTGCAATGAGTAGCCCCCACTCACCACAACTAGAGAAAGCCTGTGTGCAGCAACAAATATCCAGTGCAGCCAAAAACAAATAAATAAATAATTAACAAAATAAACCTCACACTTATAGGGACCCCTCCAGGGCCCAAGGCCAGAGTCTACTCATTTCCCTCTGTTGCACAGCCTGAGAACAATCCTCTTTGGACTGACATATAAAGACATGCCCTGAGAGATCCTTCCCATCCCTGAGAAGTCTTGATTCTAGATGCCATGGGTTACACATAAACTCAACCTAAACATGAAGCAGCCTAAACATTAAGTTGTTGAACCTAAGTAATAATTGTCAGAAAGTACACTTCTAAGCAATGAAAAGTTGAATTGGTGAGACCAAGGGCAGAAAAGATAATAGTGAAAAAAAATCCCAAAGCACATGCATAGCAATGTCAGTAGCTTTATTAGCAGTATTATTGTTTCTTCATTCTGATGAGATAGGCTCTCAGGCTCTTTAAAGTAACCTGATATTGAACATTAATTATAACATCTTCTGTAAAAGGAATGAGCAATGAAGGTGCTGCTTTTCCCTATTACTTATTTAATTTTATTTAATTAGTGCTTACAGAATGTTCCCAAGTGGTGCTAATGGTAAAGAACCTTCCTGCCAATGCAGGAGATGTAAGAGACACAGGTTCAATCCCTAGGTGGGGAAAATCCCCTGGAGGAGGGCATGGTAACCCACTCCAGTATTCTCGCCTGGAGAATCCCCATGGACAGAAGAGCTTGGGGGGCCACAGTTCATAGGGTCGCACATAGGTTGAACATGACTGAAGCGACTTAGGACAGCACAGAATGTTCACTACACTCCAGGTATCTCTCTAAAAACTTGACAAATGCTGTCTTGGGTTGAGTTCTTTGGAAGCAATACTGGAGACAGAGTTTGGTGTGTAAGATGCTTGTTAGGGATTAACACCTTTGAAGAGGAAGCCAAGAAACCCTCGAGAAGTCAAACTGTACTACAGGCTCAGGAAGCCAGGGGAGGTGTGTTGCCAGGCATGTACTGCCTGTCAGAGTGTCCTGTGTGGGACTGGAATGGCCTGCCTTTTACCCTCACCTCACTCAGTCACCAAATGTGGGCTACCCCCAGGAAGGGCACAGCCTTGGGCGAGGCAGCTGTGTGGCTGAGGCACACTGGAGTTGCTGAGAGCTGGAGCCTGTCTGCTTCCTATCCTCCCTGCTTCTTGGCAGCAAGTTCTCCCTTGAAATGCCCCTCTGGGTCTGCTCAAATATTAGCTTCTTTAACCCTTGCAACAACCCTAGGAGGTAGGCCCTTTCATTAGCCCCGTTTTACAGATGACAAAACTGAGGCATGGAGAAATTAGTTCATTTGCCAAACTAGACCGGGTAGCAGAGCTGATATCTGACCTAAGCAGTAGGGCTCCAGAATTAGCATTCTGGACTATTCAGCTATGCTGTCTTAGCTATCACTTCACAGAAAGGGTTGACAGTAGCCTAATAAAAATACAATGACAGTACTGGTTGTTTTTTAATTCTTTTTAAGGTAGTGTGTACGTGTATGTGTGTTTGCCTGCTACTGTTGCATTTCCTAAAAACAATATCCAAAGAGTGATAATTTGGGGTTGCCTATTTCATTTGAATATTAAATCCTACCTGTAAACATCTAAGAATCCTGACTAGATGCTGAGGGGTAATGACTGGATTTGAATTCCAGTACAAAGTAGCCTGTGCTGAAATTCTCATGTTGGCCTGGAAAAGGAAGGGTCCCTTTGGAGTTTAGGGCAAGAAAATTGAGTAGGGGGAAGAAAGGCTATAAAATACAGGGCAAGGTCAACCAGTTCTGTGCTCTGCCAGCCACATGAGTGAAGTGTTAGTTAGGTATGGGCCTAAGGGAAAAGCAGATGGCACCTTGGGAAGAAGATAAAGAAGGAGAGGATTTAACAGGTGTGAGCAGGGTGGGTCCAGGCACTGTGCTGGGGGTCTGAAGAAAGTCCAGCACTGTGAAGAACCAAGAGGGCAGGAGGGGAGGTCAAAGAAGCCCAGACTACTCCTCGGGGGGAAATGTGTGGACTTGGCCAGAAGAGGAGAGGAAAGAGAGAACTCAGTGGCAGCAAAACATTTTTTTTTTCCATCACTGTTTTTAGAATTATACATACACACTTTTAACTTATATGCAGAGTAACATCATGCAAAATGCTGGGCTGGATGACTCACAGACTGGAATCAAGATTGCCAGGAGAAATATCAACAACCTCAGATAACCAGATGATACCACTCTAATGGCAGAAAGCAAAGAAGAACTTAAAAAAAAAAAGCCTCTTACTTAGGGTGAAAGAGGAGAGTGAAAAAGCTGGCTCAACATTCAAAAAACGAACACCACGGCATCTGGTCCCATCACTTCATGGCAAATAGATGGGAAAAAAGTGGAAACAGTGACAGATTCTATTTACTTGGGCTCCAAAATCACTGCGGATGGTGATTTCATGACTGCAACCATGAAATTAAAAGATGCTAGCTCCTTAGAAAAAAAGCTATGACAAACCTAGACAGTGTATTGAAAAACAGAGACATCACTTTGCTAGCAAAGATCCATATACTCAAAGCTATGGTTTTTCCAGTAGTCATGTACAGATGTGAGAGTTGGACCATAAAGAAGGCTGAGTGCCAAAGAACCGATGCTTTTGAACTGAGGTGCTGGGGAAGACGTTAGAGAGTCCCTTGGACAGCAAGGAGATCAAACCAGTCAATCCTAAAGGAAATCAACCCTGAATATTCACTGGAAGGACTGAAGCTGAAGTTCCAATACTTTGACCACCTGATACAAAGAGCTGACTCACTGGAAAAGACCCTGATGCTGGGAAATATTGAAGGCAGGAGGAGAAGGGGGTGACAGAGGATGAAATGATTAAATAGCATCACCGACTCAATGGATGTGAATTTGAGCCAACTCTGAGAGATAGTGAAAGACAGAGGAGCCTGGAGTGCTAGAGTTCATTGAATCGAAGAGAGTCAGGCATGACTTAGTGACTGAATGACAACGACAACAAATAATCTTTTAAAGATATTTAGAAATTATTTCCCACATTACATAATTAGATTTCTTAATTCTGCAGACTGGCTTAGGGTAAGGAAGGAATCCAAGGCTGACTGTTTTATTTTGGATGATGTAGACTACACGTTTCTCCCTATTTATCATTCTCTTTTTGTCTGTAAGAGTCCAAGCAATAGAAGTCATTATCCTTAAGACTTTTCACTCCAGTGGGATTAACTTGTTTCACATTATTTTTATGAAGTTTGGGGAAATCCCTTCTTTAAAAACAGTAGATAAATTCTGTTTTAACTCCTCACTATCTTTATTTGTATATAAAAACACATTCCAAATGGCTGTAACAATGTCTTGATAAGTAAGGGCTCTTTGCAAAAATAGTCAGTGGGGATATGATTTACAACAGGACATGTAAACTTCCCAGCAGACCAAATGTGTCCTCAGAGGGATTAAAGGATCTATGTGGGATTTGAATAAAGGTCATTCTTGCGGCTGAACTGATTACGTGGTTATTATTGACCCTTGATAGTAACAGGTTCTTTCCCATGTCACGTATTCTAGCACATTCCCTTATGGATATTTCAACACAATTTGCCCATTTTTATAACACATTAAGCCATCTTAGAAACTCACTTTTCAGCCCACAGAATAACACTGCTCTAAATAATTCACAAAGCAAAGCAAATACATAGATGTTAAATAATTTACAACCACAGAAGAACTCATGATGCCCAGAAAGGATCTTACTTAGAGTAGATACTCAAACTCATCTATTACACTAAACCAAATTGGGAGGATGTGTGTTTGGAGCATAGTATATTTTGAATGCCATCATCTTAAAAATGAGCATGTTTTCAGAGGAAAATAGCTGTTTCCTGGAGTACATGGTTTGTATTTGGGCTGGGGGACAAGTAACTTTCTGAACTCTAGGATTTTATTGAAGAATATTTTTCCCAAACGTGACAGGCTTTATGAAGACAGAAGCAGGAATAAGCATGGAAGATCACCATTGAGTGGTAAGGATTGGGGTGACGGAAGGAAGAGGAGATATTTTGGAGCTCTTCATGCTCTCTATTGTGCTGTTGACAATTCTGACTTGCCTTTCTGTGGCATTGTGCATGGGACCCACTGAAAATAAGCCTTGTTTTAGAGAGCACTGAAAAGGTGGGTTGCTTTAAGACACCGAGGTTCCTGTATTCAATCTTTGGACACTGCATTTGGAATCCATCTCTTCTAGGATGTTTGTCCCTTCCAAGAGCTGAATTCAGTATCAAAAAGTGATCTGTTTCATAGAATGCTCCACTCACCAGACAAATCAGGATACATTCTTATGAAAAATCAAAGCATTTGCTACTTAGAAGTGAAATCGCTTGATTATAGGGTACACATCTAATAGTTTTATAGAGGCTCCTGGACCAACTAAACACATTATCTTCTCTCATATGCGATATATCATCACTCTGTTGAACCAACCCTAAGACAAAGTTATTTTCTTCTAAAAAACAAAGACAAACATGCAACATCCAGGTCACCAAAATTCAATCTCTAAAAGATATTTGGTCACTGCTGCTGCTGCTAAGTCGCTTCAGTCGTGTCCGACTCTGTGCGACCCCAGAGACGGCAGCCCACTAGGCTCCCCTGTCCCTGGGATTCTCCAGGCAAGAACACTGGAGTGGGTTGCTGTTTCCTTCTCCAATGCATGAAAGTGAAAAGTGAAAGTGAAGTCGCTCAGTCGTGTCCAACTCCTAGCGACCTCATGGACTGCAGCCCACCAGGCCCCTCCGTCCATGGGATTTTCTAGGCAAGAGTACTGGAGTGGGTTGCCATTGCCTTCTCCATATTTGGTCACAGATAGGTCTAAAATAAATTCTATGGGGATCTGATATCGACCCTTGGCTCTGTGCCTCGCCCCTGTGATGCAAGCCACACACACACTTTTCAGGCTGCTGTGGTTCTAGAATTAACTGTATACCTCTTTCATAAGATGACATTCAAGCCACAAAAAGCAAGGTCAGTGAGGGCTGGAAGGGAAAGTGAGTGTGGTTCATAAAACCAAGAGGCACTTACAATTTAACAAGATTAACAAGTGCTGTTGAAAAGAGCTACCTGGCCTGAGTCACAGAGGGAGAAGTATGCCAGCTCAATTCTCTTGGCTTTGCTGTCACACCACACGAGTGCAGCTCCTGAAAATCTTGCATGAAACTACAATAAAGCAATCTGGAAAATGACTGTATTTTTAGTGATTATTTCTTTTGGATCATTACACACGGAATGAGTTGTTCTTTTTCACTGGCCCCATTATTTGTTGTTAGTATTTCTTTTGTCTGCTTTGTTGGGAAGGTTATGTCTGAAGCTTGCCCAAATTCTTAAATCCAAGGCATTTAGTATATTATCAGCTTACACTGGACTCTTTTAAGCATTTTCTATTTAAAAAAAAACTATAACGGTTTCAGTATCAGCAAGATAAGGAAGACAGTTCTTCCTCTCTGCATGCTGGGTGAAAATGCATGAATTAGTGGAATTCACTGAAAAACTTGTCACTCAAATATCTATCAGCCTTTTGGTCCCTGGGCAAAAGGAATTCTTCCAGAGCAGCTTTGATAGCAATTTCAATTTTCAGAGCACACTGTGCTTTATGTCTCATTTGCTGAAAGTTCATTTTACATGCTTAGTGACTAGAAGATCTAAGGAATGCTCAGTTATCCTTGTGTAGGTAATTTGCTAAATGTCATATACAGAGTGGACTTCCCTGGTGGCTCAGCGGTAAAGAATCTGCCTGCCAATGCAGGGGACAGCAGTTCGATTCCTGGGTCAGGAAGATCCCCTGGAGAAGGAAATAGAAACTCTCTCCAGTGTTCTTGCCTGGGAAATCTCACGGACAGAGGAACCTGACAGACTAAGTTCATGGGTCACAAAGAGTTAGCCACATCTTTAGCGACTAAGCGAAAAGCAAAGGAGAAAAGGAAAGATATAAGCATCTGAATGCAGAGTTCCAAAGAATAGCAAGAACAGATAAAAAACCTTCCTCAGTGATCAATGCAAAGAAATAGAGGAAAACAACAGAATGGGAAAGACTAGAGATCTCTTCAAGAAAATTAGAGATACCAAGGGAACATTTCATGCAAAGATGGGCTCGATAAAGGACAGAAATGGTATGGACCTAACAGAAGCAGAAGATATTAAGACGAGGTGGCAAGAATACACAGAATAACTGTACAAAAAAGATCTTCACGACTCAGATAATCACGATGGTGTGATCACTGATCTAGAGCCAGACATCCTGGAATTTGAAGTCAAGTGGGCCTTAGAAAGCATCACTATGAACAAAACTAGTGGAGGTGATGGAATTCCAGTTGAGCTATTTCAAATCTTGAAAGATGGTGCTGTGAAAGTGCTGCTCTCAATATGCCACCAAATTTGGAAAACTCAGCAGTGGCCACAGGACTGGAAAAGGTCAGTTTTCATTCCAATCCCAAAGAAAGGCAATGCCAAAGAATGCTCAAACTACTGCACAATTGCACTCATCTCACACGCTAGTAAAGTAATGCTCAAAATTCTCCAAGCCAGGCTTCAGCAATATGTGAACTGTGAACTTCCTGATGTTCAAGCTGGTTTTAGAAAAGACAGAGGAACCAGAGATCAAATTGCCAACATTCGCTGGATCATGGAAAAGGAAGAGAGTTCCAGAAAAACATCTATTATTGACTATGCCAAAGCCTTTGACTATGTGGATCACAATAAACTGTGGAAAATTCTGAAAGAGATGGGAATACCAGACCACCTGACCTGCCTCTTGAGAAATCTGTATGCAGGTCAGGAAGCAACAGTTAGAACTGGACATGGAACAACAGACTGGTTCCACATAGGAAAAGGAATGTGTCAAGGCTGTATATTGTCACCCTGCTTATTTAACTTATATGCAGAGTACATCATGAGAAATGCTGGGCTGGAAGAAGCACAAGCTGGAATCAAGATTGCTGGGAGAAATATCAATAACCTCAGATATGCAGATGACACCACCTTATGGCGGAAAGTGAAGAGGAACTCAAAAGCCTCTCGATGAAAGTGAAAGTGGAGAGTGAAAAAGTGGACTTAAAGCTCAACATTCAGAAAATGAAGATCATGGCATCCGGTCCCATCACTTCATGGGAAATAGGTGGGGAAACAGTGGAAACAGTGTCAGACTTGATTTTTTTGGGCTCCAAAATCACTGCAGATGGTGACTGCAGCCATGAAATTAAAAGACGCTTACTCCTTAGAAGGAAAGTTATGACCAACCTAGATAGCATATTCAAAAGCAGAGACATTACTTTGCCAACAAAGGTTCGTCTAGACAAGGCTATGGTTTTTCCTGTGGTCATGTATGGATGTGAGAGTTGGACTGTGAAGAAGGCTGAGCGCCGAAGAATTGATGCTTTTGAAGTGTGGTGTTGGAGAAGACTCTTGAGAGTCCCTTGGACTGCAAGGAGATCCAACCAGTCCATTCTGAAGGAGATCAGCCCTGGGATTTCTTTGGAAGGAATGATGCTAAAGCTGAAATTCCAGTACTTTGGCCACCTCACGTGAAGAGTTGACTCATTGGAAAAGACCCTGATGCTGGGCAAGATTGGGGGCAGGAGGAGAAGGGGACGACAGAGGATGAGATGGCTGGATGGCATCACTGACTCAATGGACGTGAGTGTGGGTGAACTCCGGGAGTTGGTGATGGACAGGGAGGCCTGTCGTGCTGCGATTCATGGGGTTGCAAAGAGTTGGACACGACTGAGCGACTGAACTGAACTAAACTGATATATTTGTAACTGAATAACTTTGCTGTACACCTGAAACATAACATTGTTAATCAACTATACTCCAATATAAAATAAGATAACATTGAAAAAAGAAAAAGATGTGTTGAGAGAAGAGTGACCAGTTCAGTCTGGGTGGGGTATTTGGAAGCTGTGCATGATAAAGCTGGAAAGGCAGACTGGGGTTTATCCATGGCCTGACTGGCCAGGTACAGAAATTTGGAGTTCATCCCATACTTTGCCAAAGACTTTCTTAGAACCCTAGGGCAATGAGATGTTTCAGAAAAGAAAGGTTCCATGGTCAGAAAGTCTTCCCAGGTGGATCTAATGGTAAAGAACCCATCTGCCAGTGCAGGAGACTTAAGAGATGTGGATTCGATCCCTGGGTTGGGAAAATCCCCTGGAGAAGGGCCTGGCAACCCACTCCAGTATTCTTGCTTGGAGAATCCCATGGATAGAGGAGCCTGGCAGGCTATAGTCCATAGGGTTGCACAAAGTCGGACACAACTAAAGCGACTTAGCACATGGTCATATAAATTTGGGAACTATATATCCATCCCTCCATCTTGAAAATTCATGATGTATAATTGATGACTAAAGGCTGACAAGTTCTGTTTTAAAGGGACTGGTTAAACTTAACCCAGGATTCCCCTCACCATTCTCCCACCATAACACCTGACAGCAAGAAGGTGCTGGAGCGACAGTGGGGAGCCCCTGGAATTCTTTGAAAAGAATGATGTAAGCAGATGCTTTAGAAACATTTCTGAAAGCAGTGTAGAACCTGTATCATCAATATTTTGGAAAGAGGGTGCCTCAGTGAAAACTAGAGGCAAAGAATTGGTAAGTCAGGGTCTTCTCAACCTGGCTACCTGTCAGAACCCCTTGGAGATTTTTTAAAACACCCCACTCAAGTACTCTTGCCTGGAAAATCCCATGGAGGGAGGAGCCTGGTAGGCTGCAGTCCACTGGGTCACGAAGAGTTGGACATGACTGAGAGACTTCACTTTCATTTTTCACTTTCCACTTTCATGCATTGGAGAAGGAAATGGCAACCCACTCCAGTGTTCTTGCCTGGAGAATCCCGGGGATGGGGGAGCCTGGTGGGCTGCCGTCTATGGGGTCGTACAGAGTCGGACATGACTGAAGCGACTTAGCAGCAGCAGCAGCAGTAGCAGCAACTCTATATTGCACTTCTAAAGTTTCTGATTTAGTAGGTGTGCCTTGGGCTTGGGAATGTGTGTGTGTGTGTGTGTGTGTGTGTGTGTGTGTACTTTTGATGCAGAAACTAGTGGTGAGAATTTATGAGCCCAAACTGATTGTGAGGACTATTGACTGTCCAGTTGAGAGCTTATGAGACCAGAACTTGGAGAGAGGCAGTGGGAGCGGAAAAGGTTGGGAGGGATGTAATTAACAAAGTGAGGCAAGAACTTACATGCCTTGACAAGTGAAGGAATGTGAGGATGGTATAGAAACAAAGGGAATTCAGAGAGATTGTATGCCTGGGTCACTGGGGAAGAATGATGGTATCATAACAGGGAGAGAAGGTTGTTGTTCAGTCGCCAAGTTGTGTCCAACTCTTTGTGACCCCATGATCTGCAGCACACCAGGCTTCTCTGTCCTTCACTATCTCCCTGAGTTTGCTCAAACTCATGTCCATTGAGTCAGTGATGCCATCCAACCATTTCATCCTCTGTCGCCCCCTTCTCCTCTTGCCTACAATCTTTCCCAGTATCAGGCTCTGAAGTTTAGGGGGCAAGAAAGTACTTTGAAGGAAGAAGAGCTCTGGTTTTGGACATGATTAGGTCAAGATGCCAAACTATGTGAAGGCCTGCCAGACAGTTGGAAATGCAGGTTTCACAGGCAGGAGAACAGAGGGGTCTGGATCTACAGAGAACCAGTTACAACCCTGGGGATAGCTCGGTGATCTAAAAGATGATGTCTAAAGAGGGGAAAGCCAAGAGTAGAACTGTGAAAATTCCTTCATTCCAGGCTCATATTCTTGGGATTCAGCAAGGATGGTCAGAGGAGCAGAACAGTCAATAACTATATTATGAAAGTGGAGGAGGAAGGCCTCTAGAAGGGTGTACTAGGGCAGGGGTCAGATTTTACAGCAGATAGTGCTACTGCAAGCTTTGTGCCTGACTCTCTGCTCCACTTCTTGATTACATGGTGTTCTTGAGCAAGTTTACTTAACCTCTCAGAGCCTCAATTTCCTCATGGATGAAATGAGGATTACACTACCTCCATGCTATAGGTAAGGGCCAAATGCAATACCATGTAGTATGGACTATAATGGTGTATAATAGAGCATATTATATTACTACAATATATACTATATTGTATATATATTATCTTAGTGAGGTATCCTTGGACCCTTTAAAAATCAGCTATATTACAAAATTGGTAAAAGAAAAAATACTCAACCATAATTCTGTTGTCTTAAAATAAATTCTTTTGATTTTAATGATTCCATCTTAGTCCTTGATCACATCCATTTATTATTTTACATAGTTATAGCATCACTATAATTTCGAGATGTGCTTTTGAACTTAGCATATATGCTAGGAATTTCATCTCATTGTTAACTTTATTTTTTAAAATTTTATTATAATTTATTTATCAGGCTGTGCCACATCTTAATTGCGGCATGCAGGATCTTTGATCTTTACTTGCTGCATGTGGGATCTTTAGTTGCAAAATGTAGGATCTAGTTCCCCTGTGAGTGAAGTGAAAGTTGCTCAGTTGTGTTGATCTTTGCAACCCCATGGACTATACAGTCCGCGGAATTCTCCAGGTCAGAATACTGGAGTGGGTAGCCGTTCCCTTCTCCAGGGAATTTTCCCAACCTAGGGATTGAACCCAGGTCTCCTGTATTGCAGGCAGATTCTTTACTGTTCCCCAACCAGGGATCAAACCCAGGCCCCCTGTATTGGGTGCATGGAGTCTTAGCCACTGGATCTTCAGGGAGGTTCTATTAATTTTCTTAATTATCATTTTCTTTACTCAACAGTTTACCAATCAGTAGGCATCTAAATCATTTCCAATCTTGTTTTCTGCTTTATTTTAAATACTTATCTAATTAATGCAAACATTAATATAGCCCCTTTAATTTTTATAAATTATCTCCTCTTAGATGAACTTTCAGCATCAGAATTATTGTGTTAAAGGGGAAGAACAGTGAATGATTTTCAAAATAGATTGCTCAGTGGCTTTATCAGAATTGTATCAATGAAGAACAGTGAATGATTTTCAAAATAGATTGCTCAGTGGCTCTATCAGAATTGTATCAATTAACATAGTTTCCAGGGGTAATACCTGTTAACCAAGTATGAGTGTACCTGTCATTTTATCCTTACCAGAACTAGTAATCTCACTGTTTTTTGTATATTTTTTGCCAACATAATGGGAACTGACTGGCAGAAAACAAAGTTCATTGTTGTTTAATCTGTGTTTTGATAAACAGTTGGGCCTAAATAGTGAATATTTTCCCACATGCTTGTTTTACTAATTGTATCTCCTCATGTAGAAAAGTCTTGTTGATACTTGTGTAAAGGTAAACTTGTTGATCACATATTTGTTCACTTTTTTAAATGAAAGGCTTATGGAAGTCACCCTTGGAATGATGAAAGAAAACAAAGAATTGGGTAGGATATTCTGTTAATCAAGGTCTTAGTCTTCAGCATGTTGAGGAGTGCTTAATGAAGGGGATATTTACAGAAGTGTGATGTGTTAAGGAAAGCTAACAGGGGCTGGTATAGTACCCAGGGCTAGCAGCAATAATACCATTTCTGGGGCGGGGGGCAGATCATGGAACTCAGAGAGACAACTATAAGAAATGGCTGCCTGACATTTATAGAGCTGTGACCTTCGAAAGGGAGACACAATCAATCAATCCATGGTGACCCAGCACAAAGTGAACAGGAAATGAATATCCTGATCTTGGTGATTTCTACTTACCCTCTGATTTCCTGGGGTGTTTCTCACTGACCCAGCACAACTGCCAGCGGGTAGTTAGTGCAGTCCATAAAGAATAGTCTCCTAAAGCCCTCAGCAGGATGAAAAAGAGCTGAGTGGATCTGGAAGGACAAATGGAAAATATTCAGCCCAGATATTCTGGCATTAAGATATTTTAGAGTGGTTGGTAATATGAATCTTCACAAATAGATCAAGATGATAGATCTGAGGTCCCATTTAATTCAATTTTTGAATGTTATTAAAAACTATTTAATTTACATAATTAAGCCTTCAAATAGAAACAAAACAGGATGTTAATGCCATTACTTGATTTTTTAAAGGAATCTGGATCGGAGAATTTACTCCTTACTTGAAGGAAGTTTTATTAAACCTGAATTTCAGAAACAAGTGTGAAAGAAGCATTCCAGGGACTTTCCTGGTGGTCCAGAAGAAATAAAACAATTCCTGTTTGCAGATAACATGATTGACTATGTAGAACGTCCCAAGAAATCCACACAAGAAGCCCCCCCAGAAGCAAGAAGTTCAACAAGGTCACAAAGTGCAAGAGGCACAGGATGCAAGATGTAAAATAGATGCCAAATAGTGTGCAAAAATAGATTATATTTCTATATAAAATATACAAACATAGTCACTGAAATTAAAGATGCAAGATCATTTATAATTGCTCAAAAGAGAGAACTGCTTAAGTGTAAGCCTAATATAATACATTTAGGACTTTACAGTGGAAACTACATAGCACTGATAAAAGATAGCAATATCTAAATTCATGGAAACATACCCCCTTTCATGGACAAGAAGACTCAACAAAGATGTAAATTCTCCCCAAACTGATATACAGGCTTGACAGAATTCCTATCAAATCTCAGAAAGAGCTTTTAAAGATATAGTAAGAGCAATCTACATTTTATACCAGAAGATAAAGGAACTAGAATAGCTAAAATAATTTTTAAAAATAATTGAGTAGGAGAACTCAATTTACCTTAGTTCAAGATTTATTATACGGCTGTAGTAATCAAGATTAAGTGATAATGGTGAAGGGACACACACAAAGATCCATGGAACAGAACAGAGAACCCAGAAATAAGCTCACACAAACAGGTCCAACTTATTTTGGACAAAGGTGCAAAAGCAGTTCAGTGATGGAAAGACAGTCTTTTCAATAAATGGTGCTGTAGCAATTGGACATCTATAGGCCAAAAAAAAAAAAAAAAAAAGAACCATGACTTAAATTGCACATCTTTTACAAAATTAACTTAAAATGATCATGGATTTAAAAGTAAAACATAAACTATATAGAAAAGCATAGCAGAAAGGCTATCAACTATGGAAAAGTTGACCTCTCGTGGCCAGGACATCTGCTGAGCTCCATCTGCAGCTGGGCAGACTCCTTCAACAACAGCTTGGGGCACCTGTAAGCCCCTCCACAACAGAGGGTCCTTGGCCCCAAGAGGGGTGAGGATGATGTGGAAGGGAAGACGCAGCAGAGGAACTCAGGTGAGGCTGGACCAGGGGGAGCCCTCCTGGTTGCAGCGCAGAAGTTCCTCTTGGTGGGCAGAACTGCGTCTCAGCAGAAAACGATTAACCTGACTGTGAAGTCCCCTGAGCTCCTGGGAAACAAGACTGAGAGGAAATATGTGTTTGTCTCTCATGGGGCCCAGGATTCAAAAGTTGACTTGATATTTCTAAGCAGACTCAGGGAGGCCAGGAGGCGCTGGTGATGAAATGGCCCACGACCAGCAGGGCTCCTGGGTGGTACCATCCACAGAGAGACCTGTGGTTTTACCTTCCTGAGGCATCCCTGGATGCAGTTAAGAGGCCGTTAAGGATCCAGTGTGATGGTAAAGAATCTGCCTGCAATGCAGGAGACCTGGATTTGATCTCTGGGTCGGGAGAAGGGAATGGCTACCCACTCCAGTATTTTTGCCTGGAGAATCCCCACGGACAGAGGAGCCTGTGGGCTGCAGTCCATGGGGTTGCAAAGAGTCAGACACAACTAAGTGACTAACAACTAACTAACTAACGAGGATCCAGTGAGAGGCCGGGGCCCTCGGTATGTGGTTCAGGGTCTCAGATGCTGTCTCGTGGGCCTCAAAGTGAAGGGTAACCTCTGAGTATGAGGAAAGGAGGACTTCTGGGTAACAAGAGAGGTTTCCTCATGGCCCCCATTCTGTCGCTTTGCTCTGAGCCTCAGATACCACAACAACTTTATCCTTGGAGTTTTCGGATCTGGATTTGGTGTTCAGATTGAAAAATAAAGGACAAGATTACATATGTTGGGAGCTAGAGGAAGCCCATGGTTTTTTGCATGGGTGATGAAAGGAAGCAACACATTCCTTCCTTTCTTTTTCTTTTTTTTAAACTTAAGTCAAAACAACAGCCGCACAGATGAGTGTGTGTGACTGCTGCTGAAGCTGTCTCAGTCAGCGTGGCTCTTTCTAAAACTCCAGGAGAGGCACAGTGAGGAGTTCCCTAGCACTGAGTCAGGAGGGAAAAGCTCCAGCCTGGAGATGGGAATGCAGGCTTCCACTTCTGGCTAAACCCCAGTTTCTCTGCCTACAAAATAGATTGAAATTAAATATTCCAACTCTAGGATTTGTCATTTTACTCAGGTTCTTACAAGTGTTTAAGTCAAACCCTACCTATCACTATGATTTTCTTCCTGCAGGTTAAATGGCAATGTAATGGCAATGTGTATGTGCTGTGTATGTAATGTGTATGTGCTGTGTATGTAATGTGTATGTGCTGTGTATGTAATGTGTATGTGCTGTGTATGTGGTATAGGTGTAGTGTATATGTACATCATGTATGTGTTGTGTGTATGCAGCACATGTGTGCAGTGTGTATGTGTTGTGTGTGTAGTCTGTGTGTTTGGCACGTCATGCACTATTTACTCCTGCTTTCCAGAGCGACCACCCACGTGGCCCCATCAGTGCTGAATTTCCGGATCCTTCAGAAACCCTGTCTCCCACACCCAGCCAAATAAGCAAGAACACATGTGAAAAGCCTTATTCCAGTGCCTCTTGGGGTGCAGCCAAACAGCTGGAATTATATGCTTTGTAGAGAACCGGGGACGTGGCACGGCAGTAAAAAAAAAGTTCAGTTTGTATTTGGAAATCAAATTCCTTTCCCCAAACCTGAGAGGGCAAGGGAGGGCTGGGCTGCACTCTCTAAGGGTGTGTGTGTGTGTGTGTGTGTGTGTGTGTGTGTGTGTAGGGGGCATCTTTCATTAAAATCTCTGTCTTTTCTAGTGTTCCCCCATTTACATGTGCATTTGCATTTCAGGCTCCAATTTAAAAGTCAGCCTCTTCTTCCCTTTGCATCTCTTTCTCCAGTTCTATTGTTCTTCATTCATCTCTCTAGCCCCAGCCTCCAGCGCCCCCTCAACCCCCTGCTTCCTGTTTTGCCTGGGAACAGCGTGTCAAGCTCCCTGTAACAGCAGCTCAGTGTTCTTAATCTGCTGTGTGGAGGGGGCCCCACATTCAAGCAGGAAAGATTAGAATGCTGTATGATTGCTAGGCTGCTGGATGTCAGAATCTTTAGCACTTATACCTTCCTGGCCACAGGAGAGTTTCCTCTTGATTCCAGGGTTGTTCAGAGCTGCCAGGGCCCATCTTGCCATTCCACATCTGTTCCAGTCCTGTATTGTTCCTTAACAAGTCACCCCAAACTCAGTGGCTTCAAACGAGCATCAGTTTTGTTCCTCAATCTGTGATTTCAGCATGGCACTTGCTAGGGTGGCTCAAAGGTGAGGGGTGACTCCACGGCTGGGGGGTGGAGTCATCCGAAACTCATTCACTCACAAGTCTGCTATTTATTGCTGGCTGTTGGCTGGGACCTTAACTGGGACTGTCGACTGGAACACCTTCATGTGGCTTTTCTGAAAGACCTGCATTCTCTCAGCATAGTGGCTGGGTTCCAAGAGAGAGCGTATCAAGAGACAACGTGGAAGAGGGTATTATTTTTATGACTTAGTCTTGAAAGTAATTTAGCATCACTCTATTATACTCTGCTGGCTGTGCGTGCTAAGTCGCTTCAGTCATGTCTGACTCTGCAACCCCATGGACTGTAGCTCGCCAGGCTCTTCTGTCTATGGGATTCTTCAGGCAAGAATACTGGAGTAGGTTGCCATTTCCTTATCCAAGGGATCTTCCCCAACCGGGGATCAAACTCACGTCTCTTTACATCTTCTGCACTGGCAGGCAGGTTCTTTACCATTAGCACCATCTGGGAAGCCCATTCTATTATTAACAGAAATTAAATCAAACACTTTAAAGTATGCAAACATGTTTGAAAACAATCCAAAATCATTGCAGATGGTGATTGCAGCAATGAAATTAAAAGACACTTACTCCTTGGAAGGAAAGTCATGACCAACCTACACAGCATATTAAAAAACAGAGACATTACTTTGCCAACAAAGGTCAGACTAGTCAAGGCTACAGTTTTTCCAGTGGTCATGTATGGATGTGAGAGTTGGACTATAAAGAAAGCTGAGTGCCGAAGAATTGATGCTTTTAAACTGTGGTGTTGGAGAACACTCTTGAGAGTCCCTTGGACTGCAAGAAGATCCAACCAGTCCATCCTAAAGGAGATCAGTCCTTGGGTGTTCATTGGAAGGACTGATGTTGAAGCTGAAACTCCAATACTTTGGCCACCTGATGCGAAGAGCTGACTCATTTGAAAAGACCCTGATGCTGGGCAAGATTGAGGGCAGGAGGAGAAGGGGACGACAGAGGATGAGATGGCTGGATGGCATCACCGACTCGATGCACGTGGGTTTGGGTGGACTCTGGGAGTTGGTGCTGGACAGTGAGGCCTGGCGTGCTGCGGTTCATGGGGTGGCAAAGTCGGACACGACTGAGCGACTGAACTGAACTGATGAAAACAGTCATAGAGTGAGAGGGAAAAAAGATTTGAACTAATTGTCATAGTGAACAAATCATACTGAACCTTTAAGAAACTAGAAATCCTTGGAAGATCTAGCATTTACTGACAGTATGTGATGCTTTAATGTTTCATCTCATTCTCCCTGAAGAAGGAACTGGAGAGGAGAAAGAACTTGGAGTTAGGATCCTTCTAGGCTCCCTCACTACAAATCAGTTTTAGGTCTAGATACATTTTTTTTTGGCATTTCTTTAATTTTCTCATTTGCTAAATATTGAACTTATTTCATAGAGAGGTTGTAGTGCATAGCAGTGAAAAAAATGTAAAACTGCTTATATAATAATGACAGACTGTAAAGCATTTTATGTATATATAATATACCTGTTTAATGGTGTTAGCCATGGTAATATTTTGGTAATATAATAATACCAATATTATAATTGTTGAGGCAGTTACAAAATTCTGTCCAGATTCAAGAAGGGGGGTGTAACACAGAACACACTACACAACGGGGGGAGGGTTCAGCGTCGTATGGTAAAAACAGCCTGCGTAGTGTGTGTATGTGTGCACCTAATGCTCTGTGTGCTCTATTGCAGTCATGTAGTGTGTATGTATTAAGCAGAGTGAACACGCACCATGTTGTGGCAGCTGTGTTTAAAAGAAAGTTCAATCTACAACCTCTCTTTTCACATTCACCATCCCTTTCTTTGCCTCTTATACCCTAGTGGTTTACATTTATAGTCAGAGATGGAATTTGTGGTAAGGTTTGTGTAGTGTATGGGTGTTAAACTTACACTTTTGCTTGAACCATGTGGTAGGGAGAATGGCCTCAAGGTGGACCCCGAGATTTCCACCTCCTGGTCTACACGTCCTGCATAATCCCCTCCCCTTGAGTTGGGGGGACCTGTACCTCTGATGGGGATTTCCTGGGATGATTAAGTTACATGAGATGCAAAGGTAGAGGGGATTTTGCAGATGTAATTAAGGTCCCTAGTCGGTTACTTTGAGTTAAGAAAAGGGAGATTACACTGGTGGCCTGACATAATCAGATGAATCCTTTAAAGCAACAGTCCGCGACCTTTTTGGCACTTGGGACTGGTTTCTTGGAAAACGATTTTTCCGTGGACACGGGGTGAGGTAGGGGTGGCTTTGGAATGATTCAAGTGCGTTACATTTATTGTTCACTTTATTTTTATTATTATTAAGTCAGTTCCACCTCAGCTCATCAGGCATTAGAGCCTGGAGGTGGGGACCCCCTGTCAGGTTTTCCCTAAATTAGGGATTCTCCTCCTGGCTTTGAAAAGGTAAACTGCCTTGTTGTGAGAAGGCCATGAGGCTACACGATAAGGGTGGCCTCTAAGAGCTGAAAGCAACGCCAAGCAACAGCCAGTAAGAAAAAAGGGACCTCTTTTTTCTACAAGAAAATTCTGCCAACAACTGAGTGAAATCAGAACTCCAGGTGAGAGCACGGCCCAGCTAATATCTCGAGACCCTGAGCAGAGAACTTAGCTACTCCGTGTCTCGGACCAACAGAAACTAGGAAATGACAAATGTGGGTTGTTTTAAGTCATCCAATTTGTGGTATGTGTTAAGGCAGCAATAGAAAACTCACACAAGTCAAAACTATGAGATCCACTGGCAAGAAAACATTATCGAGTGGGTAACTGGAGAAACACTAGGCAGATCTAGTAGCAAGACTATGCACACCTTCTAAAACTCAGCTCAGATGTCACCTCCTTCAAGATCTTCATGGAGTCTCTTCAGCTAGAAGTAATCTCTTGCATCTGATATCCGATAGCTTGTTTGCCCCTCTTTTGTGGCACTTCTCACATTCTATTTGTGTTCACCAGGGCACATGTTTTGACTCCTCGGCTGGACTGTAAGGTCCTCCCGATAGAAACTGTGTCCTGTTTTTTGGGGCACCAAGGTACTTAGCATAGTTCTTTGTGTATCAACAAATGTTCTTGATAATTTACCAGGTAATTTTCTCAATGACTGAACTTCAACTTTTTTTTGTTGTGGCAGTTCAAGAATGCATTTTGAAATATGGAAATTCAAGAGATGGTAGTCCCTGTTGTTTTAAGGCTGCTTAAAATATAAAAACTCACCTAGTATTCTGGCCCTCATTTGCAGTCAGTGAGAATGTTTCTGTCATTTGAGATTCTGAAATTAAGCCTCTAAATGTTCATCTAATAGACTCTGGTTTTCAGACTCTGAAACTCTCTGCCAAGATAGAATCACAGATCTATGTGAGTAATCTTTATTTTTAATCCTGAAAACAGAGAAAAGGGCTTCCTAAACCACTAGGATGAGGTACTTTTTAGCTATGACCCTTAGAATCAGCACCACCATGTTCATGAAGGTAGGGATGACATTTACTCATAGAACACTAACTAATAATGCAAGTCTATTTAGAGAAACAGATAGACTTTGGATTTAGCTTTGGGACACTGAACACAGAGGAAGCAGAAAGGCCAAAGGACATTAAAAAAAAAAAAAGTCATGCTTTTCATAGGCAAAACTTTCATAGCAAAAGAAGCCAATGTCTCCTGGGGGACTGGTTGGTTTGAGCTCCAGCAGTTTCTCACGTCTCAGGGGTGTGAGGACCTGAACACCAAAGGTACTGTTTTTGGCAAGCTTGATTATTAGCAACAGAAAGCATCACCATTAATAGTCTTCTTTGTAGCTCTTATAAAAATAGAATTGTATTACCATAAGGGTTTCTTTTTGGGCCAAATTATTAGTCAGGTCCACACTTAACGTGCTTTAGGGGAATGCCAGCTCAGTACTATGGGCTCGGGAACACCTTCCAAGGACTTCCATATCAGGGCTTTTAAAAACAGTGAGTAGAAACACTGCATTTATATTGCTTCTGATAATTGGCAGAGTTTACATACATTATTCCACGAGGCAAAAGCTGTCTTCTCCTAACTTGGTCTACCGGGGCAGGCAAAGTTCAGGGACTACGACTGCTAAGGCCTCAAAAGGTATCCAGTTTGTTTAGCGATTGAGAGTGTGTGTCCTGTTCTGGTTGCCAGTCTCATGAGGCCCCAGATGTCTGGAGGGAGCAGATCAGATCACTACTAGTTAGTATCAAGATGGTGTTAAGGGCCTGAGTCAGAAATTAATCACACCAGCTATTCTCTGGTTCACCCTATGGTTATCCTCATGGTCAATAATGAAACTGGATGTGACGGGTCCAGCTTTTACATTTCATATAGAGGACAGATAAGTATTTGTGAAATCTACCAGGAATTATTTCTCAAAACTCCTGGTATGGGACTTGGTCTATTTGCTGTTTAGACTCTAGACAGTCCTTAGACCTCACTGGGCATTTATCCTTATAAATGGTTTATATGCTAAATGTGTTAGGGGAACAGATCACAGTACCGTGAGTGTGTGTGTGTGTTTATCTGGAGGGAGGAGGGACAGTAAGTAATTATGAAGAGACCAGGCCACTGCTTCTCCCTTTTTGGCTATATTGGGAGGTGGGGAACTAAGAGGAAGGAGAAGGTGAAGGATTTGAGAAATAAGAATGTTGGGATAAATGAACAAGGTGCATCCATCTCTGCCTTAGCTTCACTTAGAGAGGACATGTCAGGACATTGGATGAGCTTGCAGAGTGCTCTGTCAAGGCCATTCCTGCAGTGGGATGGCTTGCTGTCACTGATCTGCATGTGGAAAACACCACAGACATTCCCTAAATGCATGCAGAGGTGTGTCTTTAATTTGAATTCTCCTCAGCCAGATCCCCCAAATGCCCATGAGCCGTCCAGGACTGACTGACTTGGGGTGAATGCATGATAGAGGAGGAGGGAGAGTGAAAAAAGGGTGTGATTTTAAATTGTTGCTGATAGAAATACATATATTTACATATGTATATTTTATTATTTATACTGCAGATAGTGTGATACATATTTCAAGAGGACCCTGTAACTTGTATATTTTATATATATATATATACACACACCATATATTCTGGAGCAGGAAATGGCAACCCACTCCAGTATTCTTGCCTGGAGAATCCCATGGACAGAGGAACCTGGTGGACTATAATCCATGGAGTTGCACAGAGTTGGGCACAACTGAAGCGACTGAGCAGCAGCAGCATACTGTATGTATCAGTGATATATATAATATGTAGTCTATTATATGCTATATATTATACATTTATAATAGTAAATATTCTACTGTATCAGATCAGATCAGATCAGTCACTCAGTTGTGTCCGACTCTTTGCGACCCCATGAATCCAAGCATGCCAGGCCTCCCTGTCCATCACCAACTCCCGGAGTTCACCCAGACTCACGTCCATCCAGTCAGTGATGCCATCCAGCCATCTCATCCTCTGTCATCCCCTTCTCCTCCTGCCCCCAATCCCTCCCAGCATCAGAGTCTTTTCCAATGAGTCAACTCTTCGCATGAGGTGGCCAAAGTACTGGAGTTTCAGCTTTAGCATCATTCCTTCCAAAGAAATCCCAGGGCTGATCTCCTTCAGAATGGATTGGTTGGATCTCCTTGCAGTCCAAGGGACTCTCAAGAGTCTTCTCCAACACCACAGTTCAAAAGCATCAATTCTTCGGCGCTCAGCCTTCTTCACAGTCCAACTCTCACATCCATACATGACCACAGGAAAAACCATAGCCTTGACTAGACGAACCTTTGTTGGCAAAGTAATGTCTCTGCTTTTGAATATGCTATCTAGGTTGGTCATAACTTTCCTTCCAAGGAGTAAGCGTCTTTTAATTTCATGGCTGCAGTCACCATCTGCAGTGATTTTGGAGCCCAGAAAAATAAAGTCTGACACTGTTTCCACTGTTTCCCCATGTACCATATAAATTGATACACACACACACACACACATATATATATATATTGCCAATTTTACAAAAATATATGGCTATATGATCCCATTGCTAGGGCCTTTCAAAAGCCTGGAGGAGTGAGTGCAAGAGGAGTCAGTGGATCTCAGAGCTTCATTCGCTTTACAGTAGATCCACCTCTGCTTTGATACTGAGACAGAGGCCAGGGTTGATTGTGGGAATCACAGGGCTGAGATTTTTCCCCTGAGAGTGCTGAGTATCTTGAAAGTATTGGATCTGTGCAGGACCTAAGCTGATATTTCACAGTTAGTTATCCTCATTGTCTCCTATCCCCAGTTATCCTCATTTTCTCCTATCCCCTGAAACAATAGGGTTAATCTTTCAAGAAGTGGGGATAAAAGTTCTAAGATGAGTGCATATCTTGAGAAAGCACTGAGAAACAGAAGCTCTTCCCTGGAGCCCATCTAAAGAGAGCACAAACAAAGCTGGATTGTCAGCAGAGAATCCAGCAGAGAGTATGGCTGACTGAGTTATGTTGGAAGCTGAGCAGGCAGGAGGCGTTAGCAAAGATATGAGGGAACTCTGCTGGGGGGTGGAGGGGTAGGATGGGGCAGTGAAGGTGCCTGTCTGTGTGATTGACTTCAAGAGGCAGGAGATAATTGGAGACTTCCCAGAACCCTCAATATGTGAACATCCAAGAGTATAGACTCCACCCAGTAGAATGTGGACACAAAGACAGTAGAGAATGATAAAATCCCCTTCTGATATGGTTGCTGCTCTGTTGGCCAGGTTCACTCACACTAGCTAAGTGACATTTTGGATCACCCAAGCTTCCAGAGAGAGATAGGCACAAGTAAGCCTCATCCAAAGACATCTGCATCACAGGGATTCTGGGTTATGAAGGACTAGTCAAACAAACCCTCCCATCACTTCCTGGCAAAGAAAGGGAAAACATGGAAGAGTGGCAGATTTTATTTTCTTGGGCGCCAAAATCAGTATGGATGGTGACTGCAGCCACAAAATTAAAAGACGCTTGCTCCTTTGGAAGGAAAGCTATGACAAACCCAGACAGTGTATTAAAAAGCAGGGGTGTCACTTTGCAAAAAAAAAGTCTGGATAGTCAGAGCTATGGTTTTTCCAGTAGTCACATACAGATGTGAGCGTTGGACCATAAAGAAGGCTGAGAGCCGAATAATTGATGCTTTTAAATTGTGCTGCTAGAAAAGATTCTTGAGAATCCCTTGAATTGCAAGGTGATCAAATGAGTCAATCCTAAAGGAAATCATCCCTGAATATTCACCAGAAGGACTGATGCTGAAGCTCCTATACTTTGGCCATCTGATGTGAAGAGCTGACTCATTGGAAAAGACCCTGATGCTGGGAAATATTTTTGAAGGCAAAAAGAGAATGGAGCAGCAGAGGATGAGATGGTTAGATAGCATCATCAACTTAACAGACATGCATTTGCGCCAACTCTGGGTGATAGTGAAGGACAGGGAATCCTGGTGTGCTGCAGTTCATGGGTTCGCAAAGATATGGACATGACTTAGCAAATGAACAACAGTCAAACCATCATTGTTAAATTAATACCATGACCCTGTTTTGAAATTTTGCCCAAAATTCTTCAAGTGGCTTCCTTTAAGAATTGTAGGTCGGGGAAGTGGACCTCAGCTGAGGGAAGGCTAAGAAAATGTACTAGAATCCAAATTCTGGGAACCTCTCTTTGCTGGAGGCTCAACTGGATATAAGACTGGTGAACAGATCATTTCTTCAGAAAGGATCCTTCTTCTGAAATCCTGCTCTCCTTTGGTTTTCTTCTTATTTAAAAAAATTTCAAATCAAAGAATATAATATATATAATAAAGTGTTTAAAGTGTATTAATCTTATGTGTACAGCTCAATAAACTTTTGCGTACATGTATATCTGTGTCACCACTACTCAGATATATAGAAATTTTTAGCATCCCAGAAAGTAACCCTTGCTCATTCATACTTTATTATCCTTCCTTACTCTAGAGGTAACCAGTATTCTGATTTCTCTTACCATTGATTAGCTTTTCCTTTTCTTGAACTTTATATAAAAGGAGTCATTCAATGTATTTTCTGTATTAGTTTTCTATTATGGTATAACAGATTACCATAACCATAGTAGTTTAAAACAACAGATATTTATCATCTCACATTTTCTGGGGCATAGCTTAGCTGGATCGTCTGCTCAGGAGCTTCTGAGGCTGCAATCAAGATTTTGGCTGGGCTGTGTTCTCATCTGATGGCTTGGTGGGGGAGAAACTGCTTGCAAGTTCATTCAGGTTCTTGGCAGAATTCACTCCTTTATGGTTGCATGACTGTTGGACAAAGGCCACTCTCAGTTCTTAGGAAATACTTGTAGTTCCTTGCCACAAGGACCTCTTATCACAGGCTCTCTCACAATATGACAGCTACTTCATGGAAAGTAAGGGAGAATCTCTCTCTCTCTCTAGTTTACAATGACAGAGTCTTGTATAAAGTGATATTACCACGGGAGAAATGGTGTTCTGTTACTTGTGACATATATCATGATCTAACCAAAGAAGCAATGTTCCATTACGTTTGCTTTATTCTATTGTTAGAAACAAGTCACAGAGTCCCCCTGCAATCAAAAGGAGAGGATTGGATAAGGATATGGTGTGTTGGGGGGAGTCACCACAGAGTGTGTCTGCCACATTCTGTTTTGTGTTTGACTTCTTTGGTTCAGCCTAATGTCTATGAGATTTGTCCATATTGATGAGTGGCTACTTTGTTCATTCTTTTCCACCGTGTAGTATTCATCTGTATGAACAGACCACTATTCTTTATTTCACTACTGAAGGATGTCTGGGATGTTTCTACTCTTTTGTTATTATGAATATAGCTGTTGTAAATATTCTTCTACATGTCTCTAGAGGACCACATGCATTCATTTCTCTGGGATTATATTTAAGCATGTTTAGCTTCCCCCCCCCCCCCCCGTAATTTAATTAATTCAATAATTATTTACCCTTGGCTCCTCTTGTTGCAGTTTTAAACATCATGACTTGAGATCAGGCTGGAGGATTAGAAAGGGATTGCCTTTCGACATGAAAATCATGATTCACCTCCTTCCCCCTTGCTAAGGGTGGTGGTGATTTGATCCCTATTTTATGAAAGCTTTCCTGATGATTCCTCTCCCCACCACCTTTTCTTTCAGCAACCAGTGAAACATAAAACAGCAACCACCCACCCTAACCTTGAGAGACTGCAGTGTGGTTGCTAATCTGGTTTCAGTGGGATCAGATCAGATCAGATCAGTCGCTCAGTCATGTCCGACTCTTTGCGACCCCATGAATTGCAGCACGCCAGGCCTCCCTGTCCATCACCAACTCCCGGAGTTCACCCAGACTCACGTCCATCCAGTCAGTGATGCCATCCAGCCATCTCATCCTCTGTCATCCCCTTCTCCTCTTGCCCCCAATCCCTCCCATCATCAGAGTCTTTTCCAATGAGTCAACTCTTCGCATGAGGTGGCCAAAGTACTGGAGTTTCAGCTTTAGCATCATTCCTTCCAAAGAAATCCCAGGGCTGATCTCCTTCAGAATGGACTGGTTGGATCTCCTTGCAGTCCAAGGGACTCTCAAGAGTCTTCTCCAACACCACAGTTCAAAAGCATCAATTCTTCGGTGCTCAGCCTTCTTCACAGTCCAACTCTCACATCCATACATGACCACAGGAAAAACCATAGCCTTGACTAGACGAACCTTTGTTGGCAAAGTAATGTCTCTGCTTTTGAATATGCTATCTAGGTTGGTCATAACTTTCCTTCCAAGGAGTAAGCGTCTTTTAATTTCATGGCTGCAGTCACCATCTGCAGTGATTTTGGAGCCCAGAAAAATAAAGTCTGACACTGTTTCCACTGTTTCCCCATCTATTTCCCATGAAGTGATGGGACCAGATGCCATGATCTTCGTTTTCTGAATGTTGAGCTTTAAGCCCACTTTTTCACTCTTCACTTTCACTTTCATCGAGAGGCTTTTGAGTTCCTCTTCACTTTCTGCCATAAGGTGGTGTCATCTGCATATCTGAGGTTATTGATATTTCTCCCGGAAATCTTGATTCCAGCTTGTGCTTCTTCCAGCCCAACGTTTCTCATGATGTACTCTGCATATAAGTTAAATAAACAGGATGACAATATACAGCCTTGACTTATTCCTTTTCCTATTTGAAATTAGTCTGTTGTTCCATGTCCAGTTCTAACTGTTGCTTCCTGATCTGCATACAGATTTCTCAAGAGGCAGATCAGGTGGTCTGGTATTCCCATCTCTTTCAGAATTTTCCACAGTTTATTGTGATCCACACAGTCAAAGGCTTTGGCATAGTCAGTGGGATACACGTTTCCAATACTTACCACTTTTCTCTGTGCGTGGTTTCAGCCTGAGAGTCCTGGACAACAGAGGAATGCCACAGAAGCAAACAGCTTCCTCCAAGGGGCGAGAGTCTAACGCTGTAAGTTTGAGAGCACTGCCAGAGTCAGGCTCTACTCTCAGAGGAGCCTTTCCCTCTTCAGTGCAAGAGAAATGGAAAGATTCAGTCATGCTGTAAAGTCCATGTAATGAATGAAACATAGAAATACAGAAAAAGAGAAACACATCTGCCTTTCCTTATAGTTTGAAGAGGGAAGAATTAAGGTCACTCCTAGATCTCTGACTAATACAGTCAGGGTGAATGGTGGTGCTGTTTACTGAGAAGAAGAGGGCCAAGGAGGAGCATATCCAGGGAGAGAAAAAAAAACAACAACTCTGATCTATTAAATTTGAAATACTTGTTAGACATCTGAGTGGAGATGTGGAGTAGGTAGATCGTTATAACACGTCTAAATATTAGAGGAATGTAAGAGCTGGAGATACAAACTTGACTCTCATGCATATCAGTGGTATTGAAAACCAGGTCATGAATGAGCTCACATAGGGAGAAAGGCAGAGAAAAGAGTTGAGAGCCTTGGAAGACACCACATAAGGATATCTGACAAAAGAGGAAGAGTCAGAAAAAGAGACTGGGAAGGAATAGCCAGCAGTGTAGGAGGAAAACCAGGAGTCTATGGTGTCAGTCAAAAGAGTAGAAAGTTTAAAGAATGAGGAAATGGTCAGCTGTGCCAAATGCTGTGAACAGCTGAGTGGGACGAAGATAGCAGAGTCTTCCAAGGATTTGCATGAGTGGAAGTAGTGTTGCCCTTGGCAAGAGCACTAGAACAGTGGTTGCTGAGGCTAAAATGAAGTGGATTAGGGGTGAATGGGAAGTGACTAAGTGGTGATAAGATGTGTAAATATTGCCTCCTAAAAATTTGGTTTTGGAGAGGAGTAAAGGATGAGGCAATAGCCAGAGGGGTTGGACAGCAGAGAATGAGAAAGAGACTGCTGCTGCAGGAGAGGAGAAGAGAACTGAAGGGGTGAAGATCTTCTTGGGGAGAAGGGGGTGAGACCCTGGGTTCCTCTGGAAAGATTGGGCTTCTGCAGGAGGAGGGACACTTCATCTCCGCATATTGTGATGAAAAAACATGCTCGTGGATTTAGGCTCCATCTGATGATTTCCGTTGTCAGGCTTCAGGACATCAGCTGTGAGGGGGGAAGAGAAGGGAGTTCTTGAGAAGAGAGGAGAGGGAGGAAAGAGCTAGTTTCAAGAGCGGTGTATCGGCCCAGGTCTTGCAAGAAGCAGATGCCAATATGGGTGTAAACATGCAAGGATTTTATTAGTAGAACCATGCCTAAGAAAAAAATGGGGAGGGAGCCAGAAGAGGCTGGGAAAGCTGTCAGATAGTGATGCAGGTCTGACTCCAAGTGAAGAAGAGAGGAAAGGAAGGGCTAATGGAAGCGTACTACACTGCCATGAAATCTAGAGAAGTTTCAGCGAGGCCAATGGAGAGCTGAAGCTGGCTGTCAGAGGAGTCCTCTGTTTCCTTGTTGTTCCTGCTGAGCCCAGTCATTGGGGAGCAGCACCTCGGAAGGTGGTCTTAGCATCAGCACAGACCTGGATGGATTTCAGAGCACAGCTGCTGGGTCCTTAGGCTAATTATGCTCCCTATGATGCGTTCTCAACTGCCACCATTGGGAAGACGAATTTACTAGAACAGATGTAATCATGTTCAGGCAGAGTTGGGCACCCATTTGAAGTCTGTGATGATAAATGTAAAGTGAAAGTCATCTTTCCTTGGAAACTGTAATGCTTAAATTTAAATACTTCATGCATGCATGACTGAGTGCTATGGTCTAGTGGACAGTTGGTAACTCCCAATGTGAACAAATTTTAGGCCAGCATCAGTGTGGCTAGTATTCCATGGGTGAAGGTTTGAGATTTGACTTCTCATTGGCTTGTGTTCTGGTGTGTGTGTGTGTGTGTGTGTGTGTGTGTGTATACTCAGTCGTGTCTGACTCTTTGCGGCCCCACGGACTGTAGCCTGCCAGGCTCCTCTGTCCATGGAATTTTCCAGGCAAGAATACTGGAGTGGGTTGCCATTTCCTTCTCCAGGGCAACTTCCCAATCCAGGGATTGAATCCTCATCTCCTGCGTCGGCAGGCGGTTTCTTTCACCAAGTGAGCCACCAGGGAACCTATGTTCTGGGTTGCTTCCAGCATATTTGATGAGACGAACTTCATTCTTTCTATTGTACTGGCCCCAGTCCACCTTTGGACAGAGGCAATTGTCATTGTTTGGGAGAGTCATGGTCAGCTCTGCAATTCTTGTAACAGGTGCCAACAGACAGCTTCTGACAATTCAATTTTTTAAAGTATTTTCCCAATAGCAAAAGTAATACACATAGAAAATTTGAAAACTATGTTGTCTGTCCATATTCCTAATCTGTTCTGGAGGTCCCCTGCTGATAGGGAACCTTATCTGTCCATGGTGTCCTTTTTTCAGCATCTCTGTCCTCTTTGTGAGGACTTTATCTTCTTGAGGCCACAGGGGCTTCCTTGGCCTCCACACAGGGCAGGTCAAAAGTACTGGGGAGTTAACACCCCAACAGCAACCCTCAACAGTGAGGGTGAGAGTGGCTGGGTAAAATCCCCAGCTATCTGACCTTTAGCGCCACAGGTCTAAGATATGTTACGCATGCCGCTCAGAGAGTCCCTGGGGGATTTCACTCCAGTTGTCCACATGCAAGTGCCCCTCACCAAGGCACTCCTGATTGGCTTTCTTCCCTGCTCTGTTTCACTTTCCCACTCCCCTTCTAGTGCCGCCTGGATTATCTCCAAACATACCACCTGCACCCAAATCCTTGTCTTAGGAGTAAGGAGAACCTACGCTATGTCAAGAGGAAGTGAAAGTGAAAGTGTTAGTTGCTCAGCTGTGTCCAACTCTTTGTGACCCCACAGACTGTAGCTTGCCAGGCTCCTCTGTCCGTGGGATTTCCTAGGCAAGAATGCTGGAGTAGGTTGTCATTTCCTCTTCTAGGGGGTCTTCCCGACCCATAGATGGAACCTGCATCTCCTCCATTGGCAGGCAGATGCTTTGCCACTGAGCTACCAGGGAAGCCCATGTCAAGAGCAAAGTGGTAGGATTCTACATCCTAGAGACAGTAAACATTTATAACCTTTCTTTTACTCTTTCTCTCTCCTTATATATAAGTACACACACACACACACATTTTTCCACTTTCAGTTCAGTTCAGTCGCTCAGTCGTGTCCGACTCTTTAGACCCCATGAATCACAGCACGACAGGCCTCCCTGTCCATCACCAACTCCCGGCGTTCACTCAAATTCATGTCCATCGAGTCGGTGATGCCAACCAGCCATCTCATCCTCTGTCGTCCCCTTCTCCTCCTGCCCCCAATCCCTCCCAGCATCAGAGTCTTTTCCAATGAGTCAACTCTTCTCATGAGGTGGCCAAAGTACTGGAGTTTCAGCTTTAGCATCATTCCTTCCAAAGAAATCCCAGGGCTGATCTCCTTCAGAATGGACTGGTTGGATCTCCTTGCAGTCTAAGGGACTCTCAAGAGTCTTCTCCAACACCACACTTCAAAAGCATCAATTCTTAGGCACTCAGCCTTCTTCACAGTCCAACTCTCACACCCACACATGACCACAGGAAAAACCATAGCCTTGACTAGAAGGAAGGACCTTTGTTGGCGAAGTAATGTCTCTGCTTTTGAATATGCTATCTAGGTTGGTCATAACTTTCCTTCCAAGGAGTAAGCGTCTTTTAATTTCATGGCTGCAGTCACCATCTGCAGTGATTTTGGAGCCCAGAAAAATAAAGTCTGACACTGTTTCCACTGTTTCCCCATCTATTTCCCATGAAGTGATGGGACTGGATGCCATGATCTTCGTTTTCTGAATGTTGAGCTTTAAGTCCACTTTTTCACTCTCCACTTTCACTTTCATCAAGAGGCTTTTTAGTTCCTCTTCACTTTCTGCCATAAGGTGGTGTCATCTGCATATCTGAGGTTATTGATATTTTTCCCGGCAATCTTGATTCCAGCTTGTGTTTCTTCCAGTCCAGCATTTCTCATGATGTACTCTGCATATAAGTTAAATAAGCAGGGTGACAATATACAGCCTTGACGACTCCTTTTCCTATTTGGAACCAGTCTGTTGTTCCATGTCCAGTTCTAACTGTTGCTTCCTGACCTGCATATAGGTTTCTCAAGAGGCAGATCAGGTGGCCTGGTATTCCCATCTCTTTCAGAATTTTCCACAGTTTATTGTGATCCACATAGTCAAAGGCTTTGTCGTAGTCAATAAAGCAGAAATAGATGTTTTTCTGGAACTCTCTTGCTTTTTTCATGATCCAGCAGATGTTGGCAATTTGATCTCTGGTTCCTCTGCCTTTTCTAAAACCAGCTTGAACATCAGGAAGTTCACGGTTCACATATTGCTGAAGCCTGGCTTGGAGAATTTTGAGCATTACTTTGCTGGCATGTGCGATGAATGCAATTGTGTGGTAGTTTGAGCATTCTTTGGCATTGCCTTTCTTTGGGATTGGAATGAAAACTGACCTTTTCCAGTCCTGTGGCCACTGCTGAGTTTTCAAAATTTGCTGGCATATTGAGTGCAGCACTTTCACAGCATCATCTTTCAGGATTTGGAATAGCTCAACTGGAATTCCATCACCTCCACTAGCTTTGTTCATAGTAATGCTTTCTAAGGCCCACTTGACTTCACATTCCAGGATGTCTGGCTCTAGGTCAGTGATCACACCATCGTGATTATCTGGGTCATGAAGATCTTTTTTGTACAGTTTTTCTGTGTATTCTTGCCACCTGTTCTTAATATCTTCTGCTTCTGTTAGGTTCATACCATTTCTGTCCTTTATCGAGCCCATCTTTGCATGAAATATTCCCTTGGTATCTCTAGTTTTCTTGAAGAGATCTCTAGTCTTTCCCATTCTGTTGTTTTGCTCTATTTCTTTGCACTGATCACTGAGGAAGGCTTTTTTATCTCTTCTTGCTATTCTTTGGAACTCTGCATTCAGATGCTTATATGTTTCCTTTTCTCCTTTGCTTTTCACTTCTCTTCTTTTCACAGCTATTTGTAAGGCCTTCCTAGACAGCCATTTTGCTTTTTTGCATTTCTTTTCCATGGGGATGGTCTTGATCCCTGTCTCCTGGACAATGTCATGAACCTCATTCCATAGTTCATCAGGCACTCTATCAGATCTAGGCCCTTAAATCTATTTCTCACTTCCACTGTATAATCATAAGGGATTTGATTTAGGTCATACCTGAATGGTCTAGTGGTTTTCCCTACTTTCTTCAGTTTAAGTCTGAATTTGGTAATAAGGAGTTCATGATCTGAGCCACAGTCAGCTCCCGGTCTTGTTTTGGTTGACTGTATAGAGCTTCTCCATCTTTGGCTGCAAAGAATATAATCAATCTGATTTCAGTGTTGACCATGTGGTGATATCCATGTGTAGAGTCTTCTCTTGTGTTGTTGGAAGAGGGTGTTTGCTATGACCAGTGCATTTTCTTTGCAAAACTCTGTTAGTCTTTGCCCTGCTTCATTCCGTACTCCAAGGCCAAATTTGCCTGTTACTCCAGGTGTTTCTTGACTTCCTACTTTTGCATTCCAGTCCCCTATAATGAAAAGGACATCTTTTTTGGGTGTTAGTTCTAAAAAGGTCTTGTAGGTCTTCATAGAACCGTTCAACTTCAGCTTCTTCAGCGTTACTGGTTGGGGCATAGACTTGGATTACTGTGATATTGAATGGTTTGCCTTGGAAACAAACAGAGATCATTCTGTGGTTTTTGAGATTGCATCCAAGTACTACATTATGGACTCTCTTGTTGACCATGATGGCTACTCCATTTCTTCTGAGGGATTCTTGTCTGCAGTAGTAAACATAATGGCCATTTGAGTTAAATTCACCCATTCCAGTCCATTTGAATTCGCTGATTCCTAGAATGTCGACATTCACTCTTGCCATCTCTTGTTTGACCACTTCCAATTTGCCTTGATTCATGGACCTGACATTCCAGGTTCCTATGCAATATTGCTCTTTACAGCATCGGACCTTGTTTCTATCACCAGTCACATCCACAGCTGGGTATTGTTTTTGCTTTGGCTCCATCCCTTCATTCTTTCTGGAGTTATTTCTCCACTGATCTCCAGTAGCATATTGGGCACCTACTGACCTGGGGAGTTCCTCTTTCATTATCCTATCATTTTGCCTTTTCATACTGTTCATGGGGTTCTCAAGGCAAGAATACTGAAGTGGTTTGCCATTCCCTTCTCCAGTGGACCACATTCTGTCAGATCTCTCCACCATGACCCGCCCGTCTTGGGTTGCCCCACGGGCATGGCTTAGTTTCAAGGAGTTAGACAAGGCTGTGGTCCTAGTGTGATTAGATTGACTAGTTTTCTGTGAGTATGGTTTCAGTGTGTCTGCCCTTAGTATGATCTAATTGTTTCCAACACAGAGGAGACTTTAAACCTAAATTACCATAACCTGGTGTTATCTATATAAATCCATCCCATAATTGTGGGAGATTTTTTCCTCCTTTGCTGAAACTTTTCTTGTTGCTCTGATTGAGCTTGAGTAATAGAAAAAAGCTCAAATTTATGGCCAGAGTCAGAGCAGGCATAATTAATTGGCCCGGTGAGGGGATCCCATCTAGTAATATCACAGTAACCTGAATATGACTATAATTTTTTTTTAAAGTAAATTTTCTCAGGGCCAACCAGTTAGAGTCTTGTAGCAGAGAAATTTAACAAGGTAACCCAGAACTAGACACAGGTAATTGGCCACAAACCCAACAATTGAATTGATTTCTAAAACTAGCATAGAAAAGCATTTGATTTATATGCAGAGGTCTAAGAAGTCAAGAAAACATAAATGATCATACAAATCAGGTCCAGCATCTTGGGCAAGCTGTCTACCTCTGATGTCGTCATCTTCTCATCCTGGTGTAGTGTAGTTTTTCCTGCTTAAGCATCATTTTAAGGTGAAATTGGGTCAGCTGTCTTCTCTATAGAACAATCCACTGTAGGGGCCGGTCAGGGCACTCTGGCCAGTTGTCTGCGTCAGGAGGAGATCAGGGACAAAAGGGTCCCAGTTGTGGCTGCTGGGTCTGGTCCATTGGCAGGCAAGCTGGCCCCTGAGTACCCCGAGTGGTCAGGATGTCAGTCTCAGCGAAGAAGAGTCCCCGACAGAGTCGCCATTTGTTGCAGGAAGGCAGACCCCTTCCAGGGCCCGAAACTGGGCTCTTGTCTAACATTTGGAAATGAATTGTCCGAGGAGACACATGTGCTGACAAAGCAAGAGACTTTATTGGGAAAAGGCACCCAGGTGGAGAGCAGTAGGGTAAGGGAACCCAGAACTGCTCTTTTCCCACTTAGAACTGACCAATTAATATTTTCTATCTTTCCTTTTCTTCTCCCAGTGCTTCATGCTACACATCATATTTTGTAACTGATTTTTTAACTGTTATATTACAGACATTTGTAGATTGTGAAAATTATGATATAGAAAATAATTGTTAATGACTTTCTAGTGTTTCTTTGGAATGTGTTAGATTGATTTTTAAGGTTACTTATTTGCTTTTAATCAGTAGTAGAAAATTATTCTAGCTGAGTCTTTTCAAATAGTGTAACTTCTATGTACAACTCAACTTTTAAGAAATGTTTATGGAAGAATGCTTGAAGGATATGCAGTCCTCTCTTTAGAGAATGTAGATATTATTTTTGTATCCACATTGGATTAAGTCTAATACTGTGGGTTGATGTGTTTGGCCTTCCTCCTCTGCCACCTCAAAGAATTGCTGTCCTAAATTGACCTTTGGAGTATCACCCACAGTGACCCTATGGAAAATGCCATAGAAAACTTAGTGTTGCTGGAGAGCTGTCGGGGGCACTTGGAGACTGCCCTGTATGAGGACTTGGAGGAAAATGTTCACTCAGGTCTCAGAACAAGGACAAGTAGAGCTAGTCCTGGGGAACTGGTTTTCTCTGGTCCTTTGTTACAGTTCACGGGGTCGAAAAACAGTCAGACACAACTTAAGTGACTAAACAACAACAACAATTTCATAACTCACATTTTCATTTTTGCTTTGTTTTACAGGAAGTTCACAACCTAATTGATAGCCGACTTTTGAAAATTTTATATAATCAGTGCAAATCACTGAGTACTGCCTTTCTACGTGAATCTCCTTTCTTCTACCTCTGCTCTCTTTTCTCCTTATACCTTATTTCTTTATAAAATTTTAAAAGATTTTACAGTGGGTAGATTTTGTAAGTTGTCTCAAAAAATATTTTAATGATATGTGGTATATATATATTTATAGCTCCCCACCATTCCTTCCCCTCTTGTGTGGCCTCTTGGGACTACCCTTCTCGGGTAGTGGAGTGGGAGAGCTGGAGGGCTGAACTAAGCCCTCACCTCAGCCAGTTCAGATGATGGGGCTCAGCAGTTTCAGGTGTGACCCCCACAGCGCTCAGCCAGCTGTTGTAGAACTTCCACCCCTTCTACCCAAGGGTAGAGATGAGTCAGTGCGAAGAAGCTGAAGGGGCGTGGGTGTGGGCATCACGGCAGTCTCTCAAGGGGCCTCCTCCTCCCTAGGCTGCTTGTGTCTCCAGCCTTCCTCTGTGCATCTCCCACCCCGGGGGTGGGGGAAGAGGAGGCCCCCTTGGGAGGGGTGTCATCTGCCCCCCTCCCCTCTCCCCTTCTTTTTCAATTCACTTTCCTAGAGCCTTGCTTATTGATTCTCAAGAGCATCATTTGGAAGAAAAGGAGGGGGAACCCCAACTGAATATTAATTGTGTTTTTCTCTCTATGTTTTTGCTAAGAGCATTATAATTCTCCTGGGCAATGTGCAGGCCTCTGACTGCCTGAGGGAGAGTGAACAGAGAAAGAAAAACATAAAAATGATTTATCTAGATTTATAGGAGTGAAATATATGTATTTCAAGTATATATATGTTTAGAATATTTAGATATTTTAGTGTATTTTATAGGTATCTATATGTGTGTAGTGGAGAAGGCAATGGCAATCCACTCCAGTACTCTTGCCTGGAAAGTCCCATGGACGAAGGAGCCTGGTGGGCTGCAGTCCATGGGGTCGCTAAGAGTCGAACACGACTGAGCGACTTCACTCTCACTTTTCACTTTCCTGCATTGGAGAAGGAAATGGCAACCCACTCCAGTGTTCTTGCCTGGAGAATCCCAGGGACAGGGGAGCCTCGTGGGCTGATGTCTATGGGGTCACACAGAGTTGGACACGACTGAAGTGACTTAGCAGCATATGTGTGTAGCTGTTTGTGTAATACATATATTATATATATATGTATGTATATGCGAGTGTGTCTCTTGATCTGATCATGTCATGCTTTCAAAACCTTCCATAGTTCCTTCTTCTTATAGAGCGAAGTCCAAACTCTCCTTGGCGAGTCCTCCACACACACCCTCTGGCCTCTCCACTCCCAAGTTCTCCTTGTCAGGCCACCTCCCAACCCCCACACTCAGGCTCCGACATGGGAACTACTCTTTGGCACGCTGTGAACCTTGCCCTTTTCCCCTTCTCAGCCTTTGCACAAGTCATTCACTCCACCAGCTCCTGGCTCCTTCCCCATCAGGAGCCTGCCTTCCGAGTTCTATTCATTCATCTTGAATGAGCTCACCATCCATCCTAAGCTAAGCCCGCTGAGATCCCAATGCCTAGTGCAGTGCAGTTGATGCTGGGTGAAGATTCAGATGCACCCCCGGGGAGTCAGGAGTGCCCTCCTGTCTGCCCCAGACACTTGGCTCACTAATGTCTCCATGAGAGCATTTCTCAGGTGCCTGCCTCTCCCATCACAACCCTCAGGGCAGGACCCGTACTTCTCCAAAATAGCATTCTCAGCATCCTGCACAGGCCCTGGCCGTGGTTGCCACCCAGTGCATGTTCCTGGAATGAATGAATGTGTATTTATAGATCACTGTCCATGTGACAGATAAGCTGGACACAGAGAAACTCAAAGCCAAATGTTGAAGGCCTTGCTCAAGAAAAATTCATCAGAAACAGAGATAAAGTCTCCCACACAGACGATGAGTTCACTGTGGAAAACTGAATTTGATTTGTAAAGACTTGGACCTCACTACGACTCTGGAGAACAGCAGCGATTGTTTCTTATTGGATCCCCTGCCCAACCCGTCACCATGGGTGACCTGTAGGTATACGGATTCGTTCCTGGTGGCTCAGACAGTAACAAATCTGTCTGCAATGTGGGAGACCTGGGTTCGATCCCTGGGTTGGGAATATCCCCTGGAGAACGGAATGGCAACCCACTTCAGTGTTCTTGCCTGGAGAATCCCATGGACAGAGGAGCCTGATGGGTTGCAAAGAGTCGGACATGACTGAGCGGCTAAGCACACCCACAGCTCCTGTAGCAACCAGAAAAGCAGCACCAGGGAAGGAGGCGAGGGCCCCTCCCCCACTTGGGGGAGATCCTCTAATTGCCAGCAGCTCTGCAGACTTGAGCAAAGGGTTCTGCGGCTGCTGGGGGCCAGGGCCCTCCCCTCTAAGCTTCCGATGATGGCTCACTTCCTTCTGTGTATGTGTTGGGGGAAATTCAAAGCTACATTTTTAGTTCCCCACTCCCTTTGCCATTACATTCTTGGTGGGTTTTTCCGCCTTCCTGATTGCTAGATCTGGACTTCAGGCCTGGTGAACCCTAGATGCACCGATAAGTTTGCAATAGGGTCAAAGGATATTTTCAGATCTGGGGCTGACCAGCCTCTAATTATTCTCTTAATTATAATTTTTCCAATGGCTTCCTATTCCTTCCTTCCTATATATATATATATATTTAAAATGTTTATTTATTGGCTAAGCTGGGTCTTTGTTGCTACTTCGGCAGGGGCTACTAGTTGCAGCAAGCAGGGGCTACTCTCTAGTTGTGGTGTGCAGGCTTCTTTTGTCGTGGAGCGTGGGCTTCAGCAGTTGTGGCACATGGGCTTGGTAGTTTTGGCTCCCAGGCTCTTGAGCTCGGGCTCAGTAGTTGTGGCATAGAGGCTTAGTTTTCCAAGGCATGTAGGATCTTCCCAGACCAGGGATCGAACTCGAGTCTTCTGTGCTGGCAGGCGGATTCTTTACCACCAAGCCACCAGGGAAGCCCCTTTCCTTCCTATATTAAATCTCTAATATCCATCAGTTGTACATAAGATCCACAGTGGCACAATACTGAGAGCAGCAGCTGGTACGTGTAGATACCTTGTTGGACCGAAAATTAATGAACGAATGGCTGTGTATTAGAACAAAATGAATGAAGGCTGTCGACACTCCTTTGGTTGATTTTTTCAACTAGACTATCTCCTTGTCATCTGTGCTGGCTTAAGTCTGGCTCTGTCTGAGGGCTAGATGAGCTGGTCTGATTCCTCTGGTCTGAGGACACTAGGACAGTGAGGTGGGGGAGAAGAAAGTGAGGGGCCTGAGAGAAGAGGCAGCTGGTAGGTCTTTCAGGAGCCTCACTGCCCAGTGAGATTTCTTCTGGCAGCTTCCCCCATCGCTGACCTGGAGCCGGAGCCTGCCTGCTGCACAGAAGCAGCTTGGCTGTGGTCACACTGGCTGGCTCCAAAGTCAAGAACAGTGAAGTGGGGAGGGGCCTGCTCTGTGGGCCCAGGGGTTAGGGAAGGGGGTGGGACTTGAAGGGCAAGGAGCCGGGCTCCATATGGCATCCGGATTTTAAACAACTCTACTTAGAAATAGAAGAAAATCTCTCCGGAAAACGGGAGGGCTCTGGCAGGCATCCCAGGCCTGAGGAACAGCAAGTTCTTGCCAACTTGTGACGGAAGTGGAGGTTTTGTGGGAAGGGTGGAGGGAAGAGGGCTCTGAAGGGAATGGACACAGCCCAGCAGCGTTCTTCCGGGTTAAAAAGCCTGTCTGGGGGTAAACATGTTTCTGAAAATGAAGATGGTTTTTATTCTTCCAGACTGGCCTACTTCCTGTGAATGCAGTTATTCCCAGGTGTGCGTGTTTGTGTTCAAAGAAAGGATATGATAAACTATTCGTGGTCCCAGCCTGAGAGGGCTTTGGAATCATGGAGTGCAAAACTCAGCCCCACATCAGAATGGATACATGTGTATGTATGACTGAATCCCTTCACTGTTCACCTCAGATTATCACAACATTGTTATGGGCTATACCCCAATACAAAATGTTTTTGGTGTTAAGAAAATTAAAAAAAAAAAAAAAGAGCTCCACCTCTGTGTTTCTGAGGTAGGAACATGCCTTCTAGATTTCATCTTCCAGGACAAGGCTGGGAATTCTCCTGGGAAACTCCTTTCCAGCCTGTGAGAGCCAGAGGCCCAGTTATGGCCTCTTCAGGTCTTTTTTAGGCTGGGGAGGGTGAGGGCTACAGATATGTAGACAACCTGCCTTAGCTGCTCCAGCAAGGTGCACTTGGGAAAGGAAAGCTCTGAGCAGGGAGCGGAAGGCGTGAATGAAGAGGGAGAAAGAAGTTACACATTTATAATTGCAGAGAGGTCTAAAATCAGCATGGTTCCCAAGAGATCCAAAGTGGATAAGCAGACCCTCAGTCTGCAATAACTCATTCTCCTGTCCAGAACCCCAGCCCACAGCTGTCCCTGATGGGGTGGGGGCATTTCATAATCACTTTGACTTCAGAGCCTCACTGTGAAACTGTCCTCAGAGCCAAAGGAGCACTTTTTTCTCAGAGAGTGGACTGTGAATCTGATTCATCTGGGAAGCCCACCTGGAAAACCCTGTGGGGCAGGGGATGGCAGAGGGGAAGAGTGCATGTATGTGCATGCTAAGTCACTTGTCACATCTGACTCTTTGTGACCCTATGAGCTGTAGCCACCCCCAGGCTCCTCTGTCCATGGGGATTCTCTAAACAAGAATACTGGAATGAGTTGTCATGCCCTCCTCCAGGGGATCTTCCCAATTCAGGGATCCAACTTGTGTCTCTTCTGTCTCCTGCATTGGCAGGTGGGTTCTTTACCACGAGCGCCACTTGGGAAGCCCGAGGGGAGAAGTGGGTGCATTTAAAGCCACCCCTTTCACAAGGCTTTCTGAGAAGGTTGGTCATCTGTACTGCTATAGGAACTCTGAGGTGTTGCTGGTGGGAGGGTGACTTGGTATAACCACTTGGGAGAACTTGTCACATTACATAGGAGAATCCAAGATGTGCAAAACTAACCCAGCAATTCCATTCTTCATTATGTGTCCTAGAACAGCAGCTCTTAAGGCTTTTGGTTTCAGGACCCCCTTTCACTATGAAATATTGTTTAGGGTGCCAAATAACTTTTGCTTGGGTGAGTTATACTGACCAATATTTCAGTTCAGTTCAGTTCAGTTCAGTCGCTCAGTCGTGTCCGACTCTTTGTGACCCCGTGAATCACAGCACGCCAGGCCTCCCTGTCCATCACCAACTCCCAGAGTTCACCCACACTCCACTCACATCCATTGAGTCAATGATGCCATCCAGCCATCTCATCCTCTGTCGTCCCCTTCTCCTCCTGCCCCCAGTCCCTCCCAGCATCAGAGTCTTTTCCAATGAGTCAGCTCTTTGCATAAGGTGGCCAAAGTACTGGAGTTTCAGCTTTAGCATCATTCCTTCCAAAGAAATCCCAGGGCTGATCTCCTTCAGAATGGACTGGTTGGATCTCCTTGCAGTCCAAGGGACTCTCAAGAGTCTTCTCCAATACCACAGTTCAAAAGCATCAATTCTTAGGCACTCAGCCTTCTTCACAGTCCAACTCTCACATCCACACATGACCACAGGAAAAACCATAGCCTTGACTAGACGGACCTTTGTTGGCAAAGTAATGTCTCTGCTTTTCAATATGCTATCTATGTTGCTCATAACTTTCCTTCCAAGGAGTAAGCGTCTTTTAATTTCACGGCTGTAGTCACCATCCACAGTGATTTTGGAGCCCCCCAAAATAAAGTCTGACACTGTTTCCACTCTTTCCCCATCTATTTGCCATGAAGTGATGGGACCGGATGCCATGATCTTCATTTTCTGAATGTTGAGCTTTAAGCCAACTTTTTCACTCTCCACTTTCACTTTCATTAGGAGGCTTTTTAGTTCCTCTTCACTTTCTGCCATAAGGGTGGTGTCATTTGCATATCTAAGGTTATTGATATTTCTCCTGGCAATCTTGATCCCAGCTTGACCAATATTTACCACACTAGAAATTAAACCTAAGACTTTGATAACCTATTAATGCATTTACAAGTAACAATAAAAATGCATTACATAACCAACAAATAACATTTATGAAAAATAACTATTTTCTAAAACAAAACAACTTAGTGGGAAGAGTGCCATTGTTTTATAATTTGCAAATCTGAGTTAATAGAAGACAGCTGGAATTCTCATATCTGCTTCTGCATGTCTGTGTTATCTCATGTAGTTGGTGGAAAACTTCACCATTGACTTAATGAGAGTATGAAAGCAAAAAAGCCAAAAAATCTTTATATTATTATGAAAACAGTTTTGACTTCTCAGATCCCCTCCTCCACCCCCACCAAGATCATCTCAGGGGTGCCCAGAAAACATTTCTTACTTTGATCCCAGGAGAAAAGTACAAGCATGCTCAGAGTGGTCTTATTTGTAACAGAAAAAAGAAACCCAACTTAAATGTTTATAAATAATAGAAGTGATAAATTGTGATATATTCATAGTTATCGCTGAATCTCACAAACAATACTTTACAAAAAACAATAAAATATGATTTCATGTTCATAGAGTTCAAAAGCATATATTATTTAGTGATATAAATATATGGCAAAACCTTAAAGAAAAGCAAGGACAATGGTTAACACTGGGGAAGAGGGAAAGAATACCACCACTGCCAAGGGATATACGTGGATTTTCAGAAATACTTCTGTTTCAGTTCAGTTCAGTTCAGTCGCTCAGTTGTGTCTGACTCTTTGCGATCCCATGAATCGCAGCATGCCAGGCCTCCCTGTCCATCACCAACTCCCGGAGTTCACCCAGATTCACGTCCATTGAGTCGGTGATGCCATCCAGCCATCTCATCCTCTGTCGTCCCCTTCTCCTCCTGCCCCCAATCCCTCCCAGCATCAGAGTCTTTTCCAATGAGTCAACTCTTCGCATGAGGTGGCCAAAGTACTGGAGTTTCAGCTTTAGCATCAGTCCTTTATGATGGGCTAATATGCTTTGGGAACAAACAGCCCCTGAAATCTCAACGGCTTAAATACATTAAAGATTCATTACAGGCCAGCTAATATGGCCTCCACCAGTTGGTGTGTCTTGAATAAGTGTGGTGAGGAGAGGGACCATGATAAGACATGCACTAGGTCTGAGAGGCCATCCAGAAGAGGCACTTGTTACTTCTGCTTACATCCTATTGGCCAGAGCAAGTCACATGGCCATGTGCATGTACAAGGAACTGAGAAAGTGCCATCTGATTATGTGCCCAGGAGGAAAATTGAGACATTTGGGTCATTTGATATTGTTCTACTTCATTAGGATCATTTGGCTTTAAGTTGAGTGGTAGGTTCATAGAGTACTTGCTTAATTATTAATTTATACATATAAATTTATAAATACATTTATGCTTATCATATGCTATTTACGTATATGGGCTTCCCAGGTGGCTCAGTGGTAAAAAAAATCCACCTACCAAGCAGGAGACATGGGTCGGGAACATCCCCTGGAGGAGGGCATGGCAACCCACCCCAGTATTTTTGCTGGGAAAATTTCATGGACAGGGGACCCTGGCGGGCTACAGTCCATAGGATTACAAAGAATCAGACACAACTTAGCAACTAAACAATGACAACAGCAACTATATATATATATATCTTATTTAAGTATATATATGTATATTAGGTATAAAATATTGGAAAGGAAGAAACCAAAAAAAGAGAAGAAAAAAAATAAATCTTTAATATTTTTTATCCAAATACATAATTTGTATATTTGGATTTTTAAAAAAGTGGAGGCCGAGAGAGGAGAAGGTGAGAGCTAAATTGAGAAACACTTGGAAGTCCTGGAGCAATGGTCTTTAAACTGGGGTAAACATATTCCCAGGGTCCAGGAAGACATTCTAAAAGGTTGTAATACATATTCTATTAAAGAATCAATTTCTAGATGCTCATTTCTAGATGTCCTCTTGACTAACATTGGTCTCCCTGAGAATACTCCTGTGTTTGATCTGTTCTTCTTTCCCCTTTCCTCTTTTCTAAGTGGCCTTTTCACATATTTTTCAAAAGAAAGATGTGCTCCTTCTTGTCATTTTGTCTTTGATAAAAATCTCCAGATGGGAATCAAAGAGACAATTCAAAGTGTTGGTTCTAGCTGAGAAAGTGAATTACTCCAAAGATAGGACTACAGATCTGTTTGCAAATCAGATGTTATCCCATCATTTTAACAAAGGTGAAGGAGAAACCAAGGAGAGAACATTTAGCAATATCACGTGATAAATGATTAATAATGATCTTATTATTATGCATGAATTCCTACAATAAATTCCCTCCATCCTGAACATGTTTTCTTAGCACTTACATTTTTAAAAGTGAAAAATTAAAGCTAGAATTGATGCTGAACCCACTCTCATTCTGGAAAGAGTAATATTTATCCATGGATATGTGGAGGGGAAAGCACCAACTGTTTCATTAAGAAAAGCATTTCCAAAATATTTTTTGGGATAATAATATTTTATTAAAATGTTCAATAAACCTGTGATATAGTTATGTTATTTTGATGAATTGTGTGTTACTACTAATTGTAATGATAACTCATTCTTTAAGAAAATCTTCTTGCTGTAGACTAGCGCTGTCTAACAGAACTTTCCGTGATGATTGGATTTGCTCCATCCAGTACAGCCCCATATGCCACGTGTTGCTATTAAATACCTGGAATGTGGCTAGTGTGAATGAGGAGCTGAATTTCAAATTTTATTTATTTAAAAAAGTTTTAATAGTCACACGTGGCTAGTGGCTATAGTGTTGGACAGCACAGCTTGAGAACTTTATGGCCACAGAAGAGGAAAAACTACTAAAGTTGAATTTGTATACATTTTTAAGAGAAATATGATAAAGTGATTAATAAAGTATTTTAATCATAAATGTATATTATGATAAAGTTTTATAGAGGAAGAGAAATGGAAATACAAATTCAAAGAGAAGAAGAAATAATGTAAAATTTCTTACTGTTAAGGAAGTGCACATTTGTGATATTTTTAAAAGGGTGATGGAGGATGTCAATTTCTTTAATATTTCAATTCTATTTGGATACATTTAAATGAGGGACAGCAATGATTTTTAAATGTTTAAACTGTTAAAATATTTCAGATTTACAGTGGACTTTTAATTTTTTGCAGCTATTTAAACTTAAGATTTGGAGCCCCCAATTTAAAACTTCCCTTAAAAACAGGTGTCCTAAAAAAAACACCAAAATCCAAACAAATGAGCCAAAAATACAAAGTTGCCTGTCTCTTATGCACACGTGTACACACACACTCCCCCCAACAGACCCCCAATTCCACACTGGTAATTATGGCATAGCCGGCTAATGAACCACACTTGGTTAGCAACTTGGGGTAGTCTGATCAGTTAGAACTCTTCAGAGGTGGGACAGCCTCAAAGAAGATTGTTAAGGATCAAAAGTTCATTTCAAAGTTGTTTGTATTGCTGCAACCTAAACCTGCTTGGCCTGAGCAGCCCTTGACGGACCACACACAGGTCTTCCGTGAGTGTTTGGTTTGGTTTTGGTGGAAACTGAGGCAATGACCTGAGTTAGGTGCAGACCTAGGACAGTGCACACAGGTCCCAAAGTGACTCGAACTGAACAAATCCAGAGGAAACAGAATCTAGGAGGCAGAGGTGACCCTCAGAACATAAGTCTGCTCTCCACCTCCCCCCAAGGCCTCAGCCTCCCCATGGAAGTGGGCCGGGGTTTGGCATTCATGTGCTTTGTGCGTCACAAGGCATGCTAAACCCAGCGTGGTTATCCTCATTCACCCATGGCCTCCCTGCAGTGTTGCTCAACTCCAGGGGTCAGGAATGGTTCAGCCCATTCCCAGTGGCAGCAAGACAGGAGGCCCAGAGGAGACTGAGAGGCAGGGCACTGAATGACCCCAAGTCACCACCACCACCAACCCACCCCGGCGCTGTAGGGGATGGGAAAATATTCCCGTGACCCAGTGAGTGCTTCCCACGCAGGTGAGCACTGCCAGCCAGAGGGGTGGAGGAGGGAGGGGGGCAGGGCTGCGTATCCTGGCAAGTGAGTGGCAGGAGAGTGTCTTCATGTTGTGGGACCTGGGATTCCAGATCAGCAGCTCTGACTCAGCCTCCAATCGACAAAGGTCAGGCCTCCCTTTTGCAAGGGCTTCCACTCTCGGCTGGGCCCTGCCCGGGTTAGGCAGGCAGGAGGCCTGATGCTCAGCCTTTGGGACCAGCTCCCAGGAAGCTGCAAGGGATCCAAGTGGTCTTGGCACCATGTCAAAGGCTGGCTTCAAGATGCTTTATAAGTGGGCTTTTGTACCAGGCCCAGGCTGAGGCTTCATAAGAACATGGAAGATGCCAGGGAAGTCAGAACAGCTTTTTAAAAATAAGGCTCAGACCATAGGCAGGTGCTTCCATACCACTTGGACCATAGTGAAAGAAAAAGTGAACATCAGCCCAGAGGTGGAGAACACAACAGACACTTTACTTTAGGAAGATGGGGGAATGACTCCAAGAGACATGGGGTGTTAAAGAAAGTCTGGGTCTGCACCTTTTTTTCTTTGACTGTCACGCCACTTGTCATCTCTGAATGCCTCAGAGCTTGATGTTGTATCACATGGTGAATGCCTGCGTGTGTGCGTGCGTGCTAAGTTGCTTCAGTTGTATCCGACTCTTTGCCACCCAGTGGACTGTAGCCCACCAGGCTCCTCTGTCCATGGGATTCTCCAGGCAAGAATACTGGAGTGGATTGCCATGTCCTCCTCCAGGGGATCTTCCTGCCATAGGGATCAAACCCACATCTTGCCTGAGACAAGCTAAAGAGGACTAATAGCCGACAGCAGAGTTGATGGCCACTAACAGTGGCTCTTTGAAAAAAATCTAGAAAACCCAATCATTCTCAGCCTTTATTTTAATGTGACTCACATGACCTTTACCTTCATGATTCACCTCTGTAGACAGTGCCAGATTTTGACACAACTGTCAAATGTGTGCAATTCCTGGGCCCTCATTTCATCTCTTTCACTCCAGCTTAGCAGCTCAGGAAGAATGCATGTAAGAGTATGGTCATTATAGGGTAACCTTGAATTGCTCTAAGTCATTAAAACAGTAAATTCTTTGCAAAACTGAGAATGAAATGAGGTTGCATCTCTTTTGTCAGTTCCATTACTTTGGCTCCAGCTTCATCCGCTCTACCGTAAGGATGGCCTTCTTTCTTTCCCCAGGTCACTTGTTCTGTGATGAACCCAGGAAGTCCAGGTTCCCAGGACGATTATCTGAAATGCAACAGTGACTCTTTTTATATATATATATATATATACAGTCTTTAATATAAACAGTCTCTCTCTCTCTTTTTATATATATATATATATATATATATATATATAGTCTTTAATATAAACAAAAAGCTTATGACAAAAAGCAAGACAATTTTTGTTTAAAGCTGAAGAACTGAGGCTTAGAATAATTAATTTAAAGATAATCTAATTTGGGACTTGGCATTTATATTTAACATTTCCAAAATCTTTTTCAACAATTAGAAGACTCCTGGTCTCTTGGACCACTGGAGCCACCTCAGATGCATGCCTTCAGCCTGGGAGCTCCTCAGTCACTGCCAAACGCAGGGTTCTTGGGTGGTCGCCAAAGCCCGAGGGGCCAGAGCCCACAGCAGCTTGTATGGTTGCTGCAGTTGCTGCCAGTATGTAATTCCATGACCTTGTCTGAGCCTCAAAGCCTGTCCTGGTTGCTCCCACTTGCTCAAACCCTGAGTCTTGGACTTCTCTTGCTGCTGATCCTGGAGTCTGTGGCACAGCCAGGAGCCCTGGTGCAGGTCCCACTGGCAATTGTCCTTTGAGCCCAAGACAGGATGGTCCCTGGCCCCTCTCACCACACTCAGCTAAGGCCGCTCCCCACTGGAGCCATGAGGAGCCACTGCCCCTGGGCAGCCTGGGCCAGGACAGTGTGTGGGGACAGGTTCCCTTGTCTGCCTGTGGTGGACTGGGGCCCACAGCTCCCTTCTCCTCTGCATTGCTATAGCCTAAGCCCACACCCAGTTCCTATCACTAAATGAGTTATGTGTCTTTCAAGGAGACAGACTCCTCAGTCATAAAGTCCTTGGAATCCATCTTGCAGCCAGGGGGTTGTGATTCAGTCTTTGAGAACTGCTGAACTTGGAAATGTGCCCTCAGCACAAAGGTCTGCTCATCTCCAAACCAAGCCAAGCTCTGACGGCATCTTCTGTCTTGTTCTCAGAGGACCATGTTGCAGTGGTATCATGCCATGACATCAGCCATGAATATTGGCTGCAGGCTGTGTTAGGGTGCCACGAGCTGCTATAACAAGCCCCAAGTTCAGTGATTTAACACATTAGAAGTCCACTCACCACTCACATAAGAGTCTAGTGCCTGATTCCTAGTCAGCAAGCGGCTTTTTGTCATGTGGCTGTTGCCATTGTGTGGCTTTTTTCCATCCAAGGGCCTGGAAGTCCTCTGCATCTAACTGACGGATGTAGAGGAGTCACATCCTCTTCTTTTTTTTACTGCAGTAAAATACACATTAAATCTACCATTTAACCTTTTTAAAGTATATAGTTCAGTGGCGAGTACATGCACATTGCTTTGTAGCCATCACTGCGATCCATCTTCAGAACTTTTTCTTTTTTTGGCTACACTTCTGGCATGTGAGATCTTAGTTCCCTGACCAGGAATCAAACCCATGCCCTTGGCAATGACCATACAGAGTCTTAACGATTGGGCTGCCAGGGAACTCCCTAGAACTTTTTCATCTTCCCAAATGGAAACTCTTTCCCCATTAAACACTAGCTCCCCATTTCCTGCTACCCCCCAGCTCCTGGCAACTATCATTCTACTGTCTGTCTCTGTGAATTCGGCTACTCTAAATACCTCATATAAGTGGCCTCTTGTGATATTTGTCCTTTTGTGACTGGATTATTTTGTTTAGCACCATGTCTTCAAGTTTCACCCATGTTGTGGCACCTGTTAGAATTTCCTTCTCTTTGAAGGCTGAATAATATTCCATGGTATGTGTACACCAGATTTCGTTTATCCATTCATGCGTTAATGGACACTTGGGTTGTTTTAACCTCTTGGCTTTTCACATCCCCTTCTTAACCATCTTGACATGCAAGTGACATCTGTCATTTGATCCCATTCCTTAGGAGAACCTATTATATGGCCCCACCTACATACATAGGAAGCTGGGAAATGTAATCCCTGTCTGGGCAGCCACTTCCAGAAATAATTCAGCCAGGAAGATGAGGCACGATTTGTTGGTGGACAATTAGCTGTCCCTGCCATCCCCTCACCTTTGTACTTCCTAGAACCACCATTTACAGTGGTCCAGGAAAAATATCTTTTTTTTTTTCCAGCTTCAGTTCCTAACTGGATGAAGGTTTTGAAGTCTCAATGTACTTTCAGCAAAAGCTGTAGTAACATTTGTGTAGTCTTTTGCATTTTTCTATGTCCTTTTCATATGGTGTCATTGTTCTGTCTCTCTTGTTTTCTCACCAGATGATGTTTGTAGAGCTCATTCTGCTATAATAAATCCAATAAGTAGTAATTATTAATCTTCACAGCAACACCAGGTTTGATCATCTTCCCCTTGTGTATAAGTGAACATATTGAGATTTGTTCAAAGTTGTGTGTGCTTAGTCGCTCAGTCGTGTCCAACATTTTGCAACCCCATGCACAAGCCAGGTAGTAAATTGTGACTCCATCTGTCTATCTGTACCTCTTGCTTAGGGAGCCATCCTCATGGATTTGAGAAATAACCCTGATGTCCTTCAAAGGACACTTTGAGCCCCCAAACCAAACTCTGCCCCCAGAACACCCTCCTTGCTCTAGAAATGACAGACTCTCTCCTCTAGTACTCAAACTGAGACCCGCCTGGAGAATGTGGTAAGAAAGGGAGGCGAGATCCTCTCACTCTGGAACCTGTCCTGTGCTCCTGGTCCCCAGGAGCTTCCCGGGACCCTTGGAGCAAAAACACAAAATGTCTTCTGATGCTGCTGCTGCCACGGCAGCAACAACATTCATGAAGCCACTTCTGTGTCCAGGCCCTGGGGGTGTATGCAGGAATAAGAAATGGTCCCTCCCCTCCGAGGAGAGCATTGTTCGACCAGTGAGACAGACATGGGAATGAATGCTGTCATATCATATGACAAGCGATATAGACAAAGTGCTATGGAAATTTGGAAGAGGGAGTCATTAATTTTGCTTTGTTATGGCAAGCTACAGCAAGAAGGTGACATCAGAGTTGGGTGTAGACAACGGAGGGAGGATTGGGGAGAGCTATTTTAGATAGAAGGGACTCAGTGGTGTCAAAGAATATGGTGTATTTGAGGATAAAGAGGAGGCACTGTGAAGGGAAAGCATGAGTTGAGACAGGGTGGGGGAAGACCTGAGGAGATTGGGTGGAGCCAGGGGTAAAAGGGCCATCATTCTACAGATGAGGCAAGGAGATTATTAACTGGGGACGAATGCAACCAGAGCCATCTAATACACAGCTTCCTCTGGCTAGGATGAACAATGGGAAATGGAACTGATCACCTGTTTCATTCCAGTCCCATTCATTCCCACAGGGCAGGCCCACCCCAGCCATCCTGTATGCCATATGCCACGTAACTGGGTCATTCTGGGCAAAGGCCAGAAAAGAGACTGCCCGAGGACATCAGTACTCCCAAAACGACCCCTCCCCCTTGGCCTGTAGGCGAAGAGGGATTCATGATAGGTTTTTTTCTTCCTAGTTGGCTTATAGGGGAGGATTAAGCTGAATCCCAAGTTGGTTATCTCAAAGCCGGGGTCTCTATCTGTTACCTGCAAAGACAGAATTGAAGCCTGGGAGTGCCAGGAACACTGTGGCCTCTCTCCTGTCCCATGGTTGAGCATGAAGGGGGTGGAGAGAGAAGGGAAAGATGGTGGTGGAGAGAACAGAGAACAGTGTCAGAACCAGTTCACCATCACGCAGGTACTCACCAGCCCCTCACTCATACTTCCCCACCCCTTTACATCAGGATGGGATTCCCAGACTTCTAAGTAATTTACAATTAGAAGTGGAAAGCCAAGGGATTCTGGGTTAACAGTGAACTGTGGTGAGAAATCAAACCCTGAAGGTGGCAGCTGCCCCACCCAAGAAGCCAAAGCCCTTCTCTCATGGAGGCTGTGGGCCAGCGATGCTTTACTGACAAACCTGTGCCAACCTTGAGGGTACAGTGATGAAGGGGACATTCTTCCTGCCTTCAAGGACTTCATAGTCTGGTGGCAAAGGCAGGCAGGTACACAGCTCCCAGCATCTTAGGTGCCATGCATTGTGTAAACTGTGATGAATTCTATCTAATCTCTTCAAATGAAACATCTAATCAAGATACTGGGTAATCTGGCCTCTCCTTCTGCAAACTTGCCCTCAGTGGGATCCATTTCCAATATTATGAAAGACATACTGTATCATCATTCGCTAATCATAAATGACACCATGAAATTGATATAAAAATCTATTCAGAAAAACAATTCAGATTTTCTCATCAACATATATTATTCTATGGCAAAGCCTCTAATTAGTTATTGTATTTTCCTCTCAATTTTGTTCTAGTCTTCCAATGACTTTGTACAGCAAAGTTCTGGATTCCTTAATTCCTCTGAACTCTGCCAGGTCTGGGGCTGTTTTGGTGTTCAACGATGGGGCTGTTGAATTTTGAAACATTCAAAATTCAAGGCAGGGCCCACGATTGGGTTTTGTAAGAAACCATGAGTCTAAGCTGGTTAACGTACCTTAGCAGAGCAGGTTTTTTAAAGATCCAGGATCTATTTTGAAGGAGTGGAATTGAGGAAGTTAAGAAATGACTCTTGAGAGTCCTTTGGACAGCAAGGAGATCAAACTAGTTAATACTAAAGGAAATCAACCCTGAATATTCATTGGAGGGACTGATGCTGAAGCTGAAGCTACAATACTTCGGCCACCTGACAGGAAGAGCCGACTCATTGTAAAAGACCCAATACTGGGAAAGATTGAGGGCAGAAGGAGAAGGGGTTGACAGAGGATGAGATGGTTGGATGGATGGCATCATTGACTCAATGGACATAAGTTTGAGCAAACTCCAGAGACAATGAAAGACAGGGAAGCCTGGTGTGCTGCATGCAGTCCATGGGGTTGCAAAGAGTCGGACACGACTTAGTGATTAAGCAACAAGAAATGACAGTGATAAGGATAAAAGGATCTTTGGATGAAAGTTATAGGAATATGAGTTTGAGCTCAAAACAAGGAAAAATTTATCATAGTTGGAACTATCCAAGACTGGTGGAGGTAATGGGTGTTTGTTGACAGAGGCCAAGCAGAGGGATGATGACAGTCAGAGGGTCTTATACTGGGAGGGAGGTTGAATGAGATAAACTCTACAGCCATTTGTGCTGAACTTGAGTCTTCACTCTGCTTTCAGCTGATGGAACAAACCTGGCCTGGCAACATCACCTTTCCTGGACTCCATTTTATCATTGCTGAGTTGGATAGAGGGAGCAATGGTCAGAGCCCTCACTGACCACTGTGAGTGAACCCCAGACCATTAGCCCTGGGTCTCAAAGGTAAGTGAGCATAGTCTTGGGACCTCTGGATCCTCAGGTCCATCTGATGACTTGGAAGTTCCTTTAATCTTCCACACTGGAGACCGGCCAGGCTGGTTTGTCTTGTTCTAATTATTATTTAGATGACTGTTTGGCTCATTCCTAGGCAAGGTTTAAATCAAGTCAGACCTGTTAATTGAATCAAAGTTATATAATCATATTTGGGCATTTAAGTGCAAACCAATTATTTCGAGCCCGAGCATCTTATACACAAGGAAGGAGTTCTGTTAAGTGTAGGGAATGTATGCTAATACATGAAGCCTAACCCCTAAAGTGGAGGGTGGAACACGCCAGGGCACTCCTGTTTCGATGAGGTTGTTGTAATAGTTATTGCTCTGGGCACATTCTGGGAGGATGCTGGAAACGTCTCAAACAAATATGACATTGACATTACCCCAGCTTGTCAAACCCATTACATTTGGAACATGTCTTTCTGTAGCATTTGGCCTGGCTTATAAATGCATTATCAAAATCTGTAAGAGGTGTTGCCAGCAGCCTTCCCTTGGCCTTTCTGGTCATCAGCGTTCCTTCCTCTCCTGACAAATATATGCCGTAGGCATATATCTGTTAGGCGTTTCATTTTTTCACTTGGGCCTCTTTCTAGTTTTCAGTCTCAGTCTACAAGCCTCCAAACCTTGCAGTCCTCAAATACTAGCCTCCTCTGCAAAGAGAGAGGAAAATAGGGAGGAGTAAGTAAGGAAGTAATTGGTGAGTTGATGGGACGGACTAGTGACATAAACCAACCCATCAGGAAGAAGATGCCAGACTCGAGATTGAAGTGTTTGCCCCTAAATGCTCTAAGGTGGGAATATAAACTGATACAGCCAGTATGGAGAACAGTATGGAGATTCCTTAAAAAAAAAAAAACAAAACTAGGAATAAAACTACCATATGACCCAGCAATCCCATTCCTGGGCGTACACCCTGCAAAAACCATAATTCAAAAAGACACATGTACCCCAATGTTCAGGCTTCCCCAGTGGCTCAGTGGTAAAGAACCTGCCTGCCAGTGCAGGAGATGCAGGAGACGTGGGTTCAGTCCCTGGGTTGGGAAGATCCACTGGAGGAGGGCATGGCAACTCACTCCAGTATTCTTGCTGGGAAAATCCCATGGACAAAAGAGCCTGACATGCTACAGTGCATAGGGTCACCAAGAGTCAGACATGACTGACGTGACTGAGCACCAGCACACCCCATTGTTCACTGTAACACTGTTTACAAGAGCCGGGACATGGAAGCAACCTAGATATCCATTGACAGATGTGGTACATATATACAATGGGATGTTCCTCGCCATAAAAAGGAACAAATTTGAGTCAGTTGAAGTGAAGTGGCTGAACCTAGATCCTGTTATACAGAGTGAAGTGAGTCAGAAAGAGAAAAACAAATATTGTATATTAATGCATATATCTAGATATATGGTACTGAAGAACCTGTTTGCAAGGCAGGAAATAGAGAAAGGACATAGAGAACAGTCTCCTGGACACAGTCGGGGAAGGAGAGGGTGGGATGAATTGAGAGAGTAGCATTGAAACATATACATTGCAATATGTAAAATGGATAGCTAGTGGGAAGTTGCCAGGGACCTCAACCCGGTGCTCTGTGACAACCTAGAGGGCTGGGATGGGGTGGGAGTTGGGAGGGAGGTTCAAGACAGGGGACATATGTACACTGACATCTGATTCACATTGTTGTAAGGCGGAAGCTAACACAACATTGTAAAGCAATTATCCTCCAATTAAAAATAAATAATTTTTAAAGAAAAACACTCATCCAGGCCTCGCAACCTCGAGGGGGCCTCTAGCCCGGAGGTTCCCTGTACATTCTTCACTCCGCACTTGGAGAGCGAGGTACCAGGTGCCCATTTTCTGCCTGGTGTTAAGAACTGAGGTGGCAGGCTTTGCCAAGATAACTCAGCCTGAGAAACAATCAGATGTCATTGCTGGAGACGGTGTGCTTGCAGAGGAAGAGGCATTTTCTGCCCTCACATTTTATCTGTCTCTAACACAAAAGATCAGGTGCCTCTGAAGAGAAGCATTCTGGGGAGAGTTTCATCTTCACCACTGTCCTAATTAGGGAGCCCTTCAGCCTAGGAATTGCAAAAGCCAAGGAAGTACTGCTCACTAGAGGTGGGGACTTTGCTGCAGGTTTCATTGTAAACACACGGCTGAAGTGTGTCACACATGGGCAGGCATGCTGGTGTGTCCAAAATCAGCCACTAGCCAGAGGACATGGCCTTTCAGCAAGACCAAATGGAACAGCAGCTGATTTTTTTCAAATAGGCTTCATTAGACCCACAGAGGACTAACCCTCACCCTGACTTTGGATTCCACCTTTCTTGCCAGGAATTATAGTAAATGATTCTATCTGGAACTGAAGGCCTTGATAGACTTTGATGTGGCTTTGGAGTCTTTTGAGAGTCAGCTGTCAGGACTCAGCCATTCAGACCACTCACAGGTCCCCAGGGCACCTATGACATAGGCAAGCCCATGACATCTGGCAAGACTATTAACTTTAGGCAGGAAGGTAGGTGTCAGCTTGTCAGAGAAGATCTGAGCAAGCATTCCAAGCAAACCCTTCCACATAGGGAGCTCAGTCCCTAAGAAAGAGTCAAGATAAGGGCGACCATCTAGCCTCTAAGAGAGCAGAGCAGGGCAAAGGCCACACCCACCGTGTGCTGAGCTCAGGGAAGAAGAGGCTCAACTGGGTCCTGCTCAGTCCCTTGAGGGACTTTCAATGAGAAACAGGTAAGAACACCATCCCTGCCCTGCGCTCTGGGATGGTGGCTGTGAGCCCTCAAGATTCTACAGAGCTGAAAGGTAGCCTACATATTGCTTGTTGTTCAGTTGCGATTTCGTGTCTGACTCTCTGCGACCCCACAGACTGCAGCACAGGCTTCCTTGTCCTACACCCAGAGTTTGCTCAAACTCATGTCCATCCAACCATCTCATTCTCTATGTTGCTTGGCTGGAGGATAATGGATTCAGGCCCAGGTTTAATTGCATCACTCACACAGAAGGCTCTGATCAAAGAGTTATTTTCAGATGACATAGATCCCCATGAGGCACTTGCCTCCTGCCTGTGACACTTTCAAGAGTGACTCTTGCCACATGACTGTAGTGACAAATAGAGCTTTTCTCCAGTGATGTCACTGAGAATTCCAAACTTCTCCGAAAGGAAGAGGGGTGACTACAAATACAGACTTCCCAGTGTATCTCACTTCTTAAACTCCTGTATTTGTAGGCATAAAAAGAAAGCTTAGAATGATGAGTACAGGGAACTTGAAAACAAAGATGCTTTTCAAGTTATGAAATCTGGTTGTTGTTGTTACTAGTTCAGAATATATCGTGTAGCTTGAGTTTCTAAAACAGGAGGCGACCAGATTCAAAATTCAAAGTATTTAAGTGGTGGTTTGGGAGCAGGTATTTTAAGGAAGTTTAGAGGAAAGAATTGGCACCATAGGTTGGGGTCACTTTAATGAAACCTGTTTGAAGTGCACTCAGCAGTGCTGAGCATTCAGCTGTGCTCAGCAGTGCTCTGAGGTCCTGGGTTTCATATAAGATAATCACAATTTCTCCTTTTAAGGAAAATTGAGTCTTATTTCTTAATCCTATCCATCCTTCAAGACCCAGCTCAAATGCCACCTCCCTCCATAAGCCTTCCATGATTGAGCCCAGGTGAAATTTCCTTTTCTCGCCACTCTCACAGTACTTTATCCTCACCTCTCTGATAACTACTTTCCATTTTCTATAAAGCAAGTTACATACTTGTTTATATTCACACATTTCAAAAGAATGAAATCTTACAGACTATGTTCTTTGACCACAATGGAATGAAATTAAACTGAATAAAATACCTAGATAATTATAAATATTTGAATATTAAATAATATTTAATACTTCTAAATAAATATGGATTAAATAAGCTACTTTAAGAGAAATTAGAAAATATTTAAGCAGAATGATAAAAAGTCAATATTACATTTCCATTTATAAAATTTATAGGGTACAGCACTTAGAGAGAAATCAATAGCACCAACCTGATCATATTAGAAAAGAAGAAAGGTTTAAAATTAATTATCCAAATTTCCACTTTAAAAAGAAAAATAAGGAAATTAAACCCAAGGAAAGAAAAAACAATAAACATAAAATAGAAATCAGTATATCAGAAAACAAACTGTAGGGATTTTTAACAAACTTGAAAACTGGTTGTTTGAAGTTTCATAAAATTTATAAACCCATAGTAAGACTGATCAGTTAAAAAAAGAGAAAATTCAAGTTACCAATATATGGGATGGAAGAAGGACCACTCCTACAGGCATTATAATGGTAATAGGGGAATACTATGAACAACTTTATGCCAGTAAGGTTGATAACTAAGTGAGATGAACTTTCTTTGAAAAGTACAACTTACCAAAATTGACCCAGAAGAAACAGAAGATCTAAATAATCTATATTTTATAAAGAAATTCAATTCATTATCAGAAGCTTGCCACAAAGAAAAGTGAAGTTGCTCAGTGTGTCTGACTCTTTGCGACCCCATGGACTGTAGCCTACGAGGCTCCTCCATCCATGGAATTTTCCAGGCAAGAGTACTGGAGTGGGCTGTCATTTCCTTCTGCAGGGTATCTTCCCCACCCAGGGACAGAACCTGGGTCTCCCGCATTGCAAACATGCTTTTACCATCTGAGCCACCAGGGAAGCTCCCTATGCCTAGATGATTTCACTTGTGAATTAGATTCATTTAAGGAGAAAAAAAGTATAAATCATGCACAAGCGATTTCAAAAAGAGAGAAGAAGGGAAAGTTTTAAAATTCATTTTAGGAGATATGCATAACCCTGATATCAAGACCTGACAAGACATCTAAGGAAATGAAGTGATAGACCAATATACCTGTGAATATAGACACAGAAATCCTCAACAGAATATAAGCAAATGAAGTTCAGCAATACATAATAATAGTAATAATGCGTTGTGACCAAGTGGAATTTATCCCCCAAATATATACAAAATGCACAAAACCCCTCTTTTGTAAGTTTTATTTGAACTTTTAAATGTTATGGACATATTTCATTATATTGGTTTCTAGCATCTGTTAAGAATAAATTATAGGAGTACATAAAGCCTCTTTTACTATTTTTGTAATTTCTAATCTATAGTTATTTAAGAGGGCTTCTCTGATAGCTTGGAGTAAAACACCAGACTAATAAAAAATTAGTTCAAGAACAATCAAGTTCAAGAACACCATAACAAATCTTTATTGTGAACCTGTAGTTGAATGAAATATCACATTTCTTGTGACATCAACTCTATTCCAAAATTTAGAAACCATTTAAACATGGGTTTGAAACATACACACTGAACAATATTTATACATGTATGAAATAGAATTGTTTTCCCAAAACATGTTCTTTTTCATTATTTCCCACATCGAATCCTAGTTTTTAAATGCCTTTTAGTTTCAAGTGTTCTATCTTTATAAAATAAAATCTGAAATTTTAATATTTTATTTCTTGTTGAAAAATAATTTTCTAGCCATGACTCAGAGAGGGGGAAAGTGAATGCAGGTCCAGCCTGCTGACTTCCATAGCAGAGGCTCCAGGAATCTCCCACCCCATATTCCCCTCTGAACTGACCCCCTGAAGAAGTGAGAGTAGTCTGTGGAGGCATCTCTGTGATCTGGTGTTGGTAGAGTTGGGGTAGATGGGAATAGGCCCTGTATTTGTGGTTAAGGAGTTGGATGTCATACTCCAGGCAAAAGAGAGTCACTAAGGCTTTTAACAGGGAGAAACATCATTAATCTCTGTGTAGCAAGGTACCATATTTCATCCAGTCTAAGGTACTTGATTGTGTAAACCACCATTATTATAAGTACCTCTAAGAGGGACTTCCCTGGTTGGGTTAGTGGTTAAGAATCTGCCTTGCAATGCAGGGGATGTGGTCAGGGAACTAAGATGCCACATTCCACAAGCCACAGGCAACCAAGCCTTTCGCTGCTGAACCCTCGTGCCGCAACTAGAGAGTCTGGGTGCCATAACGAAAGATCCTGCATGGTGCAACTAAGACCTGATACAACCAAATAAATAAATGAATGAATTTTTTAAGTACCTCTAAGAAAGAGAAAAATGGAGCTCAGAGAGATTAAGTCACTTGCTCAAGGTCACACAGGTAGAAGCTGGACTTTGAATTCAGATAGTCTGTCTCCTGAGACAGCACTCTTTACTGCCACACTATTATTCACACTCAAAAAAGGAGAAGGGAGTTGCCAATGCAGTAGGGATGTCAAATAAGATTAGGTCATCCAAGCTTGGCACAGGAACAGTTTGTAAAGGGAGCGGGTGGTGGGCAGAAACCAGACAGCAGCGGGCTGCAGAGAGACTGGGTGTGAAAAAGTAGAAACACCACTGTGGACCTCTCTCATGAGGTGTGGCAATGAAAAGGAGTTGGCGGTTGGCTTTTTAACTTTTTTTTAGGTTGGGAGGGAGTTGGGCAGTCTTACTGGTTAAGGAGAGGGAGCCAGGGTGGAGAGAAAATAATCAGGTCTGGGAAGTCTGCAGAGGTAACAGGAATGGGATCCGGAGTGAAGGCAAAGCCTGGAGGAGATGGGACACATCCTCAGGCTAAGCATAGGAACCTGGGCTCCTGTGTTTGGAGATGCTGGTACACTTATGGGAGCAGGAACCTGAGGGGCTCAGATGCTCTCTTCTTGGTGGAACAGGTGGTGAGGCCATCAGCGGATAGTGAGGGAAATAGGACATTGAGGATGAGGTGCTTTGGTATGGTGACACGGAAAAGGAGAAGGAAAGGGACATGGAGAGGAGCTAGACCCCACCTTCCCCCAGGAATGTTCTCCAAGACTTTAGCTGTATTACCACATACAACTAATTCCACAAAACAGCCTCTGCCCCCAAATGCCTGACTACTCTTGGCCCATCTCATCCTGAGAGGAATAGTTCACATCTCACTTGTAGGAATAGGTTGGGGACATGCTCTGCTGGTGCTGTGGCATTAGTGGAAAGCAGATTTGGGTCCTTTCTTTATGTGGGGCAATGAGAAAAGAGTGTAGGTTTTAGATTCCTGGATTGAATCCTGGTCCCACTATGCCCCAGCTGTGTGACTTTTAGTAAGTTACTTAGCCTCTCTTCTTCAACTCCTCATCTGTACAGCAAGGATAAAAATAGTGCCTATCTCATAGAATTTTTAAACATTTTAGAACTCTGTTGCTGTTAAGTCACTTCAGTCGTGTCTGACTCTGTGTGACCCCATAGACAGCAGCCCACCAGGCTTCCCCGTCCCTGGGATTCTCCAGGCAAGAACACTGGAGTGGGTTGCCATTTCCTTCTCCAATGCATGAAAGTGAAAAGTGAAAGTGAAGTTGCTCAGTCGTGTCCAACTCTGTGTGACCCCATGGACTACAGCCTACCAGGCTCCTCCGTCCATGGGATTTTCCAGGCAAGAGTACTGGAGTGGGGTGCCATTGCCTTCTCCATCTTTAGAACTCTACCAGACACATAATAAGTGCTCAAAAATGTTAGCTATTACTATGCGATCCTATTCTGATCTCTTACCCTGGTTGGCCTTGAAAGATGCCAGAAAACTCTGGCTGAGGCTCTAATGGGCCAATAACTCATTGGAAGGCACTTGAAGTCACTTATTTCTTTAACCAGCCAATGTAGATTTTTCTCTAGCAAGTGTCCCATCAGTTATTTTCCAGAGATAAAGAAGGAGAGGCTTAAACTCACTTCTAAGGACTGATTGTATTACAATGTTAACCCTTAAGATGCCATTCACCAATGTTTCAGAAAATTAGTTCTGAGAAGCATTAAGAGCAGTTAACTAGAGGGGTGGAATGGGGTGGGATATGGGAGGGAGGTTTAAGAGGGGGGGACATATGTATACCTATGGCTGATTCATGTTAATATATGGCAGAAACCTACACAATATTGTAAAGCAGCTATCTTCCAAATTTAAAAATAATTTTTTTTTTTTAAAAAGAGCAGTTGACATTTTTCTTGGTTCTTTCAACCAGGGCTTGCCTGGAAATCTTACTGTTTGCAAGTTCACATCTTATATTTGCGAAAACTCTTCCAGATGTGTGACAGAAAAAATAATTGGTTTAGCAAATCGTATTCATCTTAATACACATAACTGAAAAGTCAGGAGTGTATTTGGTTGGTACTCAGGCATAGCTAGACCCAGTAGTTCCTGTGATGTCATCAGCCCTCGGGTGCTTCACAGCCTTTGGCTCTTTTCTTTTTTCCCTGTTGCCATTCTTCAGGCAGTTTCCTTTTATACAGCAGCCTCCATAGCTCCAGGCTTACAGATTCCCAGTTTCATGTCTTGCAGAAAGAGAGAATATTTTCCTTGTTATTCCAGAAAACATTCTAGAATTAATTCTGAATTTTACTAATGTGGATCATAAGTTCATCCCTGAACTGGTTGCTAGGACTCGGGCCATGAAATACACTGATCTGCCACACTGCATGGAAAGAAACCAACAAATATGCCCATACATGAACACCCTGTCTAGGGTCATTGCCCCTGGAAGCACAGCCCAGCACTCCAGGTGCTGGGAAACTAACAGATTTTCAGGTAAAGCTCTGTATTTATCCATTTCCCAAGAGCTATTCTGACCTGAGCCTCACTTCCATGTGTGCTGAGAGGGGACACAAGTTTCTTATTCTTCTGACATTATGTATAAAGATATAGGGCTTCCCAGAGTTGTCTCTGCCCCTGAAATGCAAGCATGTGTGAAGCAGACACTGTCAACACCCCTACAATATTTCCCAGGGCCTCTACCACCGTGTGAATGCTGGCCAGATCTCCCAATGCACTGGGCTTTCTCTGGCAGCCGGAGCCTGCTAGACTGGCGGCCATGTGGCTGATGACAGGCCAGAAGTTTCAGAGAACTGAACTTCCCCCAAGCTCCAGAGCAGCCCTCCACCAGTGGAAGATGCGAATTGGTGTAGCAGCAGCTACTCAGGTGGGATAACTCTGAGATGACTCTGCTGTGTGGACTCCAGAGTTTCCAGTGGGGTTAAGCTCCAGTTAGCCTTGTTGCTATTTGGTTTTAAAACGTTCTCTTCATGGGACTTCCCTGGTGGTCCAGTGGGTAAATAAATCAATTTGTTGTTTAGTCACTAAGTCTGTCGACTCTTTGCAATGCCATGGACTATAGCCCACCAGACTCCTCTGTCCATGGGATTCTCCAGGCAAGAATACTGGAGTGGGTTGTCATTTCCTTCTCCAGGGGATCTTCCCGACCCAGGGATAGAACCCGTGTCTCCTGCATTGGCAGGTGGATTCCTTACCCCTTAGCCACTTGGGAAGGCTCTAAATAAATCAGTGTGCTGTGCTTAGTCTCTCAGTCATGTCTGACTTTTTGCCGACTTTGTCCGACTCCATGGACTGTTGACCGCCAGGCTCCTCTGTCCATGGAATTCTCCAGGCAAGAATACTGAAGTGGATTGCCATCCCCTCCTTCAGGGAAATCTTTCCAACCCAGGGATCGAACCCAGGTCTCCTGCAATGCAGGCGCATTCTTTACCAGCTGAGCTGCCAGGGAAGCCCTAAATAAATCAATAAATATTTTTTAAAATGTCCCCTTCCTGGATGTTTTCCCTCCCTCACTTCTATTCTTGTTGTGTTGACTCGGATCACCTCCCCACAAAAACTGCACTCAAATCTTTGTGTCAGGGTCTTTTGGGGGGAGAATTGAAGCTAAGAGAGCATCTGCCTTCACGTGTGTACATGCATGCACACATGTGAGCTCACTGTGTCACAAAGATCATGTCTTGTTTGGTCTGTTCAACACCTCCTCTCCCACCAGGAGAGATGCCCTCCTTCACTGGGGATGACTCTCCTTCTTCTCCTTCCCAAGAACTATTAGGAAGAAAGCAGACATTGCCAGAAAGCAGAGATCGCTGTGCTGGCTGCACACCATTGTAATGCTCATCCTAGCACACAGCACAGTACCAGGCCTGGGTAGTCATGTTCGTGGAATGCGTGAATGTGAATGATGACACATTTGAGATGAACAATCACCTCGAGTTCAGGGGAAGTAACATCCTTTTTAGGGAATGGCTTAAGAGTAGCCAGGCTGGTGTCCTCAGGAGTGGTGTTTTTTCCTGGTCTACAAACTAGCAAGAACTAATTGTGTATGAAAATCCCTTGGATGCTGTGACTGGGTACCCCCAACCTAAGAAAACTCAGTGGCCATACGAATAAAACGTCATAAAGATGTGATCTCACTCTTAGAAGTTCTTTAAGAGAAAAAGATACACACACACATAAAGGAGTTTATCACAGTGATGTGAATGAGAAAAGAATTTGGAAGGAAGAAATTCATCACCATGACACATAAGAGCAGACTTCAAGCTTCTCCTGGACCCTTAGACTTGGAAAAATTGTTCTGCCTGAGAAAGGGGGGGAATGTGTTTGGACACTAGAGAGGAGATGGCAGAGAGGGAGTGGGGTTGGTGCATTCAGGGCAAGCCAGGCATCCTGCATTGGAATCTGCTCCTGTGGCAGCTCAGACCCCCCCACTTTGTAAATTAACTTTTTTCTTTTGTTGAAATATAATTGATTTACAATATTGTATTAGTTTCAAGGGTACAGCAAAGTGACTCAGTTATACATATGTATGTTTATATCTGTATTCTTTCTCACTCCTTTTCCATGTTTATTTATTATGAGATATTGAATACAGTTCCTTGTGCTATATAGTAAATCCTGTTGATTATTTGATATATGGTAATTTGTACCTAATGTGAGAGTTAATTCAATACTCTCAATTTATCCTTCCCCCTGCCCCACAAATTAACTTTTTAATTGAAGTAGAACATAAATAAACTACACAAATCAAGGGTGAACTGGGTGATGTATTTTTTACAAAGTAAACATGTTTGTGTAACTATCTTGCAGATCGAGATATTGGACATTACTTAAACCCCTGCCTTGTCCCCTCTCCCCATCATCTTCCCCCTAAAGTAACTACTACTGTGATATCTGTCATCATAGCTCAGTTTGCCTCTTTTGGAAATTTGTATGAGGGGACCACAGAGTCTGTGGCATTTTGTATCTAATATCTTCCAGCCAACATTACAACTGTGAGTTACACTGTATTGCTCCCTGTAACAATGATCTGTTCTTTTTTATTGCTGTCTAGCATTCCATCAATCAACTATTGATTTATGTATCCAATCTTTTATATGCTACTCCTTTGCTGTTTGATGTGAACAGAAAAGAAATAGCTTATGAGCATGGAGATAGAACCTTGAGAAAGTTCACTGTCAGAAATTTACAGAATTGAAGGGGATGTTTTGAACTCTCAGGGCCCTTGAACTGGATTCTGGGGGAAACTTTAACTCTTTAGGGAGAATGATGCCTCTGGGTTACACTGACTCTGTGGCAGAACCTCTGCTAAGTGTTTGACCCTCTTTACTTCAGTTAATCCTCAATAACAATCCCATTTTTATGGAATATTATTATAGGTATTATTAACCCCATTTTAAAGACAAGAAAATTGAGGCTCTGTGAGTTAAGTGACTTTCCCAACAACAGCAATGGGTGTGTAGAAATATGGGGAAATATAATTAGAAATTTTAGAGTTGAATTAACTTGTAGATAAAATGGATAATAACCAGTACAAAAACTAGAAGGGATGTTTATATCAAAGATTCCTTTTAAAGTTCTGTTAAAAACTAGTGAAATCACAGAAGCTTAAAACAGTCTTTCACTATTATAGTAATTTTTCAATGAAAAAAGAATTTGAAAAAACACTTTGAATCCTTCTGTGCACCTCCCAAACCAGCCCCTTGTGACTCAGCTCAGCCTCTTTCACCTCACTCTCCTTTTCTTTTTTCCAGACTTCAGATCAGATTAGATTGCTTATCTAGTTTCTCCTATGATCTTACATCCTCCAAATATACACACACCCTGTTTTTGTGAGATGAGGCCTCTTTTTTGGAGTGTCAGCTCTTGGCTTAGTATGCCTTGCTCTGATTTGATAATTTTCTGCTTTACGCTCGTAAAAACTACTGGGACATTTATGGATCTACATAAATAAAAGCATCAGCACCTTGCTGCAGAGATGGGCTCCTCCCACCTCTAGTGTGAGTCTGGCTTGTGTAGCCTGGTGTAGAGGTCTTCAGAAATCTCCAGCCTCACACAGAGACGAACATGGCCCCTTGGCACGTCAGTTTCTGAGATGAGGATGGTGGCCATGCCACGGGCAAACCTCTGTTTTCCAGGTTGACTTTGCCCATTTGTCATTACAGATACTGATTCAGCTGTTGTCATGAAGACCTGATATAACAGAGGCTTAAACCAGGCAGAAGTTGATTTTTTTCTCCCCTAAGCAATCCAGAATGGATAAAAGGGCTCCATCCTGTCAGGGACCTAAGTTTCTATTTTGTTACTTTGTTAAATTTCGATTTCCTTATCTATGAAGTGAGAGTGGTGATGATGACGATAATAGTGTTTTCTCCTCAGCATTGTTGAAGCTTAAGTGGGCTATTATGTGAAAATTTGAGGCTTTCTATTTATATATGACTTAAATTTGTATAAATCATATTTGAATTTACATATTAAATGTGATGCTTAAATGAGTTGTTATGTGGAAAGTGCTAAGAATGTGCTGTGTGCTAAGTTGCTTCAGTCATGTCGGACTCTTTGAGACCCCATGGGCTGTAGCCCACCAGGCTCCTCTGTCCATGGGATTCTCCAGGCAAGAATACTGGAGTGGGTTGCCATTTCCTTCTCCAAGGGATCTTCTTGAACCAGGGATTGAACCCTCGTCTGTTTTGTCTCCTGCATGGGCAGGCGGGTTCTTAACCACTAGCACCACCTGGGAAGTGCTAAGAACAATGTCTGCCATACAATCGGAGCTTTATACATGGATATCTGTGTATATATTAACTATATGTATACTAATGTGTATCTGTTAACAAAGTTGGACACGACTGAGCCACTGAACTGAACTGAAGTGATACTGTGTATATATTAACTAGTATAATTATTACAGAGGCTTTTGTTTTGGTGTGTGCATGAAGTGGTAGTGATGGTGATGTTGATGGTGGTGGTGAGGTGATGATGGTGGAGTGGTGCTGGAGCTGATGGTCATGATGGTGATGGTGGTGGTGACGACAGTCATACCGGTGGTAGGAGAGAAGGAATCAGGTCGTATAGGTCCTCATATGTTGTGGTAAAGACTTCGGAATTTATTCTGAGTATAATTGGAAACTGATGAAGCCTTCTGAGCAAGAGAGTGGAATAAACTGATTTATAATTTCAAATGCTCTCTCTGGCTGCTATGTGCTGAATAGACTGAAGAGGACCAAGAGAGGAAGCAGGGGGCTTAGTCAGGAGACCCCTGCAGGGGTGTGAGGCGGCTCAGACCTGAATGCTAGTGAAGGAGATGGTGACGGCAGTCAAATTTTACCCAGAATGGGTCAAGCTCACTGGGCCTTCACATGGCCTTTGCACGGCTGTTCCCGAAGCCTGGAAAATTCTTCCCCCAGAACATCCTCTGGCTCACCTCCATCCCTTTATTCATGTCTTTGTTCAAATATCGCCCCCTCCCAGGGGCCTCCTCTGACTGTCCTAGCTAAAACACAGTTTCTTTATAGAACTTATCCAAAATCATGTGATTTTTTTACCTTTTTTGGCTCAGTAACTTATCTCTGTCAACCTCCTCTCCCCCTACAGGGGGAGATTCCACAGGACCAGGGACCTACTTATTTCACCTGGCCACTGGCATATATTAGGTGTTCAGTAGATACTTGTTGAATGAATAAATAAGTAAAAGTTCAAAGCACTGGTAAGAAGGTTGGAAAGCATCACCTCCAGAGGCAGCTGCACTCACCGGAAGGAGTCACTGTGTCAGCCAACCTGCTGGGTAGGAGGAAGAAGAAATGTAGCTGGATTCAACTTAGCTCTGAGGTCAGGCTTTCTGACTTATTTATTCATACCTCACCTCATTCCACAAAGGATTAAACATGGCTTATAGGAAATGTACAGTGTGTTAGTGAAATGTAATGCAAAATGAAATTAGGAAGAGGGAAAGGACCAATCAGAATAGGTTGATAGATTTCCCTGGCAGTCCAGTGGCTAAGCATACTCACAATGCAGAGGGGCCTGGGTTCAATCCCTAGTCAGGGAACTAAATCCTATATGCAGAAACTAAGAGCCAGCACAGTTAAAAAAAAAAAATAAATTTTTTTAAAGAAAAAAAAATAGGGTGTCTAGGTATTATAGGCCTGAGATATGTGGGTGGCAAATGTCTCTCTGAGTTTGCTGGTGGCCGAAAGCAGAAAGTACAAAGCTTCCTGTGAAACTGGGTAAAGACACAGAAAGGGAAGCTGGCTGGTGCGGCTGGTGGGAGAGTGTCAGTGGTTCACTGTGGGCCCCTTTAGAGGAGCTCTGTTGGTGGAACCAGCAGTACATTTCCTCTTACTCCAGTATTTTGGGGGGTGGAAAGGAAAAGAGGACTAGGAGGCAGGAGTCATTTTGAAAATCTAGCTCTGTGCATGGCCATACCTCCTGTTTTATCCAATTCTCCAAGTTGGGCCTCTGCAAGCCCAGTTGATGGACCCTTTTTGAGAACCCAGGCCTTGTCAGCCACCTCACTGTCCTCCTGTGAGAGGCACATCATCCATATTCTACTTTCTGGATGAATGATAAGTTGGAGACACTCTAGATGGTTATGCTTTATTTTATTGTACTGATTTATATGTTTGTATTGATATGTCTGACCTAAACTCCAGCAGAAGCTGAGGCTCCCATTAGCCTTCAGTTGGTTAACTGCTTTGGAATGTGGCAAACAGTAGGAGTCTAATTCCTTTTGTGAATTTCGTTCATTACACAAGAGTCATTGTTCCAGGAGCAGAGTTACTCACCAGAGTGAGCTGAATGGCATATCTGGACAGGTCTATTTGGCAGTCAGTCATCAGGCAGCTGTGACTGCCCCTGGTTTATTGGTTTCTGACTTAATCTAGATTGTCTCTCCCTTAGCACTGATGCTGGCAAACAAGCCAAGGGACTCTCAGCTCTTATAAAACTAATCAACTCTTTCCTAGGGAGCTGTAACACGGAGTCTTTGACTTCCACTCTAGCAGCTAATCCTGAGTGGACCCTGCATACATCTGAGGTGCCTCAGAACATGGTTCTAAATCACAGGTGATGGAAACACCAAGTCCATCAGTAGGAAAATAAGCTGTGAATTCTGTTTGTAGAACAGAAATAAACAGAATCATCTCAGCAATAAAAAAAAAAGAACTGCTGAAATACAGGCGTACTTCACTTTATTGCGCTTTCCAGATATTATGTTTTTCACAAACTGAAAGTTTGCAGCAGCTCTGTGTTGAGCAAGTCTATGAGCACCATTTTTACCAGAGTGATTGCTCATTTTCTCTCTGTGCCACATTTTGGTAATTCTTGTCATATTTCAAACTTATTTTATTATGCCTTCTTGTTATTATTATCTGTGATCAGTTTGATGTTACTATAACAGTTTTGGGGTGCTGAAAACTACACCTATGTAAGAGAAAACTTAGTAAATGCTGTGTGCATTCTGACTGCTCCACCAGCCGTTGTCTCCCCCATTTTGCTCACTCTCCTCGGCCTCCCTATTCCCTGAGACCCAACAATATTGAAACTAGGTCAGTTAATAACCCTACCATGGCCTCTGCGTGTTCAAGTGAGAGGAAGAGTCACACATCTCTCACTTTAAATCAAAAGGTACGAATGATTGAGCACAGAGAGGAAGACATGTCAAAAGTTGAGATAGGCCAAAATCTAGGCCTCTTGTACCAAACAGATAGCCAGGTTGTGAATGCAAAGGGAAAGTTCTCAAAGGGAATTAGAAGTGCCTCTCCAGCAGAACCTGTCGGCTTTCCCTCTTCCTTCCAGCTAACCCTGGCTGTGGTCCCTCCCTCTACATTCAGTCATCCCACTGCCAGGAGCAGAGCAGATGCCAGAACCGCTGCAGATGCTCTCAACACAGGGAGACAGTGTTTTCCTACCACGCTTAGACCCAGACAAGTGAGGCCCTGATCCTCCATACCCCTGCTCCCCTGCTTTGGAATCTGTTTTTCTAAAGTTGGGATAGTTCCTGGGACCTGTGGAGCCCTGGGAAGGAGGCCTGGTGAGTGAATTGTTTTTTCTGGGTCAGTGCAATATTGTTTTCAGGGGAAGATTTTCATTCTTGTAGGACTAAGGACAAGGTTGCGGTTTTGGGGTGCCTGTGGCCAGACTTGGGCTTGAGCTACGCTCTGACTCTCACCCACGTGTGTTCCCACTGTGGAGTCACTCCCAGTGTAAACACCCAAGGGCGGCAGGGGTGTCAGTGGGATGTCCTGTACCCTATGGCACACCTTCCTCCCCTCATCACTGTTACTCCACCTCTACCACAGGCTCCAGGCCATGTGTCAGACCGTCCCCTGGGGTGGCCTTGCCTGTCTCCTCCAGGGGTTTAGGAACAATTGCTCTGCAGTGCTAATGAGCCTTTCTGACTGATCTCATACTCGCCCGGTTAGTCTTCAGCCTTGCCGGGCCAGGACAAGGACTGACCTCTTTGTACGAATGGGTTGGATCTTCTGGCTCCATCACTGGCCCCTCAATCATCATCTCTACTAGGGGAGTGTTTAGTAGTCAGGGATGCTTTCTTTTCTTTTAATTAAAAAATTTCTTTTACTTTTCCATTATGTTTTATTATAGGATATTGAATATAGAAGGCAATGGCACCCCACCCCAGTACTCTTGCCTGGAAAATCCCATGGACGGAGGAGCCTGGAAGGCTGCAGTCCATAGGGTCGCTGAGGGTCGGACACGACTGAGCGACTTCACTTTCACTTTTCACTTTCCTGCATTGGAGAAGGAAATGGCAACCCACTCCAGTGTTCTTGCCTGGAGAATCCCAGGGACAGGGGAGCCTGGTGGGCTGCCGTCTATGGGGTCGCACAGAGTCGGACACCACTGAAGTGACTTAGCAGCAGCAGTACTATATGACAGGACCTTGTTGTGTATCCATTCTATTAATGATAGTTTGCATCTGCTAGTCCCAAACTCCCAGTCCTCTCTTCCCAGGCCCCCTCCCTTTGGCAACCACAAGTCTGTTCTCTGTGTCTGTGAGTCTGTTTCTGTTTGGTGGATAAGTTTGTTTGTGTCATGTTTTAGATTCCACATGTAAGTGATATCATATGGAATTTGTTTTCCTCTTTCTGACTGACTTCACTTGGTGTGATAATTTCTAGGTCCATCCATGTTGCTGCAAACAATATTATTTCATTCTTTTTTTGAGTCGTATTCCATTTCCATACACCTTTATCCATTTATCTGTCAATGGACATTAAGGTTGCTTCCATGTCTTGGCTATTGTGAACAGTGCTGCTATGAACATAGGGTGCATGTATCTTTCCAAATTATAATTTCGTCTGGGTATATGCTCTGGAGTGGGATTGCTGAATCATAAGGCAACTCTATTTTTAGTTGTTTGAGAAATCTCCATACTGTTTTCCAAAATGGCTGCACCAATTCACACTCCCACCAACTCTGTGTGTGTGTGTGTGTGTGTACACAGTGTAGTAGGGTTCCCTTTTCTCCACACCCTCTCCAGCATTTGTTATTTGTAGACTTTTTAATGACGGCCATTCTGACTGATGTGAGGTGGTACCTCATTGTAATTCTTAATTGAATTTCTCTAACAATTAACAATGTTAAGCATCTTTTCATGTACCTGTTGGCCATCTGTGTGTTTTCTTTAGAGAAATGTCTGTCTAGGTCTTCTGCCAATTTTTTGATTGGGTTGTTTGGTTTTTTGTTACTGAATAGTATGAACTGTTTGTATATTTTGAAAAGTAAGCTCTTGTCAGTTATATATTTGCAAATACTTTTTCCCAGTCTGTAGTCTGTCTTTTCATTTTGCTTATGGTTTCCTTTGCTGTTAAAAAGTTTTAGTTTGATTCGGTCTCATTTGTTTATTTTTGCTTTTATTTCTATTGCCCTTGTAGACTGATCCAAAAAAAAAAAAACGTTGGTACGATTTATGTCAGGGAATGTTTTGCCTATGTTTTATGGAGTTCTTCTTAAACTTCTAGGAGTTTTATGATGTTATGCTTTATATTTACATCTGTAGGCCATTTTGAGTTTACGTCTGTGTATGGTGTGAGGGTGTCTTCTAACTTCATTGATTTACATGTGGCCTTAAACTTTCCCAACACCCCTTGTTGAAGGCTGCCTTTAGGGATGCCTTCTCTTGAAAGAGGTTACATTCTAGGAATGCAGTGACTTTGACTAATGAGTTTAAGAGAAGACAAGATCAGAAAATATGTTTCTATACTTTCCCTATAAAATTCTTATAAATGTTAATAATTCAACATGACTAGAAAGGCTCAGTAGTAAGGAATATGCCTGCTCATGCAGGAGACATCAGTTTAATCCCTAAGTCAGGAAGATCCCCTCGAGAAGGAAATGGCCACCTACTCCAGTATTCTTGCCTGGGAAATCCTATGGACAGAGGAATCAAGTGGGCTATATAGTCCATGGGATCGCAAAAGAGTCAGACACAACTGAGTGACTAAACAACAACAAAAAGACAAATAACTGTTTACATTTATCTGCATACTCTGAATAAGACTCTTATTTGTGGTCATCATCAAGGAAGCCTTTGAAGGAGTGACTGGCAGATGGTGACGTGATGGATGATGCAGCATCGTGAATAAAGATACAATCAGTATTAACAGCTTTAGGGAACTGCAGAGGCAAGAAACCTATACTGTTTAATTGCAAAGGGTTCCAAAGTGCCATGGGACTGTGAGAAACAACAGTGTTGGCACCTTTTTGGGTGCTCAGACTTTACAAAGAATCTTCAGGTGCGCAGCTTTACTGACTGAAGAATAAACAGAAACAGAAGTACTTCTTTCCTACCCATTATTCTAAATCTTCATGGATAAATGGGTATGTGAAATACAGACCTGTTAATTCAGTGATACGTTTTTAAGCCATATGGTTTCTATAGACAGAGACTGCCAAGGGTGGCCCTGTGCCTCCTCTTATCTGTGCCAAGCTGGTTTTCTTGGTCCAAGAAGCAGCTGCCCTCAGCCAGGTCCCCACGTCTCTCAGGAAACCATTCTCCTCAATTCTTGCAAGTGCTTCTGAGCACGAGAAAGCCCATTCTGGTGGCGATAGTCCCCAAACCAAGGCGTGTGCATGTGTGCTCTGTTGCTCAGTTGTGTCCGACTCTTTGCAACCTGTGGACTGTATAGCCCACCAGTCTCCTTTGTCCATGGGATTCTCCAGGCAAGAATACTGGAGTGGGTTGCCATACCTTACTCTTCACCAAAGTTGAAAAGAAGTATCCACCTCCAGAGACTAAAACCCCCCTGGCACCTTTAAGGGAACAGTCATTTTCCAGGCTCTTAGCCCCACTATGAACCCCCCGCTGCTTCCGTTCCCATCATTCCAGTTTAAAAAAATTTTAAGGTTGAGCCTCAGCCTCACTGTTCTAAGTATGATGAGTGTGTTTTTGACAACCTTTGAAGTCAAAAACATCTGTCTCAAAAAACTAATCACCGATCTTGAAGGTATATAACCTCAGGAACTCTCCTTCACTGAAGCTTCACTTTCCTTCTATGTCATACAAGGACACTTCTCTTTATTTTGGTTTGAGAATTAAATGCCTTAACCTTGAACTACCTAGTACAGTGACTGGCATAGAAAGCTAAATGTGCGATTAACCTCAGTCCTCTAATCTTTCTTCTCTTTTTGTTCAGTCGCTCAGTCGTGTCTGACTCTTTGCGAACCCATGGACTGCAGCACGCCAGACTTCCCTGTCCTTCACCATCTCCTGGAGTTTGCTCAAACTCATGTCCATTGAGTCGGTGATGTGTTCCAACCATCTTATCCTCTGTCACCCCTTTCTCCTCCTGCCCTCAATCTTTCCCAGCATCAGGGTATTTTCCAATGAGTCAGTTCTTCACATTAGGTGGCCAAAGTATTGGAGCTTCTGCTTCAGAATTAGTTCTTCCCACAAATATTAAGGACTGATTTCCTTTAGGATTGACTGGTTTGATCTTCTTGCAGTCCAAGGGACTCTCAAGAGTCTTTTCTTTAGCAACAGCAACTTAAATTGTTTCTCAGCAGGTGAATTTTGCCTATTTGGATTGTGAGAAACACACTTTCCCAAAGGTGTTTTACATCCTCTGGGCTCCACGAGTCCACATTTTATAGCACATGCTGGGTTGCAGAATCAGGGCTGCAGTTACAAAGGTGGAGGGAGAACAAACCCAGACTGATTGTTTTTGCTGAAGCCTCCTGAGACAGAAGTGGAAAAGCCACTGCTAATTTAGAAGGCCCAGAGCTATAAAACATTCCCACAACTGCTAATAAAGGTCTAAAGAGAAAACAATTATTTTCCCCAGGTTCGTTATTCTCTCTGTGAAGGGTCAGGATGGAGGGCAGAAGAATTAGACCATAGCAATAATGACTTGCATTAGTTCAGCACTTGGGAGCTTACCAAAGGTCATGTATTATCTTCATCCCCAAAGAAGACTTGAGCCCTGGTGTCAAAATGCCACTCTGTCTGCTCTACCTTCTGCCCAGCATAAAGTTCTTGCATTCATTTCTTAGGAGAAATTGTTCTTTCTTCGCGTGTACACCAAGGTCAAGAAGACACATAGATAAAGCATCCTTGAAGCCCTTGGTATGGAGGAGGTTCAATAGGATATGACTACAGAGATTCCCCGATGGCTCAATGGTAAAGAATCCGCCTTTCAATGCAGGAGATGCATGAGACTCACATTCGATCCCTGGGTCAGGAAGATGCCCTGGAGAAGGAAATGGCAACCCACTCCAGTATTCTTACCTGGGAAATCCCATGGACAGAGGAGCCTGATGGACTACAGTCCATGGAGACACAAAGAGTCAGATAGGACTGAGCACATGCACAGAGCCACAGAGTAAGTGCTTTGACTTCTTCGGAACCACGATGCTCTCTTTCACTAAGATGCTACTGAAAACTAAGTGGTGACAAGGCAGTGAGGAATCAGCCTGCTTCTTCCTGGGCCTGGCTTCTAACTGAACCTGAAATAGAAGTGTGCCTCCGCGCATCAGACAGACTGAAGCTGGTGTGGGCAGTGTATGTGGCAGGCACTTTCCATAGTTTTGTTTGAGCGCCTCTCCATTCTGGGCACTGCCCTCAGATGCAGTGCTTAGTCCCAGCTCACAGCCTAGCAGGGGAAGACCTGACAAGGGGATGTAAATATTAATAGGAGATCAAAGGGGGACTGGAGCCAGGCTGGTCACGAGCTCCACTTACTATGTGTTAAGGCTGCAGCAGGGGCAGGGGGCTCTTTTCAGGCTCATCTTTGTTCACCTCCCCAGGAGAAAGCCTTATAAGAAATAATCTTGCTGGAAATGTGGAAGGAAGAGATGGAAGACCAGACCAAGTGGATGGGCAAGCTGGTACTGACAGTTCTGTCCAGAGTGGCTGGAGCTACTGTTCATTGAAAATGAAGACTCTGAGAAGGCATGTGGGCATACTTTCTCAATGATAGGCATAGACTATTAGCTCCTGATTCTATTAGACCTTCCTAAGACAGAAGGGGAAGAGATGAAAAGGGAAAAGATGTTGTCTTTTGAGACTGTGGCTGCTGCTGCTGCTGCTGCTAAGTCGCTTCAGCCGTGTCCAACTCTGTGCAGCCCGCCAGGCTTCTCCATCCATGGGATTTTCCAGGCAAGAGTACTGGAGTGGGTTGCCATTGCCTTCTCTGTGAGACTGCAGAGCTGGGAATATTTCTAGGCAGAATGCGAGGGAAGCAAGGTTGGCAGGTCAGAAGCTAGATAATTGGGAGCCTTTGTGTGAATTAAGCAGTGAAGTGAAGTGAAGTCGCTCAGTCGTGTCCAACTCTTTGCAACCCTATGGACTAGTAGTATGGAGTAGCCTACCAAGCTCCTCCATCCTTGGGATTTTCCAGGCAAGAATAATGGAGTGGGTTGCCATTTGGGTGCCCCTTCTAGGTACACAGCCCAGTGAGCAAAAAAAGATGCAGTCCCATACCAGAGTACATGACTTGCCAAATAAAACTCTGGCTGAGTTTCAGCCTCCACTCATGCCTTCAGCAGGGCAAATTTGTGCAGTATGCAACCTATGGAACTGTCCACAATGGTCCTAAGGGTCAGTTGAGTTGTTTTGGGGAGAATCTGAAGTTGCTGCTTTTCCTGAATGGAGGGAAATATACCACTAGGAACTCTACATTTCCTGCTGAAGACTTTCTCAGCCTCCTTCAAGGCTTGAGTTTGGCTGTGGGAAGTATCAGTGGAAGTTCTGACAAAGGAGGAGGAATGGTGTACTACCTTAGGACCTTCCCAGAGGGGAGGAAGCGCATTCCTGGTTCATGATGGATAAACACCCACGAGTGGAGGATAAACTTCAATGAAGACCACACCTAGCATCACCCAAGGAAGAAGAACTGCCACAACTTCAGAAATGAGGAAGAGGGCGGGACTCAGCATCCCTCTAGGGCCAAGGAAGAGACTCCTCCCCAGAGGTGGAACAGCTGTCCTCCTTTTCGAGGCTGTGGAGGGAGGCACCTGCATTCCACAAGCAGCAGGTCACGCTCTCTGAGCAGGTGTGGAGGGTCACGCTTTCTGAGCAAGTGTGGAGGGCGAGAGTCAAGATGACTTAAGCAGGGGAGGGGCCCATCACTGTCAGCTAGGTCCCAAGGCCCGACGGTGCTTCACTTTCTTTCTTCCAACGCCACCACTTTTTCTGTGACCTGAGCTGCTGGTTATCTGGGTCAGGCTGCCAGCTAGGGCTTACTTAAGCATGAACATGCAGGCACCCCAGAGTCTGCCTCTACTGCAGGCCTCAAGGCCGGCTCACCTGCATCGACCCAGCTGGCCTTGACTGAGGTCAACGCGTGGATGAGAGATTACAAGTGGTGTGTGTGTGTGTGTGTGTGTGTGTGTGTGTACATGGGTGTGTATGTGCAGGAGGTAATGTGAAGTCTCCACAGAGGTGGAGTGTCTTCCCATCAGAATATTTGTATCTGAAACTCAGGAAACATGGCTCCTCAGGTGAGGTAACTCCTGTGGGAATCACCACCCACTCTCACCTTAGTGCACTGTGGCTTGGAGGAGTAGGAGTTACTGAAGGAAGAAAAGGCTCATATTCAGTGGCTCTCCCAACCATGGGCTGAGGACTCTACAGGTGGCCTAGAGGGGTCTGACCTTCAGTGAGCTGGCCGCAGGGCCATGGCCCCAGGCCTAGCTCCACTAAAGAGTGGGAGACCCAAGAGGACTTCCTCTTCAGTGTTCATCTTGTGTCTTCCCCAAGAATGCTCTCCCTCACCCTCCCACCTATCCTTTGGGAGGGGTGAATGCCAGCCTGTGCCCTTGCCCTGCTCTCTGAAAGCTCTCGCGCTTCCTTTAGGGGTTCTTTAACCCACAAAGGTTCCCAGAGTCTCAGACTTGGCATGGTATCCAGTCAGCTCAGGTTAACTCGGTCTCCCCAGAGGTGTTGCTGGAACTTCACAGCCATATTGTCTTAAGTCTGGTTCCTGGAAGTGGCCCTGAGATGAGGTTCCTGCACACGTGATTGTGAAGGCGGTGCTCCCACAAGAAATCGCAGGGAGTGGGGGAGTAGGCAGGGTGGCCGGGCAGTGGATGTGACCTCGGGGGAAGCCAGGCGCGGAAGAGCTCTGGAGTGGAAATCGTACCTCAGTGCCTGTACCACCTCGAGAGAAGGTTGCTGAGCTTTCATCCTCCAGTCAGCCTTGGTTACAGGCAACTCTGGGGGCTTACACGTTCCCAGGGCTTCCTACTTCTGAAGGAGAAAGTGGTTCCATTAGCCCGTGGGCAGGCCTTTAAGGAAGCTACAGGCGCAGGCTGTTCAAAGCCAAGCCCACACAGGGGAGGAGGGACCTGGGAGGACGCGGTGGAGCACTGGAGCATTGACAGAACACTCAGAGTCCCCAGAATCAACTGAAATGAGAGGGGTCTGGGAGCAGACAAGGGGCCCCCACACTGGTGGCCAGATGGCCTGTCAGAGTGGAGAGATTAGACACAGCTTTCAAGATTACCACAGGCATCCTTTCAATATCAAGCTTGGAGTGGAACTAATGGATTTCCATGGCAGAGGCAAGGCTCTCTTTTCCAGAGTTTTATGTCTCGTTCCCGCTCCACTCCTTCCCTTTCCTTTTATCGCCTGGCTTTTTCATTCTTCTGAATTGCCATATCACCTGCCGTTTGCACCACTCCCAGTGCTGCCTACTGTGAGACCTAGGGCAAGTTACTTAACGTCTCAGAGCTTTAGTTTCCTCTAAACTCTCATAACAGCGGTACCTACTTCAGGTGTCCCATGGGGATTAAAAGGGGCCCTCCGCGTGACGTGCTTGGCAGTGTGTGTGGTGTACCCCATACCTCATAAATGCCAGCTACTGTTTTGAAACAGTAGTCGTTATTCTTGTGTGCACATAATGGGTTCCACACTACACTGCAGTCTCCTCGAGGGCAGGTGCCAGCTATAGTACCTTCTGTACCGAAGTAGGCACTCATATATGTGAACGGTTTAAACATAGAAAATTCCGGGCAGTGAGAGAAGACTATGGGTTCAGGCCCACAGGTAGTTTCATAACAAAGCCCAGGATTTCCATGTTCCTAACATGGGACCTGCTTCCCTAAATTCAGGGCCCAGCATCTGCCAAGTAAAGTGTCTTCTGGCGCCATGCCACCTTTTTACTACCCAAGCACCAGCAGCCTGAGGCTGCTGCCAGCCCTCGGAATACAAGGCTGTGTGGAAAGAGGACCTGGAAGAGTCTGGTGACCCCCCCGCCCCCACCTGCTCTCCCCTGGAGGGTGGTGAGGGAGGCCTCGGGCATTGGGCTCTCTCCAGGGCAGCTGAGCCCCACACAGACAGCGAGCAGGCCTGGCATTTCCAGCCTAGGGTGCTGTCACCCAGCATCTCCAAGTTGGGTGCTGCCCCCCCTGCCTCAGTCCTCACTTGTCACTGTTTCCACTGCCAAGGAGATGGAGTGGGGGCTGGGCCGCGGGTGCAGCTCTCGTGTAGGAACAAGGCTTCCCTTTATGAGCAGCCTCTGCCCATGGAGGGGGAGCAGACACGCATCTTGCTGAAAATAAACCCAACCAGGCCTGGAGAACGGGTCGATACTGGGCGGGTGTGAGGAGTTCAAGGTGGGCAGGGGTGGGGGTTTTGGAGGCAGGAGGGTCACCTCGGAGGAATTTCCAGTCATTCTGAGTAGGCCTCACAGAGCCAGAGAACACTAACGCTGTGAACAGGGAAAGGCAGGGACATGAGACACAGGCGCTGTCGCGAGTGACACACACACTCAGTGTGAGGAGGGCTGCAGTTGTCTCACATATACACACACATCTCACACACACTCAACACTCTCCCATACATTCTCACACTCACACTCTCACACACCCACACACTCTCACACCCATATACTCTCACATGCACATTTACATGTTTTTACACACTCACATAATTCTTTCACATACATTCTCACACATCCACACACTCACACACTGTCTCATACACACTAACACACTTTCACACACTCACACAATTCTCACACACAACACTCTCAAATATATTCTCTCTCTCTCACACACACACACACTCACACTCCCTCACATACCCACACACCCATACAGTCTCACACACATATTCTCATACATTCAAACACACATTCTCAGACACCTATTTTCTCACACACTCATACACTGACTCACATATTTCCTCACATACCCATACACTCACATGCACATTCACTTTCACCCACTCTCTCACATACACTCTCATACACACTCACACACTTTCACATACTCTCTCATGTGCACTCATACACACATATTCTCACACTCTCACACTCTCTCACATACACACACATGTCAGTGTTCAAGATAGAGGATGACAGATGGCCACTAATATGCTCCTCTACCTTCCAAGCTCTCAGAAAACCAAGTAATCCCTGGTCTCTTTCTATATCCACAGAGGCTGGTCTAACGCAGACAACCTCATTCCACGTCTTGTGTCAGAAGGATGTAGAACTCACCCTCTCAGGACCTTCTAGAAACAGCAGGAAGTTAAAATTGTAAGGAAGACAGTGGCAGTCAAAGGGCCAAAACTTTTGCAGTTTCATGGACAGCTTTAACTATCTGAGGAAAATTAGGGGGCTCTCTCTTTAGAGAGGGGCTTCCCTGGTGGCTCAATCAGTAAAGAATCTGCCTGCAGGAAAAACAAAAAAAGAATCTGCCTGCAATGCAGGAGACCTGAGTTCACTCCCTGGGTTGAGAAGATCCCCTGAAGTGGGAAATGGCAACCCACTCCAATATTCTTGCCTGGAGAATTCCATGGACAGAGGAGCCTGGTGGGCTACAGTCCGTGGGTTCACAAAGAGTTAGACATGATCGAGCAACTTAGCACAGCACAACTCTTTAGAGGAATGTGCTTAAGCATACAGATGCAACACCCCACGTACAATCTCAGGGAGTCACGGCCCCTCCTCCCCAAGACCCATCTGTCAGCCCTGGGTTAAGACACCCTACCGTGAAGCACTCAGTCCCAAGGAACAGAGCTGCCTAAAACCAAACACAAAGATTACCAGCACCACCACCCACCACACCCGGAGTCCTGAGCTGTATGAAGTCATCCTGAGACTCAGAGAAAGACAAGTGACTATGTCAAATCAGTGACACATCCCAGAGAGAAACCATTCTTTATGGAACACTTACTTCCACGGCCTCTGGGACCTTTTTCAGAACCACCCATTTGGTTCCAGACCCTCCAGCGTTCAGGAAACTGCATTCCTGGGCTAGTAGGAGAGTAGGCCTAGAATGGTGATGGAATGTTCTGGGCTGACAGTCCGCAGCTGCAGCAAACAGGGAACTAGCCTATTGTGGTGAGTTTTCCCCCCTGTGGAGGAGGCAGCAACAGAACAGTTCCACACAGTGCCTGCCAGGCATGGGAGCCTGGGGACCTGAGTTTGAAATGTATTGTGATGCGAAGTACACGCCCAGTGTGCACCAGATGGTGCGGGGTCTCTGAAGGTGAATTTGAAGGCCAAGAGCATGGGATGTGGGGGCAACTATCCACTTCACCTTGTCTGGGAGGGGCACCTATGCACTGAGCTAACATTGAGCTCCACAGTGTACTGGACAGAGAGAAGCAGATGCCATGACACAGCCCCAGTCCTCAAAGACCTCACAGTCTACTGGGAAAGAGAAATCTATGCTGAACGTTACAGGACAGTGTGATGTGATGGATGCAAGCCTGAGGCTCACTGGACAGAAATCCTACCGCTGGAAATCTTCTGTGGTGAAGAGAAACATTATGAAACTGGTGTCAGAGTGGCCCAGAGTTGAGCTGTCAACTTTGGCTGTGCATCTGATACACCTGGGAAATTTTGAAAACCCGGCCACACCCAGACCATATAAATCTCTGGGGAAGGTTCCAGCCCTCAGCACTTTTTTAAGCTCCCCGTGGCTCAGATGGTAAAAAAAAAAAAAAAAAATCTGCCTGCAATGCAGGAGAACAGGGTTTGATCTCTGGGTTGGGAAGATCCACTGGAGAAGGGCATAGCAACCCACTATAGTATTCTTGTCTGGAGAACCACCATGGACAGAGGAGCCTGGCGGGCTACAGTCCATGAGGTCAAAAATAATCGGACATGACTGAGCGACTAAGCATGGCAGAGTCATTCCAGCGTGGCAGGATGAGAAGCCACAGAGCAGAGCTTCACGGCCCCTCTCGTGTGGTCTTGCTCATATGAGAATCTCTCTTGTTGGAAGCTTCATGATTGATGAGTTAGGACCTTAGGGGACACCTAGGTCAGGAGATGGACTAGTGAGTAAGCTGACACACAAAAAAGCTTTCAAATGTTTTATGTCACTGTAAGGAACCTGCCCACTACTAGCATTTTCAGTGCCCCCAGGCCTTGAATCCAGAGCGATTATGGTTTCCTTCACTTACATCTAAGGCTCAGAACCAACCCTTCTGTGACTGAACAGCAGTGAGAACATCTCTTTCCTTCAGGGGAAACCCTCTTCCAGTCTTACCTGAAAGGGTATGGCCCAGCTCTGTGGTGCCAGCAAGGCAGTCACCATAGGTTACAAAACATTTCCCAACATTTCAGGAAATACGTGGGGTGTGGTTTTGGGGTGTGGGAGGTCATGATTCAAAATATCATGAGAGTAGCAGGAAAAGTCCAAATAGTCCAGTAGAAGTAAACTCAGGGAAAATGACACATAGCTGCCTATCAGGGTAGTGAACACATGGAGAGTGAGGGTAGTATTCTAGGTCACACACACTCATATACACCCAGTTCGCACTTCACACACACACTCAGAGATTTTAGCATCACACATCATCACCCAGGATGAAGACAAGAATAAATTCCTTTAATTCTCAGATGCTCAGAAATGCAGATAAGAGCTTGTTTGGGATTGGTTGGCTGTGGGACATCCATGAAATGGAAAGACCGGAGAGAAGCCATATCGGCAGGTAGTTTGGTGAGCCAGCCTTGTGTTGGCAGGGTCTGGGTTGGTGAGAGAAATTTGGGAGTCAACAGCATGAAGGGGAAATTTCAGTCCCTGGGCACTGGTGAGATGACCCAGGGAGAGTGTAGATGGAGGAGGAAAGAGGCTAAGATGAAACCCTCCAGCGGCCCCAAGTTTTAAAAAATTTTCTCATTTGTTTTTACTTATTTCTATATGTGGGGCTGTGCAGACTTTAGCTGTAGCCAGTGGGGGCTACTCTGCAGTGGCAGTGCACAGGCCTCTCACTGCGGTGATTTCTCTTGTTGTGGAGTGCAGGCTCCGGAGTGCGTGGGCTTCAGTGTTTGCTGCATGTGGGTCCAGTAGTTGTGGCACACAGGCTTAGTCACTCCATGACACATGGGCTCTTCCTGGATCGGGGATTGAACTTGTGTCTCCCGCATTGGCAGGCAGCCTCTTTACCACTGAGCCACCAGGGAAGCCCTGCCCCAACTTTTGAAGTTGGATAGAAGAGGCTAAGCAGATGGGGACAGGGAAGGAGGAAGGAAACCAGCAGATGGGTTGTTCCAGAAGCCAAGTCGAAGAAGAGGGAGTGGTCAGATCCAAAGACCTTAAGACAAAGCACGAGTCTTGGACTTGGGGAGCAGGGCAGTCACTGGGGGGCCTGAGAGAGGTCATTTCAGTGGTGCCACGAAGACAAGAGTTTCGGCAGTGGGCAGAGAAGTCATTTGGGTATGATGGGAACAGGGAGGTGGGGGTGTGGCTGGGGGGTGTGAGAGAAGGGGATGTTTTCATGTGTGTTTTCTTGGTGAATGGGAATGATTCAGGAGAGAGAGAGAGAGGTATCAAGGCAGCAGAGAAAGAGGGGCCACTCTAAGGAGTGAAGTTATTGGGTAGATCAGAGGAATCATCCTATAAGGAGGGAGGAGCTGGCGTTTGGTAAGATGAGAACTATTAAGCAGTTCACCTGTGAAGGAAGGAAGTTGAAGTTTATTCAACTGTGCGGTGAGAGAACATATTTCTTGAATCTTTCCCACCCCCTCCCCCAGGTGGCTAGAGTTTATGGGATGAACCTGGGAGAGATCTCCTAACAGCAGTGGGAAGTAAAGTAAGCAATTCAACTCCCCTGAGCTAATCCGAATTTCAAAGGCATGCTTACATGTCCTGTATCACATCAGAACAGTATGGGTGAAGTGTGAGCTGTTCACCGCTATGTAGGTCGAACTTATTAAACTATAGAAATCTGAGATCTCTTTAATCAATAAGATGACAACAGACATTTCCAGACAGCAGCAGGAGTACAAAGGAGCATTCCATCAGCGTGACCTCAAAATTACAGAGTTTGAGAAAAAGTATGCAAGTGTCAAAGAGTCAAACAGTCAATCAAAGCAACATTCAGACCCTCTGTTTTGGTCTAACTGTGAGATAATGATCTACTCTTTACCCCACTCACTGACAGAAGGATAGCCAATAACCCTTGGGAACACACGTGACAATTACTTATGAAAATATGTTAAAGTGTTCCTGAGACATAGCACACAGGATAAGTCCTATGCTCAGATGCTCAGTCGTGTCTGACTCGTTGCGACCCCATGGACTGTCACCCGCCAGGCCCCTCTGTCCATGGGATTTCCCAGGCAACAATATTGGAGTGGGGTGCCATTTCCTGCTCCAGGCCAGAATACTGGAGTGGGTAACCTTTCCCTTCTCCAGGGGATCTTCCCAACCCTGGGATCAAACCCAGGTCTCCTGCACTGCAGGCAGATTCTTTATCAGCTGAGCCACAAGGGAAGCCCCCAGGCTACAGTATATTTCTGGAAATGGACTACTGCTGATGAAAAGTTTCTTCTCAAAAATGGAGGAAGACCTATCCGAGGAGATAAAAAAAATACACGGAGAAATACATTATTTGAGTTGATTATTGAGTGCCCATAGTGAAGTAGGCACAAACAAGCATTGCACAAATGGAAGAAGGGAGAGGCTTGCATAGGGACAGTGCTCAGGGATCTTGCTTCACCTAGAGATCTCCCTTCAGAACCCACCCTGCAGGTTCTGTTTTCTTCACGTGGATTTCCTTCAGCATTTAGGCATTTGACACTTGTCCCAATTCACAGCCTGTCTTTCCAGAGCTGTCTAGACATTTCCTGATCTCTGAATACAGGCTACCACTTCTAGCCCCTCCTCCTCAACAGAGGATTCCTACACTTACAGTTGCCTCCAAAGCCATCATCACTTTCTTGAATGCGTTAATTAACACTAGTTGAACTGAACCAAAAATGTGTCTGTTCTAGGCTAGGTAATGCTGCCCTAGGGTGGAACCACAAACTCTGTTCTCTTTTTCTTGACCCTGTACGCTCCATGTCCTCTTAAATTTCAATTAGACGGAGAGCCCAGATTGAGCAAAGAGGGTTCACTCTGCTTATGAACTATCTGGGAGTTCACACGCCACTCAAGTTTTCAAAAAGTTTCCAAGGCCTTGTGAAGGGTCAGAATGAGTGGAGGAGTCTGGGAGCAGCCCCTTGGCTGAAAACCAGGGGAGCTGAAAGTTTGCCAGCAAGCCCTAGAGGGTGACTCAGTGGGAAGCAACTTTATAGAGAAGAGTGGTGAGTAGGATGTGGTCAAAAGAGGCGTGAGGAGAGGACGCCTTTTGCACGTTGTAAAGCTAATGTGGCTTGGTGGTTCAATCAGCATTTCTCCCCAGCTGGTACTGAGATCTCAACCAGCCCAGCCGCCAGCTCTGGACCCTGTGGGACCCTGGCTGTAAGGGTATTCCTCCCTTCCACTCTTCCAGTGACCTCCCAACCATGACCAAGAGAGCAGAGGAAATTGGTCACCTTGGGAGCAACTGATATCTTGAGGGGACATGGTGACCACAAAAACAAAGAGTTGTGTTTGTGGTTTGGAATGTCATTCCGATTGCGAGGATGCGTGTCATCCCGAGTATGCAGAAGCTTGCTCATGGTTCAGGAGGGACGGATCACAAACCCCGTCATGTGTTTCTAGGAAACGTTGATACCTGATTATTATTAGACCAAGATGCCAGCCATGCCAGTGGCCTCAGACCCGTTCCCTGTTGGCCTGGCTCTGGGGTATCCAATAGCACCGACGCTGGACTGCATGCCAGTCTGGAAGAGAGAAGCCCACGTGCCTGTGACTCCAGTGGCCCCAAGCAGGCCGCTCTGGCTCCGTGCTGCCAGGGTCAGCCACATACACAAAATGTGACCACTCTGCTCAGTACTCCATACAGGCTAGCTAGTCTCATCCAGGAGGAGCTGGGTGGGTCCTAGCCTAACTCGTAAAACCTATCTACATACTGGTTTTCAAGAAGCTGCAATTGCCAAGAAATGACTAGAAGTTGTAGCCTATTTGTATGTGAGAAGAGGAGTGTGGAACAAGGTTGGGAGGACGGCTTCTCAATGTTTACCTTTTACATCTTTTTGTATATGAACCATGGGAGCATAATATATATTTCAAAAGAAAATAAGGAAAAAACCCTCATTATCTCAGAAAGTTTCTTCTAGCCGAGAAACTTCCCAGTGGTGTTTCTTAAAGTTGCTTGCTGTGTAGGCGTACTAGTCACAGGTTCTCTATCAAGGATGTGCTGTGTGCCCTTGGACTCAAGGTGACCCCTCCCCAAAGGTCAGAGACCCTACTCATCAAGCAGTGAGGGTGGGATGATGTCACAGCTCGCAATAACCTCGTGGCCTCTAGAACAGTGTGAAATGTGATGAGATGACTTCCTGAATCCCCACTTCCAGAGGGCAGCCCCAGAGAGGAAAGGGTCTTCTGTAGGCTGAGGGGAGGCATAAGCAGCAAGATTCCCCATGCTTGACCAAGACACCCCCCATCACCTGGAGACCATCGGATGTGGTTTCTTTACCACCCAAGCCATGGGGGTTGTGTTGGAGTCTGAGGCAGAAGGAAAGTTGTGCACCCCCGTATGCACTTGTTTTTTTCCAGAACATTAAAGTAGTGGAAAAAATACCGAAAGATCAAAAAGTAGGTATGTTAAAATTCACATTAAATGCAAATATTTAATTTATACCCCAGTGGAATTTACTATGATTTTAAATAATTAATTAATATATCATTACTAACAATTAATTAAACATAATTAATATAATTAATTAAAATTATTTAAGATTGTCACTTAGTCAAGAAAAATCATCAAACAAGACAATTCTCTCAATTAAAAATGAGGGGAGAGAAGTAAATTTGGAAAATAGGATTGATGAGTTTGCTTCCCCTAAAGCCAGGGGCTGACATTTTTTTTTTTTCCTCAGGCTCCAATATGGCTCGGCCCCTTTGTTTGAAAGACTATTCAAATTGTCTTTATTTGAAATTTTGATCCTTTGTTCATTATGAAATTTTTACATTAATTTTTATTTTTAAAAAATATGGCATTAAAATATTATTTTTCTTGATAACTGAATATTTTGGTGGCCCTTTAAATTTTGCGCTGGAGGTGAGAGCTTCACTAGTCCTGGACTGGTGAGCCCCAGTGGCCCAAGGGCGACCCTGAGGATCGCCTCCTAGATCGCTGTTGTCAGACATGTACCTTCATGCACAAATCCCCCACCAACCACCCACAGTCTTCTCAGTGCCCATGACTGAGGAGCCACTTGCCCTCAGAGAACTTGTCTCTGCATCACACCACATCCTTATGATTCAAAGCATTAAGCCTGGAACCAGCTGCAGTTATTCTTACTGTTTGCATGTAAAGCTATTAAGAGGCTTGCCTGCCGTTGTCCGGCAGCCTTTGGCTAGAAGGAGTATACAAATGTAATTCCCTTAATCTCCGGCAAGGCACTTAATCGTTCCTAACACACTTGGCCTGATCCAGTGTGCTAATGGAGCTGCATCCTGACGCAGTAGATAATGGGAAGAAGGGTGACCCCAGCAACGCAAGAGCAACTGACACCCAGCTCCTTCCCAGGCCCAAGCCCCTGCCACTGTCCTCATTCCTCCGCCTGCTGCTGCTTTGGGAGAAGGGGCATTATGGTGACTCTTCTTCACTTCCCCAGCTGACACCCTCCCCCACGGCCAGCCAAATGTTTTACAGCTGGAAAAGACGGGGAGCACTAGCTTCCTCTGTAAAGAGCTGCAGTATGAGTATATTTTCCACATGCTGACTCACAAAGAGTTGGTGCCCTTGACCCCAGTACACGGTTCCAACTCCTTGGCTGACTTGGGGTTGGGGGTGGAGGAGTGACTGATCTAGCAGTTTAAGTCACTCCTTGCCTCGGTTTTCCCGTAAGGAGAACACTTACGCCCTTCTGCAGGCGAGGGACGGACTCAGTGACCTCTCACAGTTTCTTCCAACCACAGGATTCCATCAGGCTATTTTTAGAATCGTCTGGACAGAGCTTCAGTGTAACAGGAGGCTTCTGGAGTGCGTAGAACCAAATGAAAATGTTTACGGGTGTTTGGGGGCACCAGACCATCTCTGACTGTCTTTCTGAAGTCATTCAGCTTTACTAGGGTTATTTCTCTGAGTGTTTCTTTCTGCTAAATGTCTGTTTATTTTTCTCAGTGTGTTCACTCCTTTAGCCTTTCTCTCATGTTTCCCGTCTCAACTAGGTTCCACTTATATAAAGGCAGGGCAGCCTCATTCTTTCTGGTACCCACCACTGTGGCCCACATCCAATCAGGGAGAGCTGGTTGGATGTCAGCCTGCTGTTTGCTAGCTAGATGGGCCATTGGGCAGATGACCTAACCAGTCTTTGGGCCCCGAATTTCTCTCTTATAGAATGGGATGATAGTATGTGACTCATGGAATAGTGTGAGGATTATAGCAGATCAAGTACAGAGCACAGTGTTCAGCATAGAGTAAGGAGTAAAAATAATAGCTGTTGAATGCATCAATGAGTCTTCGCATGATATAAACAAACAGCTATACAAGAAATACATGAGTGTGTCCCTGTTGCCTAAATTCAAATAATACAGAAGTATACAGTCAAAAATGAAAGAGTCCTTTCATTGACTACCCCCCTTCTCTCCCCTCCTTTCTCAGCATTAATAATAGTTCTTTCTTTGGCTCTCTTCTTTCGGGGGGAAAGAGTTAATTATCTGATATGTGAATATAGTCTTACTTTGTAAAGATCCAAATGTTTAGAAGCATACCACCTCCCCAGATTTGAAGACGTTCCCCTTCATATCTCTTTCATTCTTACCTCTGCCTCTGGAGGTAACTACTTAAAAAAAAAAAAATCTTTTGGCCACACAGCATGTGGGATCTTAGTTCCCCAGCCAGGGATCAAACCCGTGTCTCCTGCATGAGTCTTAACCATTGGACCACCAGGGAAGTCCCTGGAGGTAATCACTTTTGACAGAGATTCTTCCCACATCTATTCTATTACTTTGTTATGTTGTTCATTTGATAAGTTGTGTCAGACTCTGCGACCTCATGGACTGCAAAATATATATACTATGTATGTACAGTATACTATGTATCTACACACACATACACACATATTTATACAACTTTTAAAAAATACATTTAAAAAAAGTATTTTACCAGAAATGGTAAGTCACTTTCAATTTCATCTAGAAAAGTGAAACATGCAGGTTACTCAAGAAAGCCCTGAATTAATGTCCCTGGTTCTTTCCTGCAAAGGGGTGAGGCTGGTTTTTCCAAAATACCAAGGAACAGACTAAACAGAAAGATATCAAAACCTCTGAACACGTGTTTGGCTTCACCCTTTGAGGTGGACCACCGCAAGTATCAGAGAGGCAGGTGTTTGGGGCTTAGGGATAGAAGGAGACCTTGCTTCTCTTTAAGATCAAAGTTTTACCAAGCAGAAAGATGAAGCAGGCCGCCAAGTCCAGGAAGACATATTTTTCTTAGGAGAATGGTGAGCAGAATTTTAACTATAATCCATAAGAGAGAATGGAATAAATAAGTATACTAAAGATTTGTTATCAGCCATTAGACCAGTGGTTCTCAACCTATACTGTGACATCCATAGTTTTGCCATCAAATGTTTATTAATACATACAACTTATTTTTGCTAAAACACAGGATGCATATTACTACAGCACTATTTGGCAGATAAAATACTTTGTCAAAGAAGTTTTCTAATGTCACATCAAGAAGAGTACAATTCATTGCATGTAAGAGGCACGAGGCATGATATAATAATTTAGAACAAAATGAAATTTGTGAATTTACTGAAACAGGGGAGAACAACATAGGCTAGAATAACATAGTAGCTAAAGGTTCAGACTCTGGAGTCAGCACCCTGGATTCAAATCCTGCCTCTTACTATTTATGGGATCATGAGTGAATTTTCTCATGTGTAAAGTAGGGGTAATACTACCCACCCCATAGATTGTTAGGAAGATCATAATATTTTTAACATGCTCAGAACTTTCCTGGCACATAAATATTAGCATTCATTACCTACCAGGTTATACTTAACCCATCATTCACTATTCACTCAATAAATATTGAGTATCTATTATGCTTCAGCCATCATGCTAAGCTCTGAGGATAAGTGGTAAGAAAACAAAAGATACCACTTGAACTCATGGACTGGGAGAGAAAACATTAATTAATAATTGCACAAACAATATAAAATTGCAACTGTGATGAGTACTTTGAGCCATAAGAGCTGGTAATGACTACCTGGGAGTAGGTCTCCTTGAGGAAGTGACTTTTACATGCTATTTGATGCACTCACCAGGTAGAGTTTCACTAAATAAAGATGGGATGCCAAAGATGAAATATATATTTCTTATTATAAATCATAATATCTCAGGCAGGTAAAGGCTAGGGTCAGAGACATCCTTGAAAAGGCTGTAGATTCTGGGGGAAAAGGTGACAGATGGCCTGGGTAAGGATTATGGTGAAAACAAGGGACTTGCCTGGTGGTCCAGTGGCTAAGACTCCATGCTCCTGATGCACAGGGCCCAGGTTTTTATCCCTGGTCAGGAAACTAGATCCCATATGCCACAACTAAAGATCCTGCATGCTGCAACTACAGATCCCCTGTGCTGCAACCAAGACCCAGCGCAGAAAACTAAATATTTTTTAAAAAAGAAAAAAAATCAATAAATGGGGCACACTATTTCCATATCCCACTACCTCTATCAGCCACATCCATTGGAAATGCATCTCAGGCCAGGGCAAACCCATCAGCAACAACTTCTCAGCAGCCATGGTTCTGAGCAGGCATCAGAGAAAATGCAAAAGAGAAGTATGTGTTCTTTGGCTTTTCTGTTTTCTCTCTCGGAGCGTTTCGCCAGGAACAGGCATGCTCTTTATGGTGCTGTAGGCCGCAGGCAGGAGGTGCAGGCCAGGTGCACAGCCCTTCCTCCTCCTCTAGCCATAAGCGGCTGTGAGTTAAAAGCCTCTAAAATCAAGACTAGTGTCTGTGCTCACATCTGATTCATTTAGTTTTCCTCAAACTCCAGCCCAGCCTACACAGAGCAGGGTGTGGCAGCCAGGAGAGAGATTTCAGGTTGGAGATAAACAGGGCTAGAATTAATAAGGAAATTGATAATGGGGGAAGGGGGCTGCATACAGCAATCCCACCCCATCGCATCACCAGATGAAAACCTGCTCTGAGAGAGGGAGGTGTGTGAGGGTTGGTTATGCAACTGAATGTAAGCAGTGGGTGCAGTGTCTGGCATTTAATAGATGCTACTTATGATTATCATTGTCTTCTCCTATGCATAGAACTGAAGCATTCTGCTTCATTTAAGATATTGGGTAAATGCTTCAGGTGTCAGCTTTGGGGCTGGGGGTGGGGGACTAAGCGGTCACTGCTTACCTAGTAGCTGGTTCTTTCCACATCAATGCTAGGGTCCCTTTGCCTTAGAGAAGCCAGACAGAGGCTCCCCAAACCATCATTCTCTCCCATACCGCCTGGCTTGTACCTTGGAGAACAGGTTGGTCTCTCTCTCTCTCTCTTCTCTCCAAGGTGTTTAAGGCAGGAAAACTGGGAGGAATTGAGGGACTACAAACAACCAGCCAAAGAGGGCATTGCTCACCTCTAAGGTGAGTACTGTTACTACCTCCATTTGACTAATGAAGAAACAGACTTAAAGAGGTTAAGTACCTGGTAAGTGAACAGAGTAGGAATCTGACATAAGCTGTCAGAATCCAGGGCTCATGCTGTCATCACTGTTTATCCTGCTTTTCCAAGAAACCACATGGCCAGCTGTCCCCAGCTCTCCTTTTCCTGTTCTTAAGCAGCGGAGTACATCTTCATAGCTGGGGACTGCAGGCTATTAAACAGGAGACTGCACGCATCTCATCACTAGTGAGCCCAGGCACACACAAGCTCTCCCCGCCCCAGCTGTTTCTCAGCACCAGTAGCCAATCGCATCCTTTGTCTGCTTTGACTGAACTTGTGGCTGTTGGTGGGAGGTGGGTAAAAGAAGTATCCACTCATCCATTCACCCACCAATAGTGATAGAGCCTCTACCCTGTGCCAGGCTCAGTGCCAGAGGCTGGAGATAAAGACAGGAACAAAGCCCCTCTCTTCTTGGAGCTGACAGCCTGCTCAGGGGTGAAAGACAAGCAAATTTCACGGAAATTCTCATGGGGGTTGCACCTGTTGATTGGAGACAGAGCAGGGTGGTTCAAGAAGGCTCCCTGAGCCAAATCCTGATGGGAAAGTAATTGGAGGACCTTCCAAGAGATGGATCAGCATGTATAAACACACAGTGATGAAATAAATAAGAAGAAACAAGAAGCTATGAAAAAAAAAAGAGCAACACTGAATGACTAGATCAGTCGTTCTCAAGAGGGGTGATTTTGTCACCCAGAGGATGTATGGCAAATCTGGAAACTTTTCTTCTTTTCTTTTCTTTTTTGCATATTACAAGTGTGTGTGTGTGTGTGTGTGCACACGTGTGCGAGTGTTCCTGCTACTGACATCTAATGGGTAAAGGCCAGGGATGCTGTTCAAAATCTTACATTGCACAGGACAGCCCTCCACAACAAAGAATGACATCTGGCCCAAGATGTCAATAGTGTTGAGGCTGAGAAATCCTGGACTAGACAGACTATATATGTTTGGAAGAATATAAATACGTTTAGCATACGATAAAGGTGGCATTCCAAATCCAGTGACTCATTCAATAAATGGTGTTGAGATTCCTGGGTAACCATCTAGAAAAAGATTAAGTGGAAGCCATGGGTGCGTTTGTGCTTATTTGCTCAGTCGTGTCTGATTCTTTGCAACTTCATGGACTGTTGTCCACCAGGCTCTTCTGTCCATGGGGATTCTCCAGGCAAGAATACTAGAGTGAGTTGCCATTTCTTTCTCCAGGGGGTCTTTCCAACCCAGAGATCGAACCCACATCACCTTCATTGTTAGGTGGATGCTTTACCACTGAGCCACCTGGGAAGCCCCCTCATACTATATACCAGAATAAATTCCAAATGGATTCAACATTTACATTTTGATAATAAAACCACACAAGTACCAAGAGAAAACATGGGAGAATTCTTTTATAATCTTACAGTAGGAAAATTATTCCTAATTATGACTCAAAAACCATAAGCTAATAAAGTAACAAGTTGATAAATTCACCTAATAAAAGTTAAAAAAAAAAATTTAGAGCTTGTGCACGCCAAACAAGCAAACTTGTGTAAGCAAAGTAACAAACAAATGAAAACCTGCAAAGAATATATGCAACTTGGCAGACAGAGGTCTAATCTCCTTAAATTACAAAAATATAAACAGATCTCTAAAGAAAAGATTCATAAAAATACAAGCAAAGGTAATGAAAAGACAACTCACAGAAACAAAAGGAAATCCAAATGGCTATGTGCTGAGATGCCTGTTGTGTTTTTTAACCTATTAGCGTGGCAAAAACACAAGTTTGAAAATACACGGTTATCCGTGAGGACTCAGACATTTCCGTCCATTGCTGGTGAGCATGTCCACTAGGCCAGACCCAAAGGGCAATTTAACAATCTTTATCACAATAAACCTGGGCTTTCCAAGTGTCGCTAGTGGTAAAGAACCCGCCTGCCAATGCAGGAGAGACAAGAGACGCAGGTTTGATCCCTGGTTGGGAAGATTCCCCTGGAGGAGGGCATGGCAACCCATTCCAGTATTCTTGCCTGGAGAATCCCATCGACAGAGAAGCCTGGTGGGCTACAGTCTAAAGGGTCGCACAGAGTTGGACATGACTAAAGTGACTTAACATACACACACACACATCAAAATAAATGCATATACCTTCTGACCCGGCAACCCTCCTTCTTAGAGCTGACCCTACAGAAAAATCTATTTGATGCATATAAAGTGACATGTGTACATGCTTATAAATTGCAGGAAAAAATCAGAAATGATTTAAATGCTCATTAGGCAATGGCACCCCACTCCAGTACTCTTGCCTGGAAAATCCCATGGACGGAGGAGCCTGGTAGGCTGCAGTCCATGGGGTCGCTAAGAGTCGGACACAACTGAGCGACTTCACTTTTGACTAGGTTAGGGGTCAGTGAACTCTCATTAAACTGGCCCCTCTGCCAGCTATTGTAGGGCCTGAAGCTATGAATCATTTTAAAATTTTTTAATGGTTGAAAAAAATCAAAAGAAGAATTTAATTTCATGACGCGTGAACACCATATAAAATTGTAACATTAGTGTCCATAAGTAAAAGTATACAGAACACAGCCAGGCCCCTTTGTCTACACAACACCCAGGACTCCATTTGTACCATAGCAGAGAGGGGAGTGGTTTCATGGAGACCGGATGGCCAAAAAAACCTCAGATATTGACTATCTGGTCCTTCACAAAAAAGTTTGCCAGATTAGAGTGTATCCAAGCAATTGGATACCACAGAGTTATGGAAAACAATGAGAAAACTCTTTATGAATTTCTGCGGAGAAGTTTCTAAGATATTATGACTAAATGTTTAAAACACAGATATAGAAAGTATGACTTACATGTTATCATTTGAGTAAAAAAGGGAGAAGGCTACGCATAAAAATGATCTGGAAGGAAATACAAGAAATTAATAAATAGTGGTTAGGCACGTAGATTATTATGTATGTGTGTATTGGTGTTATCTATTCAAAAAAGTAAATTAAAAATTATTTTAAAATATACACTCTGACAGAGAAGAACGTGGATTTAGGCCACTGCAAATACGTGGGCCCGGCAGGAGCACAGCTTGTGAGGGGCTGGCAGCAGTATGCGGGGTGCAGAGAAGGTTGGAGAAGTCTACAGGGACTGATGGCTGGGCCAAGGAGTTAGCATTTTCACCCATCCAAGGCCAAGGGCAAACAGGATCAATTTGTGATTTAAAGAACTAGATTCTAGAAAGCAGAAAAGGGTGGTTGGACAAGGCTTGGGCTGGTAGGGAGAAAAAGGTGAGGACTGCTTTGTGGAGAGGACCTGGGAGGCTGGGGACCTAGAGTGAAAGGGAGGCTTACTTTTACTATAAATGCTTTTGTCAGATTTATTCATGCACACTCATTTCCATGTGCATTTGTCCTAGAGAAATCATTTTATTTTTAAAAGCCCTTCAGACCAGGTGCGATGAGGCCTGAAATGTGTCAGTGGTGGTGGGTGGGGGTGGGGAGGAAGGAGAAAGTCCAGAGCAGAGTTGCCAGGACTGACCAGAAGTGGGGGTGATGGGCCTAGAACTGTGCCCACACCTCCAAGGACCTAAGGAACAGAACCTTGTAGGGAGGAGGGCAGGAGAATATAAAGTTCAAGAGTAGAAAGTTCACCTGCCCCAGGTGACTTCCTCTGGCTTCCTAGGCCACAGCACAGGTATCCTGTAGGTACAATATACCACCCAGGCACTCTGCACCTTTGATTCCCCTTTGACCCAAGCAGGACGTCTACAGCCTGGACATGACCTGGGCACAAGCCCCATGTTATGCAGACTCTAAGGTCCAGCCCAGGCCACCAGCAGTCCCAACTGGCCCCTTCCTCCCATCTCCTTCTAACACCGCCAACCCCTTCCCTCCTCTTTGCTTCAAAGGAAAGCGCCACACAACCAAGCTAGGATATTCTCTAGGACTCCTCTGAGTCATTCATTTTCTTTTTGTCTGTACATGCTATACTTGCCCCACTGACAGTGCACCACCAGCTCTTTGGAGGCAGACTGGAGCCACAGTATTTCTTTTCTATATGGTAGGTGCCCATGAATGTGCTGACTGCCTGGTTGGTGGGGACTCCCCTGTTGTCTTCTCAACAGCACCGCCAACACATCTGCCCTCGCAACACATCCCCCTCCAACTCTGCAGAGCCCATCTCCCACTGAAGGAAACTCTTGCCCGCCCAAGAAGTCGAGGGTCTGCTCAGCGTTCACCCCACTTCGTTGGCTCTCCACATTCAGCTCTCCTTTGCCTAGATCCGTGCGTGCTAAGTCACTTCAGTCATGTCTCACTCTTTGCAAGCCTATGGACTGTAGCCTGCCAGGTTCCTCTGTCCATTGGGATTCTCCAGGCAAGAATATTGAAGTGGGTTGCCATGCCCTCCTCCAGGGGATCTTCCTGACCCAGGGATAAAACCCTTCTCTCTTATGTCTCCTGCATTGGCAGGCAGGAGGTTCTTTTTAACCACTAACACCAGCTGGATCACGACTGAGCGACTGAACTGAACTGAACCAGCTGGGACGACCCTTTGCCTGGATAGCATGAGCCAAACAGAAACTCAGTAGCCAAAAGCTGTCCTTAGGCAAGTGTTCTGTTTGGCCTCCTACACAAAAGGGAACATAACTGAAAATAATAGTAAACAGCAAGGCTCATCACTGTTTCAAAGAGACATCAGTGCCAGCAGCTCCAGTGAGACCCTGGCGGGTCAGTCACTTTATCTGCAATCAGAAAATGAAATTCACCTGCCTCTGTGGGTAGAGTGCTCATAAACTCTTAGAAAACTGGAAATGACTTTATAACTGCCACTTCCTGCTGTTGTCCCTAAGAACTTTGTGATCACAGCCCTCGGGATCCCAGTATGCCACCGACCCACGTGAGAGTGTACTCTCAGTGCAATGAAATTAAGCGGGTACTTAATGGCAACCTCAGCTCAGATCCCTCGACAGAAAATAAACGCACAACCCAACTCCTCAGGGGCACTACGGATGGCTGGTCCCCGCCAGACAGGGGGTGGGGCCTGGAATGAAATGGCCTGGGGTCCGGGTTGGAAGTCCTCGGCTCCCTTCCTTCCGGGCAGGGCAGATGCCAGGCAGTTCAGGGAGGAGCCTAGGCATCTGCCACTTTCCCCGCCCCCCACCTCTTCCTAAGGGAGAAAGTTCTTTTCCTTCCTGGCCCTTTGGGCAGAGCAGAAATTGAAAAGAGCTACTTGTTCCTAACAAGTTATATATAGCTCAGCAACTGACTGCTGGGTCTCCAGCTTCAGGTCTGGGAACGGCCTTCCGCAGCCACATCCGGACAATTGTCCCAGTTAGCAGAAAAGCCGGGGGCAATCTTCTAGTGGCCCTTTATGCTGTGGCATAAACTGAAATAGCCCCCTTCTCGGAGAAGAGGACGTCACTGCAGCCACAATTTTCCAGAAAGGGAAGTGGTGTCAAGTTGCCTGAATAATGTGGGGTCCGGCGCCACCTAGTGTCAACTGTAGGGCTTGGCGCGCATCCCCCTCCCTTGATAGGGTGTTTTGGAAACTGACTCCAACCGCCAGAGGGACTGACAAGGAAACAGTATCAGACTTCAGGGCTGTCCTCAAGCCCACGACGAGGGACTATGATTTTGGTGGGAGAAACTGAGACGTTATGATCCTAATGCGTCATAGATGGGGGTGTTGGGTGAAGGGACGGGGGTGTCTTTCTCTTGGAAGGAAGCTGAGGTGATTCACAAGTAAATTTAGAGTCATGTTCCCAGAAGATTGGCTTGGCTTTGTCAGCTTGAATATTTTTGCTCACACTAAGGGAAAAAAACCAATAATACCAGTGCTTTTTATGACTTTTGTGCTTTTCAAACTAGTTTCTCAGTGTTCCCCCAGAGCCAGCATATGGCCTGTTTGCAAAACTCCTTGCAAGCTGTCTCATCACTGAACCCACTCCTGCCCTCTTGCTAATGTCTTTGTGGGACAAGCAGTCTCCTTTTATTATCCTCCCACTTCCTGGCTGCCTCAAACCCTCTACTAATCAAAGCCACCTTTTGCTCTTTGCTTTACATCATTCGTTTAAACCTCAGGACAGCCCAGAGAGTGGATGTTAATATTCTCATTCAATATATGAGAAAACTGATCCTTGGAGAAGTTAAGTGACTTACCCAGATCTGTCAGCTAACAAGTGGAAGTGGGATTTGAATCCAGTTATTTAGCTTAAAAACATTTCACCAAAGTATACTATCTCACACAATTGAAGCGACTTAACACACACACACACACACACACACACACATTCTATCTGCACCATGAGGGGGTAGCCAGCTAGAGCAGAGGAAGCTACAGAATACAGGAGGTTCCGGAGGACATAAATGACCCTCCAGCTCAGAGGACACTTCCTACTTTGGACCAGCCCCTGTGACCCCAAGGCTTGGCTGGACTCTTGGTAAACACCCTCCTTCTTGCCAGCATCAGTCTCCCCACACTCCCCCCAGAACACACACAACCCCAACACAAACACTTCAGCAGACATTCCTCCACACTTGGAACCAGCCCAGAAGAATAGGGAGAGCAAAGAGCAGGGACCTGGCAAACGTTCAGAATGCCAGGAAAATCGTGGATTTGTCTGATTCCCCGGGGCTTGGCTTCCTGCAGTGGAAAACTGGGAAAATTCGCTGCTGGCTGCTCCCTTCCGCTCCCCCCTCCACCCTCTTCTCTGCTCCCCACCAAAGAGACATACCTCCAGAGGAAGGTTAAGTAAGGCTACTCTCTGGAGTCCTCTGAAACAAAACTGTTGCTGAAATACACAGTTAGAAATGAAGTTGAAATGGATAACACACTGCTGCTGCTGCTAAGTCGCTTCAGTCATGTCCGACTCTGTGCGACCCCATAGACGGCAGCCCACCAGGCTCCCCCATCCCTGGAATTCTCCAGGCAAGAACAGTGGAGTGGGTTGCCATTTCCTTCTCCAGTGCGTGAAAGTGAAGATGCCGATCCCCACAAACGGGGTGAATGTGCAGACTGCCCTGCAGCCCGTGAGAAGTGGTTTGGGGCATTGGAAGGAGCACAGGATTCAGAGACATGGACTGAAATCCTCAGTCTGGCACCCCCTACGTTGAGTGACTTTGGGCAAGTCACTTAACCTTTCTGAGCCTCAGTTTTCTCATTTGCAGGATGAGGGCAGTTTTTTTTTTAAACCTATAAGATAATAAACAAGTGCTTTATAAAGCCCTGCAGAATAGGAGGTGTCATATGAAGGAAAGAACTGCAGGTATTAGGATTTAGATAAGAGATTTTTATTCACTTTACCCTTTCCTTACTCCTCTCACCCTGCCGCAAAAAAGAGACCTTCTCTTACAAAATGGATCTTAAAACACACACACACACACACACACACAAAGTCTCAAAGTCCCTGTGGGTTCATCACTTTTTTAGAGCTAAATGATCTTGGAAAACAGCTTTTCCAATAAAGACCCAGTGGCCAGGGACCACTGGACGCACTTTCTTCAGAGGAAGCAGAAAAAACAGAAGCAGGAAGGTCTACAGCAGCATATCCATTATTAGCAAGAGGAAGGTCCAGAAAGGCCATTTTCTCTGTTGCCAGCTAATAAAGGCGGGTGTCTGTGGCCGGCACGGGAGCAGTCGCGTCCATAGCAGCCCAGCAGAGCTAATGCATATGAGGGAAATTAAAAAACCCCGTTAAGAGAGCTGGAGGAGGAGTATGGAGTTCTCTCTCCTGGTGGTGAAGCCAGCTTGAAAAACTCTTGATTTCTTCACACGCTCCATTTCTAATTTAAGGCGTCTCCACCCTGTTTGGAAAACTCTGTGCCTCTCCACAGAGGGAGGAAAGAGCTTCAGAAGAGAGACTCAGGAAGAACAAAGACCTCATTAGGACCCATCACTTATTCTGACGGCGCATTCCCAAAAATCTCTATTGATGATCCCTGGTACAAATGAAGTGGTGATTACGGATCTAATGCAAATAATCTGCAGTTTAGTAACTCCCTTTGTAACTGACATTTACTAAATTAAGCCTAAGATTTTTTAAAAACTGAGTATCTTTTTTTTTTTAATTCATCCAATTATAACGCCCCACCCCCTTCTCCCTGCCACCCACCCCTCTGTAATATAATTAGTTAAACATAAGCTCCACCATGCCGGTGATGGTGAGCTGCTTATTGCTGTGTTCAAGCTGGCCCTTGCTCTCTGAAATGCTGGTCTCTAATAAACAATCCCCAGGAAGCAAATGAGGAGGGGGTCATGCATCAGCCAAATGAGGAGGGGGTCATGCATCAGTCAGGCTGCTGTTGCGTTATCACACGCAGGACACAGAAACAGGGCTGGCGGCACTGGTGATGCTGAACACGGAGATTTCTCAGTTTCTCTCTTCTGGTCCTTTCCTCTGATTTGGAGCCAGCTGAAGACTGCTCTGGAGAAGGCAATGGCAGCCCATTCCAGTACTCTTGCCTGGAAAATCCATGGATGGAGGAGCCTGGAAGGCTGCAGTCCCTGGGGTGGCGAAGAGTCAGACACGACTGAGCAACTTCACTTTCACTTTTCACTTTCATGCATTGGAGAAGGAAATGGCAGCCCACTCCAGTGTTCTTGCCTGGAGAATCCCGGAGACGGGGGAGCCTGGCGGGCTGCCGTCTATGGGGTCGCATAGAGTTGGACACGACTGAAGCAACTTAGCAGCAGCAGCAGCAGCAGAGGACCACTCGGAGGAAGGAGTGGACAATAATTGCTTTGTTGGGGGTAGCAGAGGGGTGTAGACTTGGGAGACAAAGGGTTTAGGGGAGATCAGAAACCTGTCTCTTTTCTTACAGGCCAGACAGAAACTCAAAGTGGAACAGCCCTGGGACACCTCTGAGTCCGGTCCTCTGCCACTTGGTGCAATCACCACTCACCTTAGTAGGTTTCTCCCCAGGGGAGGGCCAGGTCCACCAACCTCAGAGTGCCAGATGGGAACATAGAGGAGACTTGTGGCCGCAGACAGGGACCCCCGAGGTGCTCCAGCCTCCCCCTCCTCACCCCCAGTTTGGCCAGACAGTAAAGGCTTCCTTAGTGGCTCAGGTGGTAAAGAATCTGCCTGCTGTGCAGGAGACCCAGGTTCGAACCCTTGGTTAGGGAGATCCCCTGGAGAAGGGAATGGCCACCCACTCCAGTATTCTTGCCTGGAGAATCCCATGAACAGAGGAGCCTGGCAGGCTACAATCCATAGGGTCGCAAAAAGTTGGACACCACTGAAGTGATTTAGCGTGCATGCCTGCATAGACAGTAAAAAGGCTTGAAAGTTGTCCTGAGGGCACGTGACCTTCCAGACGAGCACCTTGGTTGTTTCACTGGACTCAGATGAAAAGACCTGTTTGCCTTTGAAATCAAGCTCCAGTTTCCTTGAGCAGCCGGCAGGACTGATGTCTGAGAACAGGAGCAAGCCTCCCACACTTGACTCCTTCCTTCTCCTCCCCTTCTCTCCCCTCCCACCCTCCAAAACTGTTAGGTAAACATAGAAACACTTGGAGCTAATCGGGCCTCACCTTCCAAGGCTGCAGGTCCATCTGAGAACTCTGTAAAAGGCAGCTCTCTGACAGGCAGCATGGACAGGAGAAAAATGCTTCCTTCCCACCCCCTTGTTTAAATTTTTTAAAAAACTGTGATATGATTGATACATAACAGTGTATTCGTTTTAGGTGTGCACCATAGCGACTCGATATCTGTACACCTTGTAAAAGGTCACCACAAGAAGCCTAGGTACTTTCCTTCATCTCACATGGTTACAGATTTTTTTTTTCTTGTTATGAGAACTTTTAAGATCTATTCTCTTGGCAACTTTCAGGTATCTAACACAGCATTACTAACTATGGTCACTGCATGGTACATGACATTTCCAGGACTCATTTCTTTTACATCTGGAAGTTTATAAACTTTGACCCTCCCATCACCCCTTTGCATTCATTGTGTGTGAGGGTGTGTGTGTGTGTGTGTGTGCCCCTGTTTCCCCTTCATCAGTTCCCATCCCTAGTGTTTGAGATTTTAGTAAACATTTAGCTGAATAACTTCTGTTGGCACAGACAAGCAGCAGAGTTATTTCTGGAGAGCATAATAGGTGTTTTTTCCCATTTGTAAATCAGATTTTTTTTTTTTTAAAAGACAGACAATGGCAATCTTGTTTCCAGATAAGTTTGTACTTAAAACGCTGGCCTGAACTCACATTGGTGTATTTTCTCCCATGTCCAGTGTGGGGCCTGGCACATGGCAGGTATACAATATACATGAGCTGAGTGAACGAGAGAAAACATGACTCATGTTCAGAAACTTTTCGTAGATTCTCAGTGGTACAGGGAAAATGCCCTATGTCTGTGCTATGTACATGTCTGAATCTTTGTGACCCCATGGACTGTAGCCCACCAGGCTCCTCTGTCCATAGGGATTCTCCAGGCAAGAATGTTAGAGTGGGTTGCCATGCCCTCCTCCAGGGGATCCTCCCAACTTAGGAATTGGACCAGGGTCTCCCACATTGCAGGCAGATTCTTTATCAGCTAAACTACCAGGGAAACCCTAAGTGTCGAATCTGGCCTTCAGGATCCTGCAATCAGATGCCAGCCCACTTTGCCTGCCTGGCCCCCCTAGACATTCTCTGAACGTGGACTGCATGAGGCCAGACATCAGAACCGTCTGGAAGGCCTGTTAAACACAAGCAGCAGGGTTGCACCCCTAAAGTTTCTGAATTAGCAGGTCTAAGGTAGGGTGGAGGATTTGCCTTTACTCACAAGCTCCTGGATGCTGCTGTCAAGAACAACACTCTGTCCACACCTCTGCATTGCCACCAAAGGCAGCTGTCCCACCAGTCACTCAAGGTCAAATGCTACCTGATCAACAGATTTGAATGTGTGAGCAGAAATCTCTCCACCACCCTCCTACATGTCCTAACTACTACAAACCCCCATGCCCACCAGGACAGTTCTCATTTTATCTGTTCAGCTATATCTTCCTGACCCCTTGCAGGTCTAAAGCTCCTGCTTCCCTTAACCCACAGCTGCCTGATCTTCGGCTTCACTCTTCACATTCAGAATCCTAGTCACCATTCCCCCTCCCTCCCCACCAGAGGCCAGCAGACACACCACTCCCCGGCCTTTCCAACCTCTCAAGAGAGAGCTCCACCCCGTGGATGTGGAATCATATCTCCATGATATACTGAATTCCCCCAGTACAGCGATTTCCTCGCCTCCCTCTCTCTGGTGGAGCTCCTTGAAGGCAGGAGGCAGGTCTCAAGCCTTGTCAACTCCCCCTAAGGGCCTCGTCCCTTATGGCCTTATAACCCGAGTGAACTTGCCTACTCAGATTCCTTCCACTCACTGAGACCTTCCAGAGGACTCAGTGAAGCACCTGATACCGCACTCATCCCGGGGACTCCAAAGGTGAGTGAAACACAGGAAGTGCCCTGGGATTAGTGCCTGTTTTCCAGTTTAAATTTCACTGCTCGTTACGCCCACCTTGCTTTCCTTCCAGCCCCTGGACTGACCACTGGGTGTCCTTCCTTGTCTAAACAAGTGAGGGGTCCCCGTCACTAAGACCCGGTTCCCTTTCTCAGCCTACTTTTTGTCTCTGAGACTCGGAAGGGAAGGGGACATTTGGGGATGAGCCACGTGATGTAACTCATTCAGGACAGGTGAGAGGAAGATGAAAGGAGATGTTCTGCAGCCGGTTGAAGCATCAGTGACTAAGACCTGGGGAATGGACCAAGAACATTCTCACCTCTCAGCTGTGGGCTCCTGACAGGGCACGGCCTCATCCCATCCTCCTGTCGTACGGGCTTCCAGCTTCACGTTCTCACGCCCTCATGATCCCAACAGTACGTTACAGAAACCCAATTCAAGTCACTTAAGCAAAAGAGGAACTTTTGGCTCACCTTTGTGACTCAGCTCAGAGCAGCTGACAGAACTGCATGAGGAGCTATTAAATAGGAATCTGGGTTTACGGACCAAAGTTGGCCACAAGTATGTCAGGACTGTCTCTCTGTCCACCCGGTTTTCATTTCTGCACATTTTTGCATGTTGACCTAACTCTTGTCTGCCGTAAATAAGGGACAGGGTACCATGATCAGCCCAGTCTGGGTTGCATACCTACCAAGGCCATGTGAAACGGGAGGACTGTTCCCCAAGGCAGAGATGGGTGCTAGGCAGACTAACACCAGAAATCCACTACAAATAGTTATAGCTTATAACATGCCAGGCACTGTGCTGTTTTACATACATGATCTCATTTGATTACTAAGCTAATTCTACAAGGCAGGTCCTATGTAAAGCATTTGCCTTTCATATAAATGAAAAGGCACAACACAAATTGTAGCTATGTCCTTTCTGCCAGCTCCAGTGCTGGGTTTGGGACACTCAAAAAATATGATCTGGAAATGAGAACACAGTTTCTTTGGAAGTAAACACTTCCCTAGTAAGAGGACATGTAAACCAATGTTTTTAACTCTAGTTATCTCTGTATCAGTAGCTAAGAGGCCAAGACCATAAATATTGTTTAGTCTCTTGTAAATGTTGTTTTATGTTTTCAGTAGTTAATTTTGGATAATTTAAATCTCTCTATTAAACTACCATCTCTGTGAATCTACACTGAAGGGAGGTTAAGTCTCATCATGGAAGTCAAAGGGACTCCCTTCATTGTTCCATCCAGGCAAGAATGCACATCCCTGGGGACAGCATTGTAAAGGATGGTCAGATTACATCAGGATGAGGCATGGGGTTCTCTCTGCAGGCAGAGGGTATCTGCCATCAGGAGAAGTTTTCATGGATCCTTGGACTCTACTCCTCTCTGTTTTGTATCCATGACCATTTCTTACCTGTATTTCCTCCAAGCAGAAATGGGCTTTGAGACTTGTTCACAACTTTACCACTAAGAAGAAATGGACTATAACAGACCCAAGTAGCACTGACCTATGTACAGTACCATGTGTAGAATAGACTGCTGGTGAGAAGTTGCTATATAACAACTTGGCACTGTGTGATGACCTAGAGGGATGGGATGGGAGGAGGCTCAAGAGGGAGGTGAAAGTGAAGTTGCTCAGTCGTGTCTGACTCTTTGCCATCCCATGGATGGTAGCCTACCAGGCTCCTCCGTCCATGGGATTTTCCAGGCAAGAATACTGGAGTGGGCTGCCATTTCCTTTTCCAGGGGATCTTCCCAACCCAGGGATCGAACCTGGGTCTTCTGCATTGCAGACAGACACTTTACCATCTGAGCCACTATAGTGATCCCTACAATAGGCTGGTACAATAGGTGCCCAATAAATGATTGTTGACTAGATGAATTCCATTCTCAAGTGATGCCTCGGGTAACGACTGAAATTAGTTGGTGACAATAAGCCAGGGTCAGTGTGCTGGCCACTGTAGTTATAAGCAGAGGGGACCATCTTTCTTAGTTTCAAGGACCCAAGTTTGTCAAAGGCACACACCCATGTTCAGTCCCGAGGGTCCTACTACTTTGGTTTCCATTAATGCAAATGCCAACTCTTTGGGTAAGTATTTTCATAAATTCTCTAATATTCTGCTATGTATTTGTTTAGTATAAACATACTGTTCACATACTTCAAATCTAGGGCAAAGAACATTCAACTGAAGCCAAATGCCCAGAATTCATCAGTTCTATTTCCACTGGCAAGAGCCAATATTTACTGAGCACATACTATGTGCCTGATGCTTTTATGCATCATCTCATTTAACTTCAAGAAGATACTATGTAAATGGTGCTATAAACACCTCCATTTTGCCTATGAGTAATGTGAGGATCAAGGCTATGGTTTTTCCTGTGGTCATGTATGGATGTGAGAGTTGGACTGTGAAGAAAGCTGAGCGCCAAAGAATTGATGCTTTTGAACTGGGGTGTTGGAGAAGACTCTTGAGAGTCCCTTGGACTGCAAGGAGATCCAACCAGTCCCTTCTGAAGGAGATCAGCCCTGGGATTTCTTTGGAAGGAATGATGCTAAAGCTGAAACTCCAGTACTTTGGCCACCTCATGTGAAGAGTTGACTCATTGGAAAAGACTCTGATGCTGGGAGGGATTGGGGGCAGGAGGAGAAGGGGACGACAGAGGATGTGGCTGGATGGCATCACCGACTTGATGGATGTGAGTTTGAGTGAACTCCAGGAGTTGGTGTTGGACAGGGAGGCCTGGCGTGCTGCAATTCATGGGGTTGCAAAGAGTCGGACACAACTGAACTGAACTGAACTGAATGTGAGGATTGAAAACCCATGGACAGAGGAGCCTGACGGGCTATAAGGTCGCAACCATAAGGTTGCAAAGAGTTGGACACAGCTGAGTGACTACACACAAACACACAATGTGGAGATTCCAGGGGATGAGTACCTAGTTCAGTGCCACATAGTCACATGATAACTATTGTGAACAAAGCTGTGATCCATCCATCTGACTTCCATGCTGGTATTCTCTTTGTTCTCATGCCTCACCTTTGTCTTCCTTCTAATAGGTATAAAAATTATCTCATGGGATAAATATTATGTTGTGCCATTGTGTAAACTGTGTCAGTGCTTCATTCATCAACAAACTTTACCAAACACCTGATCTATGCCATTCACCCAATGATGAATGAGTATGTCCTTGCCCTCAGGAGGCTCACAATCTTACGAGTATTTCCACTGCTTAATGAGACTCCAGGTTGTATCTATACTCACTTGAAGAGTCACCATTGCCTTATGATACCCCTGTTCTTCTGGAAGAAAGGCAAAGGTAAAATTTAAGACTAATGGTCAGACACCTCCTACAAATAATGGTATAAGAGAGTGGTTAAATAGCTCCTTGCTTTCCTGGCCACATGGCCCTCAGTAAATTACCTGACCTCTTTACAGCTCAGTTTCCTTATCTTTAATGAGGGTGATGGGGGGTAACTTTTAATAGTAAGTGTAAAGAGTTAAGTTCAATGCCTGGCACGTAGCAAACAGGCAGCGGGAACAGCAATGCTGGCCGCAGTGGGGACGAGTGTATGAGCACGTGAAAGGGGACACTGTGGCCATTGCCTAGAGGGAGGACAGACCCTTAGGAAAGGGGGGGAGACCACCCCTTCCTCAGAGAATAGAGAGGGTGCCTTTGGAACCAAGCAACAATGCCTTTGACAGCTTTCACTTACAAAAGGTAACCAGAGGAAAAAGGGCCAAAGCACCAAGCAATAAAATCTGAATGCATTATCCACACTTAAAACTATAGTTTGTTTGCAGGTAAAGAATATCAGGTATTTGTGTTAAACTTTCAAATTCAGCATCTCATTAGATCCTCAAAACACCCTCCATGCCCCCCCGCCCAGGCACACAGGAAGAAAATAATTATGATGCCCAATTTACAGATGGTGAAGTCGAGGTTCATGACGTGCAGCCATTTGTTTGAGGCCACACTGTTAGGAGTAGTAGAACTGAACTAACACCCAGGGCTCAGTCCAAGGTTCAACACCATCTTCCCAAGCAAATCTTTGTGGAGAAAATGGAAAAAAATATGGACACACATCTGAGTTTCCTGTAGAAGCTTTAAAACTGGGTTCCTGGGCCCTCCTGAGACCGTCTGAATAAGAATCGATATGTATAGGAGTACACTTCCCTGGTGGCTCAGTTGGTAAAGAGACTGCCTGCAAGGCAGGAGACCCAGGTTCAGTTCCTGTGTTGGGAAGATCCCCTGGAGAATGGAAGTGGCTACCCACACCAGTATCCTTGCCTAGAGAACGCCATGGACAGGGGAACCTGGCAGGCTAGAGTCCATGGAGTCACAAAGAGTCAGACACGATTGAGCAACTAACACTTTCAAGGAAGCTTCCTCAGGGAAACTGATGCAGTTGGGCTGGCAGGGTGGTCTAGGGTCTGGAAGCCAGTCACAGAAGCAGTAATGCTGTGTTTGTGGCCGTAAGAGGCTTTGGAGGCACATGCCAGCCCCAGGTATGTTCAGCTGCTTTGGCCAGGACAATCACAGTAGACCACAAGCTGGGGTTATACCCATCAATAATGCAGCCACTACTCTTGCCCTGCCCTATCCACCCTCCAGCTGTGACCAGCATCAGCATGCCTCCCCACCCGCCCACCAGGCACCCCACTGATCCACATGCTCAAATCCAGCTTAAACCCTCCTGACTGCTTAAACCCTAGACTGACTGACAAACATTGCCTGATTCCACTGCATTACGCACCTTTCTGTGTTCCCTGCAAACCTTCCTAGAACTGCAGAGATCCCCTCCTACCACAGGGCTTTTGCACATGCTGTCCCTGCCATCTGCAACTCCCAGGGCTCCCACCTCACTGCCCCATCCCTTCTGATCTCAGCATCATCTCATCAGGGAAGTTGTCCTCAATCCCATCTAGGGCAGAGTCCTCTGTTACCTGTTTTCTTAGGACCAGTTTCCTTTCCTCAGGAGTTCTCATCACTGATTATAATTGTGCATGAGGAGGGTGGCCAGTTTTCTTTAGGTCTATCTCCCTTCAGACCAGCCATGGAGAAAGGCGATCTGTCTCTTTTGTCTGCCCTGCTCATCAACGTCTTAGAGCTTGGCACTCAGTGAGCATGTATGGAATTGTGGAATTGTGTTGCATGATACACAGAACAGAACAGGCCAGGAGCCTGATGCCTCCACCTCTCCATCCCCAGGAGGCGGGACATCTGAAAGAGGCCCATGTGACTGTGACGATGGAGCCGTCTTGTCGTTAGTGCCCTGTCCAAGTGCAAGGTCATGAGGTTTTATTGCCAAGTAACATGCATAGCAGACACTCCTGGCTTTGTGTTGCTCCTAACCCTGACCCTGACCCTGAGGGACTCCTGCAGTCTACTTCATCTCTGTTTGGTTTGAATTTTTATGAGGTGAATTATTTTTATAATCATAAAAGGCCATAAAGAGAATTTTTAAGTCTGCCAGAACAGGAGAAGACTCTAGGGCTACATTAGTTTTGTCTCTAAAAAATTCATAATTTGGGAGGCACCGTGATGCATTTAATGTATGTCTTTAATCGAAAGTATTTAGAGAAGCCCTAGAAATTTAATTGATGGTTTTTCTGGGCATGCTGAAGTAAGAAAAAGAGATTATGTTTTTGGTTCAAATGTCCTCAGTGAACCCCACACAACAACTTGTTAATTTTAAGGGATGGAGCAGAGAATGTGAGAGGTGGACTAGTAAATTATGAGCAAACTCTCAGAGAAGGGCAGTTGCTGTCTGTCTGACTGATGGCACCTCTTGAGATGAGCACATGGAGCAAAAACAGGAACCTGGATCTCTGTGCCAGGTGGTACCAGCCCTTCGACCCACAAGCCCCTCCTTCCAGGGACCCCTCCACTTCATCCTTCCCTGGCCTTTGCCTTACCTCAAACCCTGCTCCACCAAAAGGGAGGCCAGGGATTGAGTGAGATTATTTGATTCTGCAAATCCCTAGTTTCTTTTTGAAGCCTGAAGATTTAGTAGATGTTTCTGTTTGGCTCTGTTAAAGGATGAAATGACTGCATTTGAATTTCACTCACCGGAAATGATTCCCCCTCTCTCCCTGCAGTGACCCTGCGTTCTGGCTCACTCCTGGCTTCTTACTGGTAAGAATTTCTGTGATTACTCGATTAGTATAAAGAAATATCAGAAAACTGTTAAAGAATCCATGCTTTGGGTTGGGTCTAGAGGTCACGGCAAAGGCTCCTTTGATAGCAGAGCAGTTAACAATGGCAAAATGGTCAGGAGATCCAGCCCAGCCTGGGTAGGTCATTTTCATCTCATTTAGTGTCAATGACTCTTACCAAGTGACTTTTCTCCCTTTATCTCTTATAGGCCAGATCCACGGGGACTCCACCTGCCAATCTGTCATTGAGTTTTGAGCATTGGAGTGGGAATGGGGGATGGAAGGAAGTTTTAAGAATCAGAGTGAACAATACTTTCTAGATTTAGTGATCAAGTGGGCTAGGAGACTAGCCGGCAGATAAAGAGAAATATGGTGGACAGATGTACCGTCCTGGTTCTTCTCTGCAAAGCCACTGTACAGAAATCTGTAAACATTTATGTAACCAGCCCTTAATCTGAATTGTATATGTCTGCCACTTGATTGAAGGCTTCCCAGGTGGCTCAGTGGTAAAGAATCCACCTGCCAATGCAGGAGATGAAGGAGACGTGGGTTTGATCACTGAGTGGGGAAGATCCCTTGGAGGAGGAAGTGGCACCCCACTCTTGTATTGTAATATTCTTGCCTGGAAAATCCCATGGACAGAGCAGTCTGGAGGACTATAGTCCATGTGGTCGCAAAGAGTCAGATAGGACTTAGCGACTGAGCACACACATCACTTGCTCATGATTCTATTGGATGGCTGGCTGGCTGGCTGGCTGGATGACTACTTTACTCTCAGTATTCATCCACTGCAGCAGACACTGTTGGTGCCTTGCGCATATGAACTCTGTACGCCAAAGGCTGCTTGTTTCCCATACCTGCCTCTCTGTCTTTGAGAGCTTTTATCTGGCCAGGGGAGCATATTAGGCCTGGTAGCCAGAAGAGGAGAGTTAATATCCTAGAAGTAGCCCTCAGTCTATGGTGGATGGGTACTTGGTGGATAACCAGCCCAGCTTCCTTGCATCTCAGTCAGGGTGACCGAGGCATGTCTGCATGGTTGCATGGCAACCCAGTTGCCCTCAGTGGTAACTGCTTGATAACAGATCCTCTATACCCTTTCCTTTCTTCCCTTCTCCCTTCTCCATTGTCTTTCCAATGGTTCCTAGCATCACCTTCCAAATGAACTACTTGCCCTATTAATATAATCCTTGTTTTAGAGCATGCTTCTGTGGGAACCAGAATTAAAACCTTCAACTTACTGATTGCTCTGATATATGACTGACCAGTCTCCAGGGGTCACCCTTAACCTTCTGTCTGCTTCCTAAAAACAAAAATAATCTTGTTGGAAGAAAAGTGACATTTAACCTCATTGAAATAATATTAAACTGTAAGGAAGTGCAAACTCACCAGATTTTATTGCCAAGTGACGTACACAGCCAACCTTCCCCACCTTCGAGCACAGCCACTCCCTCCCTGACCAGTGGGACTCCCACAGCCTACTTGATCTCTGTTTGGTTTGAATTTTTATGCTGTGCATTATTTAACCCACACCTAATTGGAATAGTATTAAACTCATTCTTGACTAATTCTCTCTGGAAACTCTCATTAAGTATTTAACAGAACTTCAGTTTTGTTACCAAAGCTGATCAGAATCTGTTATTTAAGGACTGAAAGGAGGACAAATGTACCCACAGCCCATTTTCCTGGTCAACCTTCTTGGGCAACACGATTTTTCTCTCTCTAAGGCAGTCATGTTTGTTAAAGGAACAGTCCTTTTAGCTTTTCTCTGATTATTAAGTTTCTAAGTTCTCTACAGCTCCTCAGAAAACCTACGATAGTTTCAACAACACTGAGAGTGATGATTCTCTACCCTAGGTGGACACTGGAATCACCCAGGGAGTGTTTATTTCCAGGAATCTTGGAATCCACTCCAGACTAGTCAAAGAGCGGTGTCTGGGCAGCGGTGATTTTAATGTTCTCCAGGGGGGCCTAATGTACAGCCAGGGCTGAGAACCACTGACTGAATGGGCAGAGCTTCCAAAGCTATGAACACCAGCTGCCCCAAGAAATGCAGCCCTGGGCAAAGCAGGAAGAGCTCAAAGTGTCGTAGATGGCAGCCCCAGCGGACAGCACAGGTTGTAATGATCCAGTCTCTGCCTGTGTGGCCCCTCCTCGCTTCACTCCACCCTCCACTCACACTTCAATCCCTGCACTTGAGCCAAGAGGCCTCAGGAAGCCTCTCATCAAGCTGCCCACACACTAATGAGAAAACATCCGCCATCCACCAAGGCAATAACCTTTTGTTCCCATCACAGAGCAAAGAAGAACCTCCCCAAGGAGACTTCAAATCAGGAATTTTATTTTCTCATTTGAAAGTTGTGCAGTTGAGCCTCATGCATTTTCATTTCTCATGCATTTTCATTTCCCTATCTTCCAATCTGGGTAATTTGTGCTCCTGGCTGAACCTTCGGGTATTTTCTCAGCCTGGTGGATGTGGCTGACTTTATCCCTGGGGTGTCGTTCTAGAGAAGGAGTTCCTCATATTCCCAGAAACAAAGAAATCCAAAAAAGGAAAAAAAAAAAAAGAGGGAAAATGGAGCCTACAAGCTGTGACATCAGTCTACAACTGGCCTCTATGAAGCCTGGCCCTTAATAACCTTGGAATCCCGGAGGACTTCTTCAAGCCTGATAACGCTCTCTCATAAAACTTTTCGAAGCCATGGCGATCACTGGGGACTCCAAGTCAAATGGTAACACAATTTAATTAAGTGGGTGCATGAACTTTCTAAGATGTTTGTAGATTTTGGTGTGTACATGCATTTTTCTGAGGAGACAGTCTCAAACTCTCAAACAGGGAAGTGACCCCACGAAATTTAAGGATTAGTAATTTCATGATTCCTCCTTCTTTCCAAAGAACCCAAACGCAGATGTTCACTTGAGGGACCAGTGTTGAAACTTTTCCACACCCTTGGCTTCCTCCCTCACTCCTTTAGCCTCCAGCAGCTCTGACGGTATGTCTCAGCATGTGAATTCCTGATCTAAAGAAAGGAAATCTAAGGTCGCAGACCTCCCAGAAGCAAGAGGTCAAGGGGACAAAGTCAGCCAGCTCTAAGGTTCCAGACCCAGCCCAGAATGTTCCCAGCAAGTATTGTCTGAGACAGATGTGCCTGCTGAGGCCTGGGTTAGTTAGAGAGAATAACCTCCCTCTCTTCTGCAAGTATATGTGATTATTTTTTCCCATGAATTCTTAAAAAAGCTTGAGAATGTGGTCATCTGTCACTGTCAGGCTTTCCCTGCATCGAAGGGGACATTAAAGAGCAGAGCAAGAGAGAGCTGGAGCCCCTACCCTGGTAGACACTTTGCTCCCTCACCTTGGCCAAGTCTCAAATCCTCTTTTGTGATATTGTTCAGTCGCTAAGTCTTGTCCAACTCTTTGCCACCCCATGGACTGCAGCATGCCAGGCTTCCTTGTCCTTCACCATTCCTGGAGTTTGCTCAAACTCATGTCCATTGAGTCGATGATGCCATCTCATCCTCTGTTGCCCACTTCTCCTCCTGCCCTCAATCTTTGCCAGCATCAGGGTCTTTTCCAAAGAGTCAGCTCTTCGCATCAGGTGGCCAAAGTGTTGGCACTTCAGTGTCAGTTCTTCTAATGAATATTTAGGACTAATTTCTTTTGTGATTGACTAGTTTAATCTTCTTACTGTCTAAGGGACTCTCAACAGTCTTTTCCAGCACTACAATTTTAAAGCATCAGTTCTTCAGTACTCACTCTTCTTTATGGTCCAACTCTCACATCCGTACATGGCTGATGGAAAAACCATAGCTTTAACTATATGGACCTTTGTCAGCAAAGTGATATCTCTGCTTTTTAATACACTGTCTAGGCTTGTCATAGCTTTTCTTCCAAGGTGCAAACATCTTTTAATTTCATGACTGCAGTCACCATCTGCAGTGATTTTGGAGCCCAAGAAAAAATCACCTTGTGTGATAGGGATGGGGTTCTGTGATGGGGGAGTGATTAATGATGCCTGTCCCTCAGGGAGGCATTGTAGGACTCTGGAAATAAGTTCTGTACAGGGAAGGGGCACCATGAGTATGGATGAGGGCTTGGTGGGTGGGGGACACAGGGAACTGACATCTAGTGACTGCCTACTATGTGCCAGGCCTGTGTTAGATCCTCGACCCATGATATTGTCTGGTGAACAGCTGTAGGGCACGCTCAAACGAGTGAGCACCCAGAGCACAGAGCGGCACTGGACAAAGCCCTCAGCCCGAAGGCACCTCCTCGTGAGAGGGGCAAAGTAAATCTTTATATTGCTGGTGACAGTGACTACGAGTCCTGCCCCGTGTCCCACTCTTTCTGCTCTAGCAGCACTGTCCAGTAGAACCTCCTGTGATGATGAAAATGTTCTGTATCCACACCGTGCAATGCTGTTGCCATGAGCCACGGCACTTGACTCATGGTTGTGGGGCACTTGAAATGTGGCTAGACTGACTGAAGAACTGAATTTGAATTTTTAACTAATTTAGATTTATTTTCATTAATTTTCTTAAAAACATTTATTGGAGTATAGTTGCTTTACAATGTTGTGCTTGTATTATACCACAAAGTGAACCAGCTATACGTATACATATATCCCCTCTTTTTTGGATTTCCTTCCCATTTAGGTCACCACAGAGCACTGAGTACAGTTCCCTGTGCTATACAGTAGGTTCTCACTAGTTATCTATTTTATACACAGTGTCAATAGCGTGTATATGTCAACCCCAATCTCCCAACTCATCTGACCCCCCCCCCATTATCCCTTTGGTATCCCTATATTTGCTCTCTATGTCTGTCTCTATTTCTGTTTTGTAAATAAGATTATCTCTACCAATTTTTTCAGGTTCCACATGTATGTATTAGCATACAGAATTTTTTTTCTTTCTGACTTACTTCATTCTCTATGACATTCTCTAGGTCCATCCATGTCTCTACAAATGACCCAGTTTCATTCCTTTTTTGATGGCTGAGTAATATTCCATTGTGTATATGCAGCACATCTTTATCCATTCCCCTGGTGTCAGACACTTAGGTTGTTTCCGTAGCCACTCAGAATCAGTGGCTACCAGTACTGAAGGGCAAAGTTCTGGAGTAGCCCCGATTTTTAGCTGGGCACATGGTCACCTAAAATAAAGGCTTTGCTTCATAGCCTCTCTTGCAGGCATGGGATTACAGTTTGGCCAATAGATACGAAGGAACACAATACAGGCGACTTTCAGGTTATGCCTGAGGGAAGCAGCCCTTCCCCTGGCTCTCGGCTCCTTTTTGCTAAGTTGACTGGAACGTAGCCGTGCGCCATCTGGAACTGGGCAATGAAGACAACACCTTAGGGATAGAAGAGCAATCAGATGCAAGGACTCTGCAGTGCCCCAGGTCCAGATCAGACATCTCTGTGTGGAGAAGCTAAATTCTGTTTCTTTCAGCTACCATTGTTGACGTTGAGCCACACTGGTACCCTATCCTATTCACTATGCTGTCGTCCTCTCTCTTACAGAGATTGTGGGGAACAGGTGTCCAAGTTATAACTTTGATCGTGTGTTTGCAAAGCTTCTCTCAGATCATTATGCAGCTTAAGGGCAGAACCCCAAAGGCAGAGGCCTCTGCTTAGCAAAGCACCTTGGGGGAGCTGGTAGACATGCAAAGGTAGATATGAGTTTAGTGGGAAGCAATGATGAAGAGCTATGTGCTGTGCATGAGAAAGAAATTTGAATCTGGAGAAGACTGGCCCCTACAAAGGGAGGAAAGGCCTGCAGAGGCGAGAAGGGAGGACCTGGTAAATGGCACCTAGATATAGATAGTACAGGGAATTCTACTCAGTGCTCTGTGGTGACTTAAATGGGAAGGAAGTCTAAAAAGAGGGGATATATGTAAACATACAGCTGATTCACTTTGCTAGGCAGCAGAAATGAACACAATACTGTAAAGCAACTATACTCCAATAACTAAAAAAAAAAAAGATGGGTCTAAGGCCGGCAGGAAATTCCCCCAGGTGACAATAATTGATGGGCTCTCACATCCTGAGGTTTGTTGTTCCTGTTGTTCTTGTCACCTCTCCATTGCTCCGAATGCTGCTACATACCACAGCCTCCTGTTGGTGGTGCGTTGGCGAAAATGTAGGCATTAAGGTCAGCATGGGACTGAACAGTGGGGAGAGCGGAGGACTTCTAGGAAGCAAGACATGCAGTAGCTCAAGAGTGCAGTGGAAGCAAGAAATCTGGAAAAGAGGTGACTGGGAGGCAAGTAAGCTCCTTGTGAGTCCCCTGAGACACTGTAGGGAGGGGCACGCCGTCTTTCTCCACATATGGGGTGGGGGTCCTTGTCACGCTGCTTGAGTGCCAGGGAGAAGTGAAAACCCCAGGAGTCTGTATAGCCTGTGATAGCCAGGCAGCTGACACTGGTTTCGCAGTTCCCCAAGGTGCTATCCTTTGTCCTTGGCCAGCTCCCAAAGACCTGACAGTCAAGCAAGGAAGAGAAACAAATGTCCTTCATGCTTGCTCTGCACTGGCCTAGATGAAAGGAGATTTGCTCCTCTTAAATCTAGAGCATACCATCATTGGGAGAAGTGAGAAAATCTGTAATTGGTCAGAAGGCCAAGATGAATGGTGAGCCTGGTGTTTGGAGACACAGGGAGCAGGAGCCTGAGGATTCTGGGTTTGAGCTGGGGCAGAGCCCTGTATCTTAACTGACTTCCAAGGCAGAGGATGTAACACTTGCAGAAGAGTGTTTGCAGTTGTTACTGCTAATAGTAACACTTGTGTTCTACATCCAAATATACTCTGTTGACACTTGCTCAAATGATAGAGTTTTAGGAGCTGTACCTGGGGCGATAGAAAGGTGATAGGCGTTTCTATGGTAACCCTCCCAAATATGGTCCTATCGTTATATTTAGTCAGGTCAAAGCATAGACGGAAGGTTGGGATCCATTGGGAGAAAAACATTTGGGAATAATAATCACTGACGTTTATGGCCTAAGTTTATTGTTCTATGTGCCAATATTATGCTGAACACTCTATATTCTATATATTCTTCACAAGTCTATGATGCACATTAACAGATAAGGGAACTGAGACAAAACAGAATAATAACTGGCACAAAGTCACACAGCAGTTAAATGGTCTGGCAGGGCTTTGAACCCAGGCCAGCTGCCAGCTGCCATCCACACACTCAGTCACGGTAATTTCCTGCCTCTTTGCTCTTGGGTGTTGTCCTTGGGCCTTGGGCACACACAACCCTTCAGAACCATTCAGGGCCCTCCCATGGGCACAGAACCTACAGCAGAGGACTAGAACCTCAGATGGCAGATATCCTGGGGTAAAAGCTTAGTTACTAGTCACATCATAAAAACCATAAAAGCAGACTATTTCCAAAGCATTTTTTTTTGGACATCTCAAGCAATTTGGATTCCGGGCAAACAAGAATTTTTTTGTAATTTGAACAACAAATGCTCATTTTCAACTTTAAATTTACTGAACATGTAGCTCCCTCATCATGTTATTCATTGCCTGCCAAAATAACGACACACATTTTCACTAAATTTTCCATTTAGTGGGAAAATTATATTTCATTTAAATATACATAGACAGTAGTTCTATTGAGTACAAGCCTTAATGAAGCAAAGCAGAGTATCTGATTGAGGATTGTATACATGGTATATCTCTCTATGTCCTTTCTCAGGTTAATACATACCTAGAGACCAGCTTATCTGTCAGTTTAATGCTTTTATTGCATATCTATACAAGCATCTAATGATTCTGGAAGAAGACAGTTTGTTCCATTTTGAGACAGCATCTCTTACCCCAGGATTAGAATTCGAGGTTTACCTGATACTGACTTTGCATGGTCAAAAAATACTTTGGCTATGATGACATTAATTTTTAAAGAGGGAGATCCGGGATGGTCATCTTGTTACAGAAAAATCTGTATTTTAAATTTGTAATGCATTTTCAGTTCTTCATTTTGGTGTATGTTCTTGTGCTTTGTTGCTCAGTTGTGTCCGACTCTTTGTGACCCCATGGATTTTAGCCCACCAGATTCCACTGTCCATGGGGATTCTCCAGGCAAGAATACTGGAATGGGTTGCCATGCCCTCCCTCAAGGGGAATCTTCCCAACCCAGGGATCAAACCCAGGTCTCCTACATTGTAGGCAGATTCTTTACCATCTGAGCTGCCAGGGAAGCCCAAGAATACTGGAGTGGGTAGCCTATCCCTTCTCCAGGGGATCTGCCTGACCCAGGAATTGAACCGGGGTTTCCTGTATTGCAGGCCTATTCTTTACCAGCTGAGTTACCAGGGAAGCTCCATTTTGGTGTATATCGAACCCATATTACTCCATTGGTAGAAAGCAAGGAGAAGGTTTTAATATTTTCTATTATATTGGCAGTTATATCAAATGTTGTAAAGGAGAAAGTGGACTTGAGCGGTTTGTAAAAGTAATATGTTTGATTTTCACTTTGTCAGATTTGTAGAGTGATTTGCGGATTTAACCTCATCCTAAAAAGGTTTGAAAGTGAGAAGCATGCCAGTTGTATTGAAAGGGGCCTTAAAAGATCTTCTCGCTGCAAGATACAGAACTTGCACGACATCATCAGCTAGTGTCAGTGTCGCTGTTGAAATCTGGTTTCTCAGATAAAACAGGCGCCCGAGAAATGACATTTACAGAGTGTGCGTCTAGCCAGTTTGGAGCAAGAATTCACATATTCACACTGCAGTCTTCACTGCTGGCATAGACCAAATTGTGAACATTTTTAGCACGAAGAGCTGGCACTTGGCTCTAACCCCCATGGTTAGAGCCTGTGAAGAAACAGATAAGGGGTTGTACGGTTTGCTGCTAATAACCATGTTCTCTCGACACTGTGGATTTTTGCACCAAATCACCCAGAAGGCATACAAAATACTCCTTACTTCAGGGAAACCCCCTGTCAGTGACAAATACATGCTGATCACTGAAGAAGTGAAGTTTCCTTTTCTCAGGTTTCTGATGTGGACTCTTCAGTTTCTTCCCACCCACAGAAAAATTGCTACAACACTTGTGGTTGGCAGGGGGTGGGGGAGTAAAATTTGTTTGTTTTCATTGTGAGTTGTGACAAACTGAGGGATTAGAAATTTAGGAAGAGGAAAACTTATCTGAGTGAAGATAGCAGCCAAGAAACTCAGAACAGCATTGAATAAAAGATCCTTTTCAGACGTGTATCTGGTGCTGTTGGAATATTCTACACCCAGCTACCCACCCCTTGTTGTGCTACACGATGCCTCAGAGGCTCATACCAGTCTCCTTTTGGAAGGCACAGCTCCACAAAGTCAAGTACAATGAAAATGCTATATAGAAGAAGGGATATGTTAATTCAACATTGTTAATTTTCAAACTCTCAGAGTCCCTAAGGGAGAGACTAAGGATTGGTAAGTTTGGAATATAAAGACTGAGTGGTCAATATTAAAGGAAATCAACCCTGAATATTCATTGGAAAGACTGATGTTGAAGCTTATGCTCCAGTACTTCACCCACGTGATGAGAAGAGCCAACTCACTGGAAAAGACTCTAATGCTGGGAAAGACTGAAGGCAGGAGGAGAAGGGGGCGACAGAGGATGAGACAGTTGGATGACATCACAACTCAATGGACATGAGTGTGAGCAAACCCTGGGAGATAGTGAAGGATAGGGAAACCTGGCACGCTGCAGTCCATGGGGTTGCAAAGAGTTGGACACGACTTAGCGACTGAACAACAACAACTGAGTGGAGAAGGGAAACAGGACTCAGAAATAGATTCAGAGTATGAGACAGGCAGTGCCAGGCATGAAGCAGGGCCCTGGATAGCCCAGGAAGCCTAGGAGCCTATGTTTTGGGAGTAGGAGGAGAATAGAAGCAGATCATCCCTGACTGCATCTCCACTAAGTCCTTATTGACTCTGACACAGGTACACAGGCCCTTTAAAACCAGTTTTTCATAGGCTGTTGTGCAACACTTGTCTTCATCAGTCACAAAGCCTCAGACCTTGCTGCAACACACATGGTGTGACTCTTTGCGTCATGTCTACACATCTCTGGTTTCAGTGTCTCTGCCAATCACAGGCATTTCTGGATTTTTTTCTTCCAAAGTGCTCTGAGAATAGGGGCCTGAAACCCACAGAGACAGAGACTCATTGCAACCATCAGCCCTCACCTGCTCGCGTGGATTTTCCTAGCAGAGTTGCCCTTCATACCTCAATAAGCAGGGAGCATTTCCCCTACTGGCCCCACTCCGCCACCTCCTGGCCTCTAATAGAGGCAGGAGGTGAGAGGCAAAAGGCCAATGAGTCTGTATTATTCTCAAACAAGACAATAACCCCTGTAATAACTAGGGAACATTGGGGTTCCCCTAGATACTTGTTGAGCATCCTCCCTTCATGCTCTGCTTTGCAGACACATCACTCATCAGATGCTGAGTCATGGATAATTCACCAACTATTTTACTGGTCACATTACTTCACAGCAGATAGAAGCTTCCAGTTGGCCTGGAGCCCTCCAAGGCTAAAAAACAAGCCTTTTTTTTTTTTAAATCATGTTGAACTTTTAAGTTCTAAGAGTTAATATACCTAAGCCCCAAAGGGTACGCTTAACATAGAGGAGCTCTAGATAGTGGCCCTGACCCATAGATCTATCTGTTTCTTGCCTAGATTTTAAAAGTGCAAGTCTATTTTCCCTGCTCTTTCTGGGAAGCTTACCTAAACAAGTAAAGATGAGCTATAAATGTCTTTCAAGACTTGACTTGTAGGTTCTAATTATAACGAAGTGATAATAATATTACTTTGTGTTTTCCCTGTGCCTTTCTTCCAGAGTGCCTGGAGGACTCTCAGTTGTGTGAGGGCAGGTATGACCTGTCTGTCTGTGCCTACATGCAAATTCAATTACACATTCTTTGGATTGGGGCTCTAAACTCATTTTCTTTACCAGAGCCTGGGGCAGAAGAGTGCATCACCTGGGCTCACTTTCCTGGGTGTTATCAGCTGGAGGAGCTTTTCATCTGGGCGGGGCCCCCGGGGGCTGGACCTGACCCTAGGGTGGTTCAGAAGCCTCCATGCAGCTCTGCCCCATCCCTCCCCACCAGGATCTGGGAGCCTCTCCACCAGGGCCCGCACTTCCCAGACTCTCTGGTGCCAGAGTGAGCTTGGCGTCCTGCTTTGCCGCCAGGGATAGGCCTCTCCTCTGAACGAGCTGAAATCCCAAGCCTGAGCTTGGTGGACTCTGCACTCTCTCGTTGTCCCTGCTTCAGGGCAGGGATGGGCCTGCTTATGTACCCGCTACTTTGTGCCAGTGCGACTTGGGGCAAGCATCACCCAGAAGCTAGGTTCCATCTTCCAGGATCCCTTAAACCTTGTATTATGGGCTCTTCCCCCTGACTCTGAAAGGAAACCTAAGCAGACCCCCTGACTTCTCAGGTCCATCTTAGCTAAAAAAGAGGCCTATAGTCATTGAAGTTAAAAAAATAAGAGACTCAATCCAGAAATAAAAATGTCCATTCCTATGTACTAATAAAAACTATGAACCAGATTTAAAGCTGAGGCTTCTCCTGGCTTCCAGCTCAGGCCAGCCGTGGGAGGGAGGGCAGCCATGGGTCATTTTCCTTCCCTCCTTCTCCTCCTGTAACTGCTGACTGCGGTTTCTGACCCCGCCACCCTCCCAAACATGCAGGCTTGCACACACACACGTATACCAGGCAGTTGGAGGAAAAGGGAGACCTGGAGAGGAAGCTGGAAATTTCTAGCTTTCTCAAGACTTGGTCAGGATTACAGTTTCATCTTCTTCAGAGACACCACTCCCCATCCTCCACCTCGGCATCCCCAGGCCAGGACTGTGAGCTCCAGAACAACAAAGGTCAACACATCTAGATTCCAGAGTGTGCTTACTCTCCCTCTGTTCCTGGAAATCCAGTAATGTCTCTGCTTCTCCCAGCCGAGATCCCTTTACCCCACCCCAAGATGACTTGAGGGGCAGCAGCAAAGTCTCCATGGTCATCTCAGCATGCATGGTCTCCCTGCATTCTTTGATCTACACTCACTCGCGCAGCCCTCTTTCCTCACTCGGCCATCAAAGCCACTAGCCTGTCTGTGTAGGTTTTCCAGGCAGTTTCAACCTTCTGCATCTCCCAAACTAAAGGCGACACATTTTAAGTTCTCCGTAAGCCCCTCTATGGTGAGAGGAAGGGCATGCATCTCTTCCATTTGTGTGCAGGGATGAAGGAAGCCCTCAGAATACCACTGGTTTTCTCCAAAATTCTCACTGAAAGTCGTCTCTAAAGTTCCATTCTCAACTCTACTTTTAAGTTGGATGTTGAGAGGGCATTAAGAATTATCTCACTGGATTTTTTTTTTTTTCTAGGCCTTAGTACCTAATTTTGAACCTTGTACCTCCTTTTGAATTGTGGTGTCTTTGGATGTAGCCCAAATCTTGTAGGAAAGGGATGCACCAGCAGAAATCCTACCTAGCCTCTCTTGGGGATTTTAACATCACATGCTCCCAGAGTGCTGGTTTTATTTGAACACAGATATCCCCATTTCCAAGTTGGAGCTTTTATGAACCCAAGGTGTTAAATCTCTGAGGAGAAATGGAGCTAGGGTTTCTGTGTGTATTTCCTTGTGAAAATCAGTATAGCTGGTCCCCTTGGCCTTCACCAAAATGTACTTAGACTTTTCAACAAGGGGAAGGGAGCCATAGTGTTTGAGTACATATTACAAATGCATCTTGTGAATGCCTGATATCCACAAGGAGTTTATCCCATTCAATCTCAATTCACTTCTTCAATTAAGATAGCTCTGGTATGTCTTGAAATACCTAACCCTTCTGGTAGTATCATCTAGATGTTTAAAAAGAACAACTTGGAAAAGCATCTAGACATAAAAATGATGGTCAAAGACAGTACCCAGGATATTAGTAATGTGTCTTCCTTATCAAGGTAACTATATTAGAACACTTACTAAAATTCAGTATCAGAAAATATTTCTACCTATACTCAAACTTGTAAGCTTCCTTTTACTTGCTAATGAGGAACTGTGTATATAACTTGGTTTGTTTCTCATTTTGCTTTGCTTACCAGGAAGCTCAGAACTAAACTGAATGTTCCATTGCAGTAATTAATTCATTCCAGGAGCTGATATGTCCATCTAATTCTACTTTTATTTGGTTTCCACCATTTCTTTCTCTCTTTAAATGTTTACTTGTATTTTTGATATATTTTAATATTATAAGCCACCTTCAATCCTTTCCTTAAAGTCATCAGGATACAAATCCTAAATAAACATGAACAAGACTTTCATTTGTTCATTCCTTCAAAAATATTTATTGATCACCTTCTACATGCCCAGCATTTTGCAAGTCTCTCCCCAGAGGTGGAGAGGAGCTGGCACTACCAGCTGTCCTCTCTCCTCTTGGGACTTGAGCCCAACTGTAGCGAGAGAAACAATGGTGAGCAAACAGATCTTCTCTTCCCTCGGAGCTCACAGGGCGCCAGGTTTGCATGCAGGAGGAGGGGCAATAAAAACTCAGGGCCCAGGGCAAGAACCTGAGAATAAAAGTCAAGAGACAATGGAGTTATGGACACCAAGGGAAGTGAGTTTCCCAAGAAAGGGTAGCCCTGCTGCAAAGAGATCAAGAAGACAAGAGATGTGCTCACCAACAATAAAAAGGTAAAAAGGTCACTAGCAGTTTCGCTGGAAGATTGGATGGGAGGTAAAGAAGTAGAAACAGCATGTGGAGACAATTCCTTCAAGGAGTTTAGCTGTGGCAGAGAGAAGTAGGGTGGCTGTTGGAGGAGGATGTGATGGCTGCACTCAGAGTGGACTCAGCCCCAACAGGGAAGATCGTCTTGGTCCCTTAAATGATTATTTGAATTTCTGTTGAGTTCTAAGTCTCCTTATATTAGGGTCAATGCAAATTTCCCAGAAAAGAGAGGGTCCCAGGATGCCAGGGCTATCAGGTCAAAGAGACAAGGAAGGGAGCTGGCATGTAAACTGCTAGCTGGTTGGTTGTCTTCTCTGAAGTATCACAGTGGGTGTAGCTAGTATTGTCCTCAAGTACCCAGGATCCCAGGAGCACCTAAGGACTCTGTTCTCAACGCCAGAATCGGGTGCGCTTGGCTACCAATCCACAGGTGGCCTCCATCCCAGCCTTCCAAAATCTGCACAATCAGCTCCTCCACCCAGCAGAGGAAGAGGGCTACCAACAAGGCCCATGAGCACAGGAAACGTTATGGCACTTTTGCAACCAGAGTTCAAGTCCCACCTGGCTCTACAGTGCTTGCTTTCTCTATTTACCCTGAATTAGCTTGATTCATCGGAGAAAGCAATGGCACCCCACTTCAGTACTCTTGCCTGGAAAATCCCATGGACGGAGGAGCCTGGTAGGCTGCAGTCCATGGGGTCGCTAAGAGTCAGACATGACTGAGCGACTTCACTTTCACTTTTCACTTCCGTGGATTGGAGAAGGAAATGGCAACCCACTCCAGTGTCTTGCCTGGAGAGTCCCAGGGACAGGGGAGCCTGGTGGGCTGCCGTCTATGGGGTCGCACAGAGTCGGACACGACTGAAGCGGCTTAGCAGCAGCAGCTTGATTCGTCTTAAGGATGGCTCCATTGACTTAGGAAAGCAGCCTGAACTGTAGTTTTAATGTTGTGACCCTAAGAAAGGAGCCAGATATCTTCAAGGCAGACAGTGGGGCCACGTGAAGCTTTTCCAAATTTACTTTCCCAACTGATGTAAGAAAGGTGGTATCTTTCTCCAAAATCACAGTGACTCCATATGTAAGGACAAGACATTTCACCTACCCTTCTTTTTCTATCATGCACTTAACTTGTACATCATAACAACATTCGATCAACTGTCTTCTAGTTTACAATGAGATTTTTGCAGCTACTTGTATTCCTTTCTTTGTCTTGGCTGCCAGGAGGATCATATTTTGGTTTTATTTTCAGATACAGCAAACTTCTTGACTTTTTGGTTGGCATATTCATTTAACCACTTGCTTAGGCTCTTTTTACTTTGCTCATATTTTATTTAGTTTCTCAGTTCAGTTCAGTCACTTAGTCATGTCTGACTCTTTACGACCCCATGGACTGCAGCATGCCAGGCTTCCCTGTCCATCATCAATTCCCAGAGTTTGCTCAAACTCATGTCCATTGAGTCGGTGATGCCATCCAACCATCCCATCCTTTGTTGTCCCCTTTCCCCAGCAGCAGGGTTTTTTCCAATGAGTCAGTTCTTCACATCAGGTAGCCAAAGTATTGGAACCTCAGCTTCATAATCAGTCCTTCCAATGAATATTCAGGATTTATTTCCTTTAGGATTGACTGGTTTGATCTCTTTGCAATCTGAGGGACTCTCAAGAGTCTTCAACACCACAGTTCAAAAGCATCTATTCTTCAGCCCTCAGCATTCTTTATGGTCCAACTCTCACATCCATACATGACTACTGGAAAAACCATGGTTTTGACTAGACAGACCTTTGTTGGCAAAGGTCTCTGTTTTTTAATATGCTGTCTAGGTTGGTCATAGCTTTTCTTCCAAGGAGAAAGCGTCTTTTAATTTCATGGCTGCAGTCACCATCTGCAGTGATTTTGGAGCCGAAGAAAAGAAAGTCTGTCACTGTTTCCATTGTTTTCCCATCTATTTGGAAGAACTGATGCTGAAGCTGCAGCACCAATACTTTGGCCACCTGATGCAAAGAGCCAACTCATTGGAAAAGACCCTGATGCTGGGAAGGATTGTCGGCAAAAGGAGAAGGGGGTGACAGAAGATGAGATGGTTAAATAACATCACTGACTCAATGGACATGAATTTGAGCAAACTCAGGGAATTAGCGGAGGACAGAGGAGCCTGGCATAATGTAGCCCATGGGGGTCACAAAGAGTCAGACATAACTCAGCAGCTCAACAACAAAGTTAACCTGTGATCAGAGATAAACTTGCTATTTCACCGAAGACTTCAGACATTCAGGCAAGAGTGTATGTCTGTGTAACAAGACACAGCGTGGTATAATCATTGAGAATGTGAGCCTTGAAGACAGACCAGGTGCTGCCTACTCAGTTGCTCAGTAGAGTCTGACTCTTTGCGGTGCCATGGACCATAGTACACCAGGCTCCTCTGTCTATGGGATTTTACCAGCAAGAATACTGTAATGGGTTGCCATCTCCTTCTCCAGAAGATCTTCCTGACCCAGGGATTGAACCCATGTCTCCTGTGGCTCCAGCATCGGCCTGTGAATTCTTTGCCACTGAGCCACCTTGGAAGATAGACTGCCAGGGTTCAAATCCCAAATATACCACTTACCAGATGAATGACTTTAAGCAAGTTCCTTCACTCTGTGCCCCTCAGTTTTAATTATGAGAGTCAAAATATTTACCTTATAATGTGATTGTGAGGATAAAGTGGTAATACATTAGTATATGTAAAGTGCTTAGAACAGATGCTCAGTTAATGGTTATTGTTAATGTGAGGCAGGTAGGGAAGTGATGCCAAAAATCTAGGTCTTTCATCCTGGAACCTTGGCCAAGCTGTAGAGCAGAGAGAGGGGGCTGGACAGAGTGCTAAATGACTTAGAAACCACCTTGCCCTGCTCAGCAAGTCTGTTTCCTGGTGAAGACACACTCTCTTCCTAGTCTCCCTACTTTTATTGGTTGGACCAAGAAACTCCAGAGGGAGCTGTGTCTATTCCTCAGTTCAATCCATCTTTTGAGCTTTTAAGTCCAATGGTTTAATTTTTTAATTCTTAGACTTTCAATTTGGTTCTTTGTGATTATTTATCAGTGGAGTCAGTTTTTATTATTATAAAGATATATGTGCTCATTGTTGAAACAGGCATGTAGGGACCCTGTGTTCTCTTGCCCAGAGAAGTCCTTTTCAGCTCTTTCAGTTGATTGTTTGGGGTTTACTGCTCCATCTCTAAATAACACGTTTGTGTTATTGTTTCTTGTCTGCTTATTTGCTTTGGTGGTTAGAATCATAGTGCAATCCCACTATGGAAAACAAAGGTGTAGTTCTCTTGCACCGTTTATCCATTCACCCACTGAGGGGCCTTTAGTGTTTCCATATGTTGGCCACCTGAATAATGCACATAGGGGTGCATACATCTTTTCTAATTTGTGTTTTTATTCTCTTTGGATACATATCCAGGAGTGGACTTGCTGGATCATATTTTTAACTTTTTGAGGAATCTCTGTACTGTTTTCCATAATGCCTGCACCAAATTACATTCCTACCAACAGTGCCTGAGGGTTCTCTCTTCTCCACATTCTCACCAATACTTGCGGTTTGTTGTCTTTTTGACGATAACCATTTTGACAGGCGTTAGGTGATATCTCATTGTGGTTTTGATTTGTGTTTTCCTTATGATTAGTGCTATTGAGCATCTTCTCATGTATCTTCTGGCCATCTGAGTGTCTTCTTTAGAAAATGTCTATTCAGGTCCTCTGCTCATTTTTTAATTGGGTTGTTTAGGTGGCTCAGTTGATAAAGGGTCTGCCTGCAATGCGGGAGATCTGGGTTTGATCCCTGGGTTAGGAAGATCCCCTGCAGAAGGAAATGGCAACCCACTCCAGTATTCTTGCCTGGGAAATCCCATGGACAGAGAAGTCCATGGGGTCACAAAGAGTCAGACACGACTGAGTGACTAACTTTCAATTGATGTCGAGTTACATAATTTCTTTGTATATTTTAGATATTAGCCCTTTGTCAGACACATTGTTTGCAAATATTCTCTCCTATTCAGTAGAGTGTCTTTTCATATTGTTGATAGTTTCCTTCACTGTGTAAAAAGCTTTTTAATTTGATGTAGTCACATTTGTTTCTTTTTGCTTTTGTTTTCCTTGCCTGAGGAAATAGATCCAAAAAGAGTATTGCTAAGACCAATGTCAAAGAGCATACCTATGTTTTCTTCTGGAAGTTTTATGGTTTCAGGTCTTATATTTAAGTCTTTATAATCTATTTTGAATGTATGTGTCCTGACTTCTTTTTGATCATCCCATTCCTTTCTTTACTTACCTGTAACACTTGCTCTGTTATCAATCAAGTTGTTCTCATGTAGTGAGTTTATTTCTAAGCTCTTTTCCATTCTAGAACATTCTTTGTTTATCCCATCCCCATCAATTCTCCCCTCCCCCAAGTCTTCATTGCTAGGGTTTTACAGTCAGTTTTTGCCACCTAATGGGGCAAGTCCTCTTCCTCCTTCTACTTCTCCCTCTTCAGAATTTCCTCTCCTCTTTCTGGCCCTTTGCCCTTCCATGTACATTTTATAAGAAGCTGGGATTTTTCTGCAGAATATCCGCAGAATATTCCCAAGTTTACAGATAAACCTGGCCAAATTGATCTTCTTGATAGTGAATCTTCTTATCCTTGAAACTGATTTATTTTTCATCTTGAAGCCTTTTAAATCTATCTTTTCATGAATTCATATTTTTACATCAAGGTCAAGACAGGTTTTTAATGTTAGTATCAAAGCTTGGATTTCCACATTCTGTAGATAATATGAGATTAGATCTCACTTTATACACAGTACAACTCCCATTCACCTCTGACTTTGAGTTCTCTTTTTCCTTCTGCAACTTGGTGATTTTCCTTTCTGACTTCATGTCTACTTAAATATTACAAGCACTTTGATTATATTGTACCCAGAAGTTCTCAAATATTTGGATTGAGTCAAGAGGTTCCCTTTGTGTGTTTATCGTCTTTAGCTAAAGTCCTCCCTAACTTTCCCAATTTCACAAATGAAGCAGAGCTTTGGAAAGTCTGTGATAAGATTTTATGACTTTCTATCATTGGCCATGTCTGTCTGGACTAATTCTCATCCTTCTCCTTTACAGCTTCCTCATTTGCATGAATTATCAACAAGGGCACATCTACTTCTTCAACATTCTGATGACTTTAAAAAGCATTAAATAATAATAGAAATAGATTTATTAAGAGCTAAATTTGCACATATTTTATTAGTCATTTTCTTCATGGATGGAAAAATTCAGAAACATCTATGGTAATAGCCAATAGCAGAACTTTTCTGGACTGCAGATCACAGGTCTTCATCCTCTCCTATCTTTCCCCTTCTCAAAGTTAACAAAAATGCTCATTAACCCCAGAGGCTATCAGACAAATACCCACAGAGCTGACCTTGCTTGACTCCTGTTAGAAACACTGCATACCATTAGAAATAATTTGCAGCGTTATGACCCCAGCCAGCAACTACAATGTCAGTTTTCAACAAACTCTTGCTGAGTAAGAAAACAGAAGATTCAACCACATTGGTAAGAAAGTCAGATGTTCTATTTATAGGCTATGGGCTTGTGTTGCTGGCTGCCTTCTGCAGAAAAATCCCAGACAAACATACTTCCTCCTCTGAGATGATCACACTCTATAGACACACATTCTCTTCCCAGTACAGTCAAGTGAAATAACTCATAGAGTTGGGGAAGTTCTGTAACAGAGAAAGGTAAGCAGAGGATATTTCACAAAGAATTTAAAGCACTGTGCTATCTTGAAAGGAACAGGAAACAAAGAAATGAAAGAGATCTCTGTTTTTTCAATGGACCTGAGCTAATTTCTGCTCTATAGGTCTAGATCTTCTTTTGGTATCAGAATGAATGGGATTTTGAGAGTGTTCGTAGCTCTTAGAATAAAAATATGGCAAAAGAGTCTAAGTGCTAAGTGTTAGTCACTCAGTTGTGTCTGACTCTTTGCAACCTCATGGACTGTAGCCTGCCAGGCTCCTCTGTCCATGGAATTCTCCAGGCAAGAAAACTGAAGTGGGTAGCGATTCTCTTCTCCAGGGGATCTTCCTGATCCAGGGATTGAACTCAGATCTGTTGCCTTGCAGGCAGATTCTTTCCCATCTTAGTCACCATGGATTTCCCCAGAGAGTCCTAAATCCCCTGTTCAAAAATAGTGAAGATAATGGAGTAAAAATGTGAATTAAGAGGGAAATGGCCTCTTTAGAGGGAGATTACCTGGTGTTTGGAGGAGTAGATGCTGAAGCAGCCCTGTCTGGCACCCCCTCCCTTCTGGAAAAGAAGATAATCTCTGAGCCCGGGAAGAGAAGGGTGGTTTGGGCTCCAGGAGTCTTAGGGGCATTCAGATAATAGAGCCTCTGCTTCTTTGCAGTCACCCAGAGAGATGTCTCGGTGGAGAATAACTAGGAGGTAAACTGTAAGGGCTGGGGAGGTGGGGGGACCCGGGTGCTAGGGGCTGGGACTTTCAGTCCCTGCAAACACTGTGAACCTAAGCACAGGGTGGAGACAGCAGCAAGGCCCCCTCTGAGTGCTCGGATCATGAGCACAGCAGCGAGTGACCAATGTGGGTTGAAGGCCAGAGAGCCTTCTGGACACTTCTGCTCCATGTGAGTTTCCTCAGACTTCTCATGACTTGAGGAGAATATTCCAACCCTGATAATGAATAGGATGTACAAAGTGGAGGCTCAGGATAAGGTGCAATTTGATTTAGAAAGTAATCGAATAATTCTGTGCCTACGTGTGGTGTTTGAAAACACACATCTCCCACCAAAGCCACTTTTTTTTTCTTTGTGCTTAGATGCCAGGCATGGAGAGAAATACTCACATGCCGAACTCTTACAAAAGTCATTTCAATTTACATATTACTGTCAATTTAGACATGGCTTTGAAGAGGAGCAATATCTGACACCCCACATCCTAGAGGGAAAAAATATTTAAACTTGAAAACAAGGCAGTGTGTCGATTTTGTTCTGTAAATAACATACCATATGTAATATAAATCACATTTCTACCTGGTCTTTGTGCAAAAACTGCCAGCTTTCCATTAAGATAAAATATAAAAATGAAGAAAATCAATGAGTACTCTCTTAGGAGAGGATGAACAAGAGTCAGAATCCTGGGTTTTGGAATGACTGACCTGCTCAGAAAATGAGTATTTAGATCCATGACCATGCCAACCCCACCAAAATAAAACAGTTGAGTCCTGGATTCTTCCCACTTAACAGGTGAGGGAAATGAGTTGCAGAGAGGTTAAATACCTGCCGAAAGTCACACCGCTGATAATGAAAGAGACAGGAATTGAACTCAAATTCATCTGATTTCAAAGTCTCTGAAATTTTATAGTTGAAGTTAATCCTTCCCTTTCTTGATCTCTCCATGATGTTTTGATAACCTTCCTTAAGATCTGACCACTTTAGGGACTTCCCTGGCGGTCCAGTGGTTAAGACTCTGTTTCCAATGCAGTAGGCATGGGTTCAATCCTTGGTCAGGGAACTAAGATCCCACATGCCTCGTAGCCAAAAAAAAGAGAGAGATTTGACCACTTTATTTAAGATTATTCATTCTCCATCAGGAAAAAGAACTGCATCTTGGCCCCCTGCAGTGACATTCCAGACTGGAAGCAAGAGAAACAATCACAGAAGCAGCACTGATATCCCCAGTTTTCATTCTTTCTTTCTGGAAGGAAGGTGGTGTTGGAGGCACACAGAACTGCACTGTCTTCAGCTTACTGCTCCCAAAATGCAATTTCAGAGCCACTTCCATCCCCCCTCCTCCCCCCAGAACCAGCCAGACGTCCTCCCACCCACCCGCCATGTGCTGGCCATGTGCAGTCAAGCTGCCTGGCCCTAGCACCTCTGCAGGGTGGCAACAGCTCGGGCCTATGAGTAATCAGCTGCAGAAACCTCACTGCTCACCAGCATCCCTTCATCTCGAGCTAGAAATAGCCCTGGAGTTTCCATGTACCATAAAGAGCAGAATAAGGGTGGGTGTGGGTAATCTTTTTTTTTTTTTTTAAAGCTATTTGGTACCAAACTGCTTTTCTTTTAAGCTGTGCACATGAGTTCTCTGCAGTGTCACAGAGTCTATCCACATTTGGGGAAAGGATGCCTTATGCCATCAGCCAGACCTGGGTCAGCAGCTTAGCAACCCCTCTGTTGGCTCTCCCAGCCCCCTGCATACCTTCAGGGAAGCAGGTGGCTCGTCTCCTCTTGCTAACATCTTTGGTTTTAAGATGTCTTGTCACAAATCTTCCTGCTCTTACTAGGAGACAGCCTTTATCACCATGAGGACTGGGTGTGCTGGAGTGGGGATAAGGGGGTCGGGGGGAATCAGTGGTTCAGAGTGAGGCCATCAGAGTGGGCAAGGCTCTACTTTCTGCTTTCTGATTGAATAAAAATGCAGGTTCCTTCCACACCCTTCTTCATTACTCTCATTCTTCCTAAGAAAACGAGGACTCCTCCGTGGGCTACCACCTCCTTGGGACTCCTTTGACACAGCCTCTCACCAATGTTCACTGTCAAGAAAAAGAGTGTGGCTTGGTTTCAGCCCCTACTTACCCCTTGTCTGGGTGCCTTAAGGAGTGCGCAACCTGCCCAACTCTGTGAGGCATCCCTTGTCCTCTCTGCCCACCCCTTCTTATCAGTCTAGGGATGGGCATTTCCCACATCCACTTCTGCTTTCCACAGTCCATTTCCTCAAGGTCAAAGAATCAGCTGCATTCTGTAAACCCACTCTCTTGACAGTTTTAATCTGAGAGCTACCAAGAAAGGAAGAGTCCCTAGATGCCAAGGATCCAGATTACAAGGCAGAATTTTTGTTACCAAGTTGTTATCTCAGGCACCTGTCACAGAGTTTGTAATTTTCAAACACTGTGGGACATTAGTAACCTAGCTTTCAAAATGTATTATTGCCTGATTCTCCTATAAAATCTCCTTTTACGTAGTAGGATATAATAAGGGCTACATAAAAACCAAGGAAAGACAATTCTAAGTCTTGAATAGACTGAAAGCCCTTTGTTCACCAAATATGTATCAAGTGCCCATTGTGTGCCAAGAACTTGGCCAGGTGCTAGGTTACGACAGTGAACAAGATGACATGATTCTTCCCTTATAAAACTGACATAATGGGGAAGAGAGAGATTAAACAAAGAATCCTACAAATATACATCATTACAAGCTATAAAAGGTCTATGAATGAACAGTACTCACTGCCCTTGAGAACAGAGAGTATGACTTATTTGTCTTGGTATTGCCAAAGCCTGTTACTTAGTAGGTGCTAAATGAATAGTTATAGAATCGATGGATGGGTGACTATAGGAAAGAAAGAATGATTGCATAGCATAAGAATCATGAAAAAGTACATCATTAGTAACAGGTTGTGAGGATTGAGAGCCATTACTACAGGGCAATTTTCTCACCTTAGTAATTAAACTTTTGTTGTAATCTGAGATGATCAAATCTCTCTGCAGGTCAGCTGTCAATTCATATGTTGTCCATAGAGGTTGGAAGTCTGGGAGGAACTCCTTTATTGTTTGAAGGAGACCCAGGTTCGATCCCCAAATCTAGAAGATTCCCTAGAGAAAGGAATGGCAACCCACTCCAGTATCCTTGCCCAGAGGATCCCATGGACAGAGGAGCCTGGCGGGGTTGCAAAATCAGATACGACTGAGTGACTAAGCCTGTACATGCACACACATACTTAAGCATATCTTTTGAGGGTGCTAACATAAATGTAAATGGTTTTTAATTTCAAATTCTACTTGATCATTGCTAATATACAGGAAAACAGAGTCCCAGGCACACAGACCTCATAAGACCTTGTTTGTTACTCTCTGAAATTCTTTTACTAAATGTACATTTCTGGAAACCAAGTAATTTAAACAGTCCTTCAGTAAGGACAGGCAAAATTTGCTGTAGGCAAAACCTGCTGCTTCTCCATTCTCTCTGTAGGCTACCTTTCTCTACAGGCTCTTGTTAGTATTACATTGAATCTATAGATCAAATTGGGAAGCACTGACATAGTGACAATATTGAGTCTTCCTATTCATGAACATGAAAGTGAGAGTTGCTTAGTCGTGTTGGACTCTTTGTGACCCCATGGACTATACTGTTCGTGGCCGTCCATGGAATTCTCCAGCCAGAATACTGGAGTGGGTAGCTTATCCCTTCTTCAGAGGATCTTCCTGGCCCAGGCATCAAACCGGGGTCTCTTGCATTGCAGCCGGATTCTTTACCAACTTAGCTATAACTATTCATGAACATAGAATATCTATTTATTTAGTTCTTCTTTGATATCATTCATCAGAGTTTTGTGTATAGATTTTGTACATTTTTTGTGAGGTTTATACTTAAGTATGGGCTTCCCTGATGGCTCCGATGGTAGAGAATCTGCTTGCAATGAAGGAGACCCAGGTTCAATCCCCAAATCTAGAAGATCCCCTGGAGAAAGGAATGGCAACCCACTCCAGTATCCTTGCCCAGAGAATCCCATGGACAGAGGAGCCTGGGGGGGTTGCAAAATCAGATACGACTGAGTGACTAAGCCTGTACATGCACACACATACTTAAGCATATCTTTTGAGGGTGCTAACATAAATGTAAATGGTTTTTAATTTCAATTCTACTTGATCATTGCTAATATACAGGAAAACAATTGACTTGTGCATATCAACTTTGTATCCTGCCAGCTTGCTATAATCACTTATTAGTTCCAGGAATTTTTTAGATTTTCTACATAAATGCTCATGTTATCTGTGAATAGATAGTTTTATATCTTCTTTCCTAATCATTATACCTTTTATTTCCTTTTCTTGCATTATTGTATTTGCAAGGACTTCCAGTATGATGTTAAAAGTTGTGGTATGAGAGGACATCCCTGCCTTATACTTGATCTTAGTGGAAAGCATCTATTTCTCATCATTTAAGCATGAGGTTAACTGTAGAATTTTTGTATTAATAGATAGTATTTATCAAGTTGAGGAAGTTTCAGGCTTTTTAACACACCATCTTTTTTCTACCTTTAATTATAGTTAGTTATGTTAGCATCTTCCTCCCTTTGGCTTCAGGTATTCTCATTGGGTCTAGTGCAAGGGCTGGTTCCTCCCTATTTTTGGTATTTAAAGATCTGAGTACATTCTTGGGGAGTACACCACATAGATAAGAAGCTCTAGAGTTCCCTACTGAATCATGGAGTCCTTTGGGACAGTCCCTTCTTCACTGTGATTAGTCACCTCTTCCTAGAACACTCTATTGTAAATGAGGATTCAAAGGGAAGTCTGTTGTTGTTCTCCAGGGGCTGGAGGAGACGGGGCTGACCTCCAGAAGGTAAGATGTGTGGGAACACTTCAATTGCCGAGGATGTAGGGGACAACTGAATGGGATAAAGGAGTTCCTCCCAGACTTCCAACCTCTATGGACAACATATGAATCGAAAGATGCACAACTTGAATTTAAAATAAAGGACTACTTTGAACACCCTGTGCCTGGCCAGCTAAAATAAACCATGAAACCCATCTCTTTCTGTTATAGTCTGTAGTCAGATTTGTCCTATTTCCCTAGAAAAAGGGGGAAAGCCCCAGGGATGGGGGCTAGGAAGAGGGAAGAGAGACATTCAGTTTTGCTATTCACAGAGTCAGGGCTGACAACCTGCACCGCTGCACAAAGTGTGGCCCACTAGAGCCAGTTACCAAATGACTGCTACATTGGGGTGGGTGGCTGCTGTGTGATGAACCTTGGCCAGAGAGTGGGTGCCATATAGGTTATAGAAGGTCGAAAGCCGCTTCACACCTCTCTCCCCCTCTGCAGCAGCCACCCAGGCCTTCCGTCCCCTGATATGACATGTTCCGTCCCACAGCCCAGACTTTGCACATGACACCCTTTCCTCTTCCATCTCCCTCTCCTCTTTACCTAGGTAACACCCACTGCTGTCTTAGATTTTAGCTTAAATATTGCTCCTTGGGCAAGGCTCCCCTCTGATAGACATCCACAGTACTGTGCCCTCCCCTCCCCAGCACATAATACTGTACACATTTTACATTTGTTTCACCACTGTTTCCCACATCAGAAAGCAAAGTTCTCCAAGGGCAGTGACAAGTCTGTTTTGGTTCACAAGGCAGTTCCTGTCTAGCACAGTGCCGGGCACCTCAGAGACCCATAGTAAATATTTGCAGAGAGTCCACATACTTGACCTGGTGGCTGGGAGGCTAAGCAGGCAGCCAGTACTGGATGGTGGGGAAGCTGATGCCAAGAGGGGAGTGAAATAAGTGTTTGTCATTCAGTAGCATCCAACTCTGCGAACCCGTGGACTGTAGCTTGCCAGGTTCCTCTGTCCATGGAATTCTCCAGGCAAGAATACTGGAGTGGGTTGCCATTTCCTTCTCGAGGGGATCTTCCCAATCGAGAGACTGTACCTGGGTCTCCTGCACTAAAGGCAGATTCTTTACCTTCTGAACTTCCAGGGAAGCCCAAGAGGGGAGTGAGTGTACAGAGCCAAAATCCAAGTCAGAGTGTGGGAGACTGTGGAGCAGGGTCAGAACCCAGAGATGAGGGGTTATGTTTAGTAAAACATGGAGGAGTCCCAAGGCAGCTCTGGGGAGGCAAAGAACAAATGAAGAGGATCAAACTGACAACAGTCAAAGTGGAGAAGAGCAGGTTAAGCAGGCAAGTGGGAGGGGTCAGCCAGCAGAGGCTGCTGCCCAGGGTAGGTTTCTGCATGCCTAGGTGGGCAGACCGCATTTAATGGGCAAATGTTATAGAGCAGGTAGAATGTAACTAGAGACTATCTAGAGCAGTTCTCAATCCTGGCTGCACACTTGAATCTCTGGGGGTATTTTCTAAGATAATGACCCAGGTCCCATGTCCAGAAATTCTGACTTTTGTTTTTATCTAAAAGGAAAGAGAAGCTATTGAAGATTTTAAAGGTGTGTGAGTGTGTGTGTGTGTGTTTGTGTTTATTTGGAAAACATGCAATCATGTTTATTGGGCAGATCAGCTAGAAAGTTATTAGGCATGTGACTCAAGAATAGGTAGTTTTCAAATACCAAAATACCATGTATTTTTCAAAAACCCAAAACAACACAAATATAATGTGGTTTCCCAGATGGGATTCTAGAATAGAAAAATGATATTATATTGAAACTAAATCTGAAAAATGCATGGACTTCAGTTAGTAATAACATATCAGTGTTAGTTATGACAGGCTTTCCAGGTAGTTCAGTGGTAAAGAATCCACTTGCCAATGCAGGGGATGTGGGTTCCATTCCTGGTTGAGACGATCCCCTGGAGAAGAAATGGCAACCCACTTCAGTATTCTTGCCTGGGAATCCCTATGGACAGAGGAGCCTGGTGGGCTATAGTCCCTGGGGTTGCAAAAGAGTTGGACATGACTGAGTGAATAATCAACAGCCATTAGTTGTGACATCTGTTGTGACAGATGTGCCACATTCATATAAGATCTTAACAACAGAGGAAATGGAGTGCTGTGTACATGGGAACTTTCTGGACTATCTTTGCAACTTTTCTGTAAGTCGAAAACTACCCTAAAATAAAAAGCTTATTTTAAAAAGAAAATTAAAAAAATAAAGCATAAGAGGAAAAAAAAGAATAGGTGCTTTGGAAAAGCATCTCATACATTTAAAATATGCAGTAGGGTTGGGAACCACTGTTCTAAAACAATAGTCTTTAATCTTGGCTGCACAATTACATTCATCTGGGGAGTTTTTAAAACGGTTGATGTCTGGACCTCCCTCCCAGAAATTCTGATTTCACTGGATGAGTGTGGCCTGTGCATGGGGATTTTTCAAGACCCCACCAGATGTTTCTAATATGTAGCCAGGGTTGAGAACCACTGCTTTAGAGATTTGTGACTCAAACTGTGGTCTGAAAACCAGCAGTATAGACATTATCTGAGAACTTGCTAGAAATGCAGAATCTCATCCCAGACCTACTGACCCAGAATCTGCCTTTGAAGGAGAGTCTCTGGGGGATTCTTATATATATTAAAGTTTAAGAAGCATTAATCTAAAAAAGTGATTTGCAAAGTGTGTTCCCTGGAGCAGCAGTGGCAACATTTGGGAATTTGTTAAACATGCAAATTCATGGGTCATTGAATGAGAAACTCTGAGAGGCAGGATGCGAGATTCCATTTTAACAAGCCATCCAGGTGATTCTGGCACATGCTAACATTTCATGAACCATAAATCTAGAAGGACAAGGCAATATTTCAGACTGAAAAGCCACTAGGGAACCTGGCCATCTGAGTATTTTAGAGGCTTAGGGGTTAACTCACTTCCGTAAACTCTATGTGTAACTTTAGCTTCTAAATCCAAAAGACTGAGATGAATAACAGTTTCTCTTCTGTGAGACCCACCTTCCTCCCATCTTGGGACACATCCGGTCAGAGCAGAGCTTGACATTTTTCTCACGGTCTCTCTGATCTCCCGTTCAGGATCCCTGCCAGAGGCTACAGTGACTCCTGCCCCTAAGACTGCCTCGCTGATGAGTTTCATATGAAACAAAGGAAAGATGGGGCAGCGCGAGCCGGAAAGGGAAACAGCATAGCCGTGGAGACCCGAACGGCCAGCTCTACAAACTAAGGAAGCAAACACTTGTCTGCTCACAGGAACTGGGTCTTCTTTGTGACCCAATGCACAAAGTGAGACCTGGGGAAGTGAGAGAGACCACTGCAGTCAACTTCAGGAAGGAGAATGCTCCCCACAGGTGCAGTTCTCGGGCTGCTCTCCTCTGTGTAACAGCCTGCAGCCCCAGGTGGGATTTGTCACAATATATCCAACTCTTTTCTTGTGACTTAGCCAGGCCTCGGGCAGGCAGCAAGCTGTAGTTAGAGTGCAGGTTTTGATAATGGGACAGGTGGACTAACATCTCACACTAATGAGATCCAGGATGAGCTTTCCCTCTGTTCTCTGTTTTTGTGGATTTTCAAGCAATGTTCAGAAGGATCTGTAAACGTGCTTCAGGGACCCAACAGAGGGCTGAATCTCCACTGGAGAGTTTAATTTGGTATAGAAAGAGCTTTATTCCTGCTCATCCTCCTCCCTTTGTAGGAAGTGGGGGGCTCCTTTGGTGAGACAGAGTAAAGACAAAGATACTTTGCTAGCGTTAAGAATGGGACTTCCCTAGCCGTCCAGTGGTTAAGAGTCTGAGCTTTGATCCCTGCATCCCACATGCCATGCAGTGCAGCAAAAAGAAAAAAAAAAGTGTTAAAAAAAAGAATGAGGTCATATCAATGAGAGTCATATGCTTCTGTGATGGGATCATTGAGATATTATTTTGAGGTTTGTTCTTGCTATTTTTTTAATGAAAATTTTACACTCCTTCAAAAACGATTTATATTACGGACAACCTCTCTGTTAGCTTTTGTTTTTCAAAAGCCTGAGTTTCTTCTGAGTTTATGAAAAGTGGGAAGGAAAAGAAGGCAGAAGCAGGGTGACAGAGGAGGGAGAATCCCCAAGGCTGAGAAGGTGATGGGCCCACAGGCCCTAAAGATTATGTTGACCCGTTCTCCGAGAAAGTGGCAGAATTTCCAGAAGGAAATGCTGAACAGGGCACCTAGGAGGTAGAGCCTAAGCATGGCGTTCCCAGCCTCCACAAAGATCCAAGTACAGAGCAACAGTTCTGACTAAAGTCACTGGGTAACAGGGGCCTTGAAAGGGGACTAGCATGAGCTAAATATCTGAGGGTCTTTGGGGATCTTCGCACTGCCTTAGAGGTTTTAAGCTCCCTAGTAATGACTGAACTCAAATTTTCTGCTAGCCCAGTGGACCAGAGACTTAAAATCAGATATAAATAAAGCAAGTTAATGTGACATTTCTCAGGTCCCTGGATAATGGAATAAGATTCCTGCCTGCTCCATTAGCAGAAGAAAAACTTGTCCTATGATTTAAAAGTGTCTGAAAGACCCCAGAACACTTCCACAAAGGGACTAACATAGCAGCTAGTAAGGAGGTGTTCCCAGTTCCCGAAAGAACCTGATCAGCCACTTCAAATCCATCGCCAATGCTTGAAAAATAGCACTCACCTTCCTGGGGGGCAGCTGCTGGTCTGCTAGAAGGTAGGATCAACCAAGCATGTGGTCACAGTGATCGTTCTAGGCTGACTTGAGAGAATGCTCAGGAGGGTCCCTTGAGCAGGAATACCAGCCTCAGCCTCTAAACTTCCTCAGTAGAGTATTTATTCCTTCAAGTCTTCAGACTTCAGTACACGTATTCCTGGGAAACCATAAACCTAAGTGTTTGTAATTAGTGTTTCTCAGGTGTGTTCAATGAAAATAGTTGGATCAGAATCCCCTGGGGAACTTGATCAAACTTGTGTATTCCCGCACCCTGCCCCAGACCTATTGAATCTGGTCTTCTGGGAATGAGGAAAGGGGCAGAGTGTCTGTGTTTTTAACAAGTATCCCAGGTGACTTGGTCCTCTCAGTTCTGAGACCTTCTAGGGTGGAGTTAGGGGAAGGGCAACGACTTGACAGTAATCTTGTGTGGTGCAGGGGTCACTATCCTGGGGGTTGAAGACCAAAGAATAGCCTCCAGTGTCTGTGTGACTCTAAGCGGGTGTGAAAGGTCTGTGCGTATGAGCTGATACGTGTTTCTGTGGAAGAGGCCCATCAGGGCTCTCAAGCCTTGCTAATGAATTCAAGGCCCTGACAGAGCAGCATGTGTCAGCATCACCCTGGAACTTGTTCGAGATGTCTACTCTCAGGACTTCCCTGGTGGTCTAGCAATGCAGGGACATGAGTTCAATCTCTGGTCGGGGAACTAAGATTCCACATGCCGTGGAGCAACTAAGCCTGGACGGTACAGAGCCAGTGGGCCACAGCTCGGGAATCTGTGGGCCCCAAAGGAAGATTCCACGTGACCAAAGGAAGACCCCCACCCTGTGCCGCACCAAGACCCGAGTCAACCAAATAAATAAGGACATATTTGAAAGGAAAAAAATAAAGGAATGCCTACTCTCAGGCCCCACCCCAGTTCTGTGGCCTCAGAATTTGCCTCTTAACACAACCCCCTGGCCATTCTCTTGCACATTAAAATCTGAAAAGCACTGGTCTATGGCACGCGGGGACACGGAATGGTTTTGTGTATTGCAGCAGACACCCTCCCCAGGCTCTTGCAGTGCCAAGAGCCCAGGCCTGCTCCTCTGTGTGCTTCTGGGGCTCAGCCAGCCTGGGCCTCCCACTGAGTGGCCAGCACCCTCTCCCATCTGTGAGCTTCAGACTCCCCACCAAGAAGGTGAGGTCTGCATGGGACAGCCAGAGCAGGTGCCCATCTGCTCCTGGGGCTGCAGGGTCTGACCCCCTGGAGCAGCAGAACTGAGAGGTGGTAAGAGAAAGGGGTGAAATTGCACCCCCACTCCTTTGGCTGCAGGCTGTGTGGGCAAGAGGAACAAAGAGGGCGCGGGGGTGGCATCTCAGCTGCAGGCTCCCTCTGAAGCCTGCCTTACTGTCCTCCTGCTGCTCAGAGCTCACCCACACCGCCCTTTCTCTTCGACAATGCCTGCCAGAAAACTCATTACTCTGCTCCCAACATGTGGCTGGCCAGGGGCCAGGGTCTGGCTGCCGACAGAGTGACTAACCTCTTAGCCAGCGATGGCGTCCCCCTCCTAGCAGCAGCTGGCACTGCCTCAGGCAATGGGCACAGCTGGGGCAGCTCTGGCCTTGGCCTTCAAAGGCTTCTTGGCTCCATTCTCTGTGTATCACCACTTTCCTACCTGCTCTGTCCCTTCCTCTTCTTTCTTTATTCATCTCTAATTCCTTCTGCTGTTATTTCTCCCCACTCCCCTTCAACCCATTGTCCTCATCTGCACAGGAATACAGTTCAGTATTGCCCAGAGTTACTGTCCTTTAACCCCACATATCCTTCTAGCCACTGCTCTAGTTTCCTGTCCCCCAATAGTAAAACTTCTTGGAACAATATTCTTCATGTATTATTTATCATTCCTCCTTTCCATTCATTCCTTTACTCGCTGCAACTTGCCTTCTATTCACACAGCTCCATCCAAACAGCTCTTACAAAGCCCCCCATGCCCACCATGGTGTAAATCCAATAGGCGCTTCAGTCTCTCCACTGGGCTTGACTTCTCAGCAGAAGTGGACACAGTGACACTCCCTCAGTCCTTGTCTCCCCTCACATCCCAGACTTTGTATTCTTTCTAGTTCCTTCTTAGCAGCTGCTTTTGTCAGCTTCCTCTTCTATTCCACCCATGAATGTGTCAGTCTATCTTCACTCAGCTCTGGGCCCTCCTTTCTTTTTTCCTGTCTTCCTTTTTTTCTAAAATTTAGGGTCTAGAAGATTTCATTATAGAAAAACAGTCATTTTTATCCTGGAGCATCTCAATGCAGGCTGAGATTCATCCCTAAGGAGCGAGAAAACATGAACCTTAATTTCTAACCATGATATGTACTTTGAAAAAAGTTAAATAGGGAGAGACCCTAGTAGAGCCCCTCATTTATACTGATGTTTATTGGGTGGGGGGAGGGGAGACCTCACGAGAAAGCAACATTTAAGCTGACACCTGAAAGATGAGTGGAAGTTGGGCAGGTGCAAATCAAAACAATACAAAAAACAGCAAAGGCTAATTCTGATGACATCCACATTCGTACCTACAACCCAGACTTCTTCTCTGTGCTCTGTTTATACCTTCTGGACATATCCACAGGATTGTCACTCAGGCATCTCAAACTTACTACAATCACAACAGAAATTTGTGTTTCCCCACATGTACTCGTTTTCTTTCAGACTTTTCCTCCTTTAGTTTATGGCTTCATTTTCTACTTGTTGCTTAAACAGAAACCTGACAGTCCTTATTGACCCTTCACTTTCCCTCACTCCACAAGTACACCCCAATGACAAGACCTGTTATTTCTACCACTAAAACATATCAATAATCCATCCCCTTTACTACCACCAACCTGGTTTAAGCTTCCATCTTTTGTCACTATCTTTTGTCTGGATGACTGCTATAGCTTATCAGGCAGCTCCCCTAACCTACACACAGGCCACACCCCTTCCATTTTCCATGCAATAGCCAATGTCACCTTTAAAAGTTGTGGCATTCTTGAAATCCTTCAACAGCTTCCCCTGTAACTCACAGCACATGCTCTCTGCAGGCATGTGGGATCTGGCCCCTGCCCATCCTCGCAGCTTGGACTACCTTCTGCTCGCTCACTGCACTGCACACTCATGGCCACCTTTCAGTTCCCCAAAGCCATCCCACTCTTATATGCTGCTTGTCACAGTCCAGGTGTCTAGACAAGCTTTTTCTCTGAACTATTGAGTTCCCATTCTCCAGAGTGGTAGAAACTTAAACTAAGCCAAGTTGGAGTTTCTCTGGTGGCGTCTCACTTCCTGGAAGCTGAAGTTGTGTCAGGTCACTGGGTTGGTGAAGGCCCATTGGTCCTACGTCATCCAACCACAAGGGTGTCCACGGAGGCATCCTTTGTTCTCCTAATTACAGGCCATGGAAACATGTTAGTCATCACTGGGATGGGTTCCTGGTCACTTTGCCTCTGCACAAGTGGTCTAGGCTTTCCTTGTGGCTTTCATGTCTCATTTAGGAACCAGAACTCTGCCTGGCTATGTAAGGACTGTCTGTCTAGACTTGCTGCACAGTCATTCCTTAGCTAGGGTCTTCCTTCCTCTTAACCTACCCACCTCACCTCCACTGGACTTCAGAACTAACAATATCTCTGGCCTCTTATGTCCCCTTCACTTCCCCTTCCAAGGTCTGGGGTAACTTGTCTAGTCCAGAGGAAGCACTGCTCTTCTGAAACCCCATGTCTCCCATATATTTTGGCTCTGGATGGAGTCACAGTCCCCTAAGGGCCATAGGGCTTTTGGAAACCAAAGCAAGAAAGACTTGTTTCTGTTACATCTGCTGTGAAGCGATGAGTACGTTACCTTGAGGGACAGGCAAAGGGGAGAAGTAATAGGAACATGAAACACCAGTAAAATTTTAGGAATATTATTCCATCCCATTTCTTCAGTGCCCACCTCTGAAGAAATGTCATTGTATTTGTTAGGGCTCTCCAGAGAAACAGCACCAGTAGTGAATAGATAGGTAGTAGATGATAGATGGAATAAGAGAGACAAAAAGAGAGTTTCAGGAATCAGCTCACACAATCGTGGGGCTAGCAAGTCCAAAATCTGTATGGCAGACTAGGGACCCAGGGAAGAGCTGATGCTGCTGTCAGAGTCCAAAGACAGATTTCTTGCTTCTTAGTGGATCTCAATCTTTTAAGGCCTTCAACTGATTAGATAGATGGGCAGAGAGGAGGGATTGGCATTTGCTTTGCTGGTGGCTGAAGCATAGGTTTATTCTGCTTTGGGAGTGATCCTATATGCCTTACTCCACGGTGGTATGGAGTTAATGGAAAATCAGGCAGACCCATTGCCCACCTGATTATGGCAGCTATCATAGCTGTGGAGGTCCTGGCTCAGTCAGTTGCCAAGTGCCAACCATGTTCCTGAACCTCCCAGATGCTCAGCTGCACAGCAATAGTCTGCATCTTCTAACTATGTCTTTTGAGCTACAGCTGTGTAAGTACAACTAATATCCTCAGATCCCTTCTACACGATGAGGAGTATTGCTTGTGTATCAGTCAATATGCAGTCAAAAGATTGAAGTAGGAGCTGGGGGCCAGTGATTTAATAATCTCTGAAGTGAAAGCAAAAGTGGGAATTGAAGTAGTTAATAAGAGCAAAGGCAATGGCTACTGAGATCCATTTACAACCATATGACTCTCTTTAAGATCCACTCTGCTTTGAGTGCTTTAACTTCTATCCTACAAGGCAACACTCACTCTGTTTATGTTATACTTTATGTAACCAAATAACAAGAATCAGGCAATTCTGGTTTCAGACATCACTCAGGGTCTCCCTTACCCTGTTCAACTGATAGTGAAATAAATGTACAGACAAAACTAGTCTAACGCCCTGATGTCTAAAAGACAAGCTTGATAGGAATGGAAAGGTCGTAAGTATTATGTAAGTTCTTAAGGAAACAGAAGATCCAATCAGGTGATTATCAACACGCTTACTCCTCCTCTGAGGAACTGAGTTGAAACCTATTTTTAGAGAGCGTTTTAAAATTAATTTTACATTCCTAAATGTTCCAGGCATTGAAAAGAGCTGAACTAGACAGATTTTAAACATTCATAGGTTGATGGATCAATGTGGTTTCACATTTGACCGTGTAAGGGAAGCAAGTATATTTGTGTTCTGTCCCACTAAAAACTAAGTCAGTCATTTTTCCCCTGCCACTTTCTCCTTCCAAAATTCTGAAAACTAAATCTAGGTTCTATGAAATAGTGTAGCTCTAATATTGAGATTAAAAAGTAAGTTAAGTTTTATTTCCTGGATGTAGGTTAGATACTGATCTACTGAATCATTCAATAGTCAATCTATAAAGTCATTTTAACCACCTTCCAAGTTACTAGAACAACAATAATAAATAAGAAATGACATAACTAGCTGAAATCTTTTGGCTAAGATAATTATAAAACTAGTCTAGAAAATAAAACATGACAAATCTATATAATTTCTATAAATGGCATTTTATTTTGTTCAAGTGATGAGGCAAATAGCTGATAAATTAATCAGATCTTTAATATTGAATGGGGTTTTCCATTTGTCTCCCTAAGCTGGTGACAAACAGGTTAATTCCTATTTGATATCTTTATATTCACAAATGGAGAATATATGATAATGTATCACATCACATATTTTCTGGGACTACTTTTAATAATGGGTATGATTAATTCTTTAAAACCATTCTGTTTGGAAGTTCTAGAGTTAGAAAGAATTGTTTACTGTCTCAAACCACTTAACAGGAGTTAACGAGCAAAGTAAGAGAATTGTAGGGTGATATTTGTTATGAACAAAGCTAGTGGAGGTGATGGAATTCCAGTTGAGCTATTCCAAATCCTGAAAGATGATGCTGTGAAAGTGCTGCACTCAATATGCCAGCAAATTTTGAAAACTCAGCAGTGGCCACAGGACTGGAAAAGGTCAGTTTTCATTCCAATCCCAAAGAAAGGCAATGTCAAAGAATGCTCAAACTACCTCACAATTGCACTCATCTCACATGTTAGTAAAATAATGCTCAAAATTCTCCAAGCCAGGCTTCAGCAATACGTGAACCGTGAACTTCCTGATGTTCAAGCTGGTTTTAGAAAAGGCAGAGGAACCAGAGATCAAATTGCCAACATTTGCTGGATCATGGAAAAAGTAAGAGAGTTCCAGAAAAACATCTATTTCTGCTTTATTGACTATGCCAAAGCCTTTGACTGTGTGGATCACAATAAACTGTGGAAAATTCTGAAAGAGATGGGAATACCAGACCACTTGATCTGCCTCTTGAGAAATTTGTATGCAGGTCAGAAAGCAACAGTTAGAACTGGACATGGAACAACAGACTGGTTCCAAATAGGAAAAGGAGTTCGTCAAGGCTGTATTTTGTCACCCTGTTTATTTAACTTATATGCAGAGTACATCATGAGAAACGCCGGACTGGAAGAAACACAAGCTGGAATCAAGATTGCCGGGAGAAATATCAATAACCTCAGATATGCAGATGACACCACCCTTATGGCAGAAAGTGAAGAGGAACTCAAAAGCCTATTGATGAAAGTGAAAGTAGAGAGTGAAAAAGTTGGCTTAAAGCTCAACATTCAGAAAATGAAGATCATGGCATCCGGTTCCACCACTTCATGGCAAATAGATGGGGAAACAGTGGAAACAGTGTCAGACTTTATTTTGGGGGGCTCCAAAATCACCACAGATGGTGACTGCAGCCATGAAATTAAAAGACGCTTACTCCTTGGAAGGAAAGTTATGACCAACCTAGATAGCATATTCAAAAGCAGAGACATTACTTTGCCAACAAAGGTTCATCTAGTCAAGGCTATGGTTTTTCCTGTGGTCATGTATGGATGTGAGAGTTGGACTGTGAAGAAGGCTGAGCGCCAAAAATTGATGCTTTTGAACATGATGCTTTTGGTGTTGGAGAAGACTCTTGAGAGTCCCTTGGACTGCAAGGAGATCCAATCAGTCCATTCTGAAGGAGATCAGCCCTGGGATTTCTTTGGAAGGGATGATGCTAAAGCTGAAACTCCAGTACTTTGGCCACCTCATGCGAAGAGTTGATTCATTGGAAAAGACCCTGATGCTGGGAGGGATTGGGGGCAGGAGGAGAAGGGGACGACAGAGGATGAGATGGCTGGATGACATAGTGATGGCATAGTGACTCGATGGATGTGAGTCTGTGTGAACTCCGGGACTTGGTGATAGACAGGGAGGCCTGTCGTGCTGCGATTCATGGGGTCGCAAAGAGTCGGACATGACTGAGCGACTGATTTGATCTGATCTGATCTGATTTGTTGTGATAGATATCCATTTAGTGGTGACAACTGCAAGGGTCCCTGCAATCTGTTACACAATAAAAGAACTGTAAAACTGAGTTACAGTTTACTATTTGAAAATATTTTATTTTGGACATTGGATGACTTTTCCTACACTCCTGCATCAACATATGAAAAACTGGGGCAAAAGAATATTTTTCATGCCAGCAAGTGGAGTTTTCTAGAAAAACATCAGTTAAATTCCTAATCGTTAAATAATCCCAACCCCAATTAAAATGTAATATCCACACTTTTCAGTTCTTATCCACTTAGGGAAACAGTGGATAATGAAAACCAATTTCAAAGCGAAAAAGAAGAACAATTAGAAAGCCCCATTCAAAATGGAGCCAAGTCATCTGGAATTGGGTTGGGTTTGTTTTTGGTGGGCGGCTCTCTCAAATGCTTTCCTGCCATCTCCTTCTGCATTCCGTAACTCCACTGGGAGCTGGAAAGTGAGGGAAAGTGAGGGAGAGTGGGGGTTCCACCCACAGGATAAACCCTGGAATAATCTGTACCACCAAATTAGGAAACCCCTCAGTATTCATGCTGAGGGAACTACGAGGTAAGCTACTACTACTGATCTTCTAGCAAAACAGTTCAAGAGCTATTTCCCAAGGCTATTTCTCTATTTTATGAATATATATGTGATTGAATATGTACATATATGAGTGGACATGTGTGTGTATAAATATATATATATATATATATATATATATATATATATATATATGCCATCTACTCACTGTGTCCTCACATGGCAGAAAGAGCAAGGGGACTCTTTGGGGTCTCTTCTTATAAGAGTATAACCGCATTCCTGAGGGCTCCACTCTCAAGACCTAATCACCTCCCAAAGGCCATCACTTCCAAATATCATCATGTTGAGGATTTGGTTTCAACACATGAACTTTACAGGGACACAAACAGTCCATATATGATAGGCAGGCACCTACTGCTTAAGGTGTGTTAATGTTCCTTCCTAACCATTCTGTAAAATTACTAAGGTCAGCTTGTCATAATCCATGTGTCCTTCCTATTCATCAATAGATGCTCAATTAATGGTTCTTTCAGGGGGAAAGGACATCTCACAGCTCAGCCTCACTGGTTCTCAGAACCCCGAGAGGGGTGGCTCTAGGGATGACCCCAAAACTCAGAATTGCCCTGGGGGCACCCTAAGGCCAGTTTACTGAAGCCACAGAGCTCACCTGGACTGCCTCTTGCTGTCCCAGATGGCAATCCCAGGTTGGTGAGCCGTGGCTGCCTTCCAGAGCTGGAGAATGAGGGAAAACACAGATCTCATGACTCAGTGATTATCCACATCAGCCATAGATGAGTATTTCTGTCCCTGGCTTGGTAGGAGCTGGTGGGAGGATGCAGTTAGTCACTCTGGGTCACAATGCCCTAAAAGATAGACCCAGCCTGAGGCTATGAGAAAACAGAAGCAGCGTTGGGCCCATCTCTGAGAAACACCTTTCACCTTACAATCCTTTTCCCTTTGGGTACGTGGCTTCAGCTGGCAAAATGCCTCATTTCTTTCCTTTCTGCTGGAACTCTTTGATTTTAGGCCTTTGTCTTCTTAAGCCATTGCCAAACAGATCTCTGATTGTACAATATAACTGAGACTATTGAATCCTATTAAGCACAGTGGTGGTGATAGATCAGATACTATGTAAAGAGGTAATCCCTGAGTTGTCTCCACAACTTCCTTTAGACTGTTATTAATATTTTAAAAAGTCATCTATATGTCATCCTGGTCTTCACTTATTTAGGACTTTTTAAATTGTTGTTACATAATGAGATGGCTTCAATATGAGGACTTCTGGGACTGGGTTTTGCTGTTCATCTCATTGTTCGTGTTTGTTACTCCTTTGGTACTGAAGAAAGGAAAATCCTAATCTATACAACCAAAGCCTTATTGATTTACAAAGGCAACCACAACACCTGAGATTGTGTGTATGCATGTGTGCATCTGTGATGTGTAAGGGCAGAAGGAAGGAAGATGAGAGAGCCTTGTGTGGCAAATAGAGGTGTGACATGAAATATCTGTGACGAGACACACACTTGGCAGATTTGAAGCTTGAGAGTAATACACATGCTCCCTGTTACCCATCTCATGGTATTTCCTCGAGTTTGAGCTCTAGTAGCTTTTAGCTTCCCACATTTCTCTCTGTGTCCTCTCCTAACCTAACTAGTAAAAGACTAAGATCTTCTGAGTAAGTGGCAGAATCCCTTCAGTGCAGTCTCTTTTGGCTAGGACCAAATATATAACATTACAGAGAGCAGTAGGAATCCAGTAATTAAAAACAAGTCAATATTCAAGATATATGCAGAAGTCCCTAAAGCTGTAGGCCACACTCCAAACACAGCTTAAATGGGTACAGGTGAGCTTCGGGTCCTGCTCCCTCCCAGGTTAGCAGAAGGATATTTCCTTAGCCAGTAAGCATTAATTGAGCACCTAAGGATGAATAGGAAGGATACATGGATTATGACAAGCTGACCTTAGTTTACACATTACTATTGCTTTATCCATGTTGCTAAAAACCTGGCCCAGGCTTGTCACCTTTCATCTGGAGCAGAACTTAAAGCAGTTTCCATCTCACAGGTCAATTCCAGTTACTTGATGATGGCTGTGCATGTGTGCTAAGCCCCTTCAGTTGCATCCAACTCTGTGACTCCACTGTAGCCCACCAGGCTCCTCTGTTCATCAGGATTTTCCAGGCAAGAATAGTGGAGTGGGTTGCCATGCCCTCCTCCCGGGGATTTTCCCAACCCAGGGGTCGAACCTAGGTCTGCATTGAAAGTGGATTCTTTACTCACTGAATCACCTGGGAAGCCCCTTCTTTCATCACACCCATCCCTTATTCTTTCTGCTCCTTCACCCCCTTTTTCCTAGGTCATCTGCTGCTCATCTCTACTCTTCTCCTAGCCCATCGCTGACAACACAGCTGGACCCCAGGACATAACTCTTCTGTCATTTTTGCAACAAGCCTCAAACTCCTTGCCCCCTTCCTCTTGCTGTCAGTCCCACAAATCCTTTTCTGTGGATCACCCCAACCATTTTCCTACTTACTACCTATGTGAAGGCCACTGAGGGTAGCATAGGAATTCATAGTCTTATGGTTGGGGTTTGACAAGCCATGTCCTCTGTCCTCAGCTGGGTTCTCAGCACAGCCACCCTTTCACAATTCATTGATCAAGCTTCCTTTCTTCCCGTGACGCTCCCAGTTGCTGTTTAAACCTTCACCACTACACCCAGCCATAGCCACCTTTCTCTCAGCAGATGACTAAGGCTTCTTTTTTAGGCAGTTTGGACTGCTATAACAAAATATCATATACTTATGGGTGGCTTAAAATCAGACATTGACTTCTCATGGTTATGGAGGCTGGTGATTTCAAGATCAAGGTGTTCACAGATGCTGTGTCTAGTGAGAGCCCCTTTCCTAATTTGTAAAGGGCTGCCTTCTTGCTGTTCCCTCACATGGCAGGGTGAGAGAGGCTCTGGTCTCTTCCTCTTCTTATAAGGACATTAATCCCATCATAGGGGCTCCACGCACATGACCTCATCTAAACCAAATTATCCCCCCAAAATCCCACCTCCAGATCCCACCACATTGGGGATTAGGACTTCAATATACAAATTGGAGGGACATAAACATTTAGTCCATTGTTGTTGCTGAGTTACTAAGTCACATCTGATTCTTTTTCAACCCCATGGACTGTAGCCCACCAGGATCCTCTGTCCATGGGATTTCCCAGGCAAGAATACTGGAGTGGGTTGCCATTTCCTCCTCTAGGGGATTACAGCTTCTATTTCATGAACTACTGCAGCTCACATCCTTGGAACTTCAGCCACTTTTGCAGTCACCTTCCAGCTTTCACAAAGGAAAAGATGGATCCTCTCCTGCCCAGAGACTCCTCTGGGGCTCTGGATCCAGTCTCTTCTGGGCCTTTGCTCTTTCCTTTTTACTTCTTCTCCCCAGCCTAGAGATGATCAGGTCTCTCCCTTCTTAACACCTCTCTCCCTGGCTTGCCTGCCACTGTCCCTCTCCCTCACAGCCAAGTTCTGGAAAAGTCCATTCTTTCGTGACTCTGGCCACATACCTGTCTTACCTTGAAGTAGGCTCTGTCACTTTTCTTGGCTTCCCAGATACCAGACCTTCCTGGTTCTCCTCTTTTCTTTTAGTGAGTCTCCTCGAGCCCTGTCCTTTAAGTGATTGAGTGGCCCGGAGATTTGAAAGTTGGTCTGTGCTAACATGGAAGGCTGATCCTGTAAGTACCATGCCATGCTCTAGTCCTTTCTGAGCTGTCACCAGGTGAAGAGTGAGCACTGTCATATCAGAGGGCAAAGAGGATGGAGAAGGTACCATGGTTTCCAACAAAGAATGAAACATGAGGAACAGTCACATTCCACAGATTCTTGACCTGCACTGCTGCTTCTGTAGCATCTTCTTCAACTCTGGCTAAAGAATGTGAATTTCCTGTTTGACTAAGATGCCTATATTTAACCACAAGTATTGTCAACAAAAGGGCTTCCCAATGGCTCAGTGGTAAAGAATCCACCTGCCAATGCGTGAGATGCAGGAGACACAGGTTTGATTCCTGGATCAGGAAGATCCTCTGGAGAAGGAAATGTCAGCCCACTCCAGTATTCTTGCCTGGAGAATCCCATGGACAGAAGAGCCTAGTGGACCACAGTCCGGGGGATTGCAAAGAGTTGGACCTGACAGAGCAACTGAGCACACACACGTTGTCACAAAAAGGGCATCTAAATACCTGTTTACAGGGAGGGCAGCAGCCAAAACTAACCTGCCTGGCTGGTTCAGGGCCTGGAACATCCAAGTGACCACCAGGATTTTGCTCTAAAGAGGATCTGAAGGAGAAGGAAGACCTTTCTCTAAGTTCTGGATTTGGGGATTAGACCCTCATGTAAAGGAGGAAGAAAGAAGAGATGCTCCCCACCACCCAACTCCTTTATGAGATGGAGAACTTTCCCTGAATGGGAGAGGTTGGGCTCAGGGTACCAAAAAAAAGGTGAGGATCAGTCCTGGCCCCTTTCCAACTGGTCTCTAGTCCACCAGATGGACATCTGATACTAGACAGCCTGTGTTTTCTGAGGCCTGTGGGAGGCCTCCTCTCTATGGGGTCATTAAGTTCAAACCTGGGGCAGGAACAGCCCAAGCAGCTTCTTTGAGCTCTGGCAAATGTTGACATCCTGGGAAACCAGGTGGTGCCTGCAATCAAATACCTCTTTGTAACTCAGATCCTTGATTTCTCTCCCTGTGGCCTTAGGAAATAAGCTCTCCTCGGACGTGAAGCCCAGAGGTAAACAACTGAGAAGCTCAGCTCACCAACTGGCTAGAGAAGTTCCACTTCCTCTGCAGAGAGTGGGTTGTGGAATAATAATGTTCTATTTCATAAGCTACATTCCAGTTTCGAGGGCCCACTGACTGTAACCATTCATCTCCACAGACAATTAGCCTCTCAAAGTTCTTTTCAAGCCCCAGGGGCTCTTGTGTCTGCCCCACACCCTCTCTGGGGAGATTTTGAATGAAGCTGTGCCAGAGTGAGGCGGGTCCCAAGATGTGAAACTATAATCAGACTCAACATTTGAGAAACCAGAATGCTGATTTCCTAAAGTGCTTAGTCACTTTTAGTCGCTGCTGCTCCTCTGTGGTTGGGCCCAGTGTGAATTTGAGTGAGTCATCTATTGGGACAGGGCATACCCAGGAGAGAACAGCAGGACTTTTAATCAATCTCAGATTTACTGGCTAACAAATTTGCCATCCGAGCAGTGTTCCTTGTACCTCATCGTTTCTTCATTCATATATATGCATATTCACACACACACACACACACACACACCCCCCTAAGAAGTGGGTTCTTGCCAGAAGTCAAATGCGCTGGTGCCTTGCTCTTGGACTTTCCAGCCTCCAAACAGTGAGAAATAAGTTTCTGTTGCTTATAAGCCACCCAGTCTATGGTATAGTGTTACAGTGGCCTGAACGGACCAAAACAGCACCTCTGTGAATCCATCCACAAGTTTCAAAGAGCATACAAGATGATATATTAGAAGAAAATACGTGAGGTTCAGAGAAAGAAAGAAAGTTTTTTGAGGAGGCTCGCCATGAACTGATTTTAAATACAAAGCAGTGAATTGTTTTAGTTTTTAAAATAATTTTGGAATTTTTAATTATGATACTAATAACTGTTTATATTAGGAAATACAGGTGAGAAAAACAAGTTTAAACTTCCAACTACTGCACCAAGAAGTATCTGTTGGGCATCACAGTGTAGCCCAGGCCCCATCTTTTTCTACCCTCCGTTTCTATTAATTCCATTCTGGTCTGATCTACTTCATACCTACAAAGCATCCTCATTAAATTTCATTTCACAAAAAGTGTTTCCAATGTTAAAGCAAGTTTGAAAACTACTACTAAACACCAGGACCGGGTAAGTCTCCCTGAATCCTGATTTCCTTGCATCACTTTCCTCCTGATTAGCCTCCAGTGACAATATCTTCAGCTTGGCCGTTCAGGGCCACTGCTTCTGGCCACAGTGTATCTTTGCACCCTGGTTTCCCATCAACCCCCTACAAGACCCTGTTTCTGGAATGTGATGTGCATGGTCCTACTCCCAATCTTCTTGCTCACATCTTTCTGCTACATTATGGGCCCAACTCTTCAAATATTTGCAAACTCTATAAGCTGAGTCTGTCTAGCTTTATTGGCCTATGAGTCACAGCAATAGAACCTCCCTGCATCACCTCACCTGAGTGATGTGCGATCTCTGAGGCCCCTCAGAGTCACACCAGAAGTTTCACCCCACGCATTGTTTGATGTATACTCACTACGTGCCACAAACACATGGCCTCTGCCATGTTCTTCCTTTCCCACGCCAGCTACCCTTATGCCCCCACGTGTATGCTTCCAGCCAAGGCTGCCAGTCCTGTAAATATCCTCCATGAATGCTGTAATATCTTTTCTCCTGATGAGCCCAAGAGTCGACCCTCAAGGTGCCAGCACTGTGTCTTGTGGACTCCTTAAGACATAGGTAGTAGGCCAGCCTCCACCCCCTAGATACCAGGGGACCCTCCCACAGCTCTGTGACTCAGACCCTTCCTGATGGCAGCTCCCTGGGCATCTGCCCTCTTTCCACAGGCTCAGACCAGAGTCCTTCCTGGTCTCTGGTCCCTGACCCTACACAGAGGCACTCTTGACAATTTACTCATGCAAGTGTACATCTGAGAGTTGTTCGCCTGGCTGTACTCAGAGGAACTTGGATATATTCTAGTCTTGCTGGTGGAAAGAGTTTAGATTCAAATCAGGAATCCCACTACATTCCCTTTAAGACTCTCAGACTTAGCACCAACCTTTATCAAGTCTCTGAGTGTCTCAGGCTAAACATACAGGCCTCTGAAGCAATCGTGTTTACAGAGCTAATTTGGTAATTAATCATGTTTTTGTTTGTGATAACTCTTCTGTTCTTTCCTCAAATTGGTGTTAATTATTTTTATTGTACTAGAAAAAAATATATTTAGTGGATTATCTTTCTGGTTCTAAGGATATTGAGCAGAGAAAGGTAGTCCCCTTCTCTATCAATCCTTAAGAACATAGGCATAGCCTGAATTATTAAAAAGCATTGATGTTTCATGTTTGTGTCTTGCTTTATAATTGATGTAAAGACCATGGTTTTCACTACTTTGTATTGGCAACCATGCCTGGTATTCAGTGGGCACTCATACCAGATGGTTCTCTCATTTTAGAGATGTTTAAAGTTATTATTTTTACCTTAAGATAGCAGAGGATAAGAGACAAGGCAAAGTAAAACAGGACAGAAGAAGTTATACAAAACAAAAAATTCCAGAAAGAATAACCATGGGAAAAATTTTAGTTAAGCATTTTGATGATAGGGTAAAAGATTCCTGAAGTAATCTCCCTTCTTTCAGGCATTGCTTTAAATGCATATATTAAGTATCTCATTCACTCAGTCCACAAATACATATTAAGCACCTCCTGTGTATCAAACAGATAACACCCCTGCTCTCCAGAAACTTCCAGTTTAGTATAGAAAAGCAGAGACTAAACCAGATCCTTTCAGACTGTGGTAAGTACAACGAAGGAAATAAACAGAGTGGGGTGTAAGAGTGCAGCCCCTTATGATGAAATGGTCAAGAAAGCTTTTTTGGTATTTAGGCAATAGCAGATGGATGACAAGGTAGAGCCAGGGAAAGAATGTTCCCAGGGCCACCACATGTCATCTTATAGGTTGCACACTGCCCATGAACTCTGTTTACACAGACAACCATAGTACCCCCTAGAGTTGTACAGTAGAACAGCTCAGAGTGTTCCAGGCACATGTTAGTCAATTCATTTGTCTAGTCAATTTCCTTTGCTCAGGTTGACTTGCACATCTACTGACAGGCACTTAGTCTAGACACAATGGCAATCGCATTAAGCATGTGTTGGTTCAGACGAGTCAAGCAAACGACCCTCAGCAAATTGCAGGCTGGTGTTGATTGATCAGCTTATGACTAAATGTTCTCCCCTTCTGGAGACATGGGAGATGAGGCTAGAAATTGACACAGTTTAAGTGGAAAAAGCATCAGTTCTTTGGTGATGTTAGCCTTCTTTAGGGGCCAAGTCTTATGCCAATATGAAAGATGGTCCATGAAGAAGGGTAAGGACTGAAGAATTGATGCTTTAGAACTGTGGTGCTGGAGAAGACTCTTGAGAGTCACTTGGAGAGCAAGGAGATCAAACCAGTCAATCCTAAAGGAAGTCAGCCCTGAATATTCATTGGAAGGACTGTTGCTAGAGCGGAAAGTCCAATACTTTGGCCACCTGATGCAAAGAGCCGACTCACTGAAAAAGACCCTGATGCTGGGAAAGAGTGAAGGCAAAAGGAGAAAGGGATGGCAGAGGATGAGATAGTTACATAACATCACTGAGCAAACTCAGGGGATAGTAGAGGACAGAGGAGCCCGGTGTGCTACAGTCTATGGAGTCGCAAAGAATCAGACATAACTTAGCAACTGAACAACAAAGCAAGTGGAAAAAGCTTGAGGTCATTTTGGGAACCAATCTATTGTCTTCCCCGTAGTTATAATGCCAGGGGGGAAAAGGATGAGTAATTGCTATCCAAGCCTAAAGCTGGTTTTCATGGTAAGAAATCCTCTCTCTTCAAGAATGATCAAATGTGAAGTTTGGAAAATAGCCTTGATAATTACAGACTATACTATTAAATGCATGGTAAATTAATCATTTGACTTCATGGCATGGGGGTATCCCATAATGACAGGTTAATGGATGCCATGCTTAATAAAAATGATACCATTAGACCTCTAGTGAAGTCAATACTGTAGCTCTTTGCTGGCCACATCCTTGTTAAACCAGCCTCAAAAGCAAATGTACAGAGAAACTTTGAGGTTCTGAACTGGTTTAACGGGTTTCACAGAAGGGTTTCAAAGGTAGATAGATGCCTTGTCAATTTAGAATTAGGCAACGGAGGCTTCAGTAGAGCTCATATGTTGACCCCAGATTGCTCTGGAATGAGGCAGCTAGAAACTGACTCCCTGTTCCCTGCATCTCTCGGCTGATTCTACTTCCTGTCTCCAACCGTGCTCATCAGTGTTTAAATCTGTCCAAGTCGGTTCTGAAGAGGAAATTCCAGTCTCTTCTTCTCCCACATGTTTGTGTGTAGAACCTGACAGGAGTTCAGGGGGCAGTGAGCAGGCAGGATAACAGGGCAGGATGGGGCAGAAGTCATGCTCCTGGGCAGGCACTGAGAATAAAGTCACCCACAACCAGGGGAAGAAAAACTGCAGGCCGGCTCTGCAGCTGGGATTATTCAAAGGTGTCCTATTGTGGAAAGTAAGACGGAGGTGTCCATTCACCAGTGCCAGGTAGAGCAGCATTGTTCTGGAATATCTGATTCAAAATAGGTGGAAAGATGGGTCAGGATTCAAGACCTAAACAATGAGGGTTGAAGGACCGTAGGCTCCACAGAACTCCCCAGAGCATGCTTGCAAATCTACCGTAGATATGAGTTGCCTGGAACCTGACAAAAAGTGCAGATCCTGATTCAGTAAGTCTGGTGCTCTTCATCTCTAATGAGCTCTCAGGTGATGCCAGTGCTTCTGGTTTGTGCATCACACTCGGAATAAAGGGGCTACAGCACAAGGCAAGGTCCCTCCTGCCTTTCCTCCTCCATCACGGGCCCGAGAGGAATGAGGAAGCCTAGAGATTGGGCAATAACACCGCTCTTGCTCAACAACACTGTTGACAGGATGCAGCAGCCCAGAGACTGAGAGAAGTCTGAGCCCTGTCATTAATTCCAGGGCAGGGGCTGAACAACTGGCTGCTGGATGAGGCTCAGAGCAGAAAAAGCCTGAATCTTTCAGGCATAAGAAAATTATCAAATTTCAAACAAAGATGGGTTGTATTTGATGAATCAAAGGAAAAGGTTGAAAACCTCTGTCCCTTTTTTTATAATTAAATTTATTTTTAATTGAAGGATAACTGTTCTACAATTTTGTGTTGGTTTCTGCCAAACATCAGCATGAATCAGCCATAGGTATACCTGTGTCTCCTCCTTCTTGAACCTCCCTCTGACTCCCTCCCCAGCCCACCCCTCTGCTGCTGCTCAGTTGCTTCAGTCGTGTCCAACTCTGTATGCCCCCATAGATGGCTGCCCACCAGGCTCCTCTGTCCCTGGGATCCTCCAGGCAAGAATACTGGAGTGGGTTGCCATTTCCTTATCCAATGCATCATGCATGCTAAGTCGCTTCAGTCTTGTCCGACTCTGTGCGATCCTATGGACAGCAGCCCACCAGGTTCCTCTGTCCACAGGATTCTCTAGGCAAGAATACTGGAGTGGTTTGCCATTTCCTTCTCCAGCCCACCCCTCTAGGTTGTTACAGAGTCACAGTTTTGAGTTCCCTGAGTCACCCAGCAAATTCCCACTGGCTATTTATACCTTTGTCCCTTTTAAACACTTCAAATGAAAGATCCTCATCACTTCCACCCACTGTGCTCAGTGCTCTGACAGAGTGAGGTCTCTTTGCAGACTGGAAGTTGTCAAAGTACATGGAACAAACACTGACTTAGGAAGAGGGTGGGGTTTATGGATTGATGCTTTCTCATACTAGCCTTCTAGGAAAATGCAAAGGGAAGATCTCCAGGGCCACTATCCTGGACTCTAAATTGCGTGCTGTGATGGTTAATTTAATGTGTGAGCTTGGCTAGATGATAGCACCCAATTGTTCGATTAAAAGCTAGTTAAGATGTTGCTGTGAAGTTATTTTGTAGATGCTGTTGACGTGTACAGTCATCTAACATTAAGTAAAGATCTTCACAGTACGAGGGCTTCATCCACTCACTTGAAAGGCCTTAAGAGCAAAACTGAGGTTTCCCTGATGTAGAAGTTCCACCTGTTAAAATGTGCAGCTTCAGCTCTTGCCAGAGAGTTTCCAGCCTTGCAAGTCCCCACAATCATGAAGGCTGATTGCTTTAAATAAATCTTGTTCGGTATACATTTGATCCTCATTATTCACAGATTCTGTATTTGTGACTTTGCCTACTTGTTAAAATTTGGTATTACCCCCAAATTAACACTTGTGGTGCTTCCACAATCATTCCTGGATACATGTAGAGTGGTAAAGAATTGGTCACCTAATCCATTCGTTTCTATCTGTGGTTGAACGAGATGACGCTCTGCCTTCTCGTTCAGCTCTCAGACTGTAAACAAGTGTTCTTTACACACTGTATGTAGCACCATGATTTTCATATTATTACTTTTTTTGTTGATGATTTTACTGTTTGCAGATGCTCCTAAGCATCATGCTGAAGTGCTTGTCCAGTGTTCCTAATGCCAGATGACTTGATTGAGTCCCGTGAGGAAACAGACTTCCTTCAGGCGTCGGTTACAGAGCTGCTGGCCGTGAGTTCAATGTTAATGAATCAAGAGTGTATATTAAGTAAGGTGTCTTTAAACAGAAATACAGATAAAACAAGATTATATTTTGATCAGTTGATGAGAATGTGACCAGAAGCTCATAGGAACTACACTGTATTTCCCCTAGGAACCATGACTCTGTACTTACTAATTCAATGTTTGTAGACTTTATGAAACATAACTACCGTGAATAGTGAGGACTGACTGTGTGTGTGTGAGTTGGCATACATGTGTGTGCCCTACTGGTTCTGTTTCTCTGGAGGCACCCTGACTCATGCAGGTACCACCCTTTCCTCCAGGGCTGGCTGTGTACTGCACAGTTGATGAGGATCATTTGTCCTTTTTGCATTCAGATCTCCAACAATATCCTGCAGAGGGAAGAAGGGGGTCCATCTATAAACCATACAGTGAACATTAACAGTCCCCTTTTTAAAACAGTTTTTCTCTTAATAGCTTATACTTAGGGACACAAAATATACACAAGCCCTATAATTTGAATGTTATTCCATCTCCCTGATAAAAAAGAAGTAGGCTAGATTAGGTAATAACTGGAATGCATTTCAGCATTTTTAATGTAATTTGGATGATGAGCCCCAAATTACTTTTCCAATATAAACCAATCAAGTCTATTCCAGTTTTAGTGACTTTACCAAAAATAAACTTCTTTATGAATGTATAAAAAGATAATTAGACTGTATCCAAGGCATTGGGCCTATTCCCAAGTGGAGAGAAGCCAGCACGTCTCAGAGTGACATAAAGGCACCAATTTAACAACCCACCGTCCTTGCTCCCCCCAGTCCAGTGGTCAGCGTAGTCTTCTCAAGAGGCTGAGATGATGATTCTAGCTTGCCTGGTCCATAGCTGCAGGCTCCATTGCTAATTTTAAATTTGTCATCTTCCATGTTCGCACTGTGACTCAGGAGGAACTGGCAACAAGGAGTCACATCTTAGTCAAACCACACCCCGCTCCTGGAAGACCACTGAAGCCACTCAAGACCACTCAAGCTCACACCCTCTGTGGTGTGGGTCAGCCATGCCAGTTCTGTGGATATCATGCATTTTCCCCTACGTGTCCACGAACACCTGAATGAGGCTTGAAAAAGCTTATAGATAATTCTCTTTTTCCTTTAAGAACATGTCATAGCTAAGACTAAGAGCCATGCATCAGCTTTCATTGATCCTGAAATAAAACCCTGTTTGGAAAAAGCTTCTTTTATGCACAGCTTCAAGAAAATCAGAACGTCAGTCTGATTTTCTTGAATCAGACCATCCATAACATAATTCAAACATCAAAAATGTTCAATGCAAACAGAGAAAGGGGAGAGAGAGCATAATACAATCTGAATTTTTTTTGTATGCAAAAATGTTTCCCTTTTAATGTTTAGCAATTTTCATGATGTGACTAGTATTCTGAGCTGTTCAGTGGTAGAATGGGAGCTGCCTTGTCGTGTGACTGCTCAGATGATAAAGAATCTGCCTGCAATGTGGGAGACCTGGGTTTGATCCCTGCGTTGGGAAGATCCCTTGAAGAAGGGAATGGCTACCCACTCCAGTATTCTGGCCTAGAGAATTCCATGGACAGAGGAGCCTGGCAGGCTAGAGTCCACGGGGTCACAAAGAGTCAGACAAGTCAGAGCAACTTTCACTATCACTTTCAAATAAGAATGATTTACTAAACACAATTAAAATGAGTGTCACCCTTCCACCAAATAAAAAATTGTAGAAATACATGTAGTAAGCAAACTGATTGAGTCAAATTATTTCAACTAGGAAAAAAAAGTCTGAATGGCTAAACAGTATTAACTCTTACAAAGTTTGGCCTGTGCAGCCCATCTCTCCCTGTGGCTCTTTGTTCCACATTTCATACCCTACTGGTCACTTCCCTTCCCCTAAACCAGGTGTCAGGTGCTCCTTCCCCTGCTCTCAGCTGGTTGCTCCTTTCAAAAGGATTCAGTTAAGTCAGGGGTTGGAAACAACAGCCCACAGGCCAATTAGAGCCCACCTCCTGTTTTTGCAAATGAAATTTTACAGAAACTCGGCCATGCTTATTCGATGGCTGCCTCCATACTACCACGTCAGAGCTGAGCAGCTCCAACAGAGATCTGATGACCCACAAAGCTTAAAATAGTTACTATCCAATCCTTTACAGAAAAAGTTGTTTACTGGCCCTTGAATCAAGTCCTTCACACTAAGGCATTACAGTTTTAATATGTTACTTCTCCAGGAGAAAAAAAAAATCCATTACTTAGATTTTAATAAAAGGCAACATCTTTCATTTAGAGAAAGTGATGGCTAATAGCAGGATTTCAGTTATTGGCAATGGGATACTCAGGAGGTATTTTGAGGTGGAGGAATTTCTTAAGTTCAATGAACACCTATTCCACCTGCCCATCAACCCAGTTGTGGGGCCAAAAATGGAGGATTTTGATAGTTACAATGATTTGGAGAAAGACTTGAAAGAGAGGTCAGTCTGAAAGCAGCTTGGGACTGCCGCAGCTGGCATTTTGGAGCAGAAAACACATGACCCAGGAGATTTGTCTCCGTCTGACTCAAATATTTATTCTTATCACTTACAAACTGACAAAAACATTTGGAAGTCCATTTAAAGAGAGTCAGATTCCTAACTTTGGTTGTCCCCTAATCTTTTGCCTTTTTACTTTTCACAGATAGCTAAGTTCCCAGAGATAAATCTTTTTTTATGGCCCATGTAAGATTTTCTCTCTGAAATTCCCTTGAGCAGTGTTATTTATCTCTAGAGAAGTCTTCTCCAAGTAAGCAGCGACAGCGAGCTCTGGAGCCTTGCTTCCAGAACACAGGGGCTCGGTTCTCACCAGCATCATGCAGCTGACGACACAAGAGTTTGAAGTGGACGCTGTACAAACTGGAAACAGAACATCTGGTTTCCATCTCAAGGTGATGCAGGAGAATGATGGTCACTCCTGACTTTCCTTTGTTCAGGATATTACGTCCCAAAATGTTCTCCAAAACATTATCTTGTTCCTTTGATGTGAAAATTGTCGTTCCCTTTCCTGTCATTCCAGGTAAGGAAACAGAGGATCCGAAGGGTTAAATGACTCCTTTTAGAACAAACAGCTGTTGGAGGTAGATTCAGATGAAAAATTCATGTCTTCAGAGTCCTCTCAGGATAAGGGTTTATTCTCATGTTAGAAGGAACTTGGGGCTTCACAAGAGCAGTTAGACCAATGCAGCCATTTGTGGAAGTCTTGAAGATCAAGGTCTTGTCACTGTTCAGGTACAAGAGCATAAGTGGCAACCTGAAGAGGCATAGGCTTCCTGCAGGTGTGCCTATGAGCTACCCAAGGGGAGTACCAGGGTGGCATCATCCATGGCGCCTGGACCCTCCTGGGATGGTGCTCATATAGTACTAGCATTCTAGTAAACTCGAAAAATGCAGGCCAATTATACAAAGGTGTTCCTTCCCTCAGCTGACTCCACCCTGGGCCAGAAGCTCAGCAAGTTGAGATCCAGCCCCTCCTCACATCCTTCACCCAGAAAAGACACCATTGTCAGCTGGTACAAACTGAACCATCCTGTTCAGAGAGCTCCCTTCAGGAAGAGGGGATGTTTCTCAAAAGAAATATAAGCTTACTGAGAAGAACTGAATCCATACGGGACCATAAACACAACACAGCTCACCAAGAAGGTGACAGTATAGACTTAGTATGCTTTGGGTAGTGATCACAGTCTTTCTTAGCTGGAGAACTAAAGCTGGTCACATTCCAGCTTGTCTCCCTTTCACCTGGCCCTCCCTCTTAGCTAAGCCCCTCTCTGTATCCCATTCAAATCCATTTCTCCCATTAATACAAGTGCTACCACACTGAGTGGAAACTTCCTTGAACTGGAGGGAACACATAGCTAGCAGAAGGGTGGGTTTATGTGAGTGGATGGGTGGCCACCCACTTTAGCTTGTCTCTGTCACTCCATGACAGGCAACCCTGCTGGGCTGAGACATCTCCTTCAAGACTACACATTTCCAAGAGACCAACTGCCCTCAGAACATTCTGGGTCTCTTCCTGTTTTTCCTCTAAATGTTCTTGGGAGCCCATATCATTCTCTAGGCCACTGGGCAAAGTCCAATTGAGCTCATTAATCATATTAGAGTCACCTTTCCTGCTCAGGGATCAAAGGCAGCAAGAGCTCACAATCCTCTTTTGAATGGTGTTTTCATAGGATTTTAAAGGAGACTGGATCCAAGAGCCAAAAGGCAACCCCAGCTAACCCTGGGAAGGACCAGTAAGGCCAGCTCAGGGTGCAGCTACCAAGAAAGCAGGAGGAGAGTGAAGTGGGAGTTGCTCCTCTTCACAAGGAAATGGATCCTCAGGCCAAAAGGTTCAATATACACTGAGTGTATTCAATTTTTAAGTTAATTTTTATTGGAGTATAGTTGCTTTACAATGTTGTATTGGTTTCTTCTGTACAGCAAAGTGAATCAGGCATATTTTTGCACACATCCACTCTTTCCTCGACTTCCTTCCCATGTAGGTCATCACTGAGCACTGAGTACAATTCCCTGTGCTATAAGTAGGTTCTCATTAGTTATCTACTTCATACATAGTTGTGTTTATATATTAGTCCCAATCTCCCAATTCATCCCACCCCCACTTCCCTCCGCGGTAACCATTCTCTACATCTGTGACTCTATTTCTTTTTTGCAAGAAGCTTCTTCTTTACCATTTTTCTAGATTCCACATGTAAGCGATTTTTGTTTTTCTCTTTCTGACTTACTTCACTCTGTTTGACAGTCACTAGGTTCATCCACATCTCTGCCGACGGTGCTATTTCATTAATATTCCATCATATATATGTACCACACGAGCACATTCAATTTAAAGGTGCCCAGGCTTGCATTTATGCTGTGTGCCAAAAGGGGCACTGAAATCTTTTCCAGTCTTATTCTGATAACTATGAATACTACCACCACAGTCCACAAAAAATGGTTGAGCGAGTGAGCATGTTTCACCAACTTTCTATCATCTTTCTACACCCCTTCCTTTAAAGCTCTATTTTATTCCATATTCAGATTTGGGTTTTCATTATTTTGTTATAGGGTTTGGAGTGTAGTTACCATTTTCATAACTTAATATTGTATGGTGCAAATAGTGGCCCTGGATCCCTTAGCATCCACTTTTGACAAGCGTTGAGATATCTAGAGAACTTTGACATTCTACTTTTATAGTATAATAGGAGTATATCCCACTCCAGGTTGGATTATCTTTGTGGTACTTACCTGCATCAATTCAGTCAAGATTATATAGAAGTTTTCTTAAACAATTAATAAGAGGGTTATGGTTTTTGAAAATGATTTTACAAAAAAATAACCTCTTGATATTACGTATAAACAGAGTGGGGCTTCCCTGGTGGCTCAGTGGTAAAGAATCTGCCTGCAATGCAGGAGCCTCATGAAACATGGATTTGATCCCTGGTTGGAAAGATCACCTGGAGGAAGTCACAGCAACCTACTCCAGTATTCTTGCCTGGAGAATCCCATGAACAGAGGATCCTGGCGGGCTACAGACCATAGTGTTACAAAGAGTCAGACATGACTGAAGCAACTTAGCACTCACGCACATAAACAGAGTATAGTCACCAATGGGAGACTAAACTCTAATCCCCTTCCTGTGGTAATAGAAGCTGCCACAATAATTGTGCTAAAACTATAAGATAGATGAGCTAGTAGTGTTCAACTAATCTAGCAGTACACACTAAATTGAAGACAGTATTAGAAAACAAGCATTACTAGAAAGCTATTAATTGGCATAAGGTCAAAATGCAGAACAGAAAATTTTGGCAAGGTTGCTGCCTTATAACCAACAAAAGTTAAACTAGAATTTGTTGATGTGTACTGTTGCACATCACAGAATCCTAGGTAGGACAATAGATAAATATGTGGTTCTGGAAATACCAACAGAGGGTGTATTAGTGTCAAACTGCTATAATAAAGTACATAGACTGAGGTGCTTATAAACAGTAGAAATTTATTTCTCATAGTTCTGAAGCCTCAAAGTCTGAGATCAGGATGGATAAGGAAAGTCTGAGATCAGCATGGTCGGATTCTGGTGAGGGTCCTCTTCTGGGTTGCAGACTCTCAGCTTTTCCCTATAACTTCACATGGTCTTGAGTAGAGAGGGGAGGCAAGTTCATTCATGACTTATATAAAGATACTAATCCCATTCATAAGGGCTCCATCCATATGACCTCATTTAATCCTAATTATTCCCCAAAAGCCCCAACTTCTAATACTATCATATTGTGGGGGTAGGGTTTCAACATCAGAACAATGGGGATATAAACACTCAGTCCATAGGTGGAGAGGATTCAGGAATATTAAAATACAGCAAGAAAGGCCTGATCACTTCATCCCTAACACACTTCTGGACAAAGAATAGATGCTCAGAGAATGGCTGTTAAGATAAACCAAATTACTCTTTTCTTTAAATGGTGTGGTCATTCATCTACAAATTCAGTAATTTGTGTGATTTAGAGGATGAATCACAAGCTGGAATCAAGATTGCCAGGAGAAAAATCAATAACCTCAGATATGCAGATAATACCACTCTAATGGCAGAAAGTGAAGAGGAAATAAAGAACCTCTTGATGAGAGTGAAAGAGGAGAGTGAAAAGCTGGTTTAGAACTCAACATTAAAAAAACTAAGGTCATGGCATCTGGCCCCATTACTTCGTGGCAAATAGATGGGGGAAAAGTGGAAACAGTGGCAGATCTTATTTTCTTGAGCTCAAAAATCACTCTGAGGACAGTAACTGCAGCCATGAAATTAAAAGATGCTTGCTCCTTTGAAGAAAAACTATGACCAACCTAGACAGCATATTAAAAAGCAGAGACATTACTTTGCCCACAAAGATCCATCTAGTTAAAGCTATGGTGTTTCCAGGAGTCATGTATGGATGTGAGAGACCATAAAGAAGGCTGAGTGCCGAAGAACTGATGCTTTTGAATTGTGATGCTGGAGAAGACTCTTGAGAGTCCCCTGGACAGCAAGAAGTTCAAACCAGGCAGTCCTAAAGGAAATCAACCCTGAATATTCACTGGAAGGACTGATGCTGAAGCTGAAACTCCAATACTTTGGCTACTTGATGAGAAGAACTGACTCATTGGAAAAGACCCTGATGCTGGGAAAGATTGAAGGTGGGAAGAGAAGAGGACAACAGAGGATGAGATGGTTGGAAGGCATCACTGACTCAATGGACATGAGTTTGAGCAAACTGCCAAAGATAGTGAAGGACAGGGAAGCCTGGCATGCTGCAGTCCATGGGGTTGCAAAGAGTCAGACACAACAAGAGGCAGATCATATTTTGCTGTCACTTTCCTTCAAAGTATGTTAATAAATATTCTTGGTCAATAGGCCTTTTCCAGAAGAAAGGATATAAATCACAAAAAAAGGCACCAAAGGTGCAAAATTACCAAATTTTTACCATCACCAAGTAAGAGGCTTTTAATTTCCCACAGTGGAAATACTAAGAAAAAGTCCTCTTTAAAGGCATTTTTGGTATGGGGAGAATTTCAACAAATTGTCAAACGGGGCAACGGTTGGGGAAGTCCTGCCTAAGACTCACTTCCTGTAATTCATGCAGTTCCCAGACTTTTCTCTTCTAGAGACACCTGCAGGGCAGCTGTTTGCATTCGAGGCCTGCGGGCTTCCAGGAAATGCTCCTGGCTGTGCTCTGTGGCCAGGTGCCCCACGCGGACAGGTCAGTGTTATAAAAGCAGTGAGCAAAACAAGGGGCCTCTGCTTTTGCTTTCAAGCTGTCTGGGGGAAAATGCTGACATGTCTCACTACCCCTCTTCCTGTCTCTGTCTTCCTGTTGATGTGCCTAGGCCTCTATAACCTCCTCACTTATGACTCATTCTACTTCATCCCTGAAGAACAGTGGAAAGGAATAACACATTCAGACAACCTGTTGGTACCAATTCAGGTGAACCCTTCTTAAGTAAGACAGCCCGGAGTCAAAATTCTGGGTTTAAAAAGATGATGGACAAATTATGAGGTGATTGTGTTAAAACAGTTTTGGAATTCAGAAGGATAAAACTGGGATGAAGTCTTAGAAACCGTTCATTGCACTCACTCTCTGATTCTGTAGATGAGAAAACCAAGCCCACAGAGGGAAAATGACCAGGCCCATGAGCTTCTCATTCCGTACTCATACTTTTCAGAAAGGAAAGTTTTGCCACACACACTTTCTTTTTTTTTTTTAGAGCAATCAAAATATGATTTTATTTGAAAATACTTATCTTATACACATATTCCTGGGAAAATACCTGTGTATAATGAAGAACAATGGCTCATGGAAGGGAGGGTGAATTTGTGTGGTACCACATTTATATATGTGGTTCTAAACCTTAGAACAGCAGACACTATTCCACAGCCGGAGCAGTTTTCCTGCTTCCTATTAACATCTTGTGTTTGGAATAGATACATATTATGAACACAACCACCCAAGTAGGCAGTTAATGAACATTCTTGGATTATATACTGACATAAATATATTTTTAAGGGCTTCTCTGGTGGTTCAGACGGTTAAAAAAAAAAAACCTGCCTGCAATGCTGGAGACCTGTTTTCAATCCCTGGATTGGGAAGAACCCCTGGAGAATGAACGGCTACCCACTCCAGTATTCTTGCCTGGAGAATCCCATGGACAGAGGAGTCTGTCGGGCTACAGTTCATGGGGTCGTATAAAGTCAGACACGACTGAGTGACTAAAACACACACACACACACACATTTTTAAACCCTGAGAGGAAGACAAAGTATTAACAAATTCAAGGTCACTTCATTTGCTCTTGATAACCTTGGCAGGCATCCTTTTAGCTGCCTTCTTAACACTTTCTAGCTCATCTCTACAACTTGCCTGGGTGAGTTTTCAGGTAGTGGCCTCTATGAATAATCAGTCATGTGCATGTTCACAGATGTGTGTGCACACACACACAAACACAATGCTTCTAGGAACAAAAGCTGGCACAGAACAATAATTTGGTTCAATAGAAATACTTTCCTTCCTTTATTTATTTATTTTTTTAAACCTTCTTAGAGGCGTGCTGTCAGTCTGGGCTTTTGTCCTGGCTGGCTCCTGATATTTTAATGCATTCTGAAAGTGCCACTCCTACCAACGCACTCCACGGAGGCCACTTTGGCTGGCTGCCACCTGACCTCACTGGATTAAGAAGCTTGGATCCATTGCTATTATGGAGCCTAAAGCACAGCCAAGAGGAAATCTCAAAGGGCCCTCTCCCCAGACATATGCAAGTAGAATAAAAATGAGACACAAGTGATGGCACGAGGCCTCCACAGCTCTTGGGGCAAAGTCCAGGGCTGTGCTGTAGGATAGGAGGATGTTCTGGCTCTTCGGAGAGAAATAAACCATATTATTCCTTACACATGAAGTTCTTTCAGACTTCTTATCAACAGGGTGGGCCTTTTTCTGTTGTTTATCCTCAGAGAGGGAATTGGAAGATCTTAAAGCAAATGTACACATTCAAGGCTGAGCTGGGTTGAGTTGAGAAGTGTCTGCATGACTTTCTAATTATCCAGGGCCCACATCCTGCTGATCAGGTGACAGAAGAAGCAATCAAATACACTCATTTATACTACAGTGTTAGAGACTGGATATGTTACTTCTCCCAGGGGTACCTGTATTCCAGAGGTAGCTGCTTTCCAGAGGCCTGTGGAGAGCAAATATTTAAGCTAAAGGGATAGAGAGAGCTAATGGAAGAAGTTCAGGCACCAGTGCTTTTAAATCACCCTACCCAGGAAACTATCTGTTAATACAAGGATGGATCTAAATATATCTGTCTGATGTGGTGAAAGGAAAAAAAAAGGGGTGTCATATACAGCAAACCTTGAAGGGTAAGTCGTGACTTCTGCTATTTATTTTTTCCTCCTTCCCTTACCAATCATTCTAGCCCTCATAACGGTTCCTGCAACTTCAGACATCCAATGCCTTTGCTCCATGACTCAACCAGTTCTGAAGACTCAGCAAAGCACGCCACATGTTTTATTAGTAAAGATAAGCTCAGGGTTGATTTTAGTGCAGAATTAAATTCGAGGTTAAAAACAATGCCCCAGAACAGAAAATAAAATAGCAAGAAGTTTAGGAGAAAATGTCAGGCTACAGAAGAGCTATACAAAAAACACGCAAAGCTGCAGGAATCACCAGTGTTTTTATGAGAAAGAAGGATGCTTAAGCTAATAATGTTTGAGAAAAAAAAATCCATTTGGTTGTATCAGGGTCAGAGGATTTACCAGATATTTGCTGACTGACAGCCTCTCAGTGCCTGTCATTCCTTCAGTCCCCTGCATCATCACCTTTTGCTATGCTGTGTCTCCAGCAAGATACAATCAGAGTGATTCTACTCAAGTGCAGCGCTGGGGGCAAGAGGATGGGCCACCCCAGGGGCGGGCCATCCAGGGGTACATGGCTTAAAGGAGACTTAAAAACAGTGATCAAATCAGCTAAAAAGCCAGTCTGCTTTCTATTATCAGGATGGCAAGCAGTTCTAAACAATGTCAATAATAAACTGCTCTGCCCTCGCCAAAAAAAATATTTTTGTTGGTCTAGGTTCCAAACAATTACTGCAACTGATATTGAGTTTTAACAACATAAATGTAAGCTTCAATTTAGCATATTTTTATTGCTTCTCCTTTAGTAAGCATATTCTATGTGGAAGTTGACTCAGAATTAACTCTGTGCCTTTATTTTAAGAGTAAGTGCATAAGAAAGCTTGCTTTGGGCACATGTGTCCAATCTCTTTGGTCCTTCAAATTCTGTGTTCAAACAACTGATTCACAATAAACAACTGCACAGTGATTGTAAGGACAAACAGAACTTGAGGTACTCCAGTTCTGTCATGCTATGTGATCACTTGGAGTTTTTATTGTGTTTAAAGTTTCTGGAATTTATTGCGAAATGGGATTTTTATGCATCTCTGCCAAAAGTATCCTTATGTTGAAGGCTTTCTATTTATTTAAACTATTGCTTCATATGAAAGAAACCTTCTAAAATTAAAATGAATGAAAAGTATTCTTTGATCAAAGTTGGATCAAAATCATGATTATGGGAAGAGAAACAAGTTTGACAAATTCACTGACAAATTCGCAGAAGGTAATAGCAAAAACAGAAACTATAAAGTTGCTATTCATTACTGTATAAAACCAATAGGTCGGTCTATGTTTTCATCTCTTTCTTCAAAAATACATTAGTGAAATTAAAAATATTACTTTGTAACTTTTTTCCTTTTTTAGATTGTGATTTATATTTTTTATTTTTTAAATTAATATGGTACAAAATTTCATAAAAGAAAATTTCTTTTCTCTTATTATTGATTTTATTGTGTGATTACCAAAGATAAGTTTGTCATATAGGAAAGAGGCATTAGCAATGATCCCCTCTAGGTGTCAAATATTAGCCCTAGCACCCTAATCTGTTACCTATTCTGTTTGGGGCTCCCTGACTCTCCCACACAGTTTCATTGCCATCCCTGCCCCTATCCCCCCACCTATCACTCCAAACAAGACCTGTTAGTCAAGTGTTGGACAAAGGTAGATCACATGTACTTAAAATAATTCATCCTTCTTCTGAGGTTCTTCCAGCTTTCTTATAGAGAAGGATGTTATAAAATCAGAAAGGTTAAAATGCATTCCTCTACCTTCTTTTCCCATTTGTTGAGAGCAAAGGTGAGTAGAAGCCTGACTGTTCAAGATCTGCCTACCCACCAGAGTAAAGCTGGGGAAGGGGTGTGAGATAGGATTCAGCTAGCACAAGCCCTGCTTGGACTCTTGAACCCCTGCATCAAGCCATGTCCAACCAGGAACATTCAATAGCTTTCCCCTCTAGAGGCAAACCTGATGACCAAAGGCCCGAGACCACAAGAACACTTCCCTGAGATGCAGCATGAATCAGCACTGCCTGGAGCCCACATTCCTCCTGCCCTCCACACCCAGGCCCCCAGCACCACCTTGAATCCTTCAGAGAGAAGAGAGTTTACCTTTTAATATAAGTACATCTCCCCAGCCCCACCCCAACTCTGGTCAGCCTGATGTCCCTAACTCTGAATAATCAACTCAAAGAAAGAAGGAAAATATCCCCACCAAAATTTAGTACAGGATTATCATTACTTTTAAGTTCTCAACATGTTCCTAAGTCATCAAACAGTGATTCATTATGTCATTAAGTGTCACATTTCCTTCATGTTGGTGGTGGGAAAAAGTTACAATACTTATTTTTCATTTCTACTTATGAAATATAATGAATTCCACTGATGACCTATTTCTGAAACCACCAATCAAAGGAAATTGTAAAGTTCACCATAGTAACAGCTCAGTGCCAGTCACCCAAGTGAGAACTACACTGCTTAGGAGGACCCGGCCAATCGTGGGGCAGAGTAATGTTACCATCTCATAGCAACCAAAAGATCTGCATGGCAACATCAGTTGCTATATAAAAGAAAAATTAGAAACAACATTCTGCTGGGGAGAAATGAAGGTATCAACTGTTAAGTCATACTTGAGTCATGATTGTGAAAACCCATCCTAAAATATCCACCTAAATATAGCTCAGATAATACCTGTCAGATCCAAGAGTCCACGTGCTAGGAACCCTTCACCCACTACCACCTGCAACCAGCTGAGAGCAAACGAGAGGCAACTCTCCACCGGACAGACGGCATCTGAATGGAAAGGGATAGAGTCTTTGAATACTAGGAACTGTAAGGAATATTGGGAGGGTAAATTACACATGAAACATCACATTTAATCCCATGAGGGAGGCAGGGCAGATAAGATTATTATCACTAAATTCCGCATCTCCCTCCGACTCCAAATCTGTTCCTCCCCCAGCTTTTCCATCTCCATTAATGGCAACACAATTCTTCCAATTGTTCAGACCAAAACCCTTGAGAGCTCCTTAACTATTTTTTGTCTCTCATGCTCAGTCCAATCCATCAGCAGACTGTTCTGCTTTCAAGATACGCCCAGAATCCAACCATCTCCACAGCTAGAGCTTGGTCCAAACCACCATCGTCTTGCCTTAAAGGCAACAGCCTCCTAACCTGTGCCCTTGCTTCACACTCCTGCCCACCTACAGTCTATTCTCCACACAGCAGCCAGAGTAACCGTTCCAAAACCTAAGTCCTTGGCTCAGGACCCTCCAAGGATTTCCCATCTTCTCTTACAATGAAAACCCAAGACCTCACCATGGCTTACAAGACTGCACACAACTTAGCTCCCTCTTGTTTCCCTCTGACCCCATCTGCACTGTCTGCTTCCCTCATGGGCTGCAGCTGCACTGGTCTACCCACTATTCTTCCAGCATGTCAGGCTCCCTCCTACCTCAGGGCCTTTGCACAAGCAACTTCCTGTTTGGAACATTCTCTCCCCAGATACCCTCAACACTTACTCCCTTACTTCCTTCAAATACTCACTTCCATGTCACCTTCTCAGTGAACCCTTGTCTGACCTATTTTAAAACTGGACTTATACACCCTTTACCCACATCCTCTAACCCTCTTCTCTGGCACAGGGGCTACCTAGAGCAATGCCTGGCAATTACTAAGAACTCAATAAATATCCAATTGTGAATAAAGGAAAAACTGTTTTACAGACAAAGTAAATGGGCTCAAGAAGCTAAAGGATTTACTCAGAGGTTCAGAGTCCAGACTTGAAGCTACATTTGCCAATGACTTCCCAAGATGCATTCTGTCCACTCTACCATATTTTGGTTTTCTTTTCCAGATCTACTATCTCTTCCAATAAGTGCCATGAATGCATTAATTCCCCCAGAAGAATAGGAGTATTTCTGGGCTGAGGGCATGGCCAAGGCAGGAGTGTGAGGTGGAGGTGAACTGGCCCAGAGCCTGAGTGATGTCTGAGAGACACTGGCAGGTGAGTCAAGAAGTATGGCTGAGGCATGTCACTGCTACTGACACCACACTGGTGGTGACCTCCTCCACTCCAGGCCCCCTTCTTGGGAGGAGACCATTCAGCATTCTTATTCCTTTATTCACTAGGATCAAAACCAAGGATGTAAGTGGAAGTTTTAGTCTATAAAAACGTTTCACCAATTCCTGCTAACTTGTTCTCAAAGAGTCTCAGAGTTGTATTAAGTGTACATTGTATGAAAAATGGTAGAAAAAAATTTAAAAAGCCAGTTGCCAAATATGCTTTTTTGGCCCACACAATAGTCTTGGGTTTTGATTTTTAGACAGAAACCACCTAGTGTTATGGGATTATATGAAAAATTTTTTTTATTAAAACTATGCTGAAAACTGGTAGTGGTGTGCCCACATTTTCTACCTTGATAAAGGGGTGACAGTGAGTGATAAAGAGGTGGAGGATGAGAAAAGTGGGGAGAAGGGAGAGACGTCCCACAAGCAGGGCATGGAGAAGAAGCAAGAACACTTGCTTCCATGGCTTAGGCTGGTGAGTAGATAATACTGATACAGACACAAACACCATCAACGATCCTGTTGTGTACCTGTTGAAAAAAAAATAAAACAGTTATGACTCTTCCACCAAGAAACTAGAAACATGAAAGACAAAATCAAGAATAATAGTAGCTACCCATTGTGAGCATTGACAGTGTGACAGGCATTTTGCAAAGTTACCTTCCTACAGTTTTATCTTTAAACCTCTCAGCAGCCCTGATGGAAGGAATTATCTCCCTGTTTTGCAAAGTCAGCTCAGAGGACAGGAAGTGACTTGTCCAAGGTCATGTGACTAGAACATGACAGAGCTGACCCACTTGCCTCCAGAGTCCTTGTTCTTTCTTAACTTACATCACATCTCCTCTCTTCAGTAAGAGGAATTCATGTGATATAAATAAACAAGGAAGGGATGTAAAACTTGGAGTGACATAAGGAAATTAAAAAAAAAAAAAAACTCAGCAAAATTACCGGTTCATTCAAATCACCCATGTAGGGAGAGTTTGGCAAGTACATGGAGGCCTTGAAAAACCCATGCCCATAGTCCTACTTCACATCTTAATGGCAACGCCATCATCTTCTCCGTTTAATGCCACAAAGTTAGCTCAATACTGACAGACAAGGAAGCTCCGATACCTTGCTCACAAAGGTTTAGACTGATGAAAGTTGTGGAACACAGGTTGTTCTGCAATGACGTGTGAGTTGCTACAAAACTCACAAGTAAAACATTTCATTACACTGAGTGCCCAGTGTGGTCAGCCCTCTCCACATATTCGGGGAACCAAGGGTGGGCCCCAAAAGTAAATGGAATGTGAAACTGATGGGGAGCAAGGAGTGGACTTGTGTTAAATTGACCACTACTTCTGCATCACATCCCTACTAGTATTTTTGCCTCAAAAGCAAATCTAAACCTTAAGAGACAAAAATAAAAACCTGCTTTGGATTCCTAGTTTTTAAAATCTAGCCTAACTTTAGGGCTTGGAGAAGGCAATGGCAACCCATTCCAGTACTCTTGCCTGGAAAATCCCATGGGCGGAGGAGCCTGGTAGGCTGAAGTCCATGGGTTCCCTAAGAGTTGGACACGACTGAGCGACTTCACTTTTACTTTTCATTTTCAGGCATTGGAGAAGGAAATGGCAACCCACTCCAGTGTTCTTGCCTGGAGAATCCCAGGGACGGGGGAGCCTGGTGGGCTGCTGTCTCTGGGGTCGCAGAGTCGGACACGACTGAAGTGACTTACCAGCAACTTTATGGCTGAATGTGAAGTTAACATACTGTAAGATCTGGCATTCTGACACATTCCAGGGCAGATTCTACCCAGATTAAACTTTCTGGCTATCTAGCCTGAGAAGTAGATGTTCCTCTGTTCGAAGGTAGTTGTAGCTTCATTACCTACTATCAGGATCACATTTTAGTTCATGTCTATATTTTCAAGCAGCAACAGCTCTCACCTTTGTGGTGCAAGTACCTTTGACCACCTATACCTGGATGGCCTTAGCATTTGTTGTTTGGACCAAGCATTAGGCCCTCATGTACTTGCAAATGTTTTTAAAGACATTGTGATCTAAGAGAAGGAACTCCCAGCAGTGGGAAGGGACTGACCCTTGCCACACTGAGACAGGTTGAGTGCCTCCAAACTCACGTGGCTAGATTTGGAACTCATGGGTTCTATGTACAACCTAATACAGCAGTAATCACCAGGTTAAAAAGAAACAACAAGTCCAAAATGGAGTCACTTGTGCTAAGATCCACATCAACAAATCAAGATTTAATACCTAACCTAATTGCAGTCTCACCTCCTCCCAGGAACATAATCTTAAACTGGTCAGTCTGGAATTTCTAGGTCAGCACTAGTGAGGTAATCCACCTGATAAACTCCTTCTGTTCTCCAAAAAAGGATGAGGTAAGCTACTCTTGTCTTGTCTGTGCCCACTTCTACCTATAAAACTCTCCTGTTTGGTATGACCCCTTGGAGCATCTTTCTGATTGCTCAGTGGGACACTGCCTGATCCATGAATTGTTGAGTAACTAGATCTTCAGATTTACCCAATTGAATTTTATTTTTAACACCCTATACAAAACTCTTAACTCTAACACCCTATACAAGTTTTACCCCAAATTGTAGCCCCATTTCAGCTATGCTATGAGCAACTAAGGAAAGAGTCTGTGTCAGGCTTGGGACAGAGTAGCAAAGAGGAAAACAGTAACCTCTCTCCCAGTGCTATAGATGGAGTCTGGCTGGGTATAGTGGCTCAGCCACATAGCTAGAGAAGAACCTATTGGTTCCATTTCTAAACACATGGGATCCCTCACATTCAGGACTTCTAAGAAATCCCTGGGGGCTATTTGATGGGAGTTAGCTTCCCATAGAACCAGGCAGAGGTTCAAAGCCATCATAAAGTGGGTATCAAATGTGACTAATTTTGTGGTTCAAGATGACTAAGGTCTATACATATAGGTTATATGAGTGTTTCTGTTCTGGTTTACCTTAATCACTTAAATATCTTATTTCATTCGTTCATGTTTATGGAGCACCTACTCTGGGCCAGGCACTGTTCTAGGCAATAGGGATGAAAGAGTTAAAAAAAGAGACAAATCTGACTTCATGAAAAAGTCCCTACCCACAAGAGGGAAAAATATATTTCAATGTACATTACGTGCTTTCTAAATCCTAATCAGGAGTAGAAAGGATTATCGATATTTTAATTTTTAAAGCTATGATTTAATTTAAATATGATTTTGTTATAAGAAAATCTGATTCAGACTTAAATTTAAAATTAGGAGGATTTAGTAGATGTGGCACAAAGGAAGCTTTGGGCGCACACCTTCACCCTAGAATAACTTTCTGAAGAGAAAGGGCCCTCTTAAGATTCTTAGCTCTTCTGTATCCCTACCCCAGTGGTAACCATTGAGATTTTCTATTGGCTCTTGGCCAAAATATAAATACTATCTTGGTCACTTACGTCTGAAAAAAAATAGAACAATAAAACCCTTAGAAACAGACAGTCTTAAGATATTTCTTTTGAAAAAAGCACTAGAATAGAGCTTCAAAATCTTCTAGTTGTCATCACTGACATAGTCTGTTGTAAAAACACAATAGTGAATAGGCAAGGACTGGAAAGTTCAAAGTTATCAAACGTCCCTGAGACACTACAAATCATCTCTTTTTAAAAATATGGCTATACAGAGTGAAGTAAGCCAGAAAGAAAAACACCAATACAGTATACTAACGCATATATATGGAATTTAGAAAGATGGTAACGATGATCCTGTGACAGCAAAAGAGACACTGATGTATAGAACAGTCTATTGGACTCTGTGGGAGAGGGAGAGGGTGGGATGATTTGGGAGAATGGCATTGAAACATGTATAATATCATATATGAAATGAGTCGCCAGTCCAGGTTCGATGCACGATACTGGATGCTTGGGGCTGGTGCACTGGGATGACCCAGAGGGATGGTACGGGGAGGGAGGAGGGAGGAGGGTTAACCAATACAATATTGTAAAGTTAAAAAATACAATAAAATAAATATATTATTAAAAAGAAATATGGCCATCAGAGCCTGTGATCCTGATTACCAAGACATCTGTGACTACATAATGCTGGTTATGGAAATTGTTGAAAAGTTATAAATAAATGTTAAGTAATACAGTACAGCTAGTTTCCCAGGTGTTGTTTCTCTTCTCAAGTAAGGATTTGCATGTTGATAATAGCAAAAAACATGAAGCAAGTGACAGCATACAGCCTTCCTGTGGGAGTAAATCTCCAGATATTTCTCACACACATTTGCTTATGTGACTTTACTCTGTTGCTTTTACTCTGTGCATGCTAAATCTCTTCAGTCCTGTCCGACCCTTTGCAACCCTATGGACTGTAGCCCACCAAGCCTCTCTGCCCAAGAGATTCTCCAGGCAAGGATACTGGAGTCGGTTGCCATGCCCTCCTCCAGGGGATCTTCCCAACCCAGGGATAGAAGTGCTTTTACTCTGAAAGTCTCTCAGTCGTGTCTGACTCTTTGTGACTCCATGGACTATATAGTCCATGGCATTCTCCAGGCCAGAATACTGGAGTGGCTAGCCTTTCTCCTCTCCAGGGAATCTTCCCCACCCAGCGATCAAACCCAGGTCTCTTGCATTGCAGGCAGATTCTTTACCAGCTGAGCCACAAGTGAAGCCCTAGAATACTGGAGTGAATAGCCTATCCCTTCTCCAATGGATCTTCCCAACCCAGGGATAGAACTGGGGTCTCCTGCATTGAAGGTGGATTCTTTACCAACTGAGCTATCAGGGAAGCCCGCTTTTACTCTATAAGTCTCTATAACAGTATTATTTCTTGCTTTGTTATTTCTTCTCTCTAATCCACAGCAGTAGTCTGTTTCTTATAAATAATTCAACATCTGTCTGGGCATTTGTTTGCAATATTGTCTTACATGATGTTATGTAGGAAGAGGGAGGCTAGTAATGCTTAAATATAGGGAAGTAACTTTTTTTTCAGTCTTTGATATTCACAAAGTGGTTCTGTCACATCCTTTGTCTGTGAACTTACACTGAACTTTCTCTTCCACAAAATCTGGTTTCATGGACTCAAGCCTGCTGCAAAATTTGATATAACTGCAACTCTATAAGAGGGTCCAGTCTAGTCAGATAGGCCTGCAAAATGATCTACCATATTTTTAATTTCTAGTGACCTTGCATCTATTTATATATTCAAACAGACTTCCAAGGAAGAAAGTCAGATCCATCTGTACACATTATGGGGCAAGTAGAACCTTTTTTCCCCCCAGAAAAATAATGGTGATCAAATGCTCTCTTTGATCAATCTTTGTTGTTGAACAGTCTTGCAGGCTTACTTTCCACGATACATTCTACATATACTTGGAGCTATTGGGAAGATCACCATAATTGCAATGGATGTCCAATCTAAATAGAGTTACGGAAGACAAACTTTGAAAACAGAAAGAAGTCCATTTTAAAGGAAAGAGTAGTAATTACACTTCTCTTGACTGCCAAAAACTAAGCATACACCTTTTCTAAATTATGAAAACCTACTGGAATCCAGGTCAAGTGTCGACTCAGAGCTCTCTCTTCATGCTGTTTTCTCTTCTTGGAATGCTGTTTCCTTCCCATCCACTGTATCCCAACTTCCAGTCTAATCTCACTTCACCCTTAGGATCTTAGCTTCCCTGACATCTCAGAAGAGGCTGAGCGCCCATCTATGTTCACATGGTACTCTCTGTCTCCACCTTGTAGTGCTCTCCCCGCTTTTCCTTCAGTGGTTGATTGATGTCTGCATGCCCCCATAAACAGTAAGAAGCTGTAGGGGAGCAGAATGATATCAGTCTTATTCACCACTGGCTAGCCATTTCAAAGTAATTGTTCAATAAGAATTTGAATGGGTAAATCAATGCATGTGAGTGAAAATAGCAGTATCATTTATGTATTTGTTACTACATGTCAAGCTCTCTGCTGAGTATTTTACATTAGATGGAAAAAAGGAGAGACCTTCAAAAATGAGCACCAAGAACATTAAAATCATCTTCATGAATAGTAGATCTCCTCTTAAGTTATGCATGAAGCTTTTTTGTTTACATAAAATTTAGGGGAAAGTCTCAAAGTCAGTGCTACATGATTTACCTAACTTACAAACCAAGGAGAAACTTAAGTTTTATGGGTAAACTGCCAAAAGCCAAGCTTGGAAGAGACCATCCAGGATAATGTACATTTCACTCAGATTTTCAAATACATATGTGGAACCCAAAAGGGTTAAAAACAAATGCTGTATACTATTTTGTGAACTGCACTTTCCATTCAGCGTATATTGGTCATCTTATTACATCATCAAATGTTCCTTTGCAACATCTTTACAAGTGGCTACAAGAACTCCACTGCATGTGTGTGCCATTGTTTAACTCTTCCTCCAAGATTGGCCAACTTAAATGTTAGGTTACCTCCAATTTTTTTTGCTATTATCAACATGTAGTTAAACCTTTGGGCACTTCTTAATTATTTGCTTGGAATAAATTCACTACATTGATGGGATCAAATTATAGGAACCAATATTTCCAATTGTATTTGAGAAGAACATGGATTCAGATATATTTTATCCAAGCCAGAGAGCATATCCTTCATTTAATTCACAGAGGACAGAGCTAACAAGTTCAAAACATTTAACAGCATTAAAAATATTTAGCATTTTAATTTACTTTCATTGAGTTGTTTTATTATTTCTTCATCTCACCTCAATCAAAGCACCAGAATGTTAGCAAAGTTAAAAGAAATTCTTAACACACCATCTGGGAATGGCAGGACCTTGGTCTGTGGTACATTTCTGACAGTGAATATTTAAAATATTTGTCATGATATTTCTTCTAATTCTGGACAGTTTTTAAATGTATGCAACTGGTAAATTTACAAAGCAATCATGAACTACTCCATTATGTTTCCAAGAATTTCAACTAGACTAGCAAGAATTTTAAAAGGTCAAGACTGAATGCTTTTGATTTCTTACCTCCTAAAAGGCAAATCAGGTCATTTCATGGCTTGTGTGGTCCCAAGAGAAAAGAGTTTCTAAAATTAATATGAAGCCAGTCCTACTATGCGTAACAATGAATAGAATCACCGATTTCATAAATAATAGGACTCAGGGTCTGTGGGAAAGTCAGCTTTGCTGACATTCCTAGAGGAGTGGAAGTTTCTCCAAAATTAATGGTAGAAATAAAAGATAAGGGACCATGATGTTCCCACCTAGAAAAAACCTTAGTGTACAGCAGTGGGCCCCACCCTTTTTGGTACCAGGGACCAGTTTTATGGAAGACAGATTTTCCATGAACCAAGGGGATGTGAGTGATGGGGAACAGCTGTAAATACAGATGAAGCTTCCCTCACTCACCTGCCGCTCACCTCCTGTTGTGTGGTCCGATTCCTAAAAGGTCACATTGCTGGGGCTGGGGAACTCTGTTGTAGAGGATGCATTTCAGCAGTGGTGGTTCTTAAAGGACAACACATCTAGATACTGAAATGCTACAGGACACAGCAAAAAACAGTACAGCTATTGAACTTCATTGAACAACTTTGTCTCAGATAGCTATTTGTGCCATCAGGCCTTCTGGTACGTCAGTCATTACCTTGGAGTGCTTTTTTTAAAAAGGGGATCCCAATCTCAGAAAACCCTAATAGATGCTCAATCTGTAAAACCCTCCCTGCCATCTTTCATCTTGCAAACCTGTATGTTGTCAGATGAATAAACTCAGTGGATAAGACAAAGTCTTCAAGATGTATTTGGATCCCTTACAATAGATATCTGATAGTTAAGGGACCTGGGCGGAGAGGGGGGGGAGAACCCAACAGACAAGAAATGGTCTCAAAAGTTTTATCCCATTTTCATATTTCTAATAAAATTTGGTTTCCAGAGATGATACCAGAAGTAGAGAGGAGGCTTTAACAGTACTCTTGTGGGTTTGGAGTCTTCTGTTTGTTGGTTGGTATTGTTTCAGGTTTGGGGTGTTTTGTTTTGTTCTGCAAGTTCAGGTACTTAATTGTTATTATTCTTCCAAAATAGCAGTTTTTCCTCCTTTAATCTTCTGCTTCAAGTCACTGGACATCATGTTTTGAACAACACCTATCACAGGCCAAAAGCTTTAAGAAATGGACATAGCTCAAACTTGATGAAATGGAGCATTCCCTGGTAGCTCAGCTGGTAAAGAATTCACCTGCAATGCATGAGACCCGAGTTTGATTCCTGGGTTGGGAAGATCCGCTGGAGAAGGGATAGGCTACCCACTCCAGTATTCTAGCCTGGGGAATTCCATGGACTGTATAGTCCATGGGGTCTCAAAGAACAGACACAACTGAGCAACTTTTACAAACTTGATGAAATGGAGCATTAAGACACTAGGAAGTGAATGACCCTCCACCAGTGCTTTTCAGCAGTTTTGCTCCTGATCCACAGGGCTATTCACTCTTTGACTATGGTAGAGATTCTTTGAAGACCCTTCCCTGGTATCCCTATGATAACTAAGTTTCTGAGACATTTGCTCCATTAATTAATGCAACCAAAACAGTAGAGACTGGATCATCCCAGACTTCCAGCCAAACGGAGACTCTTCCCTCTTCTAGGTCACACACACACAAAAGAATAGGAGCAAATGTACACACATGTGAAAATACCCATCAGTTCCAGAATGCCTCACAACAGACTCCCAGTAGGCTGTCTTGTTACTAAAAGATCCCAAGTGGAAAATATAAGAAACAGGTTCAAAAAAAAGGGGGGGGGGTTAAAGTTTCAACCTTTGGAGAGCCAGATCCAGAGAAGTAAACATAATACTGGAATTGTTCAGAGCATGCTGTTTATCTCATGGGTTGGCACAGAGACCAAGGAAGATCTGACCTGGGAATCTCAGGAATGCTGTATCTCAGACTTATGGATGCACTTGGCAGAGAGCCCAAAATTCATGAAGGTTCTATTGTCACTATCATGATCTCACTGTGGGAAGACTCAATGTTAGGCCAGGTGCCATGTTCCAAATAAAAAATAAAAAGTATGTTCCTCTAAGCTAGCTGTGTAGACTTCTTTGGACCATGCTATGCCCCAACCCAGAGAATTATGATCAGTTTAGCAGACCAGGAATAGCTCATTTTCCAAACTGGTTGAATTCTAACAGAATTTCCTAAAGGATAAGAAGGAAATATGCTCCGTTTCCCTGCAAACAAAGTAGACTGAGGAAGGATGAAAAAGCATTCAAGAGTGAGTCTTAGCACACAGAGAAATTAAAGAAACATGTAGGTGAAGATAAAGGCATTTCTAGATGTGAGGTAGAATCTCGGGGTGCAGATGAAAGAAATGTTTAGAATTAGGGTATCCACAGGCCAGGTACATCATGCTTCCACCTGTTCTGCAACTCAGTAAATGTTTATTGCCTTGAATTAATATGCTTCTTAGTTCAACAATGTAGTCCAGCGCCTAATTAGTTAGTCCATGCAAGCTCTCAGAATGAAGATCATTCGTAATACCTTCATTTTATATTTGGACAACCAGAGACATGAAATGGTTAAATGACATCCTCAGGTCACCCTGAGAGTTAGAGACAGAGCCAAGACGAGAACCAGATGCACACCCACCCACTAACCACCACTCAACTGGTCAGCCACTGAGGAGGCCACTTGCTGAGGAGGCAGGAATTCAAGATAAATGGAATTTGAGGTGGAGGCTCAGGGAATTTACAGTTCCCTCAACAGATGAAGAAACTTGAGATCAACTCATCAGACTCTCTAAGGGGCTGGCTCAGGAAACTGGAACTTCCAAGGTCAAGTGATAAGTTATGGAGGAAAAGCACTAAGATGGCATAAGGAAGACTAACTGAGGAGTGGCAAGGCCCCACAGGAAGGGCATGAGCTCTGGAGGCTCTGAATCCAACAGTACCACACACAAGCTGGAACAAAAAGCAATGTACTAACCTCTCGAAAACACAATGTCCTCATTTGCACAAGGAAAACTGTAATGGCCATCTTGCAGAGTTGATATGGATACTGAAGATTTTATATAAGCCCCTAATATGCAGACTCTTGAGAGTCCCTTGGACTGCAAGGAGATCCAACCAGTCCATTCTAAAGGATATCGGTCCTGGGTGTTCATTGGAAGGACTGATGCTAAAGCTGAAACTCCAATACTTTGGCCACCTCATGCGAAGAGTTGACTCACTGGAAAAGACTCTGATGCTGGGAGGGATTGGGGGCAGGAGGAAAAGGGGACGATAGAGGATGAGATGGCTGGATGGCATCACCAACTCGATGGACGTGAGTCTGAGTGAACTCCGGGAGTTGGTGATGGACAGGGAGGCCTGGTGTGCTGCGATTCATGGGGTTGCAAAGAGTCAGACACGACTGAGCGACTGAACTGAACTAAACTCAATATGGAGACTAATCCGGGCTCTCCTGGTGGCTCAGTGGTAAAGAATCCACCTGCAATGCAGGAGATGTAAGAGACTCAGGTTTGATTCCTGGGTTGGGAAGATCCCCTGGAGGAAGGCATGGCAACCCACTTCAGTATTCTTGCCTGCAGAATCCCATGGACAGAGGAGCCTGGCAGGCTACAGTCCATGGGGTCACAAAGAATTGAACACGACTGAAGAGACCAAGCATGATCATGGAGACTAGTCCATAATAGGCACTCAGGGGCAAACCGACAAACAAAATGGTTACAGCCATGGTTCCACAAAGAACAGCAGAGGTTCATACATTTAGAGGACCTGGAAAGGTTTCCACCGACTTGATGAAAGGAAATATAAAATCACTAGTAAACACATGGGCAGGGCATTCAATCTGCAGATCACAAGGATAATTTTTTCAGTATGAGAGAAATGCTGTCCAGCAGATTAAGAGCAGACGTCATCCTGGAGTGCTGCCCTTGACACAGGGCAGGCTGCCTTTCATTGTCTGTTCCCCTCCCTCTCACTCTCTCAGTTATGGCTTTCTATATATGATGCGCATTAAATACACCACATACTGCATGGTGGTGTAGTCACAAACCATACAGACTCCATTTTTACTACAGATTCCCAAGATTAAGGGCAGAGGTAATAGGTGCTTAAATTTGCCCAAAGACTTTAAAAAAAAAAAAAAAAAGAGGGGGTTAAATTACTTACTGCTGCATCTAATTATGGTAGGATTTGTGACAGAACTGGCAAGTGAAAATGCATTTGGGGGTTCTCACCTTCCAAACCCAAATTCCATGAAACCAGCATGGTGAGCTGCAATTGGAATTTTATCTGACAGTATAATGGTTGATATTATTTATAGCTCTGTGTCAAAGAGAAAGCATCCCCTTTTCACATGGAACTGATTTCAAAGGGGGTTACACTACTGAGGGAGACATACTCCAGTAATCTGGACCTGGGAACCTTCGACACTGCAGATGTTAAACAGTATCTGGGTTGAAAGAACTTCAGAAGTCTGCTGATAGCCTTGAAATATGCACCAGTGACATCTCTCTCATAACCCTGAAGGTAGTCCAGGTGCCATTTAAAGGCCTGCAGTTACAGAGTGCACTTAGAATAGTTTAAGAATTACCTGCAGAGAAAGAAAGAAGAAAACACGAAGAAAAACAAAACAAAACCAAAGACGGTGAAAACAATCCACTTCTATAGCAAGTTTACAATCTTGCAACTTTCTCAGTCTTTTGGGTTGATCTAAGCCAGAAGACTTTGGATTGAGAAAAGCCAGGAATATAAAAGCCAGGGTAGGCTTTAAATTAAATTTACCAATTTATGGTTTCCTTTAACATGATCAAAGCTAAATTTTCACAGGGAAGTTTTCTCAGTAATAAAGACAAGCCATTCTATCTTCAAAGATATTTTCATGTCTGTTCAACAGTTTTGAATGCACAGTACCCTGTTTTCTTCAAGATTAAATTTCACATTTGTAAATTTTGATCAACAAACTAGCGCTAGTTTCCCAGATTCATGCTGGATCCTGAAAGGCCTAGGAGGATACTGTGAAGTTAGGGAAGTTTGTAAGGGCTCTGTCTTCTCTTCCTTCTCTGAAACGTTGGTGTTTCACTCAGCTCCATCTTTCCATCTTCCACCCTCTTCTTATCTTACTTCTCATATATCCAAATACCTACAGGACATCTCTGCCTGGATATCCTGTTCTCAAATTCATCATGCACATTAGTGAGCTTGTCTTCTCTACCAAATATACTCCTTTTCATTTTCTTTTATTGGTGCCAAGATTTATCCAGTCACTCAGCCCAGAAATCTGAGCATAATATAAGCATACAAAAAGAAAGGAAAGGGGTTAAAAGAAAAAATGCAGAGGAGACTCCAAAGACAGTAGCACTTTATTGCAGGGTAGGAACTTCAAGAGGCATTCCAAGTGGCATAATGTTATTATAGAGTCACCAAAATGAGAAAGAGCATAGCATGTGTATTATTAGTCAGGATAGGATGGGCTCTTGCTGAGATAATAAGCAAACCCCATAATCACAATGGCTTGTCTTCTCATTAAAAGAAAAGGTACAATTCCAGTTGGTTAGGTTTTCTGAAACAGACACTCAGGATGCAGTCTGTTTCTACCTTGCAAACCACTATTCAGCACTTTCTGAATGATAGACAAGAGAGAATGACTACCACGAATTCAGACTCTGTCTTAGCTTCCTTGAACCAGAAGTATCATATCCCTTCTGCTCACTAGTCTGTGGTCAAGAATTTGGTCATTGTTCCAACCTAACTGAGAAATAGGTTCTCAGCTGCCCAGGAAAACGAAATTAGATGAACACAGCATTGTTTTCAAAACCATGTGCTTAGCAAACCATAGGAAGACTGTCATATGTGGAAGTCAATGGTGTTGGTGAGGATAATAAGTCTTGTGGGGAAAGGGTGTGTAGACAATGCCAGAAGAGATAGGAAAGTAGGTAAAGTCAGAGCCAACATAACTAGAAGGACTAGGTGGGATTTAGAGCCTGAGTTCTATGCTGTGGATAATGGGATTTTAAAGGTGGGACTTATGCTAAGACACAGAGATAGGGGTCAATGGAAAATCCTAGAGCTAAAATTTCTCAACTTGAGACACCCCAAGGAAAGGGCCAGCTCCTGCTCCCAGGGCCTGCCTGAGGTTCCAATTGCTTTAAGAGTCAGTGGTAGAACTTTCCTGGTGGTCCAGTGGTTAACACGCTGAGCTCCCGATAGAGGGGGGCCTAGGTTTGATTCCCAGACTTCCCCACTAACACCTCCCTTCTCTGCTGTATCCCAGTTCCTATTGCAGGCTGACCTTCCTGTTCTATCTGGGCTCAGTCCGACTTTCTTTTTGCCTTAGATGAATGTGGTTTCTTCCCTCCTTCACTTCTGATGGAACTCCACCTCCAGAAGCATGTATTTCAGCTGACTGCCACTCTGTTTTACACTCAGCTGTCTTCTGCCAGTCTTGTCCAGTCATAATACAAAATAACAGTAACAATAAATATTGAGTGTTTAATACATGCTTTTCATTGTATAAGCATTTTATGCTTATGATCAGATACTGTGGATAATATATGCAACCACCACATATTAATATATATTAGTATATATTATACATGATTAATATTCAATTATATTACAATATCATATTTTATATATGTGTGAACAAATAAATAAATAAAATTTCATTCTCAGACCGCCATGAGGTAGGTGGTATTATTAACTCCTATTGTTATCCAGATGAAGAAACTGAAGCAAAAGCAGTTAACTTGCCACATTCATGCAGATTGAAAGTGGTCAAACTGGAATTTTAATTCAGGATATCTGTTTTTTTAACCGCTACTCTTCATACTACTGCTAAATAAAAGATGATGGAGAGGATGTGAGACAGAGACAAGACGGCTTGATAATCTTAAAAAAAAAAAAAGAAAAATGTGAGGAGCAGTGACCAGCCCTGTGAAGGCAGAAGAGTCTCTCCATCAAAGAGAACTACAAAGGAGGAGGGGCCACCAGAGGATAAAAAAGTCTCCAATTATTAACACAAGAGGTATTTGTTTTCTTAAAAAGGGGCAAACTCCTGGAGAGAATAATGCCTGAATTTTTATCAATGGAATTTCACAGACCCTGGCAGGTGGGTGGCAGGGAGTTTGAGCCCCTCAAATGACAGCTCCCAGGCCCTGCCTCAGAAAAGTCCATTCGTCTTGGCAAGCCCCTCCCACGCACGCACAATGTGCGGCCTGGAGCCGGCTTGGGGCTGGACATCTTGTCAGCCCAGCACACAAAATAAGAACTGTTTTCTTTCCACGCAGCTGGTGCACCCTTTCAGCCGGTCCCAGCTGCCGGGAGTCGCGCACCCGGCGGGCCACGCCCCTAAATGAATATTCATGACTGCGCTCAGAGACCCGGATTGAAAGCGTTTAAGGGGATTAGAAAGAAAAAGCGTGGAAGCAACCAAAAGTAAGCTTTTAACTGTGTATTCAGTGCTTTGCTGCCTAACTTTTATCCAGGTAAAACCTCTGTGTTAACAACAGACCCCTCTCTCATAGGGTCCTGGCAGGTGTATCAGTTTGCAGGGCCAATGATCTGTTGGGCTTTCCCAAGTGGCTCAGGGGTAAAGAGTTCGCCTGCCAAGCAGATGTGGGTTCAATCCCTGTGTTAGGAAGATGTCCTGGAGAAGGAAATTGCAACCCACTCCAGTATCCTTGCCTGGGGAATCCCACAGAAAGAAGAGCCTGGCACACTACAGTCCATAGCGAGGAAAAGAGTCCAACTAGTCTTAGTAACTAAAACAACAATGACCTATTGACAGTTGTATGGGTGTCAGGCTATGTCATAGGCTAGTAACTTTTCAATAAACTTGTAAAATATATACACTCTTAAGTCTAGTTGGGGCATAGGAAATTAACCATACCTGCAACCTACTCCAGTATTCTTGCCTGGAAAATCCCATGGACGGGGGAGCCTGGTGGGCTGCAGTCCATGGGGGTCGCTAGGAGTGGGGCACGACTGAGCGACTTCACTTTCACTTTTCACTTTCATGCATTGGAGAAGGAGATGGCAACCCACTCCAGTGTTCTTGCCTGGAGAATCCCAGGGACGGCGGAACCTGGTGACCTGCCGTCTATGGGGTCGCACAGAGTCGGACACGACTGAAGCGACTTAGCAGTAGCAGTTACTACTGAACCCAAGTTTGGCTGCTCACTGCTCATAAGCCACTAATTCAAGAGGCAAGAGTCAATAGAAAAGAAAGGTCCTTTAATTAGAAAAGCTGGCAATCTGGGGAGATGGTGGCAGCCTGTCCAGAGGCCAGCTCCAAAGATTCTGCTCAGCCACGACCGTTTTTAAAGGGAAAAATGGGGTGGTGGGGAACGGGGTGGTGAAGAATCTCTGTGAATCATTGAGGCAAGAGGTTTGGTTCTGTACCTTCCTGGATTTCATGCAGATTGGCGGGCTCTCTCTTTAGATGTTATCTTTCCTGCATGACTGCCTGCAAGATTGCTTAGTGAGAGCTGTTGGGAGCAGAGAGCTAGTCATTTTTTTAAACTGTTTAATTCTTCATGCTTGCTTCTTTTTAATCTGGGAAAGAAATCAACAGGTTAGGCAAGACATGGTCTGCATACAGGAGAGACTGTATCAGGAGTTAGGTTAAATTGCCTAGTGGTCCCATTCCTGTAATCAGGTTCTTTTAAAGGTAGAGGGGAACAGAAATGGGCAAACAGGAAAGGGGCAGAAGAGCAGCTTTCAGTTCCTGACTGGCAAATGTCATTTGTATGGGGTTAGGGGCTAAGGTCCATCTTCTGTAATTTCTTCATGCTTACATAGGGTGCCATACTCTCAGAGTGGAAGATGTCAACATGTAGCATCTCTCTGCTGACAATTTTAGTTGCCCACTTACGTAGACAAGCAGAGCAGGTTGCAATTATTTTGATGCCCATAGAGATACAGATTATTATGAGCAATAATATTAATCCCTTTCTCGTAAGGTCAGTTGTTGGAATTGTACTAGCCATGGGTTCAATACTGCTTAAGTTGGAACAGCTTACATCATGGCTTCAGTCTGGTCATCATGCAGTTAATTTTTTTTTTAATCTTTTTTGTTTTCTGGTGGCACTTTATAGTATCTGTAAAGCAACTCATTTGAAAAGATCCTGATACTGGGAAAGATTGAAGGCAGGAGGAGAAGGGGACGGCAGAGGATGAGATGGTTGGATCGCATCACCAACTCAATGGACATGAGTATGAGCATCCAGGAAACGGTGAAGGACAGGGAAGCCTGGCGTGCTGTAGTCCATAGGGTTGCAGAGTCGAACACGACTGAGGGACTAACAACAACAAAAGCAACTCAGGAATGTGCAACAGACACTAAGTCTGTGATTCTACCGTCCTAATCATTAACTGCTTAGTTTTATATCTGGGGAGGACCCTGCAGTTTTCTGCTTGATTCCATATCTATTAATACTCATATTTGGCTCATTATTTTTATTGACAGAGAAATTTCCTAGCACAGATTATCTGAAAGAGTAGGTAGTGCCCAAATGCATTTCATTGACTTGTAATACAAAGTGGGCTTTGGGGAAAGTGCATTCACCGTCTTTTGTTGTTGTTGGGGCCATAAGATTTCACTTTAGAATTCACTTAACAGAAATGGCTGGAAACTTTGTTGAGTGCATCTGTTCCATTAATCCCTCCATTAAGAGAGACTCTGCTTTTTACCTACAAATTGGAAATGGAAGAAATAACATTATTGGGAGGAAATAAAAAAGACAAGGAAATACGGTATGAAAGCACTTAGCTACTTTTAAGAAGGGCAACCCGCCCCCCTCCAGCTCCACTTGCATCCCAGACAACTGTACACATATGCAGATGTAAGGGTAGAACCACTGCGAGCAGCTGTGAGATCTTATGGGAAGTAGATCAGGGACAAATGACACACAGAAATGTCCCAGTAATCGTGGATTCTGGAAATTATAGATTGATAAACTTGCCACTAATCCTCAGCAAAGTTCCAGATTGGATAGTTAAGCAGGCATCTAGTGAGCACTTTAAAACAGATGACCACTAAGAAAACAAGAGTTCACCAAGAACTGGTCAGGAAAAAGTTTATTTTCTTTTGATTTATGTATTTAAATGAAGTACTTGACTAGAACCAGAATGCCAAAAATAACATCTTGACAAAAATGACAGCCTGTTTATCTCCTCCCACATTTTTTCCTCCTGTGATAGATTCAGGTTTCAAAACTATCAAATTGAACATTTGGCAGCCAAAAGAAAATAGACTCTAGAGCTAGAAAGAACTGAGTTTGAGTTCAGGTTCTGCAACTTACTAGCTCTGTAGCATTGGGCATCTCTGAGTCTCAGTTTTCACAACTGCTAAATTGGAATAAATATTTACTTCATAGATATGAAAGAAAACACAATACAGCATGCAACACAGGTATTCAAGAAAGGACAGTTATTATTAAGATACAATTTGAAAGGTAAAAAGTCAAATATGAACTCAGGAAAAAAATAAAAAGAATTTTTTTATATTTACTGTAATCTCAGTGTGAAATAACCAAGTAACATGTTTCAGGTACAGATGAAAGCTTGTTAATGTAAGTATGTGTAAGTCAGTAAGAAAGAGTCCAATTAATTCCAATTGGTCGGATCCTGTCTCTAAAATTCTATGTCCCTTTCTGAGTAGCATACTTGAAAGGTAGCAAGGAAAAATTAAACAACATCCAGGATGGTGGAGACCCAGAAACCACAATATATGAAAACTAATTGAAAAAAAATGGTGGTGTTTACCTAGGAGAAGAGATCAAGTAATAGCTATCTTCTCATATTTGAAGAGCTATAATGGGAATAGGGTATTAACTTGGTTGTCCAGTCCAAGTAGTAGAATCGGGACAAATGATTGGAAGTTGCAGTGATAGATTTTGGACTCAACATGTAAACTATTCAACAACGCAATGAGCATTCTTAAAAATAGCAAGCTCACAATTACTGAAAGTATCCTGTAGTGGGTAGAAGAGAGTACTCAAAGATAGTGTAAAAGAAATTATTGTGTTGGAAAAGAAAGTGGCCTGGTCTTAGATTAGACTTAATAATATACCATATATATGCCTCCACCCTGACCATGGCAGGCGTGACTAATCAATGAAAGCTCTTTTTCTCCACTGAGCTAAGCTCAGCCTAGCAATCCTTTTCAGTGTAGTGCTCCAAGACCATCACCACCATTTCATCAGAGTTGACAGAGTTGACAGCCCACCCAATCCAGATGATCCCTTAGAGTCTATAAAATTCTGTAACTTAAAAATTTCCCCTATAGTATAAATATAAAATATGTCTGTAACTTGGAGGTGAGCTACAGTTAAATGCAAAAAATATTTCCAGATAACTGTGTGTATTTTTAATGTTTGTAGATGCACCTTTGTGTGTGCATATATATGTGACAGTACCTAGATGCATTGGCCCAACCCTAAAACAGGAATCCCATGAGGGAAATAACTATGCACCAGAGCCTTTAATAGTGAATCCCAATAGGGAGATGCCAATAGTTAATGACACTGCTTTATGAATACCCACCCATTTCTTCTGTACAAAATTCAAAACTTTTCTTACCCTGTCCCACGCCCTAAAATTTTCAAATTCATTTTTCAAGTTGTAAGTTTTTGAACATCAAGGACAAGTTGATATTTAAAAAAAAAGAGAGAGAGAGAGAATTTGAAGGGTTGGAAGAGATAGGGCTGGGATACTTAGCAAAACTTCAAGAAAAGGGAGCATTATACTAATAAATAGAACTAACCAAAGAGAGGTCAATGAGGACTAACGTACAATGTCCAAAGATATAGCAAACTTAGTTTTAATTGTTGTTTAGCCCAGGCTAATGAATGGACAACAGGAACCTCCTGAAAGGGGCAGCAGTTGAAGCCAGGTGAGTGGCAGCTCTAATTTTGGCTCCCAAGCTAGAAATTAAGAGAAACACTGAAGCCACTCTAACTCCCAAGGAGAGGGACAAAGGTTCAAAGACAATCAGTTAGTGAAAGGATAATCTTTTCAATAAATAGTGCTACAACAATTGGATCCTTGCATGCTCAGTTATGTCTGATTCTTTGTGACCTCATGGATTGTAGCCCACCAGGCTCCCCTGTCCATGGGATTTCCCAGGGAAGAATACTGGAGTAGGTTACCATTTCCCTCTCCAACAACATGTTGGATGTCTATATGTAAAAACTAAAACCTCTCATCCCATATCTCTCACCATATTTCACAAATTAATTAAAAATAAATCATAGACCTAAATATAAAACTTAAAACTATAAACCTTCTTGAAGTTTTCTTTCTCAAAAAGATTAAGTATGAAGTGAAGTCGCTCAGTCGTGTCCGACTCTTTGTGACCCCATGGACTGTAGCCCACCAGGCTCCTCCATCCATGGAATTTTCTAGGCAAGAGTACTGGAGTAGGTTGCCATTTCCTTCTCCAGGGGATCTTCCCAACCCGGGGATTGAACCTGGGTCTCTTGCATTGTGGGCAGACGCTTTACCATCTGAGCCACCCAGGAAATCCCCCCAAAAGATTAAGCTATTCCAATTTTAAGAGCGTGTCCATTTATATGTGTGTGTGTGTGCGCGTGCACACACGCGTGCACGTGCATGCACATGCATATGTAAATAAGAGTATATACCGGTGGGATGCAAATATCCAAAAATGATGAAGGTTGCATCCACCACTACCCTTTGCCACATCACCTCCAAGGGCTGGGGAGGGTAGTCTAGCCCCATCCAGGCAGTTCAGTTCAGTTCAGTCACTCAGTCGTGTCTGACTCTTTGTGACCCGGTGGACTGCAGCACACAGTCCTTCCAATGAATATTCAGGACCAATTTCCTTTAGGATTGACTGGTTTGATCTTGCAGTCCAAAGGACGCTCAAGAGTCTTCTCCAACACCACAGTTGAAAAGCATCAATTCTTTGGCGCTCAGCTTTCTTTACAGTCCAACTCTCACATCCATTCATGACTACTGGAAAAACCATAGCTTTGACTAGACCTTTATTGGTAAAGTAATGTCTCTGCTTTTGAATATGCTATCTAGGTTGGTCATAGCTTTTCTTCCAAGGAGCAAGCATCTTTTAATTTCATGGCTGCAGTCACCATCTGCAGTGATTTGTAGCCCAAGAAAATAAAGTCTGTCATTGTTTCCATTGTTTCTCCGTCTATTTGCCATGAAGTGATGGGATGTTTAATGCAGAATTCTAGTCTCAGGAGGAAAGTCAGCATGTAAACTAGGAAACTCTACTGGAACCCTGTCATGTGGGTGTGGGAAATTGGAGAAAAGTGAGAGGAAGCTGCTGTCTGCAGCCCAGAACTTCCCATCTCCCAGGATCTTGAGTCTAGAAGACAAGAACATGAATCCTAGATGCCTCTAGTCAATGCTTGTGTGGCTGCTTTTCAGCAGCCTGGCCTGATAGAGTGGGCTCAGCTGGGCAGGTCAGAACTTGAGAAGTAAAGCTATCAGTACCTGCAGCTAAGTGAGCTGAAGAAGGCAAGAGATGGGGAAGGTGTGCACTGCTCATCTCTCATCTTAAATTCCTGGACATTAGATTATGACACCAGTTACAACATCTTCCTTTATCAGGATCAAACTCTAATATGTCAAGAATTATAAAACAGGTATTTAACAAATACTGCCAGGGAACTTCCATTCCACCAGCTGATTTTCTAAGAATGTAACAAATAAAATATACCATCTTTCTTAACCCATAAAATTCTCATAAAGATGACACACTGTAAAGTTTAAAAGCATTAGCTATGGTGTTATGTTGCCTGGGTGTGAATCCCAGCTCTGTCTCTGATTAGATGTGTAAGCTTGGCCTGGTTTCTTAAGCTCTCTGAACCTTAGTTTATTCTTCTGCAAAATGTGGATGATTCAAAAAAAAAAAAAAAAAAACTCTCCCAGAGATAGAAGATGTTCCTTGTGAATGTGTTTGTTTTATGATGCATTTAGCACAGATTAAGTACTCAGAGTTACAGAGTTGGAGGGATCTTAAAGATATCTAAAACCTCTTATCTGCTGCATTAATAGAGCAAGGCCCCCAAACACTGGTGACCCCCAATGCCCCATAGCTAAACTAGGACACATACCTACCTGCCTTTCAGAGACTGAAGTACTGTCATTTTTTATTTCAGTTTCCTTTCCTCCCTTGGTGGTTGGGATCATTTTCCTAGTACCTCCTCTTCTTATGCCAGGCTTAGAACAACTTGCACCATATTTCACTCTGATTTTCCACGGCTTCACTGTGACCCTGCATTCTTTTCGCACTCCTACATTGTGAAAAACTGAACACCATCTGTCATTTGATCAGTGCACAACAGTCCCTTAAGAGCTTAGTAAATGCCTTTTCTATGAAGCATCCTTTCCTTTTAAGCATAATGCAATGTTATAACTTAACTTTCAAGATCCACTCAGGAGAGAAGGGATAATAAAACAGGTCCATACATAAGCATTCTCCCCCTGGGCAGCCTTGACTATAAATACACCAGGATGCACCCTTCTTGAGCTAACAACAAATTACTTAATGATCTTCCAGGCTTTTAAGTGCCTTCTCTTAGAAATAAAAGATGGTGTGTTAGTTTCTACATTATCTGTTCATATAATGGCCATAAGCTGTTATTCCAAGAATATCGTCTAGCCGCCTGAACTGATTCAGGTGGAAATCTCCTTTGCCCTCCTGTTTTCTCAAATCTATAGGGTAGAGTGACATAAACTACAGCAGCAGGTTTTACTAATAACAGCTCACCAGAAGGACAACGCTATTTGGAAATTAGGTCACATCTTAGGGCTTTCTGCCAGACTCACACACAGGAATAGTAACATCATTGCCAGAAGAATCTTTGAACACAAAGCACAGTGACAGATAATGTTCTCCTGGGAAATGCCGAACAGCTAGATTCCTTATAGGTTCTCTTGGGGCAGACGTTTCCTGACGAAAATAAAGGGGTTGACGGGAATGCTTTCAATGCCTGCCTGTCCAAATACACTACTCCTCTGTCCATTTCCTTATTATATTTCTATTCCCTGTGCCTAAAATGCCTGGCTCAGAGTTGGGATTAAAATGTGTGGAACGGAGAAATGAACCATCTATTATCTTTCTCTTTGTCTGTCATCCCATCACCGTATCGCCTCAGAGAAACATAAATAAGGACAAGCTTTCCCAGTGAAGAGTCAGACTCTCCTCCGGGTTCTGTTCCTGATGTTTGTGGGACATTTGATGGGGGAATCATGTTATCAAATGGCCTGTTGAGTGCTCAGCACACTGTCCTTGTCATACCGCTTGTCCGTACTACCTTGGAGAGATGATGAGTTTAAAATCCCACTCCAGGTAACACCTGGGAGGGAGGATGCTAGAGCTGTAGCATCTCAGGTCTCACCCCAGAATCCACATTTGCACTTTCATGGGGTCTCCACAAGACTCATGCACACATTTAAGTTTGAAAAGCATGAATGTAAAGCCTGCTCGAATGGTGGGCCCACTGAACACTAACTGCCTGCCAATTTCTTGAGAGGCATAGCCTCAGAGTGCATTTCAAGAAGTAGGTTCTTTCCAGAAAGGAAAGAAAGACAAGGAGCCCACCAGACTTAGAGTGCTTGCAAATTGACAATAGTCATCAGATACATGGCAAGGGACAGAGCCTCTGCTTCAAGGGACCGAGGCTCACAGTGGGCCCAGGCAAGCAAGCAATATATTTGTTTCCGTACATCTCAGCAAGACTTTGAAACTACCCAGGGCCTTTTGCTATTTTTCTTCTGTGTGTTTCATAAAAACTGTTGCCAAAGCATTTCAAAACTTAAAATTACAACTGATTGCCTAGTTGTCTATTAAAAGAATAAAGCTCCTTGGGGGACACAAATTTTCATTCCAGAAGAAATCAATAGAAAGTTTTAATCTGTCAGTGATAAATCATTGTATGTATTGATTTCCACGGCTTTTAGGGCTCTTAGTGGTAACAGGGGAAAGGCTAATCTTTCTGGAATATGTGTGCACTTGGAGCATTGCCCCAGGGAGCGGGGAGCTTGCCTGTTAGTCAAGAGTGTGTTATAAACAAATTATAGGCAAAAATTCCTTTAACGTGATAGAATTCTCCATTTCAGCTACTCTTTAGCATTTGTAAGGCAGACAATATGAAGGATGGAACAAATGTTTAACAGCCATCTGCTTTGCATGTACAATTGGACAGAGCAATTCACATGCAGCATGATACTTCAGTCTTTCTTTTCAAATACTGCCAGCAGTGTTGTTCATTGAAACCCTCCCCTTCAGTCAAACTGGAAAAAAACGTGCCACACCACTATTCTACTGGTTCTGTCTTATGAGACTGATACATAACTGATAAAGAATGAGAGAATGTACTGGAAACATCTAGATATACGTTCCTTTGGAGATTGAATTTCACCTCCATATATTTACCCATGGAGTTCCTGCTGCCCACATGCTTCCCCCACTATCTCCACCATTTAAAATCCTACTTACACTTAAAATTTTTTTATTGGAGAATAATTGCTTTACAATAGTGTGTCAGTTTCTGCTGTACAATGAAGTGAATCAGCTAAATGTATACATGCATCCCCTCCCTCTTGGTCCTCTCTCCTACCCCACCCCATCCCAACCATCTAGGTCATCATTATTCTTCATAGTGTTCCTCTGTGTTCCGTTCTCAGAGCTCTTAGAGCTCTCTTTGCTTCCTTTGTGTTCCCATAACAAGTTATGTGATCTTCTAGTACACCATGGAACTCTTTCTACCTTACGTTATAGTTACCTGACATGCATTATTCCTGCTGCTACACTGTGTGCTTCTTTAGAGACACATCTTATTAATCTTTGTGGATTTCCATCTACCACAATGCTTGACACATTGTGTGTAGTCCCTAAGCAGATTTTGATTTGAACAAATGAAGGTTTATTGAGTTCTCATTATCCAGGGTCTCATAGACTAGTGTGACCGCAGAGCAATCAATATAGAAAAGCAAGTATTAGGGGACAAGCAATGGGACTATACTAAGGTCTTAATTCTCTTTGTCACCCAGTCAGCAAATATTTAATAAGCACCTATTGCATACTTGGAAAGAGAAAATTCTAAAACAAGGAGAAGAAAGTTACAATCAGGTTATGAAGACACAATATTCAGGGCAAGTAAAAGGCAAAACTATGAGGCAGAAGTTTAATCCACCACCATCAGAGGGAAGGGGACATCAGCTATCCCCCTCCCTCTAGTTTCCTGCTGTCTTCATTTTCTCATCTCTTTTGCTAGGTCTCTGTATGTGCATCTAGTGTAATTCTTATCACTCTATATTATCATCAAGTCCAGAAATTAAGTTTGAGCCTGGGCCATAGTTGAGGGTCATGTATGTCTATTCTCCACTAATGACCCAAGAACCAGGCTTGAATTCTTACAGAAAGAATCTGACAGAGAATTTGAAAAGACTGTGATCACCAAGGACTTGGGAACAGAAAGGGCATTAGAACCCAGAAAACAAAATGTAGCTCCCGGTGAGGGGAGGGGCATTCACCACTGGATAGCAGTGAAATGTGGAATAAAGGACTAATTTAGTTTGGCATCATCCATTCATTTTGTTCATGTATGTCTTGTTTATATGAGCTGCTAGTATCCGGCACTGTCTTGGACCCAAAGAATACAGCGCTGAAGAAAAAGGACAAAACCCCTGCCTTCTTGGAGCTTATTGTTGCTATGATGACCAAGGATTACCATCTGCAGAAATTTATGCTCTTTTTTATGTTTATTTATTTTTTATTAGACTTTTTACTTTGTATTGGAGTATGGCCAAATAACAATGTTATGATAGCTTCAGGTGGACAACAAAGGGACTCAGGCATACATATATATATACGTATCATTCTCCTCCAAACTCCCCTCCCGCCTAGACTGCCACATGTAACACTGAGCAGAGTTCCATGTGCTATACAGTAGGTCCTTGCTGGTTACCAATTTTAAATTTAGCAGTGTGTACTTATCCATTCCAAGCGCCCTAACTGTCCTTTGCCCCATCCTTGGCCCCTCCCCCAGCAAGCATCAATTTGTTCTCTAAGTCTGTGAATCTGCTTTGTAAAGAAGTTTATTTTTATCATGTCTTTTTAGATTCCGCATGTAAGGGATATCATATGATGCATAGAAATTTATTTTCTTTTAAAATCTACTGCTGAAAATGAGGGGCAACTGGCTGAGCTTGAGAAGAAAATATGGTCTCAGCCACTCTCTTCTTCCATTTTTCTCCTATAGTTTAGCTATTCATTTGCTTAATGAATTAAACTTCAGTTCAGTTTCTCGGTCATGTCTGACTCTGTGACCCGATAGACTGCAGCACACTAAGCTTTTCTGTCCATCACCAACTTCCAGAGTTTGCTTAAACTCATGTCCATTCATGAACTCATGTCAGTGATGCCATCCAACCATCTCATCCTCTTTCATCCCCTTCTCCTGCCTTCAATCTTTCCCAGAATCAGGGTCTTTTCCAATGAGTCAGTTCTTCGCATCAGGTGGCCAAAGTATTGGAGCTTCAGCTTCAACATCAGTCCTTCCAATGAATATTCAGGACTGATTTTCTTTAGGATTGACTGGTTTGATCTCCTTGCTCTCCAAGGGATTCTCAAGAGTATTCTTCAACACCACATTTCAAAAGCATCAATTCTTTGGCCCTCAGCATTCTTTATGGTCCAACTCTCACATCCATCATACATGACTACTGGAAAAGCCATAGCTTTGACTACACAGACCTTTGTTGCTAAAGTAACGTCTCTGCTTTTTAATATGCTGTCTAGGTTTGTCACAGCTTTTTTTCCAAGGAGCAAGCATCTTTTAATTTCATGGCTACAATCACTATCCACAATGATTTTGGAGCCCAAGAAAATAAAATCTCTCACTGTTTCCATTGTTTCCCCATCTATTTGCCATGAAGTGATGGGACCAGATGCCATGATCTTAGATTTTTGAATGCTGAGTTTTAAGCCAACTTTTTCACTCTCCTCTTTCACTTTCATTAAGAATCTCCTTAGTTCCTTTTCACTTTCCGCCATAAGGGTGGTGTCATCTGCATATCTGAGGTTATTGATATTTCTCCTGGCAATCTTGATTCCGGCTTGTGCTTCATCCACTCTGGCATTTTGCACCATGTACTGTGCATATAAGTTAAATAAGCAGGGTGAGAATCTACAGCCTGATGTACTCTTTTCCCAATTAGGAACCAGTCCGTTGTTCCATGTTCGGTTCTAACTGTTGCCTCTTAGCCTGCATAGAGATTTCTCAGGAGGCAGGTCAGGTGGTCTGGTATTCCCATCTCTTTAAGAATTTTCCACAGTTTGTTGTGATTCATACAGTCAAAGGCTTTAGCATAGTCAATGAAGCAGAAGTAGATTTTTTCTGGAATTCTCTTACTTTTTCTATGATCCAGTGGAAGTTGGCAATTTAATCTCTGGTTCCTCTGCCATTTCTAAATCCAGCTTGAACATCTGAAAGTTCTTGGTTCATGTACTGTTGAAGTGTGGCTTGGAGAATTTTGAGCATTACTTTGCTAGCGTGTGACATGAGTGCAATTGTGTGGCAGTTTTTCTCCTGTTTTAGCTCTACATTTGCTTACTGAGTTAAACTTGTGTCTTCCTTTTTGAAGCAGGTCAGTCTGGAAAACAGTAAGAATTCTCTACTCTGAATGGTTCTACAGATACTGACTGCCAGTCAGGCTACATACTACAGAGATTTATCCCCAGTTAAATTGTTTTTTAGAGTTTTTTTTTTTTAAACAAAGTGAAAAGCTTAAACCATATTATCATTGTTTTCCAGCATTAAAGAAAAGTTTTGAAAGTCAAAAAACAAAACAAAACAAAACCCAACCAACTGACCAACAACAACAAAAAAAAGCAGCAGAGACCCGAAATGGAAACAGATAAGTGGTCAGCCTGGGAACCCATGTCAAAAGCTTGACAGGAGGCTGTGTTCCACATGTGTAAGTGGGACAAAGCTTGTGAGATTTGGGCTATTTTTCTTAGGACCATATTTGTACTCATGAACTGGTGGAAACCTAGACAAATTTGGGTTACATAATGACTCATGAGAAATGCTGGGCTGGAAGAAGCACAAGCTGGAATCAAGATTGCTGGGAGAAATATCAATAACCTCAGATATGCAGATGACACTACCCTTATGGCAGAAAGTGAAGAGGAACTCAAAAGCCTCTTGATGAAAGTGAAAGAGGAGAGTGAAAAAGTTGGCTTAAAGCTCAACAATCAGAAAACGAAGATCATGGCATCCAGTCCCATCACTTCATGGGAAATAGATGGGGAAACAGTGGAAACAGTGGCTGACTTTATTTTTGGGGCTCCAAAATCACCACAGATGGTGACTGCAGCCATGAAATTAAAAGACGCTTACTCCTTGGAAGGAAAGTTATGACCAACCTAGATAGCATATTCAAAAGCAGAGACATTACTTTGCCAACAAAGGTCTGTCTAGTCAAGGCTATGGTTTTTCCAGTGGTCATGTATGGATGTGAGAGTTGGACTGTGAAGAAGGCTGAGTGCCGAAGAATTGATGCTTTTGAACTGTGGTGTTGGAGAAGACTCTTGAGAGTCCCTTGGACTGCAAAGAGATCCAACCAGTCCATCCTAAAGGAGATCAGTCCTGGGTGTTATTTGGAAGGAAAGATGCTAAAGCTGAAACTCCAGTACTTTGGCCACCTCATGCAAAGAGTTGACTCATTGGAAAAGACTCTGATGCTGGGAGGGATTGGGGGCAGGAGGAGAAGGGGACGACAGAGGATGAGATGGCTGGATGGCATCACTGACTTGATGGACATGAGTTTGAGTGAACTCTGGGAGCTGCAATTCATGGGGTCGCAAAGAGTTGGACACGACTGAGCGACTAAACTGAACTGAACTGAATGACTTATTTATTTACTTTCTCTCCTTTTAAACTATGGACACATTGATACTAGAGATTTTATCTCACCAGCACCTAGAAGACTTAAAGGTGCTTATTGGGCATATCGTGGTGTCTAACAATTATGTGAGAAATGAAAGGAAAAAAAGAAAATACTCAATGATTGCAAATATTTAAGATGAACCTATTTTTTTTTTTGAAAATGGCAGGAATTCATTCAAAGCCCATCCTGATGACAATGTGATAGAGCTTAATCAACATCAGATGTTAAAATAAAATGAGGAGATTGGAGAAATCCCAAAGATGCTTTGATACGGCAGCATTGTTGAAATATAACTTTTAGCTGCATTTGCATTTAACAAACTTCATCGGATATCTGAGCTGTGGCATGTGTGCTTAAGTCTTTTTGATACTCTATAGTCATACCTCATGTGTCAAGTGCTAGATTGTATGTTATTGATCATAAGGCCTGCAGAATTCAAAAAAGAGCTCATTATCAGGGAAAGTTTTCATCTGCCCAATTTTTAAAAGAATTGGTGTTATAATCTTGTCACTGGAATACTGAACTTAAGAAAGGAAGAATCAAAAAGAAGAAATAATATAAACTGATCAGCATCTTAACCAAAAAAAAAAAAAAAAAGAGTAAAAAGATTAAAAGAGTATCTATGGTGAGAATCTGAAAAAAAATGGTAAAGATGTGTTTGTTTACAAATAGCAGAAATAAACTCTGGCTGGTTTAAGTCACAAAGAGGACTTAATAGAGGGATAATGACAGATTAATAATTAGCCAATTTACCTCAAGATAACCATTGTATGTGTTTATGGTTGGTTGGTGCTTTGTGCATGCATGTGTGCATGCTAAGTCACTTCAGCTGTGTCCGGCTCTTTGTGACGCTATGGACTGTAGCCATCCAGGCACCTCTGTCCATGGGCTTCTCCAGGCAAGAATACTGGAGTGGGTTGCCATGCCCTTCTCCAGGGAATCTTCCCAACCTAGGGATCGAACCTGCATCTCTTGTGTCTCCTGCAATGGTAAATGGGTTAACACTAGTGCCACCTAGGAAGCTCAGTGTTTATGCATACCCTTGGTTAAATATTTTGGCCATCTGTTCTGAGCACTGAAGATCCTCATAGACTCCAAGGGCAAGATGCAGCTGGCCCTCAGAAATGGACTAGAACCTGTGTATCATAGGTGGTAGTTTGGGCAACAAGTAACAGAAAACTGACTCAAACTGGCTTATAATGGAGGCTAACGAGTGACTGCAAGGAGATCCAACAAGTCAATCCTAAAGGAAATCAGTCCTAAATGTTCACTGGAAGGACTGATGTTGAAGCTGCAACTCTGATACTTTGGCCACCTGATGCAAAGAACTGACTCATTTGAAAAGACCCCGATGCTGGGAAAGATTGAAGGCAGCAGGGGAAGGGGACGACAGAGGATGAGATGGTTGGATGGCATCACTGACTTGATGGAAATGAGTTTGAGTAAGCTCCGGGAGTTGGTGATGGACAGGGAAGCCTGGTGTGCTGTCCATGGGGTTGCAAAGAGGTGGACATGACTGAGCAAGTAACAGCCTCAGGTTGGGCCCCAGGTTTTAAGTTGGAACACATCCAGAGCCATCCATACATGTATTTCCGAAGGCTGTTTTAGTGCTATAGTGGCAGAGTAGACAAAGTAATGACAAAGACTTTCAGTTTGGTTCAGTTCAGTCGCTCAGTTGTGTCCGACTCTTTGCGACCCCATGGACTGCAGCTTGCCAGGCCTCCCTGTCCGTCACCAGCTCCCGGAGTTTACTCAAACTCATGTCCATTGAATCAGTGATGCTATCCAACCATCTCATCCTCTGTCGTCCCCATCTCCTCCTGCCCTCAATCTTTCCCCAGCATCAGGGTCTTTTCAAATGAGTCAGCCCTTTGCATCAGGTGGCCAAAGTATTGGAGTTTCAGCTTCAACATCAATCCTTCCAATGAACATCCAGGACTGGTCTCCTTTAGGATGGAATGGTTGGACCTCCTTGCAGTCCAAGGGACTCTCAAGAGTCTTCTCCAACACCACAGTTCAAAAGCATCAATTCTTCAGTGCTCAGTTTTCTTTATAGTCCAACTTTCACATCCATACATGACCACTGGAAAAACCATAGCCTTGACTAGATGAAACTTTGTTAACAATGTAATGTCTCTGCTTTTTAATAAGTTGTCTAGGTTGGTCATAACTTTCCTTCCAAGAGTAAGCTTCTTTTAATTTCATGGCTGCAATCACCATCTGCAGTGATTTTGGAGCCCCCCAAAATAAAGTCAGGCACTGTTTTCACTGTTTCCCCATCTATTTGACATGAAGTGATGAGACTGGGTGCCATGATCTTAGTTTTCTGAATGTTGAGCTTTAAGCCAACTTTTTCATTCTCCTCTATCACTTTCATCAAGAGGCTCTTTAGTTCTTCTTCACTTTCTGCCTTAAGGGTAGTGTCATCTGCATATCTGAGGTTATTGATATTTCTCCCAGCAATCTTGACTTAAGCTTGTGCTTTCTCCAGCCCAGCATTTCTCAGATGTACTCTGCATATAAGTTAAATAAGCAGGGTGACAATATACAGCCTTGACATACTCCTTTTCCTATTTGGAACCAGTCTGTTGTTCCATGTCCAGTTCTAACTCTTGCTTCCTGACCTGCATACAGGTTTCTCAAGAGGCAGGTCAGGTGGTCTGGTATTCCCATCTCTTTCAGAATTTTCCACAGTTTATTGTGATCCACACAGTCAAAGGCTTTGGCATAGTCAATAAAGCAGAAATAGATGTTTTTCTGGAACTCTCTTGCTTTTTCCATGATCCAGAGGATGTTGGCAATTTGATCTCTGGTTCCTCTGCCTTTTCTAAAACCAGCTTGAACATCAGGAAGTTCACAGTTCACATATTGCTGAAGCCTGGCTTGCAGAATTTTGAGCATTACTTTACTAGCATGTGAGATGAGTGCAATTGTACGATAGTTTGAGCATTCCTTGGCATTGCCTTTCTTTGGGATTGGAATGAAAACTGCCCTTTTCTAGTCCTGTGACCACTGCTGAGTTTTCCAAATTTGCTGGCATATTGAGTGCAGCACTTTCAAAGCATCATCTTTTAGGATTTGAAATAGCTCAACTGGAATTCCATCACCTCCACTGGCTTTGTTCACAGTGATGTTTTCTAACGCCAACTTGACTTCACATTCCAGGATGTCTGGCTCTAGGTGAGTGATCACACCATCGTGATTATCTGGGTTGTGAAGATCTTTTCTGTACATTTCTTCTATGTATTCTTGCCACCTCTTCTTAATATCTTCTGCTTCTGTTAGGTCCATACCATTTCTCTCTTTTATTGAGCCCATCTTTGCATGAAATGTTCCCTTGGTAGCTCTAATTTTCTTGAATAGATTGCTAGTCTTTCTCATTCTACTGTTTTCCTCTATTTCTTTGCATTGATTGCTGAGGAAGGCTTTCTTATCTCTCCTTGCTATTCTTTGGAACTCTGCATTCAGATGTTTATATCTTTCCTTTTCTCCTTTACTTTTCACTTCTCTTCTTTCCATAGCTATTTGTAAGGCCTCCTCAGACAGCCATTTTGCTTTTTTTCATTTCTTTTTCTTGGGAATGGTCTTGATCCCTGTCTCCTGTACAATGTCACGAACCTTTGTCCGTAGCTCATCAGGCAGTCTGTGTATCAGATCTAGTTCCTTAAATCTATTTCTCACTTCCACTGTATAATCATAAGGAATTTGATTCAGGTCGTACCTGAATGGTCTAGTGGTTTTCCCCACTTTCTTCAATTTCATTCTGAATTTGGCAATAAGGAGTTCATGATCTGAGCCACAGTCAGCTCCCAGTCTTGTTTTTGCTGACTGTATAGAGCTTCTCCATCTTTGGCTGCAAAGGATATAATCAATCTGATTTCGGTGTCAACCATGTGGTGATGTCCATGTGTAGAGTCTTCTCTTGTGTTGTTGGAAGAGGGGGTTTGCTATGACCAGTGTGTTCTCTTGGCAAAACTCTATTAGCCTTTGCCCTGCTTCATTCTGTACTCCAAGGCCAAATTTGCCTGTTACTCCAGGTGTTTCTTGACTTCCTACTTTTGCATTCCAGTCCCCTATAATGAAAAGGACATCTTTTTTGGGTGTTAGTTCTAAAAGGTCTTGTAGGTCTTCATAGAACCGTTCAACTTCAGATTCTTCAGCGTTACTGCTTGGAGCATAAACTTGGATTACCATGATATTAAATGGTTTGTCTTGGAAACAGAGACCATTCTGTCGGTTTTGAGATTGCATCCAAGTACTGCATTTTGGACTCTTGTTAACGATAATGGCTACTCCATTTCTTCTAAGGGATTCCTGCCCACAGTAGTAGATATAATGGTCATCTGAGTTAAATTCACCCATTCCAGTCCATTTGGTTTGCTGATTCCTAGAATGTCAATGTTCACTCTTGCTATCTCCTGTTTGACCACTTCCAATTTGCCTTGATTCATGGACCTAACATTCCAAGTTCCTACGCATTATTGCTCTTTACAGCATTGGACCTTGTTTCTATCACCAGTCACAAATACAACAAAGACTTTATAGTCTTCACATCTTAAACTTTTTACTCTCTGCCCTTTAAGAAAAACTTGATGACCCCTTACTTCTGTAATAGGTCATTTATTATCTAACACCATTGATTCAGTTCAAGGTGGGCTTAAAAATGTCATCAAAGGCTTTTTAGAATTCCTCTTGCTACCTTCTTCATGTTGCCTTCATGCCAGGATGGTCACTCTCATAGTGGCAAGAGAGCTGACAATGATAATCAGGACTATGTGCTTTCCTGTTCATGTCTAGCAGGAAAAAGAGTAACTTTCCCCCAGACATGAAATATAAATTTTCAATCAGATTGGGTCAATAAGAGGCATGCCCCTCACTGGATCAATACCATTGCCAGGGGATTGCTGTGCCCATATTTTCTCAGTCAATCTGCAACCCCCTCTAAGAATGGGAGGACCCAGAACTTCAGTATTGTTTAATAAGGGGAAAATGAAGAGTGGATGTTAAGGAAGCAAGCAGTAGTGCTGAGATAGTCAGGCATGAGAGGACTTCGGGGAACGTCTTCTGTGTTTCCATCCCTGAATCTCTGCTTCTCTCTTTGACTCTGATTCATTGGTTTTACTCATTCCAGCCTGTTTTCTTCTACTTCTCCTAATACATGGTGAAAAACAAAGCAGCCAATAGCTAATGTATTTACTGTTACAGTCTTATAATTCAAAGAGATGAATCTCTTTTTTATTTTCAAGTTCCTGGGGAAAGCTTTTGATTGGCCCGCGCTAAGTCAGGGGCTCATGTTTCAATTAAGGTGAGGTCATATTCTATAGTTTGAAAACCCTCACTTTAAGTGAATGGTGGCAAAGAGAGCTAATAGTTTTCAGTTTTGGAAAATGGTGTCAGAGAGATGAGCTATTAGGTGTCTGCTACAGTATGTTTATTTCTTCATGTCAAATGAAATAGTCCAGTATTTTTCATTGTAGGTGATTGTGTACATGCGGATTAGTTTTCATTTTGAGAAACATTGACCCAAAAGAGTAGTCATTTAAACAGGATGGTTTATCTTTCTTTCATACAAAGCTGCAAAGGTGGGCAAGCTGGTATGACATTTCTACCCCCTCATCTGCTGTGTTGCCTTTATCTTCATGACCCAAGGTGTCAGTGAGAGCTCCTGCTAGCATGCCCATGCTTGTAGCAGCATGATGGAGGAAGGGACAAAGAAAGGGCAAGAGGTACACATCAACTGTCACTTCAGGCAAGTTCCAGAAGATGCCATATAAAACTTCCACCCAGTCCTATGCAAAGGAAACTGGGAAATAGCTGTCCCCCCGCCCCCCACCTCTGAGCAGTTACATTCCCAGCTTAAAAATGAGGGGTTCTATTGCTCTGTAAGAAAGGAGAACACATATTAAGGGACAAATACCACAGTGATCATAGTCTCTGTGTACTCTCTGTATAGTGATTACTCATTTTTAGAATACATGGGCTTTTAAGTGAAAGGGATTTCTTTTCAACTCACAAAGAAAATAGTCCTTATTAAGAAGCATAAAGGATAAATTTAATAATACAATACAATGTCTTGTACACCCATAATTGAAATCTCAACACATTAGAGTAACAAGAAGTATACAATACACAGCGATTGTTTGCTTGTGCATGTAAGACCTTTGACTAAAGGCAATGCCGTATCCTAGTGAAGAATTATCTTGCAAACTATGATGACCAGTTCACATCACTTTAGACAAAATTCTGTGGAATTCTGTAACTATTGTTACAAATTAGCATTTCTTAAATTCAGACTCAAACTTAGAAACATAAAATGCTGAAAAGCTATTATTTAAGCCCAGGAAGCTTCAGCCACTGGCTAAGCTATCAAGATTTAAATATCCAAAATGACCAGGTATATTTCCTCAACTGAAAAACGAGTTCCCAGTTCTACTTGCTGCCATGACAGCTTGAGAAGCCTTCATCAAAGGATTTGTAACTTGCCTTTCAAATTATGATTGATGGACCTGCCCTTTTCATAGCCAATTTCCAGGGAAAGGAGATTCAAATTATATTTTCCATGCTGCCGTGGTCTGTCCTTAATGGTGACTATAAAAGCCTGACTCTAAGTCCATTTAGATTGAGGAAAAAAATAACAAAGCCTAGGTCTCTTGCCTGTGAATGAATGGGGAATAGAAAAAGGTTTTTTCTAAAATAGAAATCATTCCAAGCATCTTTTCTGACCACAATGCAGTAAGATTAGATCTCAATTACAGGAGAAAAACTATTAAAAATTCCAACATATGGAGGATGAACAACACCCTGCTGAATAACCAACAAATCACAGAAGAAATCAAAAAAGAAATCAAAATTTACATAGAAACTAATGAAAATGAAAACACAACAACTCAAAACCTGTGAGACACTTTAAAAGCAGTCCTAAGGGGAAAGTTCATAGCAATACAGGCATACCTAAAGAAACAAGAAAAAACTCAAATAAATAACCTAACCCTACACCTAAAGCAACTAGAAAAGTAAGAAATGAAGAACCCCAGGGTTAGTAGAAGGAAAGAAATCTTAAAAATTAGGGCAGAAATAAATGCAAAAGAAACAAGAGAGACCATAGCAAAAATCAACAAAGCCAAAAGCTGGTTCTTTGAAAGGATAAATAAAATTGACAAACCATTAGCCAGACTCATCAAGAAACAAAGGGAGAAAAATCAAATCAATAAAATTAGAAATGAAAATGGAGAGACCACAACAGACAACACAGAAATACAAAGGATCATAAGAGACTACTATCAACAATTATATGCCAATAAAATGGACAACGTGGAAGAAATGGACAAATTCTTAGAAAAGTACAACTTTCCAAAACTGGACCAGGAAGAAATAGAAAATCTTAACAGACCCATCACAAGCACAGAAATTGAAACTGTAATAAAAAATCTTCCAGCAAACAAAAGCCCAGGTCCAGACGGCTTCACAGCTGAATTCTACCAAAAATTTAGAGAAGAGCTAACACCTATCCTGCTCAAACTCTTCCAGAAAATTGCAGAGGAAGGTAAACTTCCAAACTCATTCTATGAGGCCACCATCACCCTAATACCAAAACCTGACAAAGATCCCACAAAAAAAGAAAACTACAGGCCAATATCACTGATGAACATAGATGCAAAAATCCTTAACAAAATTCTAGCAATCAGAATCCAACAACACATTAAAAAGATCATACACCATGACCAAGTGGGCTTTATCCCAGGGATGCAAGGATTCTTCAATATCCGCAAATCAATCAATGTTATACACCACATTAACAAATTGAAAAATAAAAACCATATGATTATCTCAATAGATGCAGAGAAAGCCTTTGACAAAATTCAACATCCATTTATGATAAGAACTCTCCAGAAAGCAGGAATAGAAGGAACATACCTCAACATAATAAAAGCTATATATGACAAACCCACAGCAAACATTATCCTCAATGGTGAAAAATTGAAAGCATTTCCTCTAAAGTCAGGAACAAAACAAGGGTGCCCACTTTCACCATTACTATTCAACATAGTTTTGGAAGTTTTGGCCACAGCAATCAGAGCAGAAAAAGAAATAAAAGGAATCCAAATTGGAAAAGAAGAAGTAAAACTCTCACTGTTTGCAGATGACATGATCCTTTACATAGAAAACCCTAAAGACTCCACCAGAAAATTACTAGAACTAATCAATGATTATAGTAAAGTTGCAGGATATAAAATCAACACACAGAAATCCCTTGCATTCCTATACACTAATAATGAGAAAACAGAAAGAGAAATTAAGGAAACAATTCCATTCACCATTGCAACGGAAAGAATAAAATACTTAGGAATATATCTACCTAAAGAAACCAAAGACCTATATATAGAAAACTATAAAACACTGGTGAAAGAAATCAAAGAGGACACTAATAGATGGAGAAATATACCATGTTCATGGATTGGAAGAATCAATATAGTGAAAATGAGTATACTACCCAAAGCAATTTATAGATTCAATGCAATCCCTATCAAGCTACCAACGGTATTCTTCACAAGTAATTTCACAATTTGTATGGAAATACAAAAAACCTTGAATAGCCAAAGCGATCTTGAGAAAGAAGAATGGAACTGGAGGAATCAACCTGCCTGACTTCAGGCTCTATTACAAAGCCACAGTTATCAAGACAGTATGGTACTGGCACAAAGACAGAAATATAGATCAATGGAACAAAATAGAAAGCCCAGAGATAAATCCACACACATATGGACACCTTATCTTTGACAAAGGAGGCAAGAATATACAGTGGATTAAAGACAATCTCTTTAACAAGTGGTGCTGGGAAAACTGGTCAACCACTTGTAAAAGAATGAAACTAGAACACTTTCTAACACCATACACAAAAATAAACTCAAAATGGATTAAAGATCTAAATGTAAGACCAGAAACTATAAAACTCCTAGAGGAGAACATAGGCAAAACACTCTCCGACATACATCACAGCAGGATCCTCTATGACCCACCTCCCAGAATATTGGAAATAAAAGCAAAAATAAACAAATGGGACCTAATTAAACTTAAAAGCTTCTGCACATCAAAGGAAACTATTAGCAAGGTGAAAAGGCAGCCTTCAGAATGGGAGAAAATAATAGCAAATGAAGCAACTGACAAACAACTAATCTCAAAAATATACAAGCAACTCCTACAGTTCAACTCCAGAAAAATAAATGTCCCAATCAAAAAATGGGCCAAAGAACTAAATAGACATTTCTCCAAAGAAGACATACAGATGGCTAACAAACACATGAAAAGATGCTCAACATCACTCATTATCAGAGAAATGCAAATCAAAACCACTATGAGGTACCATTTCATGCCAGTCAGAATGGCTGCAATCCAAAAGTCTACAAGCAATAAATGCTGGAGAGGGTGTGGAGAGAAGGGAACTCTCTTACATTGTTGGTGGGAATGCAAACTAGTACAGCCACTATGGAGAACAGTGTGGAGATTCCTTAAAAAACTGGAAATAGAACTGCCTTACAATCCAGCAATCCCACTGCTGGGCATACACACTGAGGAAACCAGAAGGGAAAGAGACACGTGTACCCCAGTGTTCATCGCAGCACTGTTTATCATAGCCAGGACATGGAAGCAACCTAGATGCCCATCAGCAGATGAATGGATAAGAAAGCTGTGGTACATATACACAATGGAGTATTACTCAGCCATTAAAAAGAATACATTTGAATCAGTTCTAATGAGATGGATGAAACTGGAACCTATTATACAGAGTGAAGTAAGCCAGAAAGAAAAACACCAATACAGTATACTAACGCATATATATGGAATTTAGAAAGATGGAAACAATAACCCTTTGTACGAGACAGCAAAAGAGACACCGATGTATAGATCAGTCTTATGGACTCTGTGGGAGAGGGAGAGGGTGGGGAGATTTGGGAAAATAGCATTGAAACATGTATAATATCATGTATGAAACGAGTCGCCAGTCCAAGTTCGATGCACGGTACTGGATGCTTGGGGCTGGTGCACTGGGACGACCCAGAGGGAGGGGAGGGGAGGGAGGAGGGTGGAGGGTTCAGGATGGGGAACGCGGGTATACCTGTGGCGGATTCATTTCGATATTTGGCAAAACTAATACAATATTGTAAAGTTTAAAAATAAAAAAAAATTTAAAAAAAGTAATAAAAAAAAAAAAGAAAAGAAAAAGGTTTTTCTTTTTTTTTTTTTTTTTTTTAGTACCTGAAAAGTTCCAGCAAAGCCAAGTTTCACTGCAGAGGGTGTGTCAGCATCCAGGGTAACACCCTTCCTGCAGTCAGGGAGTACAAGAGCATGTACTCAAGTATTATTTGGTGACAAAAATAAAACATTATTCTGAGCAATACAGTGTTATTCAAATTTTACCAAAGTACACAGTTGCTATAACTTGGTAATTATTCTAAGAAAGAGTGTTTAATTTAGAAATTACCTAACCTTTTGGTTTCTATCTTTGATGACATTTGTAATCTAAATTAGCAACAAACCTATGTCTCTCAGGCTTTTACATTAAACTCCAAACCTGATTCACAATTTTATTTTAGGATCAGTAACCCATTTACTAGGGTTCAGCCAGTCTCAGAGATTTAAAGCCAGTCTAGGCCCAGGTAATTTGCAGATGAAGGGTGGAGAAGCAAAGGAATTAGTGCCCTTATCTTCTAGCCAAAGCAGAAGAGTGACCATGTCACCATTGGGCTGGCATCCCCCTTCCTCCCCTACCCACCATGCTTCTCCTAAAGCTCTGGGAAAAAGAGGAAGTTGCAGAATGACTGATGTTTCAAAGTGTTGTGACTTTGGCCTCTCCCTATAAACCAACAAAATACCTATAGGGTAGCATAGGACCTGGTACAGACAGGTGCTTGAAAAATTACGGTCAAAAGAAGTGGGTTTGCAGAGGATCTAAAAGTTATCTACAACCAACATCAGACTATTTTATTGGTTCACAAATGATCATAACAGTTAGATGGAGTTACAGGTAATCTATTTAATTGTCCAAACTTCTATAATGTTATGATATTCCTGTAATGGTAGTATATTCCTCTAATGCTTTTAATTAAAGAGAAACAGTAATTTCAAGCAATAGTGTTAAAAATTGAGTGATGAATTTTGATCTATCCAAAATTACTTTAAGTAATAGAACTGCCACTATAAATAACAAGATAGTTGCTTGTTTAAAATATAAATCAATTATTTAATCATAGTAACAGATCCTATCTATCATATGCATAACACAGTTATAGCAAATCCTCTTAAGGCTTCCCTGGAGTGGGGAAAAGGGCATGGGTTAAAACTACAGAATAAAATAGCTTATACTATTTTGGGCTTTCTGTTGAGAAAGACAGTGAGATAATGACCCTATTTTAACCTCCATACCTACCATGTTGTCATTTACTAAGCACTCATGATGTCGTGGTTAGGCTTACCAGAAAACACTCATGAACAACCTCAGAAATTCTGTCGTTAGTACATGCAGTCAACCTCATACTACTGAGAAAAGTACTTCTTGAAATGTCTCAAAAAGGGAAGTATTAATATAAATATGTAACAGCTATGGTTAGTCAGGCCAACAGACCTAGACCAATGGTGTCATGCTTTTACCCACAAACCAACTTGCTGTCAGAATCCCTCCCACTTTCAGCTGAGAAAATAGGTCACATGAATTAATATGAACATGTAACAGCTATGGTTAGTCAGGCCAACAGACCCGGACCAATGGTGTCATGCTTTTACCCACAAACCAACTTGCTGTCAGATCCCTCCCACTTTCAGCTGAGAAAATAGGTCACATGAATTTTAAGGCCCCTAACAGTACTATGAACATTATGAAGCCTATCCAGGTGAAAACTATGAATATTATCATTCAGAGACAATACAGAATAAATATTGAGGAGTTGTTTTTGTTTTGACCATGAGCCCTGATAAATTCTATCCTTCATCTAAATGCCTTTCTAATGTCTTCCCAGCAGAAACAACCAGGTTATTTGAGTATTTAAAAGGAGCTTACCCAAAAAGAAAGATAAGATGTTTTATCAAATTCTTCAAAAGCAACAGTTGAAGTGAACAGACTGCCGTGGGTGCTTTTAATATGTGTTTGTGAAGTTATATGCTCATTTCTGTCATCAGGAAGTAAGATATAAGAACCCCTTTTTAAAATTACTGAACCAATACAGATATGATCTTTACAGGCTTTTCTCATGTCTGTCATTTCTGTCTCTGGAGATTTGAATTTTCATTCACTTAAAAATATTTACTGATTTCCTACCAGGTGACTGACACTGATCTGGTGCTTAGAATACATCAGTGAGCAAAATAAACAGATCCCTGTCCTTTGGAGACTACATTATAGGTGGGGAACAAAAAATAAACCATAAACACAAGTAAGTAATTTCCATAGACATTAGAAGGGATAAATGTTATGGAAAACGGAAATAGCAGGGTAAGATGATTAGGAGTGCTGGGTGTGGAGAGGGAAGGCAAGTTCAGTTTCAGTAGGTGGCAGGGTGGCCCCACTGAGACGGTGAAAACCTAGGGAACATGTGAAGAAGGTGAAGGTGAAGGCCATGTGGTTATCTGGGGAAAGCTTTCCAGGCCAAATGTCTGGGGTGTTTGAGGAACAGCAAGGAGATCATCATGGCTGGAAGGGAGTGAATAAAGGTGAAGTTAGCAGGAGCTGAGGCCACAAAGGTGATGGGGAAGCAGGTGACCTGGATTGTATAGGTCTTTGTGGGCACTTGTATTACTCTGAGTGAAACAGAACACCATTATGAGGTTTCTGAGCAGAAGACTGGCAGGATTTGACTTTATTTTTGAAGCGTCTCTCTGACCGAATTCTTGAAACTAGCCTGTAGTAGAAGCAAGCGGAAAGGGTAGAAGAGAGGTGACTTGTTAAGAAGTAATGGCAATTATCCAAGAAAGAGATGATGATGGTGGCTCAGACCAGGCTGCTGAGAGGTGGAGGTGGTGAAAAGCGGTTGGATGCCAAATATACTTTTTGGAGAAGGAGCCAACAAGATTTGGATGTGAAAAAAGAGACAAAGAGGAGTCAAGGATGACTCTAAAGTTTTTGGTCAGAACTCATTAAGGGTAGGATCATCATCCTCTGAGAGGTGTAGAGTGTGGGTGGAGCAGGCTTTAAAAGGAAGAATGGGAGTTCGAGTTTGGACTTGTTAATTCTGAGATGTCAAGTTGGCAGTTGGATGAAGGTCTAGAGTTCAAAAGAGGAGTCTGGGCTGGAGATATACTTTTGGCAGCATGTAAATTGTATTTAAGGCTGTGGAACTAAGTGGAGATAACCAAGGAGAGAGTAAGGAAGAGAAGAGGCCTAAGAAGAAGACCCGATGGCCCTCCAGGATTATGAGGTCACAGAGGAGAGGAGGGACCAGCAAAGGACACTGAGAAGGAATGTCCAGTGAGGAGGAGGAAACCCAAGAGAGGGTGTGTCCTGGAAGCAAAGTGAAGAAACTTCCAGAGTAGAAGTAAGAGACATGTTACTGCGGCAAACGCGACTGACACACACCTAACCAGAGGCCTGAGAACTGACAGACGGACTCAGAAAAGTACAGTCATCAGCGTCTTCAGGGAGAGTAGCTTCAGTGAAGCATTCATGACAGACATGTTTGGAACAAGTTTGAAGAGGTGATAAGAAGAGAGAAGCTAGAGGCAGCAAGTATAGATAACTCGTTAGAAAACCTCTGCTTAAAAGAGTACAAAGACATGGGGCGGTGGCTCCCATTTTCTGAAATGTTTTATTCATTTATAATATAAATAATTAATAATTTCCAAGGGAATGCTCTATTTTCTTTCAAACAGACAAACATATCCTGAACATGGTTATTCACTATGGAGGTATTTAATTTTTAACTATTAATATTACTTTCTGTACAAGGTCATTTCAGAGATTATAAAATCACCTCCACTATATAATTTCCTTGATGCATATGATCCAGCAATCCCATTCCTGGGCATGTATCTGGAAAAGATGAAAACTTTAATTCAAAAAGATATGTGCACTGCAATGTTCAGAGTGACACTGCATACAATAGCCAAGACATGAAAGCAACCGAAATGTCCATCAATAGATGAATGGATAGAGATGTGGTACATACATGCAGTGGAATATTACTCAACCATAAAAAAGAATGAAATAATGTCATTTACAGCAACATGGATGGACCCAATGGTTATCATACTAGGTGAAATAAGTCAGAGAAACACAAATATCATATGACATAACTTATATGTGGAGCCTCAAAAAATGATACAAATGAACTAGTTTATAAAACAGATCCACAAACATAGAAAACAAATTCATGGTTACCAAAGGGAAAAAGGGGTGGGGAGAGATAAATAAGAAGTGTGGGATTAATAGATGTATGCATGTATGCTCAGTCGCTTCAGTCGTGTCTGACTCTTTGCACCCCTATAGACTGTAGCTTGCAAGGCTCCTCTGTCCATGGAATTGTCCAGGCAAGAATACTGGAGTGGGTTGCCATGCCCTTCTCCCACAGAATTTTATTTTATACTATAGTATAAATAGTATTTTATACTATATATAAAATAGATAAATAGTAAGGACCTACTGTATAGCACAGGGAACTATATTCAATATCTTATAATATCCCATAATGGAAAGGAAACTGAAAAAGAAATACATATTTTTTCAGATTGTATACTTGTTTGTATAGTTTTATATATATGTGTGTACATATATATAAAACAAAATGAAGAAACAGAGAAATATGTTCCAAAGGAAAGAACAAAATAAAATCCCAGAAGAAAAACCCTAATGAAATGAAGATAAGTAATTTACCTGATAAAGCATTCAAAGAAACAATCACAAGGATGCTCACTGAGTCGGGAAGAAGAATGGAGGAACTTAGGAAGAATTTCAACAAAGATTTAGAAAATATAAGAAAGAACAAATCAGAACTGAAGAATACAATAACTGAAAAAACACACTAGAAGGAATCAACAGCAGATTAGACAATACCAAAGAATGAAAAAGTGATTGGGCAACATTAAGCATACTTAACATTTGCATTATAGGGATCCCATTAGGAGAAGACAGAAAGGGATAGAAGACTTACTTGAGGAAATAATGGCCCAAAACTTCTCTAAACTGCAGAAGGAAACAGACATCCAGATATAGGAAGTACAGAGAGTTCCAAACAAGATAATCTAAAAGAGATGCACACCAAGACATAACGAAAATAGAAAAGGTAAAGATAAGAGAATCTTAAAAGCAGCAAGAAAAAAAAAAAAAAAAAAAACTAATGATATACAAGGGAAATCCCATAAGACTAACAGCTGATTTTTCAGCAGAAACTTTACAGGCAAGAAGGGAGAGACAGGATATATTTAAAATGCTAAGAGGAAAAACTTATACGACTGAGAAAACTGTTTGGCAAGGTTATGATTCAGAATTGAGAAAAAGATAGAGTTTCCCAGGTAAGTAAAAACCAAAGGGGTTTATTATGCCTAGACAAGCCTTACAAGAAATGTTAAAGGGTCTCTCTCCTTTAAGCAGAAAGGACCATAACTAGAAATAAGAAAATATATGAATGAAAATTTCACTGGTAAAAGAAAATATATAGTAAAGGCAGTGAGTTTAGTTCAGTCGCTCAGTCATGTCCAACTCTGAGACCCCATGAACTGCAGCACACCAGGCCTTCCTGTCCATCACCAACTCCCAGAGTTTACCCAAACTCATGTCCATTGAGTTGGTGACGCCATCTAACCATCTTATCCTCTGTTGTCCCCTTCTCCTCTGGCCCTCAATCTTTCCCAGCATTGGGGTCTTTTCAAATGAGTCAGTTCTTCGCATGAGGTGGCCAAAGTATTAGAATTTCAGCTTCAACATCAGTCCTTCCAATGAACACCCAGGACTGATCTCCTTTAGGATGGACTGGTTGGATCTCCTTGCAGTCCAAGGGACTATCAAGAGTCTTCTCCAACACCACAGTTCAAAAGCATCAATTATTTGGTGCTCAGCTTTCCTTATAGCCCAACTCTCACATCCATACATGACTACTGGAAAAACCATAGCCACTAAAAAGCTAATGTGACAGTTAAAAGACAAAAGTAGTATAAACAAATGTTAACTGCAATAGGTAGTTAAGGGGTACACAAAATTAAAAAATGTAAAATGTGACATCAAAAACATAAAACATGGAAACAGGGAAACTAAAATGTAGTACTTCTAGAATGCCTTCAAACTTGAATGACTATCAGCTTAAAATAGACTGCTATAGACATGGGTTTGTATGTATGAACCTCATGATAATCACAAAAAATATCTACAATGATACACACACACAAAATGAAGGGAACCCAAATATAACAATAATGGAATGTACCAAACCATAAGTGAAGAAGTCAATAACAAGAAACAAACAAGACTAAAAATTAGAGGATCTGAGTAGACATTTTTCCAAGACAAATAGACGGCCAAAAAGAACAAGAAAAAGTGCTCAACATCACTAATCATCAGGGGAACGCAAATCAAAACCACAGTAAGATACTATCTCACCGCTGTAAGGATGGCTATTATCAAAAAGACAAGAAGCAGTAAGTGTTGGTGAGGTTGTGGTAAAACAGGAGTCCTCATGCATTTTTGGTGGAAGTGTAAACTGGTGCAGCCACTATTGTAAAACAATATGCTCCTACAGCTGCTGCTAAGTTGCTTCAGTCGTGTCCGACTCTGTGCGACCCCTGAGACGACAGCCCATCAGGCTCCACCATCCCTGGGATTCTCCAGGCAAGAACACTGGAGTGGGTTGCCATTTCCTTCTCCAAAGCATGAAAGTGAAAAGTGAAAGTGAAGTCGCTCAGTGGTGTCAGACTCTTCGAGACCCCATGGACCACAGCCTACCAGGCTCCTCCATCCATGGGATTCTCCAGGCAAGAGTACTGGAGTGGGTTGCCATTGCCTTCTCCGGTAAAAGAATATAGAGGTTCTCAAAAAAACTGCAAGTTGAACTGCATGCCATCCAGCAGTTTCACTTCTGGATATTTTTCTAAAGAATATTAATTCAAAAATAACTCATTCCCTTATGTTCATGAAGCACTATTTATATAGCCAAGATATGGAAGCAAGGTAAGTGTTTATCAATAGATGGATAAAAAAGATGTGATATATATATATGAAATTTAAAAAAAAAAAAACAAGCAAATTAAACAAAACAGAAACAGACTCATAGGACTGGTGGTTGCCAAAGGGGAGGAGAATGGGAGCATATACAAAACAGGTGAAGGGGATTAAGAGGTACAAACTTCTAGCTATATAATAAATAAGTCACAAAGATGTAATGTACACAAAGGGAATCTAGTCAACAATATTGTTAACAACTTTGCATGGTGACAGATGGTAACTGGAGATCATTTTGGTGATCATTTCGTGATACATAAAAATGTTCTACACCTGAAATGAGTATCTTCACATAAATAAATAAACATATAAATAAGGTGTACTCCCCTCTCCCCCAACAAAGCCATAACTAGGAATCAGCAGATTAGAATTTGTGTCCCAGTCCCTCAGATTACTTGCTAGGTGACTTTGGGTCAATTATTAACCTGACAGGGCCTTGGTTTCCTTACTGATAAAGTAAATGGGAATCATTCTGCCTACCTTCATGGGTGAGGATCAAGTCAATTAAGGCTGTAAATCACTTGGCAACTAGTCAACTCTTAACTCTTGATGGCTATCGGAGTTCACCATTTGGATGAAGAGGATGTGGTCAGGAGCCCTCCTAGACAAAGACTGAAGAGGAGGGGCTGCAGCAAAGTCTGCAGTGGGGAAGGGGTGTCAAGGCAGCAGGGGCATCCCAACCGTTGGGAACCCCCAGGAACTGCTTTATCAGTGCCACTGCTGCCCCCAGCACCCTCACCCACGCTCACAACTTCTCTAGGGGAACTGAAAATATATGGAGAACTTTGTAAATGTCAACTGTGGCTAATAATCTACCTCACTGAGAAACTCATACAAGAAAACACACACACACACACGGGCACATACAGACAGGGATCTAGCTTCAGAGCAATCAAGAATGTTATTTTCCCTGGGGTAAAACAGGGTCAGAGATATTCCAGGACCTGTCCTCAGGGGAATTATTTCTAAGAACCTTGACAAAATGTACAAAACTAGGGTAGAAAATAACAAGGTATAAAGCAGTGGTTAGGCAGAAGGTTTTCGAAGAGGAAGGACTAATTAATTGCTCCAATTGGAGCTTCTTTTATACATTGATTCCTATTCCCAGGTCAGCAGCATCACTTTCCAGGGGATGTGAAAATAGTGAATATACAACAAAAGGGCCTGGCAGGTGTACAGAGCTGAGTTAACAACTGTCAACTGCCCCGAAAATATCTTCACTCATGGTTTGGGGGGGCTGCTTCTCCTAAGGATCCTTTCCATTAATTTTCTGGTAATAGAACCTAAAAGACCAATGAAACAAATGTCAAATTTGGGACAAATTTATAGCTAAATAAACACAGGCTTTGGGATGCCACAAAATTGGGCTCCTAATACCAGCCTGGAAAATGTGGCTAATAACCTAACATTTCAGAGCCTTGATATGCTCATCTGTTAAATGGGTCTTAGTAAAGCCTGCTTCTCTGGGTAGTTGCCAGGATCAAATGAGACATGTATGCAAAACCCCAAGCACCATGCATGACACAGAAAGCACTCAACTAGTGGAAGAGTATTACCATTAAGTAAAATGTGCAATGATTCTTTAGTGGCTTCTTTTAACATAGGAGTTTCTATCCATCCCCAATACAGAAGAGCTATTCTAGTAAAACTGATCATTTATTCTGATTTGTGAGTTCACTGTCCAACCCAAGTTCCTGTGCAACGTTTAGTGTAATCAAGCTGAGGCCCTCAGCAAGGCCCTGGGTCCAGTCTTCAAATCCACTATCATTATGGCAAAGAACTAGAAAAGAGAAGAAGAAACACCGTATGAAACACACCCTCTTTCCTTTTCCTTAAACCTGTTTATCCCCTTTGCTTGTTAGCTCTTCAGTTCCCAGAGAGCAGAGACTCCTGGGAAACAGGAAGTAGCAAAGGCCTGTGAGAAAATCCCCAGATGAAAATCAGCAGTAAATCTCTCCCAGCAACACTTTGGTCAGAAGAGGGAAATTCCCCACCAGCCCTCAAAAACAGTCCCTCAAGAAAGCTTAGAGAAGGTTAATTTGGGAAATCCCCTCAGAGGCAACAGAACAGAAACGGAAATCTGCTTCTTAAGAGAAATCTGAAAAGAGTAAGCCAATTAGTGGCTGCCTGGGGAGCGCTCAGTGTTAAGCCATAGTGCTGCTGCTACCTCATTTCCCTCTTTTCATCCTGATCCTGAGGGCAACCCTGACGGGACTCAGTTGCCAGAGCCACTTGACACCCTCTCTTTCTAGGCTCCCACCCCAGGGGAATGAATGCAACCAATGCTAAGCCAGATTCCCCTCCCATGCAAACCCTCTCCACGTGTGCGTGCACGCTGAGTAGCTTCAGCCATATCTGACTCTTTGTGATACTAGGGACTGTAGCTGCCAGGCTCCTCTGTCCCTGGGATTCTCCAGGCAAGAATACTGGAGTGGGTTGCCATTTCCTTCTCCAATGCATGAAAGTGAAAAGTCAAAGTGAAGTCGCTCAGTTGTGTCTGACCCTCAGCGACCCCATGGACTGCAGCCTTCCAGGCTCCTCCTTCATGGGATTTTCCAGGCAAGAGTACTGGAGTGGGGTGCCATTGCCATGAAATAACAGACCCTCAGGTTTTACTGAGTTCTAATCTGAATGTGACCTTGGGGTCACATTTCTTAGCTGCTGCTAAACTCCAAGAGGTGGGGGAGGAACTCTTCCCACAAAGAAGAAAAACAAAATCACATAAACCTCGTCCCTTTGAAGGGCTTAGAATGGAATATCCGCTGATGAGTGGTAGCAGAGAAAGTGTATAAACACTGTTAAAGGGGCCTATCAGGGGAGGTGGAAGTGGGGGGGTGGGGACTGTGATCTCTACATGCAATCCAGGCCCAAGTCAACTAGCTGTCCACGAATCAGGATCATTCCCACAGGGCTTCCACTGGGTGTTTTTTGTTTTAATTTTTATTTTATATCAAAGCATAGTTATTAATCAACTATACTTCATTGAGTGGGTTTGTTTTTTTTTTTTTTTTTTTTGATCTGTGATTTTTAAATGACCATTTCAGGAAGATGACAAAAATGAGATTTTAGCAAAAGAGTGAAGAAAGTAGATTCCATAACAGCTAAAATTTTCTTTACTGAATACTTACTCAAAGTAGATATCGAACTTTAGAAATGAGAATTTTTTGAAGGAGTAAGCACTCTGTTTAAAATTCTATAAAATATTATACTCTCCTAGAATGCTGCTGCTGAGTTGCTTCAGTTGTGTCCGACTCTATGCGACCCCATAGACGGCAGCCCACCAGGCTCTCCCGTCTCTGGGATTCTCCAGGCAAGAATACTGGAGTGGGTTGCCATTTCCTTCTCCAATGCATGAAAGTGAAAAGTGAAAGTGAAGTCGCTCAGTCGTGTCCGACTCTTCTCGACCCCATGGACTGCAGCCTACCAGGCTCCTCTGTCCATGGGATTTTCCAGGCGAGAGTACTGGAGTGGGGTGCCATTGCCTTCTCCGTCTCCTAGAATATGTGCCCTTTATGTTGTCAGGACCCAGCACTGTGTGATTCACAATCACAGATTCCACTTTAAAATACTTTTTGACTCCTGGAAAACTACCCTGCCAAAAATCACTTTCCTGATACTTTCAAACAAACATAGTTCTTGTTTGCTTCAATTCATGTGTCTTTGTTAAGATTCCTTTTTCCAGAAATTGTAAAGAATCTTAGCCACCTACTTTTCTCCATGCTTGGAATAAGCCAGAAAACTCCTTTTGGGGTTTGCATGTTTCTAAGCAATTAGACTAGTCTTTAAGTTCATTCTGTACACATGAATAATAATTACAGTAGTTACATTTAAATAACAATCCTAACTTGCAAATTCTAGTTTAGTCAACACACCCTCAAGAGGCATTATTTCTTTTTTTTTTTTCATTTGGGAGCCTAGAAAGTATTTAATTCTCAGTTCCTAGCAAGACCAAAGAATATTTCTGATTTTAGGGTAAACTTTTCATCTCCTCTTGGCGCTACCTTAGTTACAAATGTGAAATCAATTAAATGATGCATGTCAGCAAAAAACAGCCCTTTAATGCCCGGCACAGATGAAACAGATTCCAACATGGGTCTAAGAGTAATAAATAAACTAATAAAAAAAGGAAACCAGGGAGCAACTTTGCTGGAAGTAAGCCGTTTGCCTTTGCCCTGGAAAGTTTATCGTGTTTTAAACAATTGTAAACATGTCAGTATACGTGGATACCGTTTCCATAGCAGCATAGCAACAGTTAAGAGTTTCTCCAAACATACCCAAAAGGAAACTAAAAATAGCTTGTCTTCAATATCAAAATACATATATATACATATTCAGACAACAGTACACAAAATGATGTGTAATTAGAAGTTCTGCAGACACCAACCTTTCACAAAAGCGCATCACAGGTGGCTTTAAAAACCAATGAGTTCAGTACCTACAGGAATGGGATAGAGACCAAAGAATCCAAGAGACAGGAAGGTAGATGCCATCGCCAACTCTCAGATCAGAGGCTCCTGACGCCAAATGCCTCCAAACATTGCTCTGTCTGCTCCACCTGACGCTTCCCTGTGTCCTATCCACCTTTGGCTCCTAAAACCGGAGTTGAGTGTATGATACATACTGTTATCTCCTTTTAGTGCAGTATTCTCTCATCTTCTTAAGTTTTCTAGCCAAAATATCCTCTCAGTAGAGACTGAACAGTAGTTGCATTTAAAAAAAATAATGTCAAAACAAAGCGCCACACTTTCCCAATGAACTTACTTCAACTGACACACAGACAGTATTGATTATTCCAGAGTGAAGATGGTGGGCCTTCCCCGCGAGTCCAGGAGTTAAGCCTCTGTGCTCCCAATGCAGGGAGCTCGATCCCTGGTCAGGGAACTAGATCCCACATGCAACAACACTGCTGCCAGGCCACAACAAAGACCTGGCACAGCCAAGGTTTTTAAAAAGTGAAGACTGTCAGTATACTTTTGGCACCTTTGCTGTTTGTACATTTTATTTATATCCAAGAATTATAAATATTTTAAAAGCATCATCTATTGGGAAATATTACTGCCAGGATATATGCAATTTGTCATCTAAACCGGGAAACTTTTGAGACTGAAAGAGTATTATTTATTATTACACTAGGGAAATAGGTGTAAATGAAAGACTGCCCCAGGCAGGCCCATACAAACGTTCACACAATATCACACATAAGAGTGTAAGCATCTTGAGGGCAGGGATGGGGTTTGCTTATTTTTGTACTTCAGCACCTATTGCAGCACTTTATATGTAAAAAGAACTCAATAAATATTTGTTAAGAGAATGAATTTTATCATTGGATTATATTCTGTAAAATATAAACTTTAAAAAGTTTTTTTATACGTAATACTAAGCTGGGCATATTTCTTTTTTCAGTCTACAGTCTATGTGTTAGGGTTAAATAAAATCCAACATAGCTCTGCAGGTGAATCTTTCTTTTCCATCATCTGATCTTTTCCTTGAAAGTTGAGGATAAAACTGGAAAAGTAAAATATATCTATGAGTCATAAAAAGTAATTCTATCAGTGTGGGATGGTTTACGAAAGCACTGAAGGAGGTTTAGAGTATGGATTCAGATAGGAAGCAGTTTCATAATCTCTACAATGGTTATTATCTTGGTTTCATTTTCCCTTCCAGGAATGTTGGCCTCTAGGGAGAAATGCAGAGCAAGTATCAAGTGAGTACACTCCAACTAGAAAGGATGCTATTTGTCTTTCAAGATGAGGAGTTGGGAAGAGGGATACCATTTGTGAGTTCCCAGGAGTAAAGGTAAAAGCCTCTTTACCTTCTGCCCGGATCTCCCAGGACCACAGGGGATTTTTTTATACAAGTCACTTTTCATTTGATGGACTGCCAGTTCTTGGCTTATAAGCTGCATGAAAGGATTGCTGTGGAAAATAATCATATTGTTCAAGAGAAGCACTTAACAGTCTTCCCGTGAAAAGCATGATAAATCTCCCTAGCCCTCCGTGGAGAGGCAGCAGAGTTTGGGAGGTGACACTGCCTATTTTCAGGACTTCAGCATCTCAGACTCATGCTGTTTGTTCTGGGTTTTCAAGCCAGATTATTCTATAAGATATTGCCTAAACTTTTGGGGCTCTGGTTTCTTCAGTTTTCAAAGAAGGAAAATAATTTTTGTACCTTCTTAAAGGGTTGTCTATGAGGGTTAAATGATATTCATGTAAAACACCTAAAACATGAATGTCAGCTATTGTTCCTCTCCAGCTCTGTTTCTTTGGGCATTTGGCAAGAATTCAACTGGAAAAACTGTAATTAAAGGCAAAAATTATGCTTTTATATTTCCAACCCAAAGAAATCCAAATGTGTGTACCTAATGCCAGAAGGAATCTTCTATTCCTAGGTCACTTGTAGACTTGATCCACATTCTGTTCTCATCTCTCTCCCCAGAATTTGCTTGTTATCCTAACACCAAGGGGACTCTGTGTTTATTTTTATTATTAATTAATTAATTAAATTCCATCAAACCAAAGCCAGTTTGTGTGCTGGACCACAACCAGCCACTCCATTTCAGGGAAAGCTGAAAGCCTGCACCCAAAGATTGATACCTCTTTTTAATATTGAATTTAGAAGCTAGGAAAACTGCAGAGAAATGAGTCTCTTTACAAAATTATGTAAGGCTTTATATTTAATGAATTTCTGGTGTCTAAGTGGAGGGGGGTGGGGAATGGGCCCTTTATAAATATCAAACCATGTTGTTATCTACAGAGAGTGTGCCAGTTGGTTAAACAGAGCCAAATTCTGTTCTGTCTGATAATTACTGAATTTGACATTCATAGAAGTTCTTTTTTTAATTTTGGGAATAAGAAATCTACAAATTCATTAAATTATGAAATGTTTCAACCCTATTATCCTAATACAATGACCCCATAGACTATGCTGCAGGAAGTCTTTGGGACAGCTTCTGATGTTTAGAATGACTCAACAATAGGAATTCAATTCATGTAAAAGCCAACACAATATGGTTTAAGAAATGAAACTGAACATTACTCCATCTGATTTAGAGTCATAGTTAATGATTCTAAGGAAAGATATTGGTACTCACTCAGCACAGTCTTTTGTTCAAGAAATCTACACTGGTATTCAAAGTGCAGAAGGACAGAGAATTCCCTGGTGGTCTAGTGGTTAGGATTCTGTGCTTTCACTCCCAAGGTCCCAGGTTTGATCCCTAGTCAGGGATCTAAGATCCTATGAGATAAGTAACCAAAAAAAAAAAAAAAAAAAAATTCTAAGTGAAAAAGGGCAGAGGAAACAGGATCCAAATCTGCTTAAGGATATTTGAGGGTGGGAGAATTGGCCCCTATGTTTGTGGGTTTCTTTTGAATAATAATAGCAACAACTCATCTACTTAGTAGTGTAGGCTTAGTCAGTCAGTCGTGTCCGACTCTTTGCAACCCCATGGACTATAGCCCTCCAGGCTCCTCTGTCCATGGAATTCTCCAGGCAAGAATACTAGAGTGGGTTGCCATTTCTCCCTTCAGGGGATCTGCCCCCTACTTAGCAGTGTTACCCTTTATTGCTTCCTTAGCCACATCAAAAGTGAAAGTGAAGTCACTCAGTCCTGTCTGACTCTTTTCGACCTCATGGACTGTAGCCTACCAGCTCCTCCGTCCATGGGATTTTCCAAGCAAGAATACTGGAGTGGACTGCCATTTCCTTCTCCAGGAGATCTTCCAGACCCAGGGACTGAACTCGGGTCTCCCGCATTATAGGCAGACGCTTTACAGTCTGAGCCACCAGGGATGTCCAAGGAAGCCACATCAAGGAAAATCTATTTCCCACAAAATAGGAGTTTCTAATGAAACTTTTATTTTTGTGTATACTTAATAAACTGTGAAGATCTAAATAGCACCTATATTTTCTTAGAGTCTTTAAAAACACTGACTTCTTCACATTCTACCTGAAATGTTCATGTGCTAATGAGTGAAACCATCATCGCAGAGTGAAAGTTGTCGAGCCTGGGAGCTGGAGAAACAGAACTCCTGTAACTGCTTTGTGATTTACTAGCTATGAACTTGGGCAAGTCATCTGGCAATCAAATACTGCTGGAGAACAGGAAATTAACATAATCTCAAAATTTTACCAATATTAAGACTATTTCTTAATACTCTTAAGGGAGAAAGTTACCTGTACAATGAAGAAATCTGTCAGACACCACCTTAATTTTATGATCAAACTTAACATTGCCAATGATAGTCAAACTGACACTATATGACCCATTCCAAGCCCATAGCAGACACCACCAATGTTCTCAGCATGGTTTCCCATGAAGCCAGGGCATAGCCTCAGGATGTCTCTCAAGATCATTGATGTCATCCCAGAAGAGTTTGAGAATCTAAACACACTACAGATGCTGTTCCACTTTGGCCTGCAAGTACTGGACATAGCATGAAGTGATGCTACCTCTGCAGTACTGGGGGCCTCCAAGACATTTCCCAGGGGATTCTGAGAGCCTCAGCAGATGAAGGATTAAAAATCCTGGAGCCTTGCAAATGGGACAGTCACAATGGCTCTGCCATCTGGGGAGAAAAATGTGTGTGTGTGTGTGTTTGTTTAATCCAAAAAGAAAAGCTATTGTCAATTGGTCAGGGCTGCCAAGTGACATACAACTTATTTGTTATTACAGATTGTTTGTGGTAACTGAGGTATCACATTTGAGGCTACTTTGTTGATTAGGGTACAGAAAAAAAATTATGCTGTGGGAAAAGTGGGCTGTGTCCAGTCCACTCAGGCTTCAAGATTGTCCTTCAAAATTAAAATGTATTCATTTAAATACTCTCAGTGGTGGCAAGTAGATGTTTTTAAAGGCTAAACTTGTGCTTAAATGTCACCTTTTCCATCTAACTGTCTTCTTGTTATTTCTCTAACTCAACCCCTTATCTGTTTCCTTTATACCATTTACCCCAACTGGCAAGTATTTTTAAAATTTGTTTGTTAGCATGTTGCTGTGGGGATGGTTTTAGTCTGTCTTTCCTATTATAACATCAGCTCCAACAGAGCAGGGAACATTTCTGTCTTGTGCAACACTGAATCCTCAACTTCTAACATATAGCCTGGCATATGGGACGCTGAATGGATATTTAATTGATTAAATTAATCAATGGATAAATGAATAAATGAGTAGATACGTTTTTTAAAAAATCACAAGTTATTTGGAGTTAAGTCTACAGGGGAGAAAAACAAGTAATCAGCCTTTTGTGTCATGGCTAAAAATTGAGATGAAATGCTAAGTACTTAGTCCTAAGTGGTTCACAATCCCTAACCCTGGTTCTAAAAGCAACTCTGAAACAAAAAGTTCCAAAATAGCAGTGCTTTGCTAGGATATGTCTTCCAACATAACTCTTTGAAGGATAAATACTAATTTGAATGTATAAGTTGTGTCTTTTTTTAGTTATATCATTTTTTAAAACAAGTTTTATTCATTGCCTCAGAGTCCTGCATACCTTGAATATCTTACATAACACATGGAAAGGAATGTTCTCTCTATAACCCTTGCTTTAGAGAGCGCTCTGGTTGTCAGCTGAAGCTCCTGAACAAAGTGTTCTTTCAACACTGTTCAAGACCACAGCTGAAGAGCAGATCAGATTAACCAATGCCACCATAGCTGAAATGACATCCCTAGAAACTTGAAAGTCCTCACTGAAAGAACAAAGATCAATATTTAGTTTCTTATACCCCATCTGGGTGTTCCATCACTTTTATGGCCTCCTGTTCAGCCAGTTCCCTCATCTACAAGCCTACTTTGTTCTTCTGGGAAAATGGACTAGAAATAATAGGAATACAAATGTAAAAGCACACCTACAAAATATAAACTTTGAATCGCAATACTTGTGCTTTGTTAATGCCAAGATTTGGCTTTAAAAAAGAAATCAATCTTTTCCTGCTGTATTTTTAAACGCTTCAGTGTATTTTTTTTTTTTTTTGGTATGAGCAACATGGACTTCACTAACTACCTTTCAGGTGAAAGGAAGAAGCAAAAGCTACCTGTTTATTTTATATCCCTTTTGTTCACCAAAGCCTGTAATACTAAGCATTGCACAGTTTGACTCTTGGTTTCAACTATTCCTAGATATAGATTTTACACACTGTTACCAAGGCTTCATCTCACACAATACACCAACTTCCCAATGTTCACATATTTATTTTCATTTTTTAATAAAACAAAGAGGAAATAAAAACTAGTTTAGGAATAATAAGACTAGTTAAACCCACCAAAATATCTTGGAATTGGAGCTGATGGTGTAGTTTGGAGAGTGTTGCTGGTGGCCAGAGGAATGTGGTATAATACCCTGTGCAGTGAGGAGCTAAGCCCAGTCCTGTTCCCCATCCACCTTTTCTGGCTACAATATATCCATTAACATTGCCAAGAAATAGCAAATGACAAGGTAAAAATGGAAGTTAACCACCAAACAATATGTTAAAATGAATGACTAATATGGCAAGAATGAGACCACAGCCAGAGGATGGTGTGAGAGAGCCAATTAGATTTTTTAAAAGAGCCAGGTAGCACATAGCCCTGTGCACGACAAACTTCCAACCGTGTGTTCCTATCATGGATGCAGTGGAGAGTGTGGAGAATGACAACTTTACTGGCTGCAAGCTACTGTCTCTGCAACTTAGACATCATCAGGGACCTTTTTTCTCTAGTTTGTGAATAATCATTTTTATGTCTTTATGTGAGCTTCCCTGGTGGCGCAGTGGTAAAGAATCTACCTGCAATGCAAGAGATGCGAGTTTGATCCCTGGGTTAGGAAGATCCCCTGGAGAAGGAAAGGGCAACCCACTCCAGTATTCTTGCCTAGAAAATGCCATGGACAGAGGAGCCTGGTGGGCTACAGTCCATGGGGTTGCAAAGAGTTGGACATGACTAAGCATGCATATATGCACTTTTTTCCCATAAACTTACTATTTGTGGACATAAAGTCCTTGGTCATAATAATCAGATACATGCACACAATACCTAACAATTTTTTTTCAACCTATTGGAGCATGTTTTCATTTTTTTCTTATGACAAGATTTACTTTTACTTTTTTTAAATTACTCACTTCTTCTCAGGAGCCTAACCAACATGCTGAGCAAGAGAGATAAGAATGCCCTGCCCAAGGTGCCCAGGGATTAGCTAGTTGCAGCCTCTGGGCATTTGTGTTACTTTGACTCCATCACAAGCATTCCCTTCTACCCCTGCCCACATCCCATCTCACACATTCACCCAGCATGCCTGTCTCCAAGGCCCCTGGAACTCCAAAATGACCCTACCCTTTTCTTCTAGTGCTTCTGAAAGAGTCCAGTTGTGTGAAGGGCCCACCCTCATACAAAACTGAAAAGTGGAAATGTTTTTCTGTTTCTACTCTGTCTGAATCCTTCTGGTATCCCTCTCCTGGCATTCATTCAAGGAGGAGAGGGTGGGCAGAGGCAGGTGGTTACGGGGTTGCAGGAACATAGGATTCTTTTTGGGATCATCTCTTTCTTTGGGCTTCAATCCGCCTCACAGCAACAATTCCCTTATGGAAGGAGGAAGATGAATTTGGGGTGATTTCTTAGCCATTTTGGCTACAAAAAATTTTAAACTCCCTACTCTGGATGTGCTTATGCTTTATTTCCAGACCCATTTGAACTGAAATTGGAATGGCCTCAAAATATTCAGATCTCATGATTTGGTTTTATTTTTATTGTTGTTATAGATCCAACTCACTTAAATAACAAAGCTACTTAGAACTTTTGCTGTGTTGCTTGTCTAAGATAGATATCTACCTCCTCTCTATTATGTCCTAAAGATCAAATATGTAATTTTATTTCTTGATAGTTCAGAAGTAGTAGCAATTTTCACAGGTTGCCTGTTAATTTTCCATTTCCAGCGTGGGGTTACGCAGCCACTAATACAGTTGTATTTGTCTCCAAACCCCTGAATTTGCACATACAATCATTTAGTTGCATAACTACTTAAGTGAAAAGAACAACTATTGGTCATTTATGAGCACAGATTTTAAGTAGGAAGAAGGACCGCACCAAAATTAATGATGCAAATATATGGATTAAAACTGAAAATTGCCCACAGTGATCACAAATAGCTAATTAGAAGTATGTAGTTTCTTCTGCAATCAACTTATACCCTCTTTATCATCCAGTCCCCCAGTGGCCACCAACTCTGGCACATGTCTCTACTCTAGCCTTCTCTAACTTCTGACAGTGGCCCAGATGCATGGGATATTGGCCAAGACCCCATTTTCAGCCATAGCCCAGGACTGGCAAAGAACTTTGATTTTCCCCCTTTAATAGTATAGTCACATTCTGTCTTAGTGGTTTGACTGTAGGTCTTCTCTCCCCTTCTAGATAATAGATTCCTTGAAAGCAGGATCCATGTCATGCTTATCTTTCTATCTCCCATAACACTTACCTGGCATATAATCAGTACCTTATATTTCACTTGATGATTTAAATTAAGCCAAGTCACAGATGAACCTGGGCCCAAAGCTGCAAGTGAGGCCACATTCAGATGGTGTTTCCACTAATGAAGCTGCTGAACACGCACACTGGTCCCCTCTCTGTAGACCTTTTTGGGAAGACTTCTGTCTTCCTTTTCACCAAAGATGCTGACGCCACTGGACCTTATCTCTATAGCATCACATACTAAAAGAGGAACTTGAGAAGGAAAGGGAAACCTTTGTTCAGACCTCACCCTTAGCTTCCTTTTTTCCTTTCCTGGTTGCTATGTTGGTTGTGTGGCAACCATAGAAAGATTTTTTGGAGCTCACTGGGAGGTTCCTGAAAATGCAGAGAAGCTCTGATAAAAGTCTGGGCCTTCTCTGTAGTCTTTCCTTATCCTCATGTTCAGAAACCAAAAAGGTCACTTTGTTTCCTTCAGTTCTTCAGAAAATTGGAGCCTAAACCCAGACAGACTGTAAGATTTCTCTACCATGAGATTTTACAAAACTCGGTAGTATCTGGGAGAGAACCAGAGTCTTGAACTTAATAGCAAAGGATGAGGAAGGCACCCTAGATAAGCCAGAGCACCCATCTGGATCTCATGCCTCAGTGCAGAGTAAGAAGGTTCCATTAGGGCACCTCTAAAATCTTTTCCAAGCCAGGAGTAGGAATCACTAATATGGTGCATGGTGGCCATAATAATGGAGGCACCTTCTCCAGTTTGCCAAAGATGGGGTTTCCAATCCAAGCTTCTGTGTACTAGAACAGTCACATTCAGCCTCCATTTCACATCATTCCACTTCTGTTTGTAATTCCCTCTAGTTATGTCTTTCATTTAAAAAAATCAGGAGTCTTTCATTAGAGGGGGTGTAGGAAAGTAAGCCTTCTTCACATCAGCTCCCAGCAGGGGCCACTCAGAGGGAGGAGCTGGAGGTCAAGGATCCCATTGGTTACTTACAGTGATGGAAGCAAGGACCCAAGGAGGAGATAAAGGCTTGGGGGTGAGGTGGGGGGAGAGAAGGAGGATATGGGGACACTGATGGCTCAGATTATATAGCTGACAGGAGGCCAACTCTCTTTGTGGTTCTCAAAGTGTAGTCCCAGGAAGAACAGCACCAGCATTACTGGGAATCTGCTAAAAAGGCAAATTCTCAGGTTGCACTCCAGACCCAGTGAGTCAGAATTATAAGGGTGGGGCCCAGCCATCTGTTTTAATAAGACCTCGAAGTGAGTCTGAAACTAGTCAAGTTTGAGAGTCACTGGATATAGAAAACAAACTCATGGTTACCAAGGGGGAAAGACGGGGGAAGGATAAATTCAGAGATTGAGATTGACATATACACACTACCACATATAAATAGATAGCTAATAAGGACCTACTGTGCAGCACTGTTCATGGGGTTCTCAAGGCAAGAATACTGAAGAGGTTTGCCATTCCCTTCTCCAGTGGACCACATTCTGTCAGACCTCTCCACCATGACCTGCCCGTCTTGGGTGGCCCCACAAGGCATGGCTTAGTTTCATTGAGTTAGAGAAGGCTGTGGTCCGAGTGATTAGATTGACTAGTTTTCTGTGATTATGGTTTCAGTGTGTCTGCCCTCTGGTGCCCTCTCGCAACACCTACCGTCTTACTTGGGTTTCTCTTACCTTGGACGTGGGGTATCTCTTCACGGCTGCTCCAGCAAAGCGCAGCCGCTGCTCCTTGTCTTGGACGAGGGTATCTCCTCACCGCCGCCCCTCCTGACCTTGAACGTGGAGTAGCTCCTCTCTGCCCTCCCGTGCCGGCGCAGCCGCGGCCTCTTGGACGTGGGGTAGCTCCTCCGGCGTTGGGTAGCTCCTGCGCCGTCGCAGCCTGGCACTCTCGTCCTCCGCCCCTGACCTCGGACGCGGGGTAGCTCCTCCCTGTGGAAAATTCTGAAAGAGATGGGAATACAAGACCACCTGACCTGCCTCTTGAGAAACCTATATGCAGGTCAGGAAGCAACAGTTAGAACTGGACATGGAACAAAAGACTGGTTCCAAATAGGAAAATGAGTACGTCAAGGCAGTATATTGTCACCCTGCTTATTTAACTTATATGAAGAGTACATCATGAGAAACGCTGGGCTGGAAGAAGCACAAGCTGGAATCAAGATTGCCGGGAGAATATCAATAACCTCAGATATGCAGATGACACCACCCTTATGGCAGAAAGTGAAAAAGAACTAAAAAGCCTCTTGATGAAGGTGAAAGAGGAGAGTGAAAAAGATGGCTTAAAGCTCAACATTCAGAAAACAAAGATCATGGCATCTGGTCCCATCACTTCATGGGAAATAGATGGGGAAACAGTGGAAAAAGTGTCAGACTTTATTTTGGGGGGCTCCAAAATCACTGCAGACGGTGATTGCAGCCATGAAATTAAAAGATGCTTACTCCTTGGAAGGAAACTTATGACCAACCTAGATAGCATATTCAAAAGCAGAGACATTACTTTGCCAACAAAGGTCCATCTAGTCAAGGCTATGGTTTTTCCAGTGGTCATGTATGGATGTGAGAGTTGGACTGTGAAGAGAGCTGAGTGCTGAAGAATTGATGCTTTTGAACTGTGGTGTTGGAGAAGACTCTTGAGAGTCCCTTGGACTGCAAGGAGATCCAACCAGTCCAATCTGAAGGATATCAGTCCTGTGTGTTCTTTGGAAGGAATGATGCTAAAGCTGAAACCTCAGTACTTTGGCCATGTCATGCAAAGAGTTGACTCATTGGAAAAGACTCTGATGCTGGGAGGGATTGGGGGCAGGAGGAGAAGGGGATAACAGAGGATGAGATGGTTGGATGGCATCACCGACTCAATGGACGTGAGTGTGGGTGAACTCTGGGAGTTGGTGACGGACAGAGAGACCTGGTGTGCTGCAATTCATGGGGTCACAAAGAGTCGGACACGACTGAGCGACTGAACTGAACTGAACTATGCAGCACAGGGAACTCGTCTCAATAGTCTGTAATGACCTATATGAAAAAGGAATGAATATATGTAATGTATAACTGATTCACTGTGCTCTACAGGAGAAACTAACACAACATTGTAAATCAACTATACCCCAATACAAATTAATTTTAAAAAAAGCTTGAGAGCCATTGAGCTAGAGGCAGGTGACCCAGGGAGTGAGAAGCCATCCTTTGGGTGATACAAGAAAATAGAAAGTGGAGGTTCAATCAATGAAAATTCTCTACCCTGTGGTGTTTATTCATCTTTAAAATTTTTCTTTTAGATCTTAATAATGTAAACATTGCTTATTTTCGCAGGGGAGGAAAACAACTCTACAGTCAAATTTGCTGAGTACACAGTGAAGGGACGTCTGCACCAAAGTGGCTAATTAAGGTCATATAAGTAATCAAGGCAGGCGAGTCAAGGGCAGTTAATCTCAGACTTGTCTTGACTGGTTCTGCTATCTTCACTGATCATGTAAGCCAGGCTATCAGCAATCCCTTCTTAATTTTCTGCTGTGTAGACATTGACAAAATGTTCATAAAGTATTCCTAATCTATACCAGAAAGATTAAGTTATTTACTCAATTGCATACATAGGGAAACTAAGTTAACTACTCAGGATTCCACAAATGAGCAAGATCCAGACTCCAAGGTTCTGATACTAAACTTGAAAGTATGAAGTTCAACCTTTTCTTTCTCTTTTAATTCTTTCCTTCCTGATGGACTATAGCCATTTAACTAATAACTTATTTTTTCTACTCATGAGGCATTCACAATATTTGTCTTGAAAACTCATTACCTTTTTAATAAGATAAGAAGAAAACTAAGGTTGAACTCAAACAATTTGGTAACAACACACTTCAATTAACCTCTTTTGCTCCTTAGGTCACTGCCATTTGCGTGAACTTGCAAAACCGTATATTAAAATTGGGTTTCCTTATGATGCTTTCCTCAGAGTTAATTTCCATCAGGGACCTATTCATCATAGACTAATTGTAGAAGCCGTCATACAATAATGACTTTCCAGTAACTCTAGTACTAGTCCCTCCTCAAGGTTACATTATGAAGGTAGATGCCGTGAAAATACACCAAGGATTTTTTCCTCACAAAAACTAGCCAAGTCTCTATAAAAATTTGTTTGCTGTGGTTAAAATGTTTAAATTGAATTATAGTTGACTTAACAATATTATATCAGTTTCACTAGAAAGAGGTAGAAGGCGGGGTGGGGTGGGTCTGTGGAGTGACGGTGGAGGAGGCGGGTGAGCATGGGAAAGGCGGGGAGCCCCTCTGTGCTGGTTCTTTACCCAGAGTACACAGGCAGCTTCCAAAATATATTTATATCACCCCCTGAAAAAAAAAAACAATATTGTATCAGTTTCAGGTGTACAACACAGTGATTCAATATTTTTATAAATTATAATCTATATAAAGTTAGTGTAAAATATTGGCAATATTCCCTATGCTGTACATGACATTCTTAATTTTATTTATTTTATATCTGGTAGTTTATACCTCTTAATCCCCCTCAGCTATCTGGCCCATTCCTTTCCCAACTATTTGCTGTGATTTATGTTTTGGATATGATAATTATGCTTCCATGTTTTCTTATTTTAACATCTAAAATGACCTTGTATCAAATGTTTTAGCCCCTTTGGTAAGGTAGGTAGCAAAGATGAACCTAAAAGTTTGTTGACTTCCCCCTCACCCCAGGATTTAAGCAATAAAATTAAAAAAAATTTTTTTTTTTACATTGTTGTCTTCCTTCTCCTACTGGGCCAGTTAACATATCACATTTACAATAATTCTTCCTTCGTGTTTCTCAAAAGAACTTTCTGATCTAGATCAGATGTTGCATTTCAAGTCCTATGAATTCTGTACCATGTAGTTATTTGGAAGCTCACAGCTTGTTTCTTCTTCTCATGGGCTTTTTGATCAGATCCCATGGTAAATTGGTCCAGAGGTCTGCCTCAAGCCAGCACGTTCTCTCCCAAAGCCCAGAGGCAGGCTGACCCCAAGACCTAGTGAGAATGTATTCCTGCAGAGGAAAGGAGCTGCTCTCGAGATGTGCACTCTCTTCAGGCTTTGCAACTAAATGTTTTGTGAAGTTCTTTAACTGCCTTTTCTTGAACAAGTGAGAGAATGAGCCACTGTGTCCTATTATATTACCAAGTGAGGAAAGAGTTAAGGAAAGCTTTTATTTTTCATTCTTTGTGTTAGTTGTAACACTAAATTAGCCAAATAATTTACACCTCGTGGCAGGTGTAATCTTCCTTAAGAACATTTCTGAAGCATCTCCAACCTTTCCCAGGACAGGCGTAGGTGATTTTATTCAAACTTTGAAGTGATACCAAGTGGAAACTCTATGTTCCAAAATGACCCCATCTTGGTACAAACAGTAGATAAACTAATCAAACCAAATCATAAAAGCAAGCCTGAGCTACAGATAATAAGGGCTAATATTTATTGAGCATTTTGGGTAAGGGGAGGTGCCAGCTGCATACCTAAAGGTTTTCCATGTATTCATTTGAACTTGTTAACATCCTGACATTTTACACATGAGGACAGTGAGACCCAGAAAAGTTAACTTGTCCAAGGTCACACTGCTGGTGACTGGACAGGCCAGTTAACAAGAGCTCTAATAGTAATATATGGCTTGCAAATATCTCTGTTTTAAAAATTATTTATTAATTTGTTTGCACTAGATCTCAGTTGTAGCACTCGAGATCTTTAGTTGTGGCACACGGAATCTCTTAGTTGGGGCATGTGGGATCTAGTTTCTTTACCAGGAATCGAACCCAGGCCCCTGCATTAGGAGTGTGGAGTCTTAACCACTGGAACTTCAGGGGAAGTCCCCCCACTCCTCTTTTATTCCACTGCCTCCCACTGACCCTCCATCCGTCTCCATGCATTTTATACTGTGGGGTTAGCCTGGAACGCTGGTTGCCTTCAAGCTCCTTTGTTTCTCTAAACCCTATTTTCCCCATAGCCACATCCCTGCCCCTGGCTGGAGTCACACAGAAAGCCTGAACATCTGACATGCATTGGTCATGCATGCATCTGACAAGCATTAGTCCCCTTTGGGGACTAATTTCACGCTGTACTTAGTAAGGCACGCAAGAGCATTACCTCCGGCTGCAAGCAGCAGCCCCTGGAGTGGAAGTGTATTCTCTGCCCATGGCTAAATTTGGGAAAAGTGAGGGACCGTAACATACAGGAGCAAGTAAATTCCTAAAGTGCTCACACTAAAGAAAAGACAAGGACAAGAGCAATATATTTAGAGCTGTGTTTCAATCTGGTGATTCAGCTATCATGCTGCACACCCCACTCAAGACTTTGTCCCCGTGAGGAACTCTGAGTGGCGAGGTGCCCAACCCATACTCAAGCCAAAGCAGACTGTCAGAACCCTAGCAAGGCACCAAGGACCATTTATAATTAAATCAAGTTGCTACTGCTCCTTCATCTTTCCCCTTATCTGAGTGGATCGGAAGTCCAGGTGGCCATAGGATAGAGTGCCTGACTTAAAGGACCCTACAGTATTAGTTTATCATTAATACCTGCAGGATAAATAAGAAAAAAACCTGTCCATGAATAGCAAGCATACTATCCTCCTCTGCTCCCCACCCCACCAAATACTTGTGTCAAAAGCAACTGGAGGCAGCAATTGTTGTATTCAACATTTGTCCAGCTGAGACCATCTTGGGGTCTGCTTTATCTCTGCAAGCATCCAAATCCAAGAGGAGTTTCAGGATTCAACAGTACCAGGGAAGGTTTATCTTTGCCACATAGGACTTGGACCATATAGAGGTTATTATCCAAAACTCATTTGAGGAGTGTTTACTGTAACATCTGGGAATAAGCACAAAGCCAGTCTCCTGGTATAACTGAACTGTGGCATAAATCATTTCCCTTTATTATAGAGTCAACACAGATCTATGGCACTTGCCAGGTACCGGACTGTCAATAGGCAGAGGTGAGTGCCATAGACAAAGCTTCCTGTCCTGGAGAGACTTTACAATGGCTTTTTCTGGGAGGTTCTTGGACATCAACTATTTATTTTCACAAGATTCAGTGGGAATTTTAATTTAAGAAATATTCATGACAGCCGGTTTGGGGGCAACTTTTACAAACATGCTGTAACAAAATCGGCAATTTTAGCTAAATCACACCCTGTTCCTCAGACATTTGACTCAGATTTTTCTTTACTACATGCAGTAAGTGTGTGATCAGAATGCTGAAATGTGTAGGGAACCAGCCACTCCAGTTCAGTCTTAAAGACAAATTTTCAGGCTGGACTGCATTTTCCAGAAGACCAAACCCTTTGGATATTTTTATTCAAAGAGCACAGAAATGACCAACCTGAATACTTTAGTGGAAGCCTTTCTAGGATTTTGCATTGGAATAACCAATAAAAACTAATAGACTCTGGAAATGCCAGAACTTCTAATAAGGAGAAGGAAAAAAGGAAAACATATACTCTTGAGGTTTTCATAAGACGCTTAGGCACTGGACAATGCCTCAGATTCTGAGTGACTTAATGTATTAGGTGTTTGATGACTCACACTTCATATTATCCAACAAATGCCTCTTCTACATTCATTATATGTGTATGTGTGCTTCGTCGCTCAGTTGTGTCTGACTCTCTGTTAGCCTTTGGACTGTATGTAACCCACCAAGCTCCCCTGTCCATGGGATTCTCCAGGCAAAAGTACTGGAGTAGGTTGCATTCCCTTCTCCAGAGGATCTCCCCAACCCAGGGATCCAACCTGGGTGGTCTCTTACATCCCCTGTATTAGCAGGCGGGTCCTTTACCACTAGCACCACCTGGAAAGCCTGTTCATTATTATGCACTAAACACTTTACTAGCTTCTTCACTTGAAATCTTCCAGATTTTATACATTTTTGATGTTGCTATTTCTGTTGGTGCCTTACTGAAGTTGTGCTTTTAGGTATGCTTTTCTGCTACATCACAAGAATTAGTGTTACAAAAATGTCTCTGTGTATTATATACATCCCTTGAACAAACATATTAATTTTCTATTTGAACACTATTCTTACAAGTGTTTAAAATAAAAGTGAGTGTGATCTTCAAATGTTCATCCTTCCATTATTGTCTCCCACTTTCAAAAATGCCCAGTTATTCAAAGCTGCCTATTTCTCAGTTATATATGATTACAACAGCCGTAAGTGATTGAAAGAAAAGATGTTTTCCTTCAAGTTTTAAGAAAGGCCCTTTTCTATTCAAAGTCTCAAAGAGATTCTGATGAAAGAAAGCCAGGCAGTGCAATAATTACAAAGAATTACTCTTCAGTGTCAAAGAGACCCAGGTTTAATCTCCAAACCCCAGCTCTACCTCTTATTAGTAATGTGATCTTGAGCAAGTTACTTAATTTTCTAGATCTCAGTTTTCTCATCAAGAAAATGGAAATATCAACTCTCCTCAAAGTTCCTGTGAAGATGAATTAGCATAGTACCTGTATCCTGCTTGACCCATGGCCAGCACATAGTAAACTCTTAAGTGGGTGCTAATATTATCATCAACATATAGGAACACTGACCGTGTAACATGTGGTGCTGGAGATTTCATATATGCTTTCTTATTTAATCCTTTATGATCATGTGAAACAAGAAAAAAAATCCTTCCACACTTATAAAATTAGGAAGGTAAGGGTTGGAGACATTAAGTACCTTGCAGAAGGCAGGGCCTTGCAATCAAGTCTACCCAGCTCCAAAGTCCATCTTCTTTCTTGGTGGAAGAAAATTATCCTTTCTAAATTTCTTTTGTTATTTCATGCAAAATATGGATCGCCATTTTCAAGTTTGTGTTATATAATGCATAGCTACATTAAACCACTTCTATCTTACATATCATAAATGACAAATACATCTTTCACCATATTTAAATCTGTCACCATTCAATTCAAGACAGACACATTTTCCCTAACAACAAAATTCTGTAAAGCAATTATCCTTCACGTAAAAAATAAACAAATTTTAAAAAAGATTGTATTGGCATGTGGAAGAAACTCAACATCTCTACTTAAGATTTATAAATAGAAGAAGCAAATTTGAGGTGAACTGGTGTCTGTTTCTTTAATTCCCAGTGCTGGATGTGTATCTATCTTGATCTGAATTTGGATTTCAGTCACTGTAGCCCATCTTTGTACATTTCTTATTTCATTCAATAAGGATTTATTGAACTCTGGATGAATTGAACCTAAGTCCTGCCCTCGAGGACCTGAAGGTTCAATAGGAAAGATAAGATGTGCCAAAAGATCTATAATTCCAGATAAGAAGTGATTGATTAGTGCCAAAAGAAAGGTAGACATAAACTGCTAGGGAGTTTCAAGGATCACTGCTTCTTCCTGCTGGGAAGAAAAGAATCAAAGCCACCTATAGAGGGAATGTGACCTCCTCTATTAACTGCTCCATCCAAGTGCAAACTATTCACAAACTTGCTTCAAAATAATACAGGTGGTAGGTGTATAAGGGTGTAGATGAAATACGACTGGCCACAAGTTGGTCATGTAGAAGCTGAGTGATGGGAGTATATGGAGCTTTATTGTACAAGTGTGCCTCACTGTTGGATACATTTAAAATCTTCTATTATAAAAAGTTTGAAGTTTTCTATTATAGAAAGTTAAAGTATTCCAGGAGATCATTTGCTTATGTTGTAACCTACATGCAAAAGGCTACAAAATGTATTATATAATGGTTTAGGCCTAAAAGAGTGATTGGACAGAGAGGCAATAGTGACCACTAGGGAAGGTGGCACGGTGATAAAGAATCAACTCTTCTCAAAAAAAGAGAAGGAGACATAAGAGATATGGGTTCAATCCCTGGGTTGGGAAAATCCTTTGGATTAGGAAATGGCACCCCACTCCAATATTCTTGCCTGGAAAATTCCATGGGCAGAGGAGCCTACAGTCCATGGGCCTGCAAAGAGTCAGACATAACTGAGCGATGGAACACACACACACACACACACACACACACACACACACAGAGTGAAATGAATAGAATTCTCCTCCCCAAACCACCACTCTTTCCTGCCTCCCCTCCATAGACAGAAGCCCCTCCACACACAGAAGCCCCCTCCACAAGAATTGTTTCACGTGAAACTGCAGACTAGAAAGACTGGATGTAGGGTAATAACAACGTAGGGATCCCCTAGTAGCAACGCCTACCTCTGGAGAGGGCGTGAGTGTGTATCTTGATGAAAACAATCAGTGTGGGTTTGATAGAAACTTGAACTCTGCACAGTCAAGTTCAGAGGCTTCAGGGTATCCGTGGACATGAATTTTGGAGCATTTTCCCATCACTCATGGAGATCTTACCTGTTGGCTTACAGGTCAACATTTGTAGGTGAGAGAAAAGCATTTGGTGCTACATGGACCCTAGAGTTCCTAGTGGTTCTAACCAGCACACACCCCAGAATGGTCCATAGGTGTGTTCTGAAGTGATTTCCGTTAGCTAAGCACAGTGTAATTTTGCTCTAAGCATGGTGCTAGCCTAATTCAGATGCTGTCAGGGATACCAGGAAAAGTGGGGGAAGGGGGCTGGAGGGAGGTGCTGTGGGAATAGAGTTCAGTCATCTGGCAGCATTCCACAAAACCAGATTCGTGAAACACCGCACAGGGGAAAGTGTTTGATGCCCTCTTTGGAGGATGATAGACTATTTTTCTCTTAGATATTCTGCCTGGATTTTTTTTTTTTTTACCAAGGTCAGAATGTTTTGAAGAGGCATTGCCACCCTGACTCTGAACCCCAAATTAAAATGACAGCAGGTAAAATTAGAGAGTGTCACATGCTACTTTAATGTTGTGCTGCTGTTCTTTAGTGGCGTCTCATTTAAGAGTACATAATTATTTTCAAATTATCATATATCATTTCATAGTTAATTTAGATTACCAGCTAGAACTTCCAAGGAGATTGGAATTCTAACATGCAAACTAGATTCTGATGACTGTTTGTGCTCCTTTGGATCATTTTATTTCCTGAACCTTCACAGATGACCATTCTAGGGCACTAGGAAACATTTATATGGAAGAGATCAGTGCTGTTTCGTGAGACATAGTTTGTCTATATCAGAAACTTAGCTAGTATTCAGTAGAGGTATAGGTTTCCAAGAACATCAAAATATTTCTTTAAGGAAAAGTAATTTATCTAACATCTTACTTCTTAATTATACCCAGGTGTGCTTGTGTGTGTGTATTCTACAACTTATTTCAATAAAAGAGAATGAAGCACTTAAGAGGGTCTGTGCCTTTATATACTATAAGACAGAATGACTTGGAAACTCCCTGGATACCCCATGATCAACTGTTCTACTTTTGGTTTTGACAGTTTTAATAATTCTAAGCCACCAGGCTCCTGATATTCTTCTTCTTTCTAAAGAGCAACAGTGATTTTGTTTACATGAATGGTCAGTCTGATAATTATCTAAATTTGTTTCTACCAACCCTGCTTGATCTCTGTAGTGTCAACTGATAAAATCTATCCCTTTCAAAGGGCCAAGCAGTTTTCAGATCCCAGGTCAGAGGTCACTCCCTTGAGAGAAATCAGAAGACTTTAAAGAGGTTGAAAAGCCTGGATTTCCTCACAGAAATCAGCCACATGGGATAATCTTACAACCATCGCATTCTCCTAATTCCCACCAGCTGTGTGATTGTTTGATTGGTTTTCATCTATTCCATGAGACAATATAAGCCCAATGAAGGTGCTCATCATATTTTCAGTGCCTGAAACAAAGAAGGTGCTCAAAGAATATTTGTTGAATTAATGAATGTAAAAATACATAAAATGTGTACATGAATAGATGTGTGAACTAAAGATATTGCTCAAAGAGGCTTTATCTGTAACACTTTGGAACAGCACTGTCCAATATAATAGCCACTAAACACATGTGGCTAGTTAAGTTTGCTGTTTAGTGACTAAGTTATGTCCAACTCTTTTTGCAACCCCATAGTCTGTATGTAGCCCACCAGTCTTCTCTGTCCATGGGGATTTCCCAAGCAAGAATACTGGAGTGGGTTGCCATTTCTTTCTCCAGGAGATCTTCCCCATCCAGGGATTGAAGCCACATCACCTTCATTGCAAGAGGATTCTTGACCACTGAGCCACCAGGAAAGTCCCATGAGGAAGCTTTAGGAACTGTCTAACCCACTGGTTAGGGCATCCCTGGTGGCTCAGCAGTAAAGAATCCTCCTGCAATGCAGGAGACGCGAGTTTGATCCCTGGGTCAGGAAGATGCCCTGGAGGAGGAAATGGCAACCCATTGAGTACTCTTGCCTTGATAATCCCATGGACCGAGAAACCTGGCTGGCTACAGTCCATAGGGTAGAAAAGAGTTGGACATGACTGAAGTGACTTAGCAGGCACTCAATCCACTGGTCACATTGTATTGAAAGCAGGTGCCCAGTCACACCCACAGCCGAGTAGTATTATAATCTAGAATAAAAATTCAAGTGTTCTACATCCTAGGCCCTTAGATGTTCAGCCTCATTTAAATGCCTTCTAGGACACAGATCAGAGAAGTGAAGGTTCTTCTATTGAGTTCCATTAATCTACCAAGAAAATATCTATGTTCACATATATAAAACTTTAATTTTTAAAAATAGAGACACAGATTTTTACTTCTCTCCTTTAAAGAGAATGGTAAAGATGATAAGGTGCTCAGATTCAGGTGTACAAACCAGGAAACCAAAGATACCAGGAGACATTTGCAGATGCAAGTCCCTAGGAGGCTTGTCTCTTGTAATAAAAAGCAAAGTTCTGGGTCTTCTTTTAGCAAACTAGACTCTATTTCATCCTATTTGTATCCACATCTCTATAAAAACACAAAAGACTCTATTCAGTAAATACTATGGTTACCTTAACTGCACCCACATGTTTTAAGTTACATATCACATACTTGTCAATCTGTATCATAAAATGTCCAAACCAGCTTTTGAACCAAATACATTTTACCAAACCATCATTTTCACATCCTAAGTTTCAGAGACTGTTAATAGAAGTGATGAATACCAGCACTGTTTTTGACAGGTAGCCACCTCAATGCCAAACATGCTTGTCAATATAGCTGAAACATTATCATTTACCATATTCTAGTACCTTCAAGTTTTCAGGTCACAGGTGTCCCAAACCATGGGAAATCAAGTATTTCCTTAACAGCACACTTTAAAACTTCAAGCCCAACAAACTAAGAAAATACACCAGTAACCCTTTTTCAAGTGTATTTGCAGGAATGGATCGCGCCTGTGTCTACTTAGGAACATGCTTAGATTTTCTGCTTCACTCTTTCAGTAGTTAGCCCTTATATTTTGAGGTTTTTCTTTTGCGAAATGCATGTCACACTTGGCAAAGTTACAAATGTATGATTTCTCCACTTGGCTCTTGAGCAATTCAGACCTTGCTTCTTAAAAGGTAAACCTAGGGGTTGTCAGAATGTTGCACAACAAGTTCATCCATGAAGAACTTTAAGGAATATGTTGGGTGGTGAGGGACCAAATGAGTAGAAAAATAGAATTGGGAAGGTCCATGTGCCTCATCTCTGCTGATTTCTGTGTGGAAATCCGAAACCAGACAATCCCTTTGAAATCTGTGCTTCTAGAGACCATTATAAGTTTTGGGAACTCAAATGCCTTGTAAGTCAAGGCATGTAACATTGATGAGTGAAGTAAATAAGGCTGTATGACAGAAAATAGAGATGAGTGGGAACTGTGATAAGCTCTACCCAAAAATATTTGAATTTTTGAAAAAAAAATTTTAATAAACTCCAGAAGCCCACTGAGTATAATCCATGGGGTTGCAAATTTAGAGTTTCTGCTTTAGGGGGCAGATTGGGTTTGGGGCAGGTTGGGGAGAGAGTTACTGGCTGGAATAACTTGACAAACTTTGCATTCCAGTAAAAGTCACAAGGCCATGCTTTAAGAAGGCAAGGCAGTCCTTTTGGAGCAAGTTTTTCGAGTTTTAGGTTGCAAAATTACATCTAATTATAAACTAACTTTAACCTTTCTCCAGCTTTCCTCCAGTTCCCTCCCCAAACACCTCAACACTTGTTGGCTTGATTCAGGCTGCTTTGCCTAACATGGCCAAATACCAAGTTCTTTCTGAGCACTAGCTTTATAGTCCAAACCATGGAGAGCAGATTTAAAATCTGTCCAAATTTTGTGTGAAACAATAACAACAAGAAAGGAGTTCTGAGGCCAATTGTTAGTTTTGAAGTTGCTGTATTTCTAAACACCTTTAGAAAGTACCTCTTCCTGAAGGTGGTACTCTCACCCTTAACGAAAACAGAGTATTTAAAATGGGCTTCCATGACTCGGCTCTCAACTGGTACTGTGTCTAAATCATGTGCTATTTGGGGCAAGTAATAATCTCTCTACTTCAATGTCCTCATCATTTCCTCATCAAATGATGATGGCAGCTGGATTGTAGGGTTGTTATTAGCATCATGCCTGTTGATGCATAAAAAGGTCACATAGTTAGTACTCAATAAATAGTATCTATTTTGTTGTTACACTTGCCACATCATTTACTGATTATCCTAAACACTGATGGTGGAATGTTAATGACAAAGAAATTTGGTCATAGTGCTTAGGTAGAAGCATGAAACATAAGAGAAAAAGGATTGAAAACAAAGAAGAAATGACAATTAACATTTGGTGGGGTTCTTACAGTGTATTAGATGCTGTGATAAGCACTTTCTTTACATGTTTCAAGTCCCATTTACTTTTCACATCTCCGTGAGTTATGAACTCTTAATAACTGCATTTTGAAAATGATTCACCTGGTGGTTTGTACTAAAAAAAAAAAAAAAAAAAAGAACCCGGTCCAACTAGACCTAAGTTCCCCAGAATCCTCTTCTCTATGTGATTTTGGGTTTGATTTGGCCAAAAGTGGAATTTTCCTGAGATTTGAAAGGCAGAATGAAGCAGTAGCCATTATTCTGAAGGTCATCTTGGTTGGATGCAACAACGGGAAGACATAGAAGTACCAGTGGGTTCCAGCTATCCACTCTTCTCCACTCTACATCCTGCAGGGACCTCTGGCCTTCCTGGTCAAACTCAACATCACCAGACGTTTGAATGCAAACCTTTCGAGGCAATAGTTCCTCATAGATTTCTCCATCAGCTCTCTACTTGGAGACCCATTCAGACCCTCTGACCTTTCAACTCCCCCTTTCAGACCTTCACTTCCTCGGTGCCTCCCACATTAGTGGTTCTACTTCCCTAAATGAACCTTGACTGATACAAGGTTGTAGCGACATGGCAAAATAAAGCAGCTTACCCAAAGCCCCTCAGTGTCTGGTGGAGCTGGATTTGGAAGCCTTAGTCTGCTCCCAAAGCCCATGCTTTTAATGACCACCGTGCAGCATTGCCTTGAAGAGGGAGACGAGGAAGAAGGAGATAGGGAAGAAAGAAAAGAGGCAAGACTTGAAAGTTATAAATAAGGAGAAAGGAAACAGTGATAACTAGATAGGAAGAAGGAGGGGACAGTGGTAAGGAATCAAAAATAAAGGGGGACAGGATAGAGAGTAATTTTATTTGTTTTTGTTTGTGTTTTTTGGCCACGCTGCACCGTGAGGCTTGCAGGATTTTAGTTCCCTGACCAGGGATAGAAGGCCGGGCCCTTGCAGCGAAAGTACCAAGTCCTAATTAGTGGACTTCCAGGGAATTCCCAATACTTCCTTTTTAGCACAAAGGGGGAATTTTAAGCATAGCTAATATATGCCAGAGGACTGCTGAGTTCCAGCGTTCAATTGCTGAGGAAGCAAAAGCCCTTTCAGTTTTCACCTTTCTATTAGAAACTGAACCTTTCATAAAAGGTTTGTTTTGCTTTTTTGTAACAGAGAACCTAGTATATTCTCAAATTGTTCACTTTTCTTTTTTAGCCTGTTAATCATTTTTTTAGAACCTTGCATGTCAGTGGTAAATATCAACTTGTAAGCCAGCCACCTTTATTACAGATCTTGTCCATGAGTTGAGAAAGCAAATATTTTTAAGCAACAGAACAATGACTGATAATTTAATTTCAGATCATCATGTTCAACTGGGGTAATTATCAATTTAACTATGTGATATTCAGCATGAGGGATGCAGCAAACTTTGCACATAATTCCAAAATAGAGGTGTGAAAAATCATTTTCCATGTGACTGCTTGGTTTACCCCAGATATTTACTATGTATAATATGACAGCTGCCAAAGAGGCATAGAAATTAGTTAAAAATCTTATTGAATTTTCTTTTCCACTTTGAAGCAGCTAAGACTCTGAGTACAGAAAGTGATCTTCAAAGGTCCTGATGTTCACGAAGGTGGGCGGACACTGTACCTGACTCTAAGGACAAATCCTCTCGTTCCCACCATCTGCCCATGCAGTGTTTCTGATTTGCATTTTAATCATTGATCTCTATGCTTTGGCAACACTCTGCCAGGACAATGGGTTTTATGAGAGGACAGACAGAAGGGGTCCTCTTGCCCCAAACCATCCCTTCCCTTCTCTCCTTTAGGCCTTGTCCTCCCTCTCAGCTCCATGATGCCACACCCTCTAGTCAAGGGCCAGATTAAAAAGGGGTAAGCGGACACCAAATTTGCTATGACAACCCATTGCTCTCTTCTTATTCCAAGATGAGGTTGAGAAGAGCAGGCTCAACTCAAAGCACTGCTTGCTGCTGCTGCTGCTGCTGCTAAGTCACTTCAGTCGTGTCTGACTCTGTGCGACCCCATAGATGGCAGCCCACTAGGCTCCCCTGTCCCTGGGATTCTCCAGGCAAGAACACTGGAGTGGGTTGCCATTTCCTTCTCCAATGCATGAAAGTGAAAAGTGAAAGTGAAGTCGCTCAGTCATATCAGACCCTCAGCAACCCCATGGACTGCAGCCTTCCAGGCTCCTCCATCCATGGAATTTTCCAGGCAAGAGTACTGGAGTGGGGTGCCATTGCCTTCTCCCAAAGCTCTGCTTAAAATGCCATTATTTAAAAGCCCCTCTCTTCTAGGAACTTCCCTGGTGGATCAGTTGTTAAAGAATCTGCCTGCAATGCAGGAAACGTGGGTTCAATCCCTTGGTCATGAAGATCCTCTTGAGAAAGAAATGGCAACCCACTCCAGTATTCTTGACTGGGAAACCCCATGGACAGAGGAGCTGGTGGGCTACAGTCCATGGAGTTGCAAGAGTTGGATATGACTTAATGACTAAACCACCACAACCTGTCTTCTGGATTTGTTCACTAGATTTTGGTGAGTTCTGCCTCATAAGAGGTTATCACAGCCTCAGAATGGTATCTGAAAGTAAATATTAAACATTTATTACGTATGATTATAAAAAATATGGTTGCTAATTATCTTATACTTAATTATCATTATAATAAATAATTATTCATTATTTACTATCACTGAAAAGGAAAAACGTTGGTCTCTTGGAGTTTTGGGGCAGGGCCTGGAAAAGAACCTTTATCCCATTAAGCCCAACCCCTCTGTAGCCATCAGCACAGGTAACTGGACACATGGAGCCCTAACCTTCAGCCTTGGTCCTGCACCACTCTGTATGCCCCCTCTCCTACTTCTTTTCCCTACCAGTTCTCAGCTCACCCAGATTCTGGCCTCCTGGGTTATTTTCTTATCTCTAGCCCCAGACAGACTCTGCCTACCACCAACCTGGTGCTGACATCTGCCTCTCCTGTTCACATTTCCTGGTGAGACCCGGGGTTCCCACTCCTCAACACAGACACTCCCAAGCAGCAACTTCTCAGTTCATCCAGCACCAATGAGTACCTGAACACAAAGGCAGAGAGCTGAGAGATGTGGTATTCCCTAACTAAGCCTCGATTCTGGGGGCAGCTATTAGCAACTTATTCTCCAGTCCCTGCATCGTGCCTCTGGATGACAGTATGGCCAGCATGGTGTCAACATTATACTTGCACTAAGAGCTCCTCCAGATGACTCCAGATGACTCCTCTGTGGACTTTTACCTGAACTCTGGAATACATGGCAAGACAAACAGGGACCAACGGACAGGAAATATGAGGGAGGGAACAAAACATAGGGACATTCAAAGATCAAGTGTGTTTGCCTTGTCTGGGTTTATAAGCAGGTAAGGTGCTCCTATACCATAGAGGTAACATCCAATAAAGACCCAGCTCCACTACCTCATTCACAGGCTTCGCTTGAGACATTTTCTACTTGATTCAACTTCTACTCTCCTTCCATACTTGGTTTTGATCAACTGAAATTCTGAGCTTTTGATTAATTTCCTCGATAGTTTGTGTTGTGCCCCTTGGGTTAGGGTTAGATATTAATCCTTTGTTACAGGCTTTGATTTGCCTTCTTAGGGACACTTCAAATGTGCTTTGCAGAGCACATGTGCTATGTACCCCAGCTCTAGTAACAATGCCTATACCAATCCTAGATGGAACTCCAACCCACAGCATAGCCCAGTTTGCTCCAATCCCTAAGAAAGGAATTTGAACAATTGTAGAGTGAGTATAGTGAAGGAGTGAGGGAGGGAAGGAATTACTAACATTTTTGAGCACTTTTTATAAGCCAAGTATTCTTCTGGACTTTTTGTTCAGAGTATCATCTTTAATTTTCATGATTCATTAGAATGTAAATTCCTTGAGGTCAAAGACCTTTGCTCTTGCTATCTCCAGTGCCCAGAACAGTGCCAGATGCATAGAAAATGCTCAGAAAATTTGGGGTGAGCACACCTATCACCAGATCTTGATTGCCAAAAGCCATTTCCCAATCAAAGGAACCAGGGCTCCTTGGAGAGATGGCTGATTCTAGAGCTGGGGCAGAGAAAATATAAGATGAGTCCAAAGCATGTTATAGTCCCAGAAAGAAAGTAGTGCTCAAAAAAAGGATGTAGGTGTATCAGAGGGGCACAAGAACCAACCTGAAAGGATTCCCCATGGTCAAAGCCAGAACAATTTGAATAGCAAGATAAATAACATAGCACTAGATTATTACCTAAAATATAAAAGAAACACAAGTCCATACAAATGAATAAATGTATAAGAAACAACTCTTCCTTACCAAAGAACTCCAAATATTATATGAACTGCCCTCTAATGGGTAGAGCAATTCCCCACTCCACATTCCCGCCTGGAGAACTGGCTCCAACTTGTACTCAGCCCAGTTTTCAGGGTTGACCACTCTAGCTGGGAGTTTACAGCTTATAATGACTTTTCCCCAGTAGATGTCCCAGGTTAGGCAAATTTTAATAACTACTTGCCTGTTTAATATAATGAGGTCAGATTCTGCCCCTAATATACACAATTTATATTAATTTGTTTGAATATTTTATACAATTATCCAAGGGCTGAGAAAATATTTTCTTTTGTGTTTTATGCTGTCTATTAACAGCATATGACACAATATATGTCATATGTTGTGTCAATATAACTAACAATAGTAAGTTATATTTAAAGACCTACTACATGTAAGCATATATCTTCATCACTATAATCCTTTAAGTATTATTATCACTCATTTTTACAAATAAGGAAACTGAGAGTTGGTAAGGTTAAATGACTTGCCCACACAACTAACACACGATAAAGCCAACATTTAAACTTACACTGATTCCTATACCTGTATTTTCCCCACTGTGCCATACTGCCTCATCAAAACTAAAAGTCCTATAATACAGTATTCCATATGCAAAGCACTATGAAAACAGGAAGAGCTAAAATCATGCCTACCAATTTTGTTTCGGATTCTAGATGTGTGGCGTACTTATTGTTTCTTGCCTGAGGATTTACTCTCTCTACTTGCCTGACAGAGAAGGTAACAGATGCAGAATGTGAGAGCAGAAGGAAAACAAAATGTGTCGTGATGCCAAAGTCACATTTAACTTAACAGGAGAGAAAAGTTGAAGAAGGCAAATTCGTTTTTGTGATAGAGTTTAATTTAGATCACCCATGCTTCAACAACATTTTACAAGTCATAAAAGACATCGGGATTCTACCTTGTTTTTTTTAACTCTTTCTTTAGTGGAAAGGGTGCAGATTAAAAATAAAAAAAGGTTGTTTGACATTTCTTGCTTATTTGCTTACATGCCATTATTTCCCCACTAAGTTCAGTGATCCACAGAGATCACCATGTCTTATTTATCATTTTATCCCAATGTCTGACAAAAAGTAGGAACCCAAAAAATAATGACTGAGTGAAGGAATGAATGAAGGAACAGACAACAAGTAAACCACTATCTAACCAACAATGGTACAAAGGAGGTAGGGTACCCAAAGCTGAGGTCTTTTCTCTTCCAGCCAGAGAATTCATTCCACTCTCTATTGATCCTCGGTAGGACAGGAATCTCTTTCCTGAGTTTATAAGGTGCTTAAAAGGCAGATTCACATTCAGCTCACACCCACTGAGAACCTGCCATGTGTCAGGATCTTTCATGTACAATATCTTACGTAAAGCATCTAATAACCCTGTAGCTATTTTTATCCCCATTTTTCAGATGAGGATGCTTAGGCTAAAAGAAGTGAAATGCTTTGCCCTGGGTCACACAGCTAAAAAGAAAGAGGACTGGAAGCTGAATCTGGTCTCAGTTAAAGATCAACACACGCCACGCCCTCACTGCAGCTTCCCCACTGTAGCTTCCCCACTGTATACCAACCCCATGTCTACCATTTACCATATTTCAGTAGAATTTATGGCACACCTTTTTCACAATTTAACATTGATGAAATAAGGATGAAATAAATGATAGCCTCTTATGTGACTTGAAATGTGGTCATGGTTTCTCAAAAAATATTAAATCCACCATCCATATCCTGTGTCATTTGTTACCTCTGACCGAGAGCTGATGTCAAAGCCTCTATTCTGTTTGTAGAGTCAAAAGGAAGCACAAAGGACCTATTGCAATAATTTAAAGAACCGTAGGAAGGCATCTCTGATCAAAACACTTTTCTACAGTGTTTTTATTTTGTCACTTAACTACCAGAAATTCTTATCTTCAGTTCAGTTCAGTCGCTCAGTCGTTTCTGACTCTTTGCAACCCCACAAATTGCAGCATGCCAGGCCTCCCTGTCCATCACCAACTCCCGGAGTTCACCCACACTCATGTGCATCGGGTCAGTGATGCCATACAGCCATCTCATCCTCTGTCGTCCCCTTCTCCTCCTGCCCGAAATCCTTCCCAGCATCAGACTCATCTTTTCCAATGAGTCAACTCTTCGCATGAAGTGGCCAAAGTATTGGAGTTTCAGCCTCAGCATCAGTCCTTCCAATGAACACCCAGGACTGATCTCCTTTAGAATGGACTGGTTGGAACTCCTTGCAGTCCAAGGGACTCTCAAGAGTCTTCTCCACCACCACAGTTCAAAAGCATCAATTCTTCGGCACTCAGCTTTCTTCACAGTCCAACTCTCACATCCATACATGACCACTGGAAAAACCATAGCCTTGACTAGATGGACTTTTGTTGGCAAAGTAATATCTCTGCTTTTCAATATGCTATCTAGGTTGGTCATAAGTTTCCTTCCAAGGAGTAAGCATCTTTTAATTTCATGGCTGCCATCACCATCTGCAGTGATTTTGGAGCCCCCCAAAATAAAGTCTGACACTGTTTCCACTGTTTCCCCATCTATTTCCCACGAAGTGATGGGACCAGATGCCATGATCTTCGTTTTCTGAATGTTGAGCTTTAAGCCAACTTTTTCACTCTCCTCTTTCACTTTCATCAAGAGGCTTTTTAGTTCCTCTTCACTTTCTGCCATAAGGGTGGTGTCATCTGCATATCTGAGGTTATTGATATTTCTCCCGGCAATCTTGATTCCAGCTTGTGCTTCTTCCAGCCCAACATTTCTCATGATGTACTCTGCATAAAAGTTAAATAAGCAGGGTGACAATATATAGCCTTGACGTATTCCTTATCTTAATGTGTAGTAATTGAATTGGCTTATTTCCTTTGTATTAAAAGGAAAAAAGTTGATATTACAACTAAATTCACCTCTGGGCTTCCCTGGTAGCTCAGCTGGTAAAGAATCCGCCTGCAATGAGGGAGACACTGGTTTGATTCCTGGGTCGCGAAGTTCCCCTGGAGAAGGGATAGGCTTCCCATTCTAGTATTCTTGGGCTTTCCTGGTGGTTTAGACAGTAAAGAATCCACCTGCAATGCAGGAGACCTGGACTCAATCCCTGGGTTGGGAAGATCCCCTGGAGGAAGGCATAGCATCTCACTACAGTATTCTTGCCTGGAGAATCCCATGGATAGAGGAGCCTGGCGGGCTACAATCCATGTGGTTGCAAAGAGTCGGACGTGGCTGAGCAACTAAGCCCAACACAAGATCACCTCAGAGGCAATGGGAATTTTAACTGGGGATAAACTGAGGGCAGTTAGGGAGTTGAAACCATTTGAATGGGAAAGTAGAGAATTTTGGGAAGGCTAAGAGGGTGCCTTAGGGGAAAGTTAAATAATAGGGGTTGGCTTAAAGAGTAGAGTTAAAAATGGAAAAAGCATTTTAAGAAGGTAAATAAATATAGTCCAAGCAAAGATTACCACATATTAAAAAGAATATTTAAGAGAGAATGTCGTAGGAGACTGATGTTAAGAGCAGAGAGAAGGTCTTATTTCACATTTATAAGTTAACTGAATGCCCAGAGTGAAGTGAAATGGTCCTTAATTTATATTTCGATATTAAAGCCATTTTTAAATCATTGAGTATTGCACTACCCTAAAACTGTCACCTTTTGTGTCTCTTATGAACTAAAAAAATTCTCAGAGTGAAATATTTAGTTCTTGATCAATGAAAGAAAGAAAGAAAGAAATCTATTAATAAGAGGCCAGAAATCTCCTGCATTTGACCCTGTATTGGATCCACTTTTCCCGTCTCATCTGGGAAGTATCATTAGCTCAACAAAAATTCTGTCCTCTCACAGGTCACAGGTCAATTTGCAGATCAAGGCCAAAGTACCTGTGCAACCAGTTCTACGCCCACAGCAATGGAGTAAGAGCCCGTCTCTCACTTACCTGAGAGATCTGTATCCTGGTTTACTGGGCAAGTCAACATGGTGCCTACCATATCTATAGCACTATCCAATGGCACTCCAAACTACAGTTGCTGATGAGGGGAAGGTAGGGGTGTGAAGGTCAGGGGAGATCCCAAACTTCTCCTTGGGCATGGATGGCCATGTTTTATAGCTCATGACCTAATTTCATGGTTTTTGTTAATTGGACCAGGGGAGGACATCTGACTCAAGGAAAACCAATTTGTAGACTACTATTTGTAGCAGTCTGTGAAGTAATCTGGCTCAAGAGCACTTTCTTTTTATTTATTTATTTAATTTCTTTGGCCGTGTTGAGTGTTCACTGCTGTGCAGACTTTTCTCTAGTTCTGGTGTGTGGGCTTCTTATTGTGGTGGCTTCTGTCATTGTGGAGCACGGGCTGTAGTGCATAATGGCTTAGTTGCAGTTCCCAGACTCTAGAGCACAGGCTCAATAATTGTGGCACCCAGACTTAGTTACTCCGTGGCACATAGGATATTTCCAGTTCAGGGACTGATTTTGTGTCTTCTCGCAGGTGGACTCTTTACCACTGAGCTACCGGGGAAGCACTTCCTGATGCATGTCCAGATTGGAGCCACTGAGAGTTCTATCTCTTTGAAGGACAAATGATACAAAGATGCAGAGATGCAATGATGCCAAGAAAGACAGCTGTCAATTGGAAGTGGGAGAAGGAGATGGACACAGAAAGGAGGAGCAGATTCAAAGGGAGAAGCTAAGTCAGTGGTGGAACAGCAAAGATTGACAAGGATACTGAATAACCTCCCAGTTCTATTTTCTGAGACAGCTGGCCATGGTTCCTGTTTTTCCTGCGATGTTTTGCTTATTTGGGTTTATCCTGAGTTTTCCTGCACTGCAGTACATTTGTCAGAACTGGCTGAGTTTTGTGGTGGTAACAAGGAACAGGAACATCTCAGTAGTTTAACATAACAAATTATTTCACTTTGTACAGAATCTGCTCCAGATTTTAGGAGACATAAGCATAAGCTCTATGCTAATGTCTAGAGCATAAGTCCTTCAACATTCCAGACTTCTAGCTGAGAACTAATCCCTCGTTTTTAAATTCTTTCCCTTACATGTGATCTATTGCTTCTACTAACATCTATTGACCAGAGCTTATCACATGATCCATTTAACTTCAAGGAAGCTGACAAATGGGATTTTCCAAGTACTGAGAATAAAAATGGAAACATGGGTAAATTGGGTACTTAAATATAGGATACCTTGTACCAAACCTGTAGTCTTTCCTTGGTGCCTTAATCATTTTAGCTCCTCCTTTGCTTCACTGAAACCCATCAAGCAGTGTTATGTTCATGTCATTTACTCACCTTTGATTTACTCTCAACGCGCCTAGCCACACTTCCTGCCACTAGCAAATTTGATGCCTCATGATAAATAGCAAAACTTACAGCAAGCAGGGACTTGGACTGTTGAGTAGATGCTTTCAGCAGCCTTTTTTTTCTTCCTTCTAAAATAAGAATAGGAGCAGAGGATGATGGATCTTTGCCATGTGGTAAGGGGGAGGGAAAAGATAATGACAGCTAATGAGATCATCTCAGAAATAAATTACTGTAATTTATTTCTTTGCAAATTATTGTAAAAAGAGTAAATTCAATCTAAAAAGAAAAAGAGGCTTAAATTTTCCTGAGTATCTACTATGTCCATCACTTCACACAGACATTATCTCATTTATTTACCAAAACCCCATATCAGTGGACTAGCTATTACTGTCTTCCAGCTGGCAAAACCAAGAAGAAGAGGTTATATAATTTTACAAACAGTTATATGAAGAGGTTATATGATTTTCCCAAAGTCACACAGCTATGATAACTGAGAATTCAATCCAGGCTTCTAAATCCAGATTTCCAAATCTATGCTTTCACAATTTCATGAAACAGAAGCAGCAGCAAACTTAAAATACATTCTAGGAGAAATGTTCCAGATTTTCTGGGGCTATTCCTAGAAGAAATAAGACACGGGAAGGATTGAATTGATTTTAGGAAAGCCCCCAAGGCTTTTCAAGATGATGACCTCATGTGTTCATTTATGCATTCACTTATTCAAAAAGATTTAATGAGTGAGGAGAAAAAGGAAGTGAGGATGAAAAGACAAGATTGAAAATCCTGTTCTCAAGCTGCTGACTATATTTAGGCATAGCCCCACAAGTAAACAATGATGGGATAAGAGTCACACTAGGAATAAGCAAGTGGTGTTGAGAGCTGTAACCCAGTGCTACCATGCAGTTTCCTGTGAAGCAGAGTCAACGATGGAGATTTATGTGCAGAAGACTTGCTGTCACGATGGACACCTGTAGGAAGAAGTGAAAGAAGGTGAACTGGGGGAAAGAATAAATTGAGCTGTGATACATTTGTGACAAAGTCCTCAGTCTTTCCAAGAGAGGACTATGGGGCTGAAATGGCCCATAGCACTGTCCCAATGGGGGCAGTGGGACCAGGCCTTTATGCCTCTGTCTACTTCTGTGACTAGTCATTGCAAATGGGCTGCCCCAAGGAAGGAAGGCATGACCTTTAGTAAGTAGCTCTTCAACTCAAGGTAATCTCCAGAATGAAATATAGCAGGGATCTGAACTGCTACTAACACTCTCAGCAGTTAGAAGGGTGAGTGCTTTTGTCCTGAGGAGGCGGAGGAATCCAAGTGGCACACTATTTCATCCCTACAACAGCCTCCAGGGAAGGTTTTCTGGAGGTGACCCTGGAGCTAAGTCTTGAAGGACAGCAGTTGTTGTCCAGGGGAAGGGCAGGTACAAAGACATAGCAGCCTGGGAAGACTGCATTCAGGGGGGTTTGTCATGCCTGTAGAAATGAAGATTCATTTCTACAAAAGTCTAAGGAAAGTCATAAATGCTGAGGTTTAAACGTAGAACATGACGTGTTGTGCTAAGGAGTTTGGACTCCTTGCTGAAGGCAATGGAAAGGTATTGAAAATTTTTATTCCGAGAGTGATATAATCAGATTTGCTTTGTAAAGATATCATTCTGGCAACAGGTGAATGTATTAGATGAGGAAGAAGCCGAAGGAAGTGAAGCAGGGCACTGTGACGGTGAACCGAGAGAGAAGAATACTTGAACTGACTAGTTACAGTAGCAGTGAGAATGGATATTCCAGAAATTGTCAGTGAACAAAACTGAGGAAACTGTAAGACATCAATGATGTCTTGAATTGAAATGATATGGGTAGGGAAAATTAAAAAGTCAAGAATGTCTCAGAGGATGCTTCCATCCATTTGTTGCTATCAATCTGGAGGTAAAAGTGCTAAGTTCAGTTTTGAACATATTGTCCATGGTGCCTTCTTGGGGCAGGCTCCAGCTACAGAAGTTTGCCCACCTCCAGAGCTCAGGAGAGAAATCCAGGCTGGAGATAGATTCAGAATCCACATGTGGATGGATCCATGTGGATGGCAGCAGAAGCCACGGGAATGGGTGAGATCACCCAGTGAGGACGCTCTAAAATGTACATGTACATGTACCTGCTCTAAATGTACACACAAAAGAAAAACAGTATTTAAAATGGAAGGGAACTCACAAATAAATGCTAGAAATGTCACAGGAGAGAGGAGTATCTTAGAAGCGAAAAGAGAGGAGAGTTTTAAGAAATGCCAAGGGCAGCTGAATGCTTTTGAATAGTTAAGACACACAATTTTCCAGAACAGTAAAGAGGGGATTGCTGGTGACATTGGCAAGGAACATTTCAATGATATGAAGAAGATAGGATCGGAAAAAAGACAAAGGGAAACAGGGCTGAACCTTGAAGACATTATGCCAAGTGAAATATCAGCCACCGAAGTACAAATACTGTATGACTCCCCTTGTGTGAAGTACCCCCAGAGCTGTCAAACTCAACAAAGAGCAAGTGGAATGCTGGTTGCCAGGGGTTCATGGTAGAAGAGGGGGAATAGAGAATTATTATTTAGTGGGTATAGTGTTTTAGTTTGGGAAGATGAAAAAGCTCTGGAGACAATAGTGATGATGGTGGTATAATAATATGAATGTACTTAATGCCATGGAACTGCTCACTGGAAATAGTTAAAATGGCAAATTTTATGTTATGTGTGTTTTACTAAAAGTAAAAGGGAGTGAGAATAAAGGAGGGAATGAGAGATGAGAAACTGGAGGGACTGAATGTAACCCTCTCTCAGGAAGCTTGAAAGGGAAGAAAAGGAGAGATGGTGAGAGCTAAAGGAGAGTTGTGGATGGGGGAGGCATTTTTAGGTGAGAGCCAGTAGAGAGGCATTCTGGAGATTTCAAAGATACAGCAAAGAGAAGCCGTGCTGTGAGCTTAGCAAGACCGAATTACGGTGAAATAGGGGCTATGCAAGCTGCTGCTGACTCTTAATGGTGAATACTGAGGGAGGTTGAATGATGTAACTAGAGAGGGAATTTTGACCCTGAAGGGTGGCCAAAGGTCTTACTCTGCCCAGATAATTAACTTATGTTGGGAAAATTTAGTAAACCACGAATGTGCTAAGTTGTGACCGTCTTTATTTTTTTTGATTTATTAATGTTTTTCATTGAAGTATAGTTGAATTACAATATGTGTTAAGTATTTCCAACCAGTCCATCCTAAAGGAAATCAGTCCTGAATATTCATTGGAAGGACTGATGCTGAAGCTGAAACTCCAACACTTTGGCCACATGATGTGAAGAACTGACTCATTTGAAAAGACCCTGATGTTGGGAAAGATTGAAGGCAGGAGGAGAAGGGGACAACAGAGGATAAGATGGCTGGATGGCATCACCGACTCAATGGACATGAGTTTGAGTAAACTCCGGGAGTTAGCAGGAGGCAAATGGACAGGGAGGCCTGGCATGCTGCAGTCCATTGGGTCACAAAGAGTTGGACACGACAGAGTGACTGAACTGAAAGTTACTCAGTTATACATACATATACATATACATACTTTTTTTTCATATTCTTTTCCTTTGTGGTTTATCACAGGATATTGGGCTGGATGAAGCACAAGCTGGAATCAAGATTGCTGGGAGAAATATCAATAACCTCAGTTATGCAGATGACACCACCCTTATGGCAGAAAGTGAAGAAGAACTAAAGAGCCTCTTGACAAAAGTCAAAGAGGAGAGTGAAAAAGTTGGCTTAAAACTCAACATTCAGAAAACGAAGATCATGGCATCTGGTCCCATCACTTCGTGGGAAATAGATGGGGAAACAGTGGAAACAGTGAGAGACTTTATTTTCTTTATTTTATGGAGCTCCAAAATCACTGCAGATGGTGACTGCAGCCATGCAGTTAAAAGATGCTTGCTCCTTGGAAGAAAAGTTATGACCAAATAGATAGCATATTAAAAAGCAGAGACATTACTTTGCCAACAAAGGTCTGTCTAGTCAAAGCTATGGTTTTTCCAGTAGTCGTGTATGGATGTGAGAGTTGGACTATAAAGAAAGCTAAGTGCCGAAGAATTGATGCTTTTGAACTGTGGTGTTGGAGAAGACTCTTGGGAGTCCCTTGGACTGCAAGGAGATCCAACCAGTCCATCCTAAAGGAAATCAGTCCTGAATATTCATTGGAAGGACTGATGCTGAAGCTGAAACTCCAATACTTTGGGCACCTGATGTGAAGAACTGACTCATTTGAAAAGACCCTGATGCTGGGAAAGATGGAAGGCAGGAGGAGAAGGGGATGACAGAGGATGAGATGGTTGGATTGCATCACTGACTCAACAGACAAGAGTTTGAGTAAACTCCGGGAGCTGGTGATGGACAGGGAGGCTTGGTGTGCTGCAGTCAATGGGGTCGCAAAGAGTTGGACATGACTGAGCGGCTGAACTGAACTGATTGAATATAGTTCCCTGTGCTATACAGTAGGACTGTATTGTTTATCCCACTCTATATATACAGTTTGCATCTACTAATCCTCAACTCCCAATCCAACCCTCTCCCATCTCCTTCCCACTTGGCAGCCGCCAGTCTATTCTCTATGTCTCTGATTCTGTTTCTGTTTCATAGATAGATTCATTTGTGTCATGTTTTAGATTGCACAAATGCAATATCATATGGCATTTGTCTTTCTCTTTCTGACCTACTTCACTTAGTATGATAATCTCTAGTTGCATCCATCTTGTTGTAACTGTCATAAGCATATAATAGTGGCCTCACGTCACTTTCAGATTAAATTGGTCAATCACGTAGAGTAGTGCATTATATATGATGAATTGACACAATAATATTATAATATGTAAGTTTTTATTTTTCAATTACATGTTGGATGATATTTAAGAAAGGGCAAAACATTTACAAATTTTGAAGCTCATTAAAATTTCAAGGAAGAGTATTATCTAAATTTCAAGAGCATAGTCTAAAAGTTTTATTCTTAAATATTTCCCTATTTAATTAATTTCAGACATGACTGAGGGACTTTACTTTCACTTTTCACTCTCATGCATTGGAGAAGGAAATGCCAACCCACTCCAGTGTTCTTGCGTGGAGAATCCCAGGGACAGGGAAGCCTGGTGGGCTGCCATCTCTGGGGTCGCACAGAGTCGGACACGACTGAAGCGACTTAGCAGTAGCAGCAGCATATATTATTTTATAATATTATTTAAAATGCCTATAAGGAAAATATTGTCAAAGTCACAGTGTCCCTTGAATCAAAGGGGAAAAATTAGTCAAGGAAAAGAACAAATTTTCTCCAGAGTGAAAAAGACAGGGCTTCTGCTTAGAAGCACCACATTTAATCCACATATTTTTAGTCAAACATTGTGCTGTACTTTTTTCTGTTTAGACACAAAAGTTTATGAATTAAAAAGATAGAAATCTTTAATATATCTATTCATGAACATAAACATACGTTCACCAGTGCTTGTAGAAGATCTGGCTTTTGGCCATGATTATGTGAATTCATATCATTTCTTAGTTATATAAAGACATGGAGCCAGGAAATCAAATATAAACAGAAATGCTCTCTCATTTCCAGTCCCCAGTCTTGAGTTGAGTCCTGAGGTTTCTGTGGCAGCTTTTAGATCCATTCTATGTGATTATGTAGATGGTTTAAGAGCTTCCTTCTTTACTACATGTGTATGATTTTGTCATTAAAAAATACCTTTGGGGTCATACTATGAGTCATAATAATGACACTACTATACAAATTTCTGTGTATATATATGCATACATATATGTATAATTTTTAAGAGACATCTATATGGATTATCTCAAAAAAATTTTTGAATCTTTATTTGAGATGTGAAAAGTATGTCATAATTGTTACACAAGATATATGTAATAAGTATGACACAAAAACAGGTGTGTCTTAGGAGCCACCAATATTACACCCATTATGTGTGCATGGTCATTAGGAAATTGAGGACATGCCACATTAAAAATGAAAGATGACATTGTCCCCTGAGGTCTGGAACATGTGAACCAACTAAAAATTGTAAGGAGAAAAAGGAAAGGAAAGTAAAAGATGAGTCTTTTCTGAGAAGATGTCAAGCAGTTGGAGGTAAGCTTCCCTTTCAACCTTATCTTTAATAAACAAGAAATAGGTATGCTCTGCCTTTATATTTCTGCTAAAATGCTCCCTTTCCTTTAAAGGGGAAGAAAATAGGACATCACGTTCTTTTAATGAGTCTCTACTCTCTGAGTCTCTACTCTGGCAGAAAGTGAAGAAGAACTAAAGAGCCTCTTGATGAAAGTAAAAGAGGAGAGTGAAAAAGTTGGCTTAAAGCTCAACATTCAGAAAACGAAGATCATGGCATCTGGTCCCATCACTTCATGGCAAATAGTTGGGGAAACAGTGAAAACAGTGGCTGATTTTATTTCTTTGAACTACTCTCTGAGCCTCTTCTAAGTGTGTGAAGTATCATTCTAGGCCAGTTGCTCAATTGTTGCTTTGACAAAGTCTATCATCAGTTCAGTTCAGTTCAGTCACTCAGTCATGTCCGACTCTTTTGCGATCCCATGGACTGCAGCTTGCCAGGCCTCCCTGTCCGTCACCAGCTCCCGGAGTTTACTCAAACTCATGTCCATTGAATCAGTGATGCTATCCAACCATCTCATCCTCTTTTGTCCCCTTCTCCTCCTGCCTTCAATCTTTCCCAGCAACAGGGTCTTTTCAAGTGAGTCAGTTCTTCGTATCAGGTGGCCTAAGTATTGGAGTTTCAGCTTCAATATCAGTCCTTCCAATGAACACTCAGGACTGATCTCCTTTAGGATGGACTGGTTGGATCTCCTTGCTGTCCATTCAACATTTAAATGATTCCCTGGAAGATATAATTATAGTAAATGTTTGAGAAATATATCATCTTACATGTTGAAATGCTGTCCTAATAATAGACAATGGACTCTTTCTAACATACAGATTAATTAGTATATATGCACTATATATATTTATACCAAGGCTGGAAGAAAGACCTTTCAGAGCATTTTTGACATGAGAAAGTTCATAAGTAGATCTCTCTTTGTTGTTATAAACTCAAATCATATTTCGTAAAATTTCAGAAGTCCATCAAAAGAAAGACCTACTCAAAATCATTAATTTTTTTATTAATTAAATGTTCTAAGTATCTAAATGAGTGTGGGACCTATATTTACAAACTCTTTGCTATTCATAAATATTATTAGGAATCAAAGTAAAAGTAAGATTTTCCTAAAAATATTAGACCATTACCCTCTATGGTGTCCAAATATTTTGAAACAAAAATCAAAGTGAATGGCTTAGCATAGTTTCAAAAGGGAATGTTAACACTGGAGCTGTCTTGGAAATTTTACAGAAAGTAATTGTAGCTACACATCTTCCTTCCACCATGTGAAAGCTCAGGAAGAAAATGTTTTTCTTTCTCTTGTACTTTAAACTAAATCCATTTCTTTGATCTTTTTGGAAAATCCCCCACAATTAGCAAGAGGGCTTGAACAAAACATAACCCTTATTTGTGATTATGTTTTTGAAGTGCACTTTTGAGCACACAAATATATAGGTCGAAATTAAGTAATTATCTCCCACACATTGTTTTCTTGCAACACAGTTAAATGTTAAAGCTACTCAGTAACAAGTAGTATTTTTGTTTGTTTGAGTGTTGTCTATGATCATTAGCCAATTGAAAAATTCTTCGTAGCTATTTTTAAATTATTAAATTTTTTCATAAAAAAATACATCAAACACCTAAGCAGGACATAGGACTTTAAAAGAGCATTCAGGTCAATACAACTAATATGCCATGGAAAAATTATAATTTTTTATATTTCTAGAACTACTTTCTATAATTTTTTTTCAAATGCTCCCTTGAATAGGCCTGAGAATAAAATCTTCTAATATTTGTGTTATCTGAAATGTATTAGTTAAGCAACAGTTGGCTAATTTTTAAAAGACAGAAGCAAATGTATTACTCCCAAATTACACTGATTATAGTTTTTAACTTTTTTGCCTTTTTATAGCTCAGAACGTACATTATCATTACAAGACAATCATCAATACAGCACCATACATGGGACAGTGTAGGAAACAGAGTTAAAGATTGCATTAATACATGCCATGAATATTGTTCTCTAATGTAAATCCCCTATTTACTTGGCACTGAATACCTGAATTTTAAATTCAGAAGTCTTTGAAGAATACCCAATGTCCTTTTTTTCTCATGAAAGTATGGTTGAGGGGAAATCCAATTATTTTACTTTTCTAAAAGCTTTAATTCCTTTAATTATAACCTCTCATTTAACTTGTAGAAACACTTTTTAGATGCTGAATCATTCAGAGTTAACACATAATCCAACTTGGTATGAAAGTGTTGGGACTATTTTTGTTGGACCCTGTGACACAAAATTGTGTTAACCTTTATTTCATCTGTCTATTTGTACTGTTTCCCAACATAGAAAACTTTATTTATCTGGTTTCATTAGAAAAGAAGTATTCCAAAAATTTTCCAGACACTCAAAGTTCATCTTTTTAAATCCACAAATTTGTTTTATTTTCACCATGTCTATTTTTAGATTTTTAAAAATATGCTATACATTTTATTAAACAGAGTAATCAGCATAATGTAACTGGTTCTTGATTGTTCAGGTATCAATTTTACACATTCATTATTGTCCCACTTTGACATTTAACCATTTTATGCCTCGCACAAGTCCCTCACAGCCTGGTGTAGTATGTACAGGACTGTCTCCTTTTGTACCAAGTGGACTAGACTGAATGGTGTCTGTGCTCCTGGGCTTGCAGTGCTTTGTTAGAGTAGTGACAAGCCTGGAAATGCTTGCAAAGAGTTGGACATGACTGAACAACTGAACAGCAACACAACAGCAAGTGATGTGTAGGAGCAAGGAATTAAGCTTTCATGTCATGCAGACGTGGATTCCAATCCCACGTCCACTATTAACGAATTATACAATTGGGGGAAATTTGTTTAGCTATTTACAGTTTCAATTTCTTCATCTGCAAAGTACTTATTCTAACTTGCAGAATGGTTGCATAGAGAGAGTTAAATCATAACTGTAAAGGGTCTGGTGGTCCCCAGTCCTCAGCCTCCTTCCTTGTCCTGCTGTGTGTCAGTTTCTTGCTCCTCCCAGCTTTCTTCTCTTACATTGGCTTGTCCCTGTAGATTGTGACAGCAGGAACTTCCTCAGACCTGTTCATCACTCTATGCCTGCCCCAAGAACTGTGACAGTGTGGTCTCTGGTGAAGCAACACTTGTCTTTGAATTCTGACCCTATCTGTTTCTATTGTGTGATTCTGGGCAAGTTTATCAACTTCTCTCCAACTGTTTCCTTGTCTGTGAAAAGAGGGGACTCATAATACATGGTGGTGGTGGTGGTTTAGTCGCTAAGTCATGTCGCTAACTCTTGCGACCCCGTGGACTGTAGCCTGCCAGCCTCCTCTGTCCATGGGGATTCTCTAGGAAAGAATACTGGAGTGGGTTGCCAGTTCCTTCTCCAGGGGCTTCCCGACCCAGGAATCGAAGCCCGGTCTCCTGCATTGCAGGCAGATTCTAATAATACATACCACCTAGGATCCTTTCTTTTTAAAGCCACTTAGAAATTTTAATAGCTAATAGAAGTTAGCTATTTCTGTAACTATTCCTCACCCATGGTAAATACACAATACATGTTAAGGTCTTTAAAGACTGGGGCAAAAATTTATTGTTTCTAACGTTCTGTGCCCCCAGAAATGAAATAATCGTTATGGCACCCCACTCCAGCACTCTTGCCTGGAAAATCCCATGGATGGAGGAGCCTGGTAGGCTGCAGTCCATGGGGTCGCTAAGAGTCAGACACGACTGAGCAACTTCACTTTCACTTTTCACTTTCATGCACTGGAGAAGGAAATGGCAACCCACTCCAGTGTTCTTGCCTGGAGAATCCCAGGGATGGGGGAGCCTGGTTGGCTGCCATCTATGGGGTCACACAGAGTCGGACATGACTGAAGCGACTTAGCAGCAGCAAGTATAAGAAAATTTCTACTAATAAAGATTATGAGCTTTAGTATAGTTTTTAAACTTTTCCCCCTCCTTTCTTTTTAAAGCCACTTAGAAATTTTACACTTACCTCTGGGTGAGTGGGTCCTATTTTGATTGCTGAATAAATGATCTCAAGATAATTGGAATTTTTGTCTTTTAAGTCTTTGAGATAACCTATCTTTTTTTTCTTACTGTTATTTTAATCCATTTTCTCTGTTTTATTTACAGTGATAGATTTGACGTTTCATATAAGTTAACCAGTTTGTATGTGTTCTCACGTATAAATGTTTGCCTTTTATTCGTGTGCGACCAATCGTGTCAATAGCCAAGGCGACAATTCAGCATGTCATTAGTAAAAATTCACAGCAGTTGTATTTCTAAATCTTAACACCAAACTAGTTTAAATATCGAATAGAACAGTCAAATATTTACATTATGTATTCCATTTCTTTGTGTTTAAGTATCATCTATTTGTCTTCAACTCTATTTTGTCTAATATTCCAGTTGAATAATTCGTTGTAATTTGGAAGTAGTGATAAAAATGAGGGTAGATGCCTATTGCTGAGGAGTGAAGAGCAACCAATTGTTTAGAAGAGCAAAAGAAATCACTTATGTGGTATACACAGATGGTTCAATTAACTCTAGAACTTGAATAAACAAAAGTTTTAACTGATTTCAAGCTATGAAAGGAATTATTTCTTATTTTCAATCTCACTACTATTGATTATTTCTATTACTCAATCTCACTACTTTGTACCTATAAAACAAGGTTTTTCCTGTGTTCCTTTTTATGCTTATCAATCAAGACACTATTTGACATTGATCGTAACATCAGTAGAATTCTAATGGTAGTTTCTTCCCTCTGTGTGAAGAGTTACACACAAGCTCTAATCAGGCACATGTTATTACTAACGTGACGATTCTCTTCTGTTCCCTGGACATATTTGGTTATCCATGTGATTGAAGGGACCACTTGAACCACACACTCGTTAGGTTGGTTGGCCAGGATCTAGGGGCAACAGGCTGGAGTCTGGAAATTCAAAAACTTTCCTACAGAGCAGATAAGAGCTTGAAGGAGGGGGTATTCCTAGAAGGATTAGAGCATCCCAGAAAGCATTTGGCAAATGCTCAGTGATTCCAACATAGCAGGTATTTTTCCAAGGGGGAAGGTGAGACGCAACAATGATTCATTGAAGACCATTCCCAAATCTCAGGTCTGACTCCAAATTTAACATTACAGAGGGTCACTAGTCAGACCACTTGTGACTCTCATGGCTTTATATGAGGATTTGTCCTCAGAGTAACTTGATCTGTTCTGATTTTCTTATTATGTATCATCTAGTTGTCTGCAACCCCTAGCCCAGTCTAAACCTCCAGTGTATTACTATCTGTTGGGATTTGGAATTGGACAGTAAAAGATGAGGGTAGATAGCTATGGTTGAGGAGTGAATAGCAACAAATTGCTGTGGGTAGTAAAATCATCTCATAACTGTTCTAACAATGAAAATTAGGACAATGAAAATTAGAAAAGGAGTAAATAAAAGTTCAAACGAACCTGCAGTTACAAGGGCTTATTATATTATTTTATATCAATCCTACTATTTTATGTGTACAGACAAGATTTTTTTTTTACTGAAATCCTTTTACCTTTCTTTTCAATCAGTAAAACTACTTCTGAGTGACAGCACTTTCTTGAATTCTAATCTTCTAAGAGGTAAGAATTACTGTTCACAATTTTCCTAAATATTATGAAATCTGTCCAGTCAGAAACTAAAATGTAGATGTCTATAGTAATGATAATCTTATTAGCCAAGTTGCTTTCTTTAAAAATACATAATATTTTTCCAGCACCACTTCTTTTTCTTTTTTTTGCCCCAATTCTAGGCATTGGGAAGAGATGAGAACCCTGTTTTACACATCCAGTCTATCCTTATTATTTGTGGAGTACATATTTGTGAATTTATCTACTCGCTAACATTTACTTGAACCCTCAGATCAATACTCATAGTGACTTTGCAGATTATTTGTGACCATATGAAAAGCAGGCAAAATTTGAGTCACTCAGTGCTCACATTCCTAGCTACGACGGAGTGAGGCAATGCTCTGCCTTCTTCTTTCAACTCTCACACTGTCAACCAGTGTCCTTTTTGTGGTCCATTTAGTGCCGAATTTTTCACATTTTTGTGCTTTTTGTTGGTGATTTTGCTTAAAATGGCCCATGAATGTAGTACTTAGGTGCTGTCTACTGTTCCTAAGTACAAGAAAATTGTGATGTTTTCTTTGGAGAAAATATGTGTTAGGTAAGCTTCATTAATGCTGACAAAGGTCCGTCTAGTCAAAGCTATGGTTTTTCCAGTAGTCTTGTATGGATGTGAGAGTTGGACTATAAAGAAACCTGAGCGCCGAAGAATTGATGGTTTTGAACTGTGGTGTTGCAGAAGACTCTTGAGAGTCCCTTGGACTGCAAGGAAATCCAGCCCAGTCCATCCTAAAGGAAATCAGTCCTGAATATTCATTGGAAGGACTGATGCTGAAGCTGAAACTCCAACACTTTGGCCACCTGATGCGAATAACTGACTCATTTGAAAAGACCCTGATACTGGGAAAGATTGAAGGCAGGAGGAGAAGAGGAAGACAGAGGATAAGATAGTTGGATGGCATCACCAAGTTGATGGACATGAGTTTGAGCAAACGCCGGGAGTTGCTGATGGACAGGGAAGCCTGGAGTGCTGCTTTCCATGGGGTTGGAAAGAGTCAGACATGACTGAGTGACTGAACTGAACTGAAGCTTCATTTGGCTTGAGTTATAGTGCTGTTGACTGTGAGTTCAATGTTAATGGATCAACAGTACATATTAAATAAGGTGTCTTTAAGAAGAAGTGCACATAAAACATGGTTATGTACTGATCAGTTGACTAAAATTTTGGGACCAGACACTCTCAGAAACTTACCTTGTGTTTCTTCTTGGAGTAATCATTCAGTATTTGCTAGTTCACTGTTCACAGCAGCTTTATAAGAGACGTGCAACTTAAGACTTAACCATTGGTAGTTTTATGTAAGAATGTTCTTAGCAGCTTTATTCTCCATAGCTAAAACCTTGCATTAACCATATGTCCAACAAGAGAAAAGATAAACATGTGTGACGATAAGAGCAATTATAACAAACTAATCCAATAATAAGGATGAATTTCATAGACATTATACTGAGAAGATGCTGAACATAAAATAGGATAATATTCCAAGAATATTATAAGTCACTCTAGCCTGACTCTGGTCTTCACTATAGACCGAATCTGGTCCTCTCTTTGCCTCACAACGGCCTGACTCTTTGTCTCACTGGGACCTAACTCTTGACTCTTTGCCTCACAACAAAGAGTCTGCCTGACTCTCTGCCTCACAACAGCCTGACTCTTTGCCTCACTGGGACCAAACTCTGGTCCTTACTGGGCTCTGACTCTAGTCACCACTATGGCCTGACTACGGTCCTCACTATGTCTTGACTTTGGTCTTCACAAGGGCATGACTCTAGTCCTCACTTTGGCCTGACTCTCATCCTCACCACAGCCTGACTCTCATCTAGATCAAGGCCTGACTCTGTCCTCTATGGCCTGACCCTTTGCCATACTATGGCTGACTCCGTGCCTCACTGGGGCCTGACTCTTGTCCTCACTGGAAACTGACATTGTGCCTCACTGTGCCCTGACTCTGGTCCTCTCTATGGACTGACTCTGGTCTTCTCTGAAACCTGACTCTGTTCCTCACTACGGCCGGACTCCTTGCCTCACTGGGACCTGTCATCCTCATTAGGGCCTGACTGGTCCTCACTGAGCCCTGATTCTTGTCCTCAAGACAACCTGACTATGGTCCTCACTATGTCCTGAATCTTGTCCTCACTAGGGCCTGACTCTTTAATCTAAGATTTTTTTTTTTTTAAATCGAAGTTGTTGCTAGTGAAGAAGTAAGAAGCAAAAGAGAACCATTTAGGGAGACAGAAATGTTCTGTGTGATGATAAATGCTTCCCAGGTGGCACTAGTGGTAAAGAATCTGCCTGCCAATGCAGGACATGCAGGAGATGAGGATTTGATCTCTGTGTCAGGAAGATCCCCCAGAGTAGGAAATGGCAACCCACTCCAGTAATTTTGCCTGGGAAATCGCATGAACAGAGGAGCCATGGCTACAGTCCACGGGGTCGCAAAGAATCAGGCACGGCTGAGCACAAGCGTGTAGTGTAATGACAGAGGTGTTGGGTATATTCATATATCCATTTGTCAAAATTGTACCACTAGGATTTGTATATTTAAATATATAGACATTTTACCTCAAACGATTGAATGGAAATTGGAGAGTGGATGGAGGTATAGGTGGTACAAGAATGACAGACTGTTGATCATTATTGAAGCTGGGTGTTGAGTACTTATATTTTTCTGCTTATTTTGCATATGTTTGGAAATTTTCAAAATACAAGTTTTTGTTTTTTTTCTATGAAGAGAGACTTAAGAGATATAGCAACCAATAGCACATATATTCTTTTTTTTATCTCAATTCATAAAAACTGTCTGGGTGTTTGAGGAGGTTAGGGAAGTATCTGAGGGATGATATTTTTAGGCAATAATTGCATTATAGTTATGTTCTTAAAGTAAAGATACTTTGTAAGAGGGATACAAATGAAATTATATGGCATCTGGGGGTTGTTTTGAAATAAACTAGTATGGTAGAGGTAGAGATAAAACGGGTTTGACCAGGAGTTGAAAATTGTTGAACCTGGATGTTGGATAGATACATGGGGTTCATCAGACTATTCTCTGCCATTCTGTATACTTGAAATTTTCTGTAATAAAAAGATTTTCAAATAATATATTTTTTATAAGTACTCTCACAAATTGAAAAACTCCAGGCTGGCTAAGTCTAGTCAAATGGGTGGAACTGGATCTCTACTAACGTGTGATGCTGATTCTACCTGAGAAGAGATGGGGTAGGCTGGGGACAGGAGCCTGGGCTGGTAACACTAGAAGGGGGCATCTGGTGACTCAGGCTGGGAAGCTGGCAGTTTTGCACAGTGACACAGTGAAGTGGGGTTGTGAAGAAACTGATCTCTGAGAGGTAACTATGGAGGCAGGATAAGCAGGAGGAGACACAGATGATTAAAGCAGGATGTGAAACTGCATGGAGGAACTACTTGAGGAAATATTAAGGGGGTACCAGTTCAAGAGAGGTAGTTACAAGAAATCAGTTCTCAGAGAGGCAGAACTCAAGTAGGAAATTTCTATTGGCAAAGTTCACCATTCCTGTATTTAGGCCTACAAAGAGATAAAGACAGACAAACAGAAAACAAAAAACTGAGGAGTTTAGGGAGTAACTTCCTATTTTAAAGTAGCTCAGAGAACTAGATGAAGTAAACAGGGAAGATTGGGTTATGGGGCATCTACCTAGTTGGGAGGATGAAATAGGGAGTGTTAAAGCAAGTATCATGAGTTTACAGTTTTATAACTTTGCAAATTTAAATATGTTTACCCAGAACCTTCTCCCCACCCTCCCCTGGCCTCCTAAGACTTTCTATTCTACTACTCAAGACTGTAATATTTAAAAGTCAACATGTTTCTTTAAAAAAAAAAAAAAGTTTTATTTATTTGGTTGTGTTGCTCTTAGTTGCAGCATGTGGGATCTAGTTTCCTGAACAGGGATCAAACCCCAGGCCCCCTGTGTTGGGAGCATGGAATCTTAGCCGCTGAACCACTTTGAACACTGAAGAAGTGAAGTGAAGTCGCTCAGTCATGTCTCACTCTTTGCGACTCCATGGACTGTAGCCTACCAGGCTTCTCTGTCCATGGGATTTTCCAGAGTACTGGAGTGGGTTGCTATTTCCTTCTCCAGGGGATCTTCCCCACCAAGGGATTGAACCCAGGTCTCCCACATTGCAGGCAGACGCTTCACCCTCTGAACCACCAGGGAAGACACTCTGAACACTAATGAAATGGTATTTTAGAAAGACAGATGTGTTCTTAAAAGTTTGGGATATGGCTAAGTGTTTAAAGTAGTTTTCTAAAAGAATGAAAAATAAGTTTCTACATCATGGCAGACAGCTAACTGGAGCCACCTTTTCTGATACAAATACATAGACATTCTACATAAGTATAACAGAAGCAAAATATGAAATACATAGCTGAGCTTGAGAGAAATAAAGAGGAATTCCTGCTGCCAGAAAAAACAAAACAAAACAAAACCGTTGTGCCAGGGGAAGGGGGACTCAAAGTCAGAGACCTGCTATTTCATTTTTCCCCATCTTTTCTAGAGTATCAGTTATACTGAAATGTCCTTGCTTATCTGATAAGCACCTACTCATTTATCAGGACTCAACCCAACTACCACCTCTTCTTTGAAGTGTTTTCTGACTGCATTCTCAGAGAAATTATTCCCTATATATAGTCTCACTATTTCCTAAACATCCTTCTAAAAAAGTGCCTATAAAATCTCATTGCACTTATCTATACACTTGATTATAAGCTTTTTGAGGGTTGATAAAATGCTAATTAATCTTTGTGTCCATAGCCTGGCACCATAGTAGATGCTCAATAAATATGTGGTGAAAGAATAAATGCATGAAATTTGAGGTATGAAGATATCAATACAAGTAATTATTCCATGATTAAATAAATTAATAGGGATGGAAACACAATCTAAATCTTCCCTTCATGAGTTTTCCACTCCTTTCATTATTCAGTAATTTTTACAGTCCCAAAGTAACTGCTGGCATACATGTTGGTTGGACTAATACTAATATATAGACTGCATTCTTTGATGTACAAACATACTCCTTTAAAACATTAAAATCTTAACTAGCTTGTCTTTGACATTTTCCACATGTATCTAAAATGTCAGAACCAACATTTGGGGCCTACAAATCTTTTGAGTGAAAGCCCAGGCCTTCAAATTGTGTGTCATTCACGGGTTTAAAATAGGAACATGTTCCATGTTGACTATGAGCTATTTGGAGATTTTTGAGGACATTAGAAGAGAATAATTTTATTTGGGGGAGAAATGTTAGAAGGTAGGAGTTTTGAGAGAGAACTTATTTATTACATGAATATTGAAATGAACACACATACATGCACACACACACATATGTTATTACTCTCAAATCCAAGAACCTCAGCAAGAGTTAAATATGCAGTCTAGGGTTTTCCTGATCCTAAAGGGAAGTCTGCCTAAATTTTTAGAAACAAAAAATAACTTTTAGTGTACGTGAACTAACAGTATGTAATCATTTATCAGTATAAAATATGAGAAATTTGGATTAAACATAAAAAGATATATTCATTTGCAGGAAATGAAAAATTTCCAATGTAAGGAGAAATACAAGCTTGTAATATTTCAAGTCATAAGAAAAGCTGAGTGTGTCTAATTTCCTCTGCATCATTTACTAGTAAATTAGGTTTATTGCACGATGTTTTAGAGACAGGTGCCAATAATGTGATTTTTCCTTATGTTCAAATCCTAAATACCATTTTTATATTTGCCTGGGGGAGAGTAGAAACATAGTTTTAGCTGACTTTCATATAGTCATAAGGTAGAGGAAATATTGAAATTTACTAAGCAATTTCCCAAGATGAAAAACTTTTTAGAATTCAAGGGATCCCAGTAATATAACTTATTAGTCCCTTGTATATGCTTAGTTGCTCAGTCGTGTCCAGCTCTTTGTGACCCCATGGACTATTGCCCACCAGGCTCCTCTGTCTATGGGATTCTTCTGGCAAGAATACTGGAGTGGGTAGCCTATTCCTTCTCCAGGGGATCCTCCCAATCCCAAGAATTGAACCAGGTCTTCTGCATTGCAGGTGGATTCTTTACCAGCTGAGCTACCAGGGAAGCCCTATTAGTTTCTTAGGATTCACTAAAATGACTAGATACATGAATATAACAAATTTGGAATTGTAGATTTTCAACCAAAGGATAGCTGCTTTGGTCAAGGAAATGTAGGTATTAGACTAGATAATTGGACCAAGTAGGTGGCAATTGGAGGTGAACACATCTTCCGTGACTCAACTGTCCTCTACTCAAAGGACTTCAGATTTTGAAGAACACAATAGAACTGTGTTGGGTAAATTTCAAAAAGAGATTCAGAGATTTTGACATATAAATGAATGCCACCTCGATTTTCTACATCTGGCATTGGAGCACAAACCCCACATGGGTCTAAGAGGTGGTACATCTACCTTGTTATTGCGGCTCTGTTTCAAAGTAACAGATATTTACTGAGCATTTACTGTATTCCAAGGACTACACTAAGCAATTTACATGTATCTTTTCCTTCAAGAATAAACTGATTGAATTGATAGTAATAAGTGATACTCATACAAGAGATGAACTGTCCTTGGAATTCTAGTGACAAATACATGACCCCAAAACATATGTTGAAGTTATTGGCCATGCGGCCAAATTCTGAGCAATATGTGGGTCTGCCTGATTCTGGGAAACACAATTTACTTGATGAAATTACTTTAGGCTTGTGGCTGTTCTGATTAGCTTCAGCTGTACATAGCGCAGACTACAAAAAACTATGCCTTTAAAGAAAACAGAAGTTTATTTCTCTCACTTAAAAGAAGTCAAGAGGTGGAAAGTCCAGAGCTGCATGTCTTTTCCATGGTCCTTAGGGACACAGATTTCATTTATATTTTTGTTTTTATTAGCTATACTGTTATTATTTATTACCTGCTTACTATTGGCTTATTAGCTATACCTGTTTTTTTTTTTTTTTTTTTAATGGCTGTTCTAAGGTTTAGAATATGCAGTTTTAATTTATAAATAAATTCAAATAAATTGTGGTGGTTGTTTTGGCTTGTCTCACATCAGATTTGGAGAAGGAAATGGCAACCCACTCCAGTATTCTTGCCTGGAGAATCCCATGGACAGAGGAGCCTGGCAGGCCATGGTCCATAGGGTCACAGAGAGTTGGACACGACTGAAGCGCTAAGCACACACCTTCAATAATAGTATAACACTTTACATATGATGTAAATTCTAACAATGTAATTCCATTTCCTGCTTCCACCCTTTGAATTCAAATAGTTATTGTGGTCAAGCATTTTACTTCCATATATGTTATGTTATGTTATGTTATATAAATTTTGCTTTAAATAGTCTATTATCTTTTAAAATTTATTTAAGTGAAGGGAAAAATCTTTTATACTAACGCATATAGTTTCCATTTCTGACACTTTTCATTCTTTAGTATAAATCCAAGTTTCTATATAGTACTATTTTTCTATGCCAAAGAATTTGCTTTAACATTTTTTATAATGCAGTTCTGCTGGCAACATTCTCTCAGCATTTGTTTTCTTAAGCCTTCATTTATGAAAGATATCTTCTCTAAATATAGGATTCTATGTGACAGACTTTTTTCTTTCAGCACTTTAAAAACGCCCTTTCATTGTCTTCTGACTTGCATAGTTTTTAATTAGAAGTTTACTGAAATTTTTTTGTCTATACATAATCTTTTATCCCCCACTGGCTGCTTTTAATATTTTCTTATCACAAGTTTTCAACAGTTTAATGGTGTCTTTTGCAGTGGTTTTTGTGAGTACGTGGGAATGTGTGTGTTTATCCTGCTGAGGGCTCACTGAGCTTCTTGTCTCATAATTTTCATCAAATACAAAAATAATATCAGCTATATTACTTCAAATAATTTTTCTATCACCCTTCTCACCCTCCTCTCATCTATATACACGTATATTAGAATACTTGATATTATCCCACAGATCATTGAGATTCTCTGTTTTACTTTTCTTAATTGTTGTTTCTCTAGAAATTCCATTTTTATACCTTTAATTTCTCTGTATCAGAATATAAAACATATTTGCAATAATTGTTTTAATATTTTGACTGCTAATTCTGCCATCTCTGTAATTTCTAGATTTGTTTATTGACTGACTTTTTTCCTGCTTATAGATTACGTTTTCCTGCTTTGTATGTCTTAGTGTTCTCGCTAGTTCCCAGGCATCTTAAGTGCAGATGTTCCCAGCACTTAAAAAGTAGGCAAGAAGAGCATGAAGCTGCCTTTATGCTATTATTGGCTCTGAGACTCCTGGATGCTATTAGTGACTTCTTTTCTGCTGTGCATTCTCTGCCTGGCCTCTCTCCCTGGAAATGGATCTCATCCACTCCTAAAATTTCAGTTACCATCTATATGATGGTATACTCCAATTTGATCTTCTACTGTCCAGATATCTCTTCAGGGCAGTAGAATCATGTATATAACTGCCCACTCCACTTCTCCACCTAGATTCAGAGCCATCTCAAACTCAGTATACCTCAAATGAAACTCATCAAATTCCCCCTCAAAAGCTGCTCAGTGTCTTATATTCCCTAACTCAATGAATGGCATCACTTGCTCATAGTCATACAAGCCAAACATCTGGGAGTCATTATCCTTTTCCTTCCATGTAGTAGGTGTTGTGGTTCTCCCCTTCTCAGCCTCCATTCTTCTTTTTCTAGGTTATCACCTCAATTTTCATTGGGATATCCACACTTTCTCATCACAGCTTTGGATCTAGAGGCAGGATATATTTCTCTATCCTAAGATAACTAGACTTATGCATCCCCTGGTCACCATGAATCAATTGGTGAGACTTCTAAGAAAGGAGTTTTCTCTCCTTTCTAAAAGAGTTTTAGAAAGAGTTTACAAAAATGACTTCCTAATCTTCTCTTTTTGGACCTAGATGGTGAAACTCAAAGGCACAAGAATTGTTGGCAACTATAAAGCCAACCCTGCTGCTGCTGCGTCACTTCAGTCATGTCCGACTCTGTGCGACTCCATAGACGGCAGCCCACCAGGCTCCCCCATCCCTGGGATTCTCCAGGCAAGAACACTGGAGTGGGTTGCCATTTCCTTCTCCAATGTATGAAAGTGAAAAGTGAAAGTGAAGTCGCTCAGTTGTGTCCGACTCTTAGCGACCCCATGGACTGCAGCCCGCCAGGCTCCTCCGTCCATGGGATTTTCCAGGCAAGAGTACTGGAGTGGGGTGCTATTACTAAGGAAGAGCAATGAAACAAGAAAGAAGCATGTCCTTAATGACATCACTGACCTGTTGAATCATTCAGCCCTGTAGCCCATCTTTTCACTGGACTTCATATCTAGACAAGTGAATGTTGGTTTATTGGTTAAGCTAGTTAGAGTTGGGATTTTTGCTGCTTGCAATCCAAAGCATCATAACTGATAACTTTTCTTCATCCTTCACTCCCTATCACAGGTAATTTACTCACTAGGTTCTAGTAATTCTTTTACTTAAATAGTGTCTGATTTCCCTCAGTTCTGTCTCCTGCCACTGCCAGTGCCAGTTCAGGCTCTCATCTTTTTTTAAATGAATAAAATGCATTTATAAAATGTACATCTTACTAAAATTTGCTTCCAATCCTGGCACAACTTTCCATCGCTTCTAGAAAAGCCTGCATTCTTTGCATATTATACGAGATTCGTCACAATCTGTCTCCTTTACCTTTTCCTCTCTTCTCTAGCCATTCTCTTTAACCCCATCTACCACCAGCAATGATGAATTCTTTACCGGACCAAAATATTCTTTGATCTCACACTTCTAGCATTTTACTCTTGCTGCCCTAACCCTAGCCCTAACCCTGCCCACAATGCTCTCACTTACTTCTCCCTTTTCCTTCCTCCACCAAAGAACACAGACACACTGACTCCGAGTCATCCTCAAGTTTAAATGTTCTTTGAAGCATTTCCTGACCTTATCTGAGTCTGGGGTAGGTGTGTACCAAATCATCTGGTAAACTTTTCTACTAAGGTATTTATTGCAGTTTGTTTATTTACCTGGCTCTTCCTCTGCACAGTAAGCACTTTGAAAACAATAAATATTTCTTTTACACTCCTGCATCTGTATTTCTGGGAACTGAAGAAGTACCTGAGACATACTATACTCAATAACTGTTTTTTGAATATTAATTATGGGGTCTGCAAACACAAGGATCCTTGACCTTGAAACTCTCTACCTGAAAACCGCAGCTTTTCCTGTGTTTCTGATTTCTAAACATTAGTCCTTTTCTTCCAGAGTATGGGGTTCTAGGTAGGCAGAGAAGGAAAACAAAAGATCTTGGGACAGGTTGCCTTTAGTTCTCTGGAATCCAGTAACATGTCCTGCCTTGCACCGACCTCCTCCACCATCTCTTCACACCTGGCTGTCCCACATGGGCGTAGACTTAGCTGACCAGCCCAAAAGCATACTCAGACCTTGGTTCAGACTTCTCTTATTGCCAAATGAAAGTTGGTCAATGTACATACAGCAAACAATTTTCAACTTTCCACTTGTCTTTTGAACTTCTACTTCATAAAATTTGTATTTCTTGAAAATTGTAGGCCTTAAAATTTAAGAAATTTTTTAACATGGATGAAGTAAGATATAGTGATCTTAACCTTGAGCTTTACCTTTGCTGGCCTTAAAGTTGGATGTGACTGCGTGAAGAAATGATGGGAATCTGACAGTGGTGATGTTCCTAACCCTTTTATAACCTAATTAATTAAGATATCGGAAGCAACTGGTGGCTCGGATGGTAAAGAATCTGCAATGCAGAAGCCCTGGATTCCACCTCTGGGTCAGGAAGATCCCCTGGAGAAGGGACAGGCTACCCAATCCAGTATTCTTGCCTGGAGAATCCCAAGGAGCCTGAAGGGGCTACAGTCCTTGGGGTCACAAGGACTCCGACATGACTGAATGACTAACACCTTTCTACAAGTCTTAGGTTAAAAAACAAACAAACAAAGAACCTTAAATTTAAGGCAGAGAGGATACATTTGCGGGAGGGGAGGGAAATGGGTATTTGTGATCCCGAATTTATGGGATAAAATTAAGCAGCAGGGAAGACCAAGGAGATATGGTGAGGAAGTCAGATTTCACTGGGCACTTGGCGTGATGAGGCTAGAAGCTGGGGGTGGAGCGAAGTAGAAGGACTAGCCAAAAGTGGGATCCCTAACAGTACCATAATACAAGGAGGCCCTTGTTCAGTCAGCAGCCTCGCTTAACACGTTCCCTTCCTTAGTGTGTCGGTGACCATAGTAACAGTAGGGCCGAGCCTCCCTTCCGAACATGCGCAGTGCAGAGCGAACGCAGACGCGTCCTCAACAACAATGTACATCTTTTTTCTTGAGGAGAACTACAACTCCCAAGAGACCGCTCGGCGTCGGCGCACCGCCTCCCGCTGTGGCCCTGCCCTGTCCCCTCCCTCCAGTCCCGCCCTCCCGGTAGTCCCCTCCCCTCCCTCCGAGCGTGGGTCAGAGACCCAGAGGCGGTGGAACCGTCGGGGGGCGCTGCCGCCGCCGCCGCCTCCAGCAGCAGCACCAGCCTCGCCGCGCGTTCGGATTTGCCTCGAGCCCTCCCGGAGCGCATCACAAGGCGGATCCGTGGCTATTCCTCCGCCCGCGGCTTCTCCAGCGTTCGGCTCCGCGGCCAACTTCCCCTCGCTGGGCTCGGCCGGCTGGCGAGCAAGGCGGCGGCGGAACGCCGGGCTGTCTGCTCGCGCTGCCCGCGCACGCACACTTCTCCCCCCTCGCTCCGGGTCTCGGGGCCGTGCTGGGATTCCGGCCACCAGCAATTGTCCGGTGAGTGTGGCCGCAGGAGGGGTCGTGGCGGGGCCGCCGAGGGGTGCGGGCCAGGCAGGCGCGCAACTTCCTCAGCGGCTTACCGGGGCGGCCGGTCGGCGGGCTCTCCCCGCCCGCCTGCGCGCCCCCGCGCCGGAGGCGGCCGGGAGCGGAGTTTGCGGCGCCGGCATCCCGCGCCCTCGCAGGAGGAAGCGCCTTTGTCCGGAGCCTGCCCGGCGCGCCCTCCCCCTCTGCCTGGGAGCCGGCGCGAGGGTGGCCAAGTCCGAGCCCCGCGCCCGGCGCAGGGTCGCCAGCTGCCGGAGGGGAGCTCCGCGGGGGCTGGGAGCGAGACCGAAACCAAAGGGAAACAAAAGGGGTGATGGGCTTTTCTTTTGTTTGTGCGAAACTGTAACTTCTTTTTCCTTTCCTTACATAACACAGACTTCCAAGTTAGTCATTCTTTTTATTATGATTATTGTCATCATCTCTGCGTGTCCCTTGCGTTTCCTTTCATCTTTGGATCTCAGAGCACTTAAAAACATTAATTAATTACACCTCCGGGGCCCCGACGAAACAAGTTAATAAGCCCGTTTCTGTAAGTGGGTAAACTGAGGTTCAGAAGAGCTCTCTAATTGATGGATACGCTTGCTCCTCCAGCGCACCTGGTGTCTGAAGACCTGAAAGCATTTATAAGTAAGAACTCGTTCTCCAGTGCCCCGTGGAAAAGTTAAAGATGTTCCTTTTACTTACAAGCTAACTAAAGTCTAAAAGAGGTCGAGGTACTTGTTAGGTAGTTCAAACAATAACTCTTCTTACATAGTATTTGCATTTTAAAACCTCAAAAGTCAATTGAAAAATGCCCGGAGTGGGGAAAATACTGTGATCATAAACTCACCTCACCCATCTACTTTTATTTTTTGTACATGTAGGTTTCTTACAAGGCAGACGAGCAGGGATGGGGGTGGGAGGACAGAGACTTTTTAACGTAGGCTTCACAGATTTTAATCACTGCACACAAGGAAATGTGTCTTGGTTTTAACAGCCTTCCCATCGTTTAGTCATCAGATAATTGAGTGAGCGCTTTATCCACAAGGTGCTGGTTGTGCTAAGAACTGAAGGTTTAAATATACGAAAAGGTCATCTATTTGTTTTGGTTCAAAGACGATGTACTTCTCTTAGTCTGCAGAATGTTATTTTGTTTTCATAGCAGCTGATCTTTTGTTTAAGAACTGGCTTTGTCTTTTTCTACATTGTGTATGTGTTACCTTCATAATTGAGCAGAAAGGCTAGTGTTTTTGTTGTTATTTACTTTGCATAGTAGTGTGAATTTAAATTTCTGAATTGTGGAGAAGGTTCAGTTTCTCCAGTTCTTGTTTCAATTTATGGCGTTTTCTTTGTAACTAACAAAGAGAAAATGTTTTCTCAGAGTGATCAGATTTATAGCTTTCAAAACATTGTCCTTCTTGTACAAATACAGCATACAAATTCCTTATGTTTTTCACTTGCACCAACAACCTCTTGTGGAGGAAGATAATTCTGAGGACAAGTTTATTTTGGTAGTTGACCCAAACTAGAAGGTACTGCAAATTTAAATCAAGCATCATTTCTGAGGTGAATAATGATCAGAACTGTAGTAACAAGACTTTTTCTTATCTGTAACTCTTTTCAATTTAATTTTGTGTTTTATAGTTGCCCCTAGATTTTAGATTGTGGTGATTCCATCAGAAAAGGGAAAGATGTTCTTATTTTGATATTTTCCCCCAGTCTTCTAACCTGTTCTCTTCCTGTAGTATCTTGAAAGAGATCTTGACTTTAAAACAAACAGTTGGAAAATAGAACAGTTAAGTGTATGGAAAGATGCATGTAGTGTAGTGGTTATAATACTAAATCTAATAAATTTAAGACTTTGAAAGAGAAAACTGTCACCTAGATTTTTATTAATAATACCAAAGTGCTGTCGTATAATAGTGGTATTTATTGACTTTAAAAAAGAAAAAGAGATCCTGGGAATTGTCTCTTTGTGGAAGATTTGGGGGCAGGGAGAAATCTGTGCTCTCCTTAATATTTTCATTGAAGTGACCTTACAGTTGGTTAAGTTGAACTTTCTCTGCAGCATTTACAACCCAGATTTACCAAAGGCATTTATTTGTACTTTAAGAAAGCTACTAACACAATGTCTGCTCAGTCACTGGAGTCCAAAGGCAGAAGTTAGTGTTGACTGTCAAAAGCCTGGCATTGCAGGTTTTCCTAGTTTCTTTGGAACCCCTTAAAGGAAATGACTGAAAAAGTACAGGGCAGGGAACTGAGTCTAGTATGCTAACTGCTGCTGAGCCAAGTTTCAAGGGGAGGCGTAAATGTGCTTCCATCCGTCTTTGTTTCAGCTTCCTTTCAGGTTGTCAAAATGTCACTTCTATATGAAGAGTTCTGTGAATTCAGAATATGCCTTATTGTGGTTGTCCAGTAGGTCAGATGATAAGGACTGTAGTAGTCATGCTCTGTGAAGAACTGTTTACAGACAGAAGCTTCTGTAGCTAAAAAGAGATTTTAATCTGGACGAGTTTGAAAACTAACATTCTCACATAATATGCCTTAATCATGGCACATCAGTAGAGACCTTTTCTCATATTTATTGAATCAGGAAAACTTATATGGATTATTTTGTTACATCTGTTGTAATTGTATATATGAAAACATAATGACAAGCACATGATGGCACTGAGAGGTGGTGCTAGAAGTTTCTTTGGAAAAATCATGCTGTTCCATGAAGTTGCATTTGTGTCTTTTAATTGAGGAGAATAAAAAAATGTAAAAGCCAGTAGAAAGAAGAAAGAAAATCGGTAGAATGAAGGAAACCCGATGAAGATATTTTTAAAGAGTACAATAATACAGATTCCCGGCAACAGTATGTAAGGGACAAAATTCTAGCTAAGGTCAGTAAACAGTGAATTCCACTTAGCACTTTCTGTTTATAGATCACTAGCCTTGTTTTCCAGATTCTCTCTAAATATATCACATAGGAAATGTAAATAGAAATCATTCCTTCAAGGGATTTGAGTTGTTGGGAGGTTTTGTTTTTTTTTTTACACACATGGTAAGGGGGGTTTATTGTTTTTCTTTGATAGAGTTCGACCTCTGTTAGAGAACAGTTTCCCCCAGACTAATGTGTAGGAACCTCAGTGCAAGAAATACTGGACACTGAAAGAACTAGATATAATTTCAGGTTGTACCACTAGCTTTTATATATATATATATATATATATATATATATATATATTCTCTCAAAAGAGCAATTCTAATAATTGTTCCTTCCAGAGGTTGAAAATAATTGCACGTAGGAAGTCTTACATAGTTTTTGTTTTTGCTGAATGAATTTGCAAGATAAAGAGCACAAGATTTCTTGAGTCAAAGAATTTATTTCATTTTGAATAGAGGTAACTAATTGAAACATGAACATCTGATTGAAGCCCTTCAATTAGCATAGCTTTCTTCAGAAATAAACTCAAAGGGAAAGAGCTTCATCAGGTACTTTAAAAGAACTGAATTGCAAATGAGTCTAAGAAGACCTGGTTATTTTTTTCAGAATGTTGTACATGTTTTAGATATTTTGCTACGATAAACTCCATTTCAGAGAAATAGAGTTCTACAATTACTCCTTATATCACCCCCGTAATACTTTTTTACACTTCAAAATACCATTTACAGAAAATAGAATATGTTGCTGGTGCCTATGAGAAAATCCTGACATTTGTCATCCCCCAGTTAATCATGACCATCCATGTAGTTAAAAAAAAAGTTTTTAATTGAATACACATGTAATTTACTTCCTTCCTTCCTTTTTGAGGTGTTTATTGCTGATCTTTTATTTTATAACGTACCTCTAGGGATGTTGCTACTTCTAAAAGTATGTAGTACCCCCGCTTAGTTTCCCACCATGTTCTGCAGTTTTTCCTATTAATTTTTTGGCTACAATTTGCTTTTCCCTCTAAATTGTCTAAAATGAGCTAAGAAATATTGAAACATACTTGACAAGAAATACAGTCAGTAATTTATTATGCTAAGCTTCAGCTAAATTTCAAAATACAAGGTTCATTGAATCTATTTTGGAAATAAGAAATTTACTTACTTTAAAGGTGGCGGATATAGCTAGTAGATTTCAACTTGGGTACCAAATCTGATTGCCTGGTGGTACTGCCTAGAGTGCCATGTAGAAAACATGGAGTCCTGGTTCAGGCTCAGCAGGGCAGAGTGCTGTGATTAGCAATTTCTGCTGTGCACTTTTGGCATGAATGCCAAACATTCATTTAGTGTTTTTTGGATGCCTTTTATGTGTCAGGCATTGGTCTAAATGCTAATAGCACACAAACTAAAATCTCTGCCTTATGGTGTTTACATTTTAGTAGGGACACAGACAATAAAATAAGTAAAATATTTTGTGTTTTAATGACAAATGACCTGGATTCTTTTAAGAAATAAATAGCAAGAAATCAGAGAGGGAGGGGTAATATAACTTTAAAAGCAACTCAAGGGTCATATCCATCAAATGCATTGTATGGTCCTTAGATCCTGCTTTGAGCAAACTAACTGTAAAAGACATTGATAAAAAATTTGGGAAATTTGGACATTGGGATATTTAATAAAAAGGAATTGTTTTTAGGGTATAATGTATTGAACATGTAATGTAGTTTTAAAACAAGAGCCTTACCTTTTGGAGATATATACTTATGAATTAAAATATGATATCCAAAGTTTTTACTTTAAAATAATTGGAAGGGGAGAGGAGCATAGATGAAACAGTATTGGCCACGTATTGAAAGTTGTTGAAACTGGATAATGGATACATGAGATTTCTTACTTTCTACTTCTGTGTATGTTTGAAAATTTCTGTAATTAACAGTTTTACACACACACACACACACACACACACACACAAAGCAGAAAGGGAGAAGAGGGGATATATGGGATGGGAGTGTGGAGGTAGTAATTATCTGAGTAAAAACCTGAAGGAGTTGAGAGCAAAAAGCCTTGGAGCTAACTTTGGGGCAGGACATTCCAGGTGGAGGGAAGAGCAATTATAGTGACCCTGAGGTTGAAGTTTGATTGGAAGGCAAGAAATGACAAGAAAATCAGTGTGTCTGGGTTAGAGTGAGAGAGAATAGCAGGGGATAGTCAGAAATACGGGGCTTCTCAGGTGGCACTAGTGGTAAAGAACCCACCTGCCAATGCAGGAGACTTAAGAGACATGGTTTCAGTGCCTGGGTCAGGGAGATGCCCTGGAGGAGGGCATGGCAACCCATTTCAATATTCTTGCCTAGAGAATCCCATGGACAGAAGTGTCTGGTGGGCTATAGGCTTTAGGGTGGCAAAGAGTCAGGCACGACTGAAGCAACTTAGCAGCAGCAGCAGCAGTCAGAAATGTAAATGGAGGGTAGAGGAGACCAACTAGTATAGGACTTGGTTGTTCATCCTTCCTTTAGAGTAAGGATATTTATTTTATACACTTACCTAAAATAAGTCTTTAGCCACCCTGGAAGCTCTGCACTTATTTCAACAATACTGCTGCTGCTGCTGCTAAGTCGCTTCAGTCATGTCCAACTCTGTGCGACCCTGTAGATGGCAGCCCACCAGGCTCCTCCGTCCCTGAGATTCTCCAGGCAAGAATATTGGAGTGGGTTGCCATTTCCTTCTCCAAAGTATGCATGCATGCTAAGTTGCTTCAGTCGTGTCTGACTCTGTGCAACCCCATAGATGGCAGCCCACCATGCTCCTCCGTCCACAGGACACTCTAGGCAAGAGTACTGGAGTACTGGAGTGGGTTGCCATTTCCTTCTCCATCAACAATACTAGCATTACTCAAATATTTTTGGAACTTTAAAAAAATTGCCTTCTAACCAGTTTAAGAGCCACACATGAAAATAGCTCATTACTTTCTATTTACTCCTTGTTTTTAAGGAAAAAGGGGGTATTAGCTACATGGTATCTCATTTTATTTATCAGATATGACTCAGAAAGGATTTTAACAGAAAGAAAATAGGAAATAACTTCAGGCTATTTGTGAATATCAGATCTACTCTGAGAAGGCCATGATTGTTTCTGAAAATCAGATCTACTCATAGACTGAAGAGGAGTTTTAATAATGTCCTAGACAGTTGTAGCATCATTTAGAATAAGGATATAACCTGTGAGAATGACTAACATGGGAGAGACTATACTCATTTGAATATTTAAGTTCTGTCTCATACATGAAAACACGTATACACACAAGACCATGCATATTTCTTAATACTTAAGTATTTGAAACAGTCATTGCTGATAAGTTTTGTGTCATTGATCCAAAATGGAAGAGATGGCATTTATCATCATAATGAAACTATATAACTTTCTTGTTGCTATGGCATACATTTGGAATTGAAAGACTAGCATGCGTTTAGTGTTAGGAATCTGGCTTTCAGGTCTTCTTAGGTTCATGTTTCAAATCTCAGATTAGTAGTTGTTTTAAGAACATGCTGATTTCCCACGAAGAGCTCTTTTTAAATCTGTATTAAAATTACAGAAAAATCAGACCCCCCCCCATCCTCCAAGTGTTTGAAAGCTCCCCTTCCCCGAAAAAAAAAACTCCATCAATAGGAGTTTTTTTAGTTATCTACTTATAGGACAATGTAGATGTAAAGATTATTTTGAAAATTTTTATACTAGTTCATTTTTTTAATAGGAATGTTTTTCAACCTGAGAAACTTAACATTTGAATGCTTTTTAGTAACACTGAATAAAGAAAACATCCTTTTTCCAGTCAATTATGCATAATAAGAAGGCACAATATTTTCTTTAACCAAAAATATGATACGTAGATCTCTGCAAAGAGATCAAACTAGTCAATCCCAAAGGAAATCAACCCTGAAGGAATGAAGCTGAAGCTGAGGCTCCAATACTTTGACCACCTGATGGGAAGAGCCGACTCATTGGAAGAGACCCCCATGCTGGGAAAGAGTGAAGGCAAATGGGGAACAGGGTGGCAGAGGATAAGATGGCTAGATAGCATCACCAAACTCAATGGATATAAGTTTGAGCAAACTCCAGAAGATAGGGACAGGGAAACCCGGTGTGCTACAGTCCATGGGTTCCCAAAGAGTCAGACATGACTTAGCAACTGAACAATAGCAACAAACATAGAAATTAATGGAATTAAGTAGAAATTATGAAATTTTATTATATAGTAGATTACTAACAGTGACCACTAAGCACATAAATACATAACTGTATAAGAAATACTTTAACCAAGATTCCTATTTTTCAGAAAATTGTTAGGTATCTAGTTCTTTAATTCACTCAAGAGTTTTTGTCCTTTTGGTGGATAGATAGGTAGATAGCCAGATCCTTTCTTCATATACTGCACATACTATTAGGATTAAGCTGCTTGGCTGGATTATTTAATGTGTTTTAAACACTGTCCTTTGAGCATGGAACATAGGCCATGTTTAATTTTTGGGCTTTCCACTAACTGTGGAAGTCTTTAACAAACTGTCTGATTCACCTGTGAAATAAAAGTGGTGGTAGTTTTTTGGAAAGGACTTTGAAATTCTAAGAGGTGACTATACTTGAAATAACAGGCAGTCTTTTGATTTGGTGGTAGGATTATGAAGCTGTTTTCTCATTTCCACTTTTTGTGGAATAAATAACTTATGAAGGAGGAGAAAGAGAAAGAGGGAAAAGGGAGAGAGCAGGAGAAAGAAGGAAAGAAAAAAATCATCTCTCACAAAATAGTAACCATGACCAGAAAGCCCTAGTAACTTGGATCTACTTAAGTGTCTGTGACCTAATGAGCTAAGATTCAAACTTATAAATGCAGTAGAGAGTAGTAATAAGAATACAGCTTCTCTTTTAAGGAAAAAAGTTGCTTTGCAAAAGGGCCGTGTTATATTTCACATTGACTTGAACATTATGACCATGATAAAGCCTGTATTTCATTTGGAGTGAATAATGATGATGGTGATTAACAATAGTTTATAGAATTATATGAAAATTCAGTCTATTACTTAAGCTCTGTTGATGGTTGCAGCATCAGGTTCCAGGTTATTCTATTCACCTTGTGCGTTGCAAATACTCATATTCCACCTCTGACTTCATCTCTGTTTCACGCTCATCTTCTTCTCTGCCACTGGCTGGCTCTGTTTATCTTCCTTCGCTAGCTTTAGTAGAGCCCATTGCTCTTCCACGTTATTTTCTGCCATTTTTATACTTAGAAAGTGGATTCGGAATGAATTCAGGGCCTAAAAGAAGTGACATGCAGATGGCAAGTGTAGTACTTTTCCTGTGTGTCTTACCTAGTTAGCTGCTTTTTATCTTTTTTTGCCGTTTTTATGGTGTGTGTTGTAGTGGAGAGATAGTGTATTGTGTCAGCTGGCACTCAGAGATAACTGACCTAATAGGATGGAATACTTTTTGAACTGAGTAATGTAGGAAATAGTAATAAACTCAGCCTCATAAGTTAATCCTGCATCCATCCACAATCTATACCTCAGCTAGCCTACTGGATTTTCAAAAGCTGTTTTCAGCTTTTGGTGTATGTTGTTGTCTTTTCTGAAAATGTCAAACAATCAAGAACTTCACTGTAATAATAATTGTAAATAGCCTTGGGGAAAAACTGTCTGGACTTCCGTTGAGCTGTTTTCTGACAGTGGAGAGGAAAGGAGAAAAAGATCAGTAATGTGATGAAGTCCTTTATAACTTCTTCTGTCCATAGAGTGAATTATAAGGTGACTGGCCCTGATTTTTCTGCTAGTTGTAGTGTTCAAGGTATCTATCAGTTGCCTTAACCTTCAGAAGGCACAGTTCAGTTTAATTTTACTTTTTAACGATAAGCGAAAACAATTGGAGGTGTGTGGTTCTTCTGAACCTTAGAGTTGTACTCCTGGTTCTTGGCAGATACTATCCACGGTACTTAGTGTTCCTGTGGGTTTACACCAGATTTAATGAACTGCATGTACTGGAAACACTGAAAGCTGATTTTCTTTAATTTTAGACTACAGTTAACATAATGGATTTTTCTTCAGATTGTCTCTCACTACCATACTTTAAATGTACCAAAGGACTAAAACACCCAAATTACAAAACTAGTTAAGTTTATCATTCATGAGAAAATGTGTGAATTGTGTGTGTTTTATAAAGTACGAGCTGCTAATTAGAAACCACCGTCCTATAGACAGACTTCATGTATCTGAAAGCTTTTCAAATTTACTTACTGCTTTATTGTAATTTTTGTTTAAAGTAGGAAGATTCAGTCTCTGAATTAGTCCTGTCAGGTCACTGAAAGGCTGTGAATTTTGAGGTAGACTCTTAAACTGATCAGCAGAGAGCAGATCTGTGATGTCAGTGGTCCCAGATCTTTTTAAATTTCATCATGGACATTTCCTCAACAGAAAGTAAATCCCATTTTCTGAAGCTTCTTGATTGTATCACTTTTAGAAATGGCACACTGGTTTATCTGCAGATAGTTGAGCTCTTAAAGACCAATCTTTTTAAGGCTTTCACCAGAATTTGCCTCCTGAGGCTGTCTTTTAAATGGCTTCCAAAAAGGATTTGCTGCTTTTCCAAGCTGAGTAGGCTGTTAACAATTCAATATGCCCCCTCATTTTCCTCCTACCTCTTAAATTGAAAGCGCCTTCATAGCACCTAGGTGCCCTGAGTCATCATGGCTAAATTCTAAAGAAGAATTGTCACATGGAAACACTCACCATGAAGTAAAATTGTCAGAAAACAATCTGAGTCAGAGATCATTCATGGATCACAGTGATACAACTTAGAGGTTGTGGGCTTCATTTAAATCTTTGAATGCACTTTCCTCTAAGTCTTTATCATAGGACTTGTAAATTTCAAGGACTTGTTTATTCCCAGTTAAATTTTAATTGGTTTGATTTTTATTATCTACTACATGAAAATGATTTACTATTTTTAATAAATGTATCCAAAAGGAGAAGCAGTATGGTTCAGGATAAGAACATCTCTTAATTCAGGAGTCAAGAGACGTAGAGTTCTGGTCCATTTATTTGGGATGTACCTCACGTATTTCACTTAATGTCTTAGCTTCCTTTTCTTTACAAGGAAGGTCAGGAACTCTATGAGAGCCCTCTTTGGAACCAACCCATGGCAGATAAAACTAATAGCTAACCCCCAAATGGCCCTAGACTCCTTTTTGGTACAGCACTGTCAGCACCTATATGGTTGGCACTCTAGATGAAATCTGTCATCTCAGCCTTATAAGGTCCCTTCTAACTCCGTGATTCCATGACTTCCCATAGACCATCTCCCTCTCCCAGTCTTTACTGTCTGTTTTCACATGAGCGTCAGGGTTGAAACTCACTAGGTACATTTAAGCATTCTTATTCTTTGTAGTCAGGGATAGCATGTGTATATTTCACACAGGACTGTAGACTGATGTTTATACCTGCCCAAAATGCATGTGTAGAGACCTCATCCACAATATGACAGTGTTTGGAGGTAGGGCCCTTGGGATGTATTTAGGTCATGAGGGCAGAGCCCTCCTGAGTGAGATCAGTACATTGTAAATGACCCTGGAGGGATTTCTCGCTCCTTCTATCACGTGCTGCTGCTGCTGCTGCTAAGTCGCTTCAGTCGTGTCCGACTCTGTGCGACCCCATAGACCGGTAGCCCACCGTCCCTGGGATTCTCCAGGCAAGAACACTGGAGTGGGTCCCCATTTCCTTCTCCAGTGCATGAAAGTGAAAAGTGAAAGTGAAGTCGCTCAGTTGTGTCTGACTCTTAGTGACCCCATGGACTGCAGCCTACCAGGCTCCTCCATCCATGGGATTTTCCAGGCAAGAGTACTGGAGTGGGGTGCCATCGCCTTCTCCTTCTATCATGTGAGGACATGGCAAAAAGATTTGTGAATGAGGAAATGTTAGGTGGGCCCTCACCTGACATCAGATCTGCCAGTGCTTTAGTCTTGTACTTCTTTGTCTCCAGAACTGTGAGAAATAAATCTCTGTTATTGATAAGCCATCCAGTCTATGGTATTCTGTTATAGCAACCCGAATGGACTAAGGTATGTTACACTATTAAGAAAAAATGATTGGAGAAAATTCATGGGTACACTTAAATTTCCAAGTGAAGTGGAACAAGTCACAATGGTCAATGATAACTTGATTGACTCATTCTAACTCCTAAGTGTTTCTGTGGCAAAAACCTCAGGTTAGTGAAGTTCATAGAAATGTTGTGTCTGTTTGGAGGGCACATAACAAAGCAGAATGTATCCTAAATTGAGAGAGAAGAGGCCTGAGTTCTAGCTCTGCAAACTTTTTAACCTGGTTAATATCTTCATCTATGTAATGATAACAGACCAGGGCTTCTTGGGCATTAATACAGTGTGTGAATTATCTGGGGGTCATAATTAAGTGCATATCCTGATTTAGTAAGTCTGGATGGACCTTGAGATTTTGCATTTTTAACAGTCTTCCAGATGTGCTACTACTGTATGCCAAGGACCCGAGTTTGGTTTATGAAAGTGCTGTGATGGTATGAGGCTCTTTGTGCTGGATCTTTAAATTTTTACTTCTTTCTTTCCACCTGTTTCACATCATCCATTAAACTTGTTTTTTTTGAACCCTCTTGTTTTCCTAGACTCATTCTCTGTTTTCTCAGGCTAATAGCTTCTTTAGTTTTGCTGTTTTTCTTTTTCCAGAACCAACTTCATAGGTGGTCAGTCATTCAAGTTAGTATGGTAATATAATAGAACAGAAAGAGGCTTTGATTTGAAGAAAATTGGATTCAAATTCCTGCCTCACTGATTAGCAGCCTTATGTAGTTGACTCGGTTTACCTCTCAAACCTTTGAATACCTTCCAGATAGGGTTGTTGAAAGGAGTAGAAATTATATGTAAAGCCCTCAGCACAGTGTTAAGTGTTCAGTAGGTGCTCAGAACTCAGAAGCTGTGTTTATTCTTATTGGCATCCTGATTTGGTTTTGTAGAGGAGAAAAAAAGCTGTGGAGATCACTTACTATCTCTGGATTGCTAAATCCAGTGACACTTCTCCACTGTTTATAACCTGACTTCTCAGCAGCATTTGATATTGTTGAAACTTCCTGCTTTTTGAAACATTCTTCTTCACTTCCGGGACACCATATACCTTACACTAGTACTTAATGCTGTTGCTTTTTTAATGTCTTTCAGAAGCTGCTGCTGATCTTGTAGAATCCTAAATTTTGAATTCCACAAGGCTTAGTCTTAGATTAGGTTTTCTTCTCTTATTCTGTACTCTTCCTAGGTAATTGCTTTTGTATGTTGAAGATTTCCAGGTCTTTATTTCCATCCCAAGCTCCAGACTTATATATACAGTTGTTTTCCATTGATGTCTCAAATGTAACTCAGATTCTCGTGTTCAAACTAATGGGAACCTGAAGAATACTAGACTGTAGAGGTTTTTGAAGAATGAGTTATTACCCTTCAAAAAAGTTAATTTCCAGCTAATTTCCCCCCAAGTTCTCTTTAGCAGGAAATAGTTTGTATACTAAAATAATTATTTTAAAATAATTGACAAAATAAATATTAAAGTAAATAGAAGTTGACAATCAGAACTGTAACAGTAAACCTTTATTGAGCTGCTGCTTTGTACTAGGCACTTTGTTTCTTTCTCATAACAACTCATTGAAGTGTAATATAGGTAATATAGGTAATGTTAGATTAAAAGTTAATACACTGTAATGTTTATAAGTAATTTACTGATCTGGGTCTCAGTTTCCTTCTCTGTGAAACAGAGATGATATTATTATTTGTCTCTTAAGAACATTAACATCTCTTAAGAAGTAATTAAAGAATTAATATGTAAAAGTCTTTGAAAAATATGCCTGGTACTTATGATAAGCACTGCATACATGTTAAGATTATTACTTATTAGTTATCTTAAGTTTACAGGAGAATAAACTGAGCCTCAGTGAAATTGGTTCAAGTCTCACACCTATTAAATGACAGTGTCAGGCATCAGCATAGACAGTCTGACTCCAGAACTCTCTTAACCACTCTGTTTCACTTCATCTCAACCAATAAGAATTTATCTCATCCTTTTGCACACAGACTCTAAATTAATGGTCTCATTGTGATCATAAGAGAATTATAATTCACTTCAACACTCACACCTGGTGTTTGAAATATAGAAGATCTAAAATATGCAGGTAAAATTTCACTTCAGTAAGATAGGAGAGAGCTTCCCTGGTAGCTCAATCGGTAAAGAATCTGCCTGCAATGCAGGAGATCCCAGTTCGATCCCTGGGTCAGGAACATCTCTTGGAGAAGGAAATGGCAATCCACTCCAGTATTCTTGCCTAGAGAATCCCACGGACTGAGAAGCCTGTGGGCTACAGTCTATGTAGGCAAGAGTCGGACATAACTTAGTGACTAAACCACCACCGAGATATGAGAAACACAAGGATATACATCTTAATTCCATTTTATTTCATGTGTATTTTTGTTTTTTCCCTTTTCTTGTTAGCAGTTAAGTCACCAAAATCCCTAGAAAGTGGAAGTCCTAATTCTGTATTACTCTTAAGTGACTTTAATTGTCTTTTACTTATTCTGTTAAATTCTCTCTGCTGAAATTTTCAGAATGATTTGGAGGCTCAGTAACATGTTGTATCCACATAGTATGCTTAAAATTAATAATTTCTATGATTTTGATTAACCTCTTGAAATTATGTAGTGATTTGTTTGTTTTCAGATGTCTAAGATATTTCAATTTCCCAAAGAATTTTCCTTTGAATTTTATCTGCTGCTTTTTGAATAAGAACTTTGATTTTAGCAGAATGATATCTTTATAGTTATCTGGTTATTATTTACAGTTTCTATAGTGGATTTGTCCCCCCATCCTCACGATTACTTATTTCTTTTTTCCCACTGTTGATTTTTTATTTTTATTCCTTTGCAGTAATTTTTTTTTTTTTTAACTTTGTGTTTAGACAGTATAAAGGCAGAAGATACAGAGTCTTTCATAGCCTTTGAACTTAATAGGGAGGTAGGGTAGGAGGTTCTTGAAAAGGAGTGGACTTTGAAAAACCAGAATCATCTATGGGGAAGAGTCTGTTTTTACTTGTTTTGGGAACTGAATTCTATGACCTAGTGTATTTACTTTGGGGAAATACTTAAAATGGTTATAATATCAGCTAAGACTCTATTGTGACAGAAAACTCCATTGAAACTGGCTTAAGTTGCGGCCGGCTGGGGGGATAATTTATAAGGGTTTGTGTAAACTGGTCCAGGATAGATGTAGCATCAAGAATAGCTCCACCCATGGCTCAAAGTCATCAAGACTCAGTTTCTGTATGTTTCTTAGTATTGCTTCCTCAGTGTTAACTTTATTCTCCAGCCATGCATGAGCAAAAGATAACTTTAGTCCATTCAGCCCCTAAATCCTTAATCTGAAAAAATTAACTATCTTTTTTCCCTAGAAGTCCCAGCAAAAGTCTTACTGTATCTCATGGATTCATACTCGTCCACTGCCCTTGTGGCCAAGGGAATGTGAAGTTGATTGTCTGGGACAGAGCCATGTACCCAGCTTTTGAGTTTGAGGGTTAGTCAACTACATCAGACACACATAAACTATATGTATTTACAAAAGGGGAATGAAGATATCATTATACCACCTGAAGGGTGATTGATTGATTGTTGGGCAGTGGAAAATAGATGTACTTTGTAGTATCTTTCCCATTTTAAGAGTTAGCACTCAACTAGCAAAGATCAGTTTGATTATTTTTTTAATATAATATTTAGTGCTAATTTGAAATTTGTGTGATTTCACTTCTAAATTACTATTTTAAAGCAGTATGTAAATGGGAATTGCTAGAATTTTCACCTCGAAGAGCTTTGAGAATGTATCAAAATTTAACATTTGGTGCTGTTTTAACAAATACCATACTACTAATTTTCCTATTAGCTGTAGTAATCCAATTTGTTGATAGCTAGTTCTTGTGAGATAAGGCATTGTCTTTATGGATTAACATCTTTTTCTAGGTTAACACTTCCTGGTGGCTCAGAGGTTAAAGCGTCTGCCTCCAATGCAGGAGACCTGGGTTGGATCCCTGGGTCGGGAAGATCCCCTGGAGAAGGAAATGGCAACCCACTCCAGTATTCTTGCCTGGAGAATCCCATGGACGGAGAAGCCTGGTGGGCTACAGTCCTCGGGGTGGCAAAGAGTCGGACATGACTGAGCAGCTTCAGAAGAAGAAGAAGAATGCCTTAAGCAGACTGGGCTCTTGGACCAAGAAGTTCATAAAGAACTATAAAATCAAAGATTCTCCTGGACACTGAGGGCCTTAGAGAGAGGAGGGAGGAGTAAGGGGTTATAAGGGACCCTAGTAAAGGCATCACATACTGATTTCTATGACTGATTTTAGTCTGAAAATGAAAACTAGATTCTTACTGAAAAAATGATATTGTAGGATTACTCTTGCTTTTTAACATCAAAAATATGAAGTGGTAAATGTTATTTACATTTCAGTCTCTAATACAATCATTTAGATACTGCTTCTAGTTCTTATGTTACATTAATATGTATATGAATGAATATATCCATCCCCATAGAGCTTTAATATTCTATAGTCTCTAGGAAATGTTAGTTTTTTCTTTTAAATTTCTTGACATCATAGAAATATTTATGCTTTATCCACCAAAATAAAATGAAGACTCCAAAGGATCTAATGTAAACGTATATTTAACATCATCTTGTGCTTTATTATTAAGTGCTACAGAATGAGCAAAACAGTTTTCATCTTGGGAGTTTACAGCTTTAATAGGAGATAGCATAAGCTCATACATACCTATAATAAAAAGGTTTTATAAGAATAAGAGTTCAGGGGATAAGGAAAAATTCCGTGATTGGAAAAGGAATATCAAAATGGGTCTTGAACCATTAACAGAATTTCTTTTCAACTAAATAGTGAAAACATTAAAACAGTTTCTGTTTACTGAGCATTTGTCATATATTCAGTTTCATTTTTGTCAAAAATACGTGGTATATGTGACAGAGAGAGGGACAGCCATGGCACTTTATATTTGGAAGACGTTGGAAAGAATTTGAAGTACAGTGAATTCAGAAGACACAGGATTTAAAACTTAAAAATTGAAGTAATGGAGCTTATTGGGACACATCAGTTGGGGACCTTTCTGTTTCAGCCACCACAATAGCTCTTCCTAGTGTAAATAAAAATTTGAGAATCATTTCTCACAAAAATTACATTGTTTCTCTGTAGGTAATCAATGATTTGAATCAAAACTTAATAGTACATGACAGAAAACAACAAAATTCTATAAAGCAATTATCCTTCAATTAAAAAAAACTTAATAGTACTTACATTGCTTTGAAGTGAAATCACTTAGTCTTGTCCGACTCTTTCTGACCCCGTGGACTGTAGCCCGCCAGGCTCCTCTGTCCATGGGATTCTCCAGGCAAGAATACTGGAGTGGGTTGCCATTTCCTTCTCCAGGGGTTCTTCCCAACCCAGGGATCAAACACGGGTCTCCTGCATTGCAGGCAGATGCTTTATCCTCTGAGCTACAAATTAATCTAACATTAGAGTCATTATTAAAGAAATCCCTGTGACTATATGGATCACCAATATTAGCAGTTGTAGACTGTATTCTATATCTTATAGAATCAGCAGTGTATCTATTTACTTGGTTTTTATATAGATAATAGTGCATTTCACAAATATAGGATGGTACATTTAAGGTAGATTTTCCACAGTACAGTGTGACATTAAATGAGTGGTCTTAGAAAATTTGTAAATAGTCTAAATATTTACTGAAAAACATTTTCATAATAACAAAAAAGGGAATAATATATTTCATGAGCTATTAGACAAAGCCAGTTCGAATATGATTTTAATTGAAGTTTATTGAATTATATGAGAAAGAGCCCAGAGTAGTTTAAACAAATAAGATCAGAATTTATGGTCTTCTGAGCCTAGTATTTTTTTCACTGAATGTCAGGGGTATATATTAAAGTGCCTGCATTTATGTTTCTCTACAAAAGATTGTTCTGACAGTAAGTTTAAGTCATTTTCACAATTTATTTGCTATCTAAAAATTTCCCTTGACTTCACATTTTGTTCTGAATGTCTTGGTTTCCTTCCTCCACCTACACAATATTGAAGGCAAGTGAATCAAGAGTTGCAAAGTAACAGTGAATTTGAGAACCCTGGCCTTTTTTTCCCCCAAAACAAAATAAACCTTTATTATAAGGTTACTTTTTATTGATACTAAAAAAAGAGCTTTTTGGCGAGTGTTCAATAAATGTGTGAATAACCTAATTGATTTAGTGGAATGAATAGGAAGCTTTGCTATTTGTCTTTGTAGCTACTTGGCTCAGTAAACACAGTGATAGACCAAACGCTGCATGGTCTAAGGTAAAAACAAAACCAGAAACCCTTAAAGCCCTCCAAATGTATAGATCCAAAGAGTAAATTTCATGTCTGTGTCACGGCTTTCTAAGAGAAAGAGCAGTACTTCTATTACAACAAATAATCATGTTAATGTACATAAAACTCAATGTTTTGACCAATGTTAATATGTGAAAATATCAGTAGTGAAGCTTCTCCTTAAGAATAGTGAACTGTATGAAATTCAAAGATATGTGTGGAAATTTAAATATATATACTCTACAATAAAACTCCAATAAGGGCAGGAAGCATAATGAGGGCAAGCAAAGATAACAGCAGAAGCAAATTAAGAATTTTTTAAAAACTCATTATAGATAGCATATTCAACTCAGCCTATAAATTTTAGGTTAAAAGGTTGAAAAGGTTAAGTTTTAGGAAATTTTAGATAAAGACTAAAAGGTAAAATTTTAGGAAATTTTTGAGGTCCGATAAAAAGATACTCTGTATTGGGAGAAGAAAGATAAAGAAGTGTTGGTGGCAATTAAAATGTATACAGTACTTTTAAAAAGTACATTTGGAATCTGATCACCTAGCCTGAAATGCACAGAAGTGTATCATGTATAGGTTTATTTGCTTGTAAGACCATTAAATGGTTAAAAGTAGGAAATCTCAGAAGAATTCTAGGGGGAAAAGGAGTTTTCCCTAATTTTAAGGACTTCTTTAAAATATTTCTCAATTGTCTTTGTATCTATAATTTCTCTTACAGTACCTGACCCATAGTAGGCACTTCATAAACTGAACTAATTGCAGTTTTAGAAATATCCATATAAGACAGTATTATTTTGCTGGGCTTTAAAACAATACTCTCCCCACCACCACCTACCATAAGGCACACACCTTTGTATCTCAGTTTTGATACAAATAGGTTTTCAGTTTTTGAATGTAAAGAAAACTGATATTTTTCATCTATACAGTCTTAGCTTGAACTGAAATTACTTAAAAGGGAACTCAGTTTAATAGCATTCCTTCTTTTCAGGTATCTGATGTATATAGAATATGGATTCTAAATGATATGGTTGGAAAGAATCTGGTTTTATCTGAGATGACTGGTTGGAAAAAAGTCAGTAAACTAAGGTGGAGAACTGGTTTGAGAAATAGATTTCTTCTTGTCTAGTGGTCATTCCTAACAAATGTAGTTAAAAAGGAAGCTAAATTCTGACTTTCAAATGGTTAGCTGAGGCAACAACCTTGATTTTCCGGGTTAGTTCCAGTTTCAGGTACAAAATGCCTTTGACAACAAGGAAAAGAACTATGGTTAGCAAAACTGCAATTGTTGCAGTCAAAATCTGAGGGGAAATAAAGTTCAAGAAAGATAGTTGGGAGACAGGGGCCACAGGTTTGATCCCTGATCTGGGAAGATCCCACCTGGTGCCACAGAGCAGCTAAGTCCATGCGCCACAACTACGGAAGCCTGTGCTCAGCAGCAAGAGAAGCCCTCACTATGAGAAGCCTGGGCACCACAGCAAGGAGTAGCCCAGTCTCTGCAACTAGAGAAAGCCCATAGCAACGAAGACTCAGCGCAGTTAAAAATAAATAAATCTTTTTTTTTTTAAGAAAGAGTTCAATGTTGTTTTAAGTTTTTTAAACTTATTTTTAATTAGAGGATAATTGCTTTACAATGTTGTGTTGGTTTCTGCCCAACATCAACATGAATCAGCATAGGTGTACACATGTCCCTTTCCTCTTGAACCTCCCTCCCACATCCCACCCCATTCCCCGCTCTGGGTTGTCACTGAGCACCAGGCTGAGCTGGGAAGGAGAGGGTGGGAAAAATTGAGAGAGTGGCATTGAAATACATACATTACTACTACTGAGTCACTTCAGTCGTGTCCGACTCTGTGTGACCCCACAGATGGCAGCCCACCAGGCTCCCCCGTCCCTGGGATTCTCCAGGCAAGAACACTGGAGTGGGTTGCCATTTCCTTCTCCAATGCATGAAAGTGAAAAGTGAAAGTGAAGTTGCTCAGTCGTGTCCAACCCTCAGCGACCCCATGGATTGCAGCCTTCCAGGCTCCTCCGTCCATGGGATTCTCCAGGCAAGAGTACTGGAGTGGGGTGCCATTGCCTTACATTACCACATGTAAAACAGACAGCTGGGGGGAAGCTGCTGTATAGCGCAGGGAGCTCAGCCTGGTGCTGAGCTATGAATATACTTTTAACACAACAAAGTTCCAGAAGGCATCTGCTTCCAATTCAGCAGTGTTAATAACCTGACTTACTTAGCATTGTTTAGGAAACATTGCTGTGATGGCCATAATCTACTAAAACATAGTCTCCCAACAAGTTTATACAGAATCATGGGCTTTGAAAACTTTTCAAACCAGCTCTTAATGGCTTGTGCTTGGATGAGTTTTGTGTTTTTGTCTTCCCATGTTTTGTTGTTACTGTTTAATAAATATAAGCAAGGGTTATGTCACAGCCTGGGCTTTTGCAATATGCTTTAAGAGAATGTTTTTTTCTGGTCTTGGTAATCTATCCATGATTGAAAAAAATACAGTGTGAAGAGATTTTCTTTGTTGTCAAGATATAAAGAGGAATCAGTAATAATTGTCATACTTTTTCTTTATGCAGAAACTGAATTTTTTAAACTGAGGTTTTATATTTTATTGCACAAATATTAAAGATCGTAACTGACAAGTGATTTCTTGAGCTTCCTTCCAATCTTACCCCACCCAGCTCCTCATCCTCATAGATAAACTCAACCGTAGTCAGGTTGTCCTGGTTCTCAGTAACCTAAAAATATGAAAACCCTATCCAACATCAGACATTCTTTTTGATCAGTTTTGGCCTGGCTAGTTTTAAATAGCTTAATAAGCATCCTTCAGCTTTATATGCTGGCTAAGTAACTTTAGTTGTGTCTGATTCTTTATAACCCCAATAACTGTCAGCTTTATATACAGATTCTTATTTACATATATGTCTTCAAGAAACATGTATGCAAATGATCTCACATTTGCACATTGCTGGTTTGTTCTTGACCCATGGACCTGAGGAAAAGGACAGGTACAAACCCATTCCTGTATGGTGATCCCAGGGTCTTTTCCCTTCCTTAGGGAAGACCATTCACCTGGGAGAAATTGAATAGTAACATACACAAATGCTCAGGGAGCCCACCAGCCTTCTGTATTCATCAATATAGATTTTCATAAATAAAGAGTAAAAAATTACCAAAACACTGTGAAGAGACTCAGTAACTAGAATAAGGAGCCGCAGTGTGGCTTGTGTCTTTGTGGGCTTTCTATGGCTTGTGTCATCCATTTCGTCATAATGCGTTGGCATGTATTTCCCTCTTCGTCTTCAGATCTCTTAATTAGTTTAATCTGTTAGAAAGATAACTCTTTCTTCAAGATGACTTCTCAGGAATCCCCAAAATGATGTGTCTCATGCTAAGTAGCTTCAGTCGTGTTTGACTCTCTGTGATCCTATGGGCTGTGCCCCACCAGGCTCCTCTGTCCATGGGATTCTTTAGGCATGAATACTGGAGTGGGTAGGCATTCCTTTCTCCAGGAGATCTTTCTGATCTGGGGATCAGACCCGCATCTCTGTCTCTTACATCTCGTACAGTGGCAGGCAGGTTCTTGGCCACTAGCACCACCTGGTAAGCCCTTTATGTGTCTACTCCAGCCTATATTTTTAGATCAAGCTATCCCATCAGTCTACTCAAATTTGGCAAAAACCCATTTACCATAATGTAGTAATAAGCAGACTAAAAAATTAATTTGACATAATATCAAATTTGATCATGGACATTGTGGCCAGACATCTTTTGGCCCTGGCTTGATTGATTGAATTTTGCCAGATAGAATGGTAGGATGTATGTTTAAATTCAGATCTCAACTTTTGCCGCTTAGTTTCTGAATGACCATGAGCACATAATTTAGCCTAATTTCCTCATCTGTCATAGACAGTTATAAAGATTGGGTTTAACACATGTAAAGTTCTTATCTGCTATATAGTAGGTAATACATAAAGTTGTTTTCTTCCCTTTCTGAAAGCCTTCCTTAAAGACTTTTGACTAACTCCAGAGAAAAGTTCAATCTCTTTACCCAGACTCTTAAGGCCTGCTGTATCAGGCTCTTCTTGACCTTTCAGTTCCTCGGAACCTAACCTTTCCTAAGCACACAGTACTCAGGAAAGGTGTTTTTTGTTTTTGTTTTTGTTTTTAATCTTGATGCACGTTGTTTCTTCCACCAGAAATGATTTTTCCCCACTTAGCAAAATCTAGTCTGTCTCTCAGGGCCCAACTCAAGTACCTCTCCTTCTATGAACCTTTCCCTGGGTGCTCTTCCACCAACATGGTAATACTTTTCCTTGAAGTGTTTGCTTTAATATGGTACCTGTTTGGGGTTGAACTGATTGATTTACACCTTTTCCCCTCCAAACTGTGAGTAAATGAGTAGTGGTATAGGGAATCATACCTTTTGCATTAGTTTGAATATTCTTATTGCTTCTGGCATGATAGTAAATGCTCAATACTATTTGTTGGGATTGTAATTGTATTATTGGACTCTAGATGTGATTCCAGATGTATAAAATTAAAAGTAAGGAGACCATAGGCCTCAGTTTAAAAATTACTCAAACATCTAAGCTAATTAAAGTGCAGGGAAGCCCACAATTGCTATTGTTAGTAGAGGAAATCATTAATAGGTATTTAGTGGAATCTAGAGGATTGGGAGAAGGGTGGCTCTTTATAATCCTGCTGTGGAGAGATACCATCATCTGGTAACCTAGATCTTAGTTTTCTGTTTTCAGCTATTTAGCCAAATGAGATTATAAACTATTTAATACTCAAAATATTTAAATAACACTTCCCTTTATAATAAACTGATAAATGTAAGTTAAATTTTCTCCTGAGTTGCGTGAGCCATACTAGTGAGTTAGGGAACATGAAGAGGTAGTCATGGGAACCCCCGATTTATGGCAGAATTAAATGGTTGCCTGAGATTTGCAGCTGGCATTGTAAGTGCTGAAACGGGGCTCTTTTATGGGACTGAGTCCTTTAACTTGTGGAATTTGCACTAACTCCTCCAGGTGGATAGTGTCAGAATTGAATTGAATTCTTGGACACTCAGTTTGTATCAGAATTGATGAGTTGGTCTTAGCGGAACACCCTTCACTCATATTTATTGAAGGTGATATAAGATGTCAGCAAAACCAAACAAAAATGTCTACAATAAAAGGTAGATTGAAATGATATAAAATTAAAAATTCCAAGCCTGACTATGAATTTTGTGATTTTTGTACAAAAAGCAATTGGTTTGGGAAAGTCTTTAGCTCTGTTTGTGAAAACCTATATATCTTGTAGAATGTTCAAATGATTGTTTCCCTCAGTGTCTTTGGTTCAAGAAGTAGTAAGTTCAAGATTAGTACTTGAATTCCACATACATGCCAGCATCCAGTGATCTAGAGTCTATGGCATTTTTTTTTTGAATGTGGAAATGCTTTGTTTCTTTAATAATATAATAGTTTAATTGAGATATAATTTATATACCATGCATTTGAAATGTAAAGTGTATACTTCAGTGGTTTTTTAGTGTAGTCACAGAGTTGAATAACCGTTATTACAATTTTAGAACACTTTTTTCACCTCAAAAAGAAACCCCATGGCATTTAACCATTGCCCCCTCAAGTTCCCATTCCCAACCCCCGCTCTCCCCGTCCCCATCCCAGCCCTAGGCAACCACTAATCATAATTCTATCTCTGGATTTGCCTACTCTGGACATTTCAAATAAATGGGATTATATAATATGTAATCCTTTCTGGTTGGCTTCTTTCACTTAGCATAGGGTTTTCAGAGGTAACCTATGTTGTGGCATGTATCAGTATTTTATTCCTTTTTATTGCCAAATAACAATCAATTGTATGGATGTGCCACATTTTATTTATCCATTTGTCAGTTGATGGACATCTGGCTTATTTCCACTTTTTGGCTGTTATGGACAATACTACTGTGAACATTTGTGCACAGATCTTTGTTTGAATATGTGTTTTCATTTCTTTTGAATATATACAAGGAGTGGAATTCCTGGGTCAAATGGTAACTTTGTGTTTAATCTTTTAAGGAGCTGACAAACTGTTTTCCAAAGTGACTGCCCTATTTTACTTTCATACCAGCAGTGGTTGGGAATTTTGAATTTTCCACATCCTTGACAATATTTCTTTTTGATTACAGCCATCCTAGTGGGTGTGAAATGTCTCATTATTCAGATTTTGATTTACCTTTCCCTAATGGCTGTGGTGTTGGAGAAGACTCTTGAGAGTTCCTTGGACTGCAAGGAGATCCAGCCAGTCCATTCTGAAGGAGATCAGCCCTGGGATTTCTTTGGAAGGAATGATGCTGAAGCTGAAACTCCAGTACTTTGGCCACTCATGTGAAGAGTTGACTCATTGGAAAAGACTCTGATGCTGGGAGGGATTGGGGACAGGAGGAGAAGGGGACGACAGAGGATGAGATGGCTGGATGGCATCACTGACTCGATGGACGTGAGTCTGAGTGAACTCCGGGAGTTGGTGATGGACAGGGAGGCCTGGCATGCTGCGATTCATGGGGTCGCAAAGAGTCGGACACGACTGAGCGACTGAACTGACTGAATGGCTGTTGATATTGAGCATTTTTGTATGTATAATTATTGATCATTTATATGTTTTTTAAGAAATCTCCATGGTACACATATCATCAAACTTTTATTTGTCTAATTTTCAGCTTTTCTTTATGGTATAAAGTAACAGTACACAGACAAGAATAGAGCTAAAGGTCAATATTTTGCCATCTCACATGATAGATAATACTATGGTACAGGGTATGAGTCACTTGTCAGCTAGCTGACTGCTCTTTTCTTTAGTATTGTGGTATTGCCTCCAAAACTAATGAAACAACCTAGTAGAAGTGAAAAGATCTATTAACTGGCTCCACTACTTAGTTCAGTTCAGTTCAGTCCCTCAGTCGTGTCTGACTCTTTGCAACCCCATGAATCGCAGCACGCCAGGCCTCCCTGTCCATCACCAAGTCCAGGAGTTCACCCAGACTCATGTCCATCGAGTCAGTCATGCCATCCAGCCATCTCATCCTCTGTCGTCACCTTCTCCTCCTGCCCCCAATCCCTCCCAGCATCAGAGTCTTTTCCAGTGAGTCAACTCTTCGCATGAGGTGGCCAAAGTACTGGAGTTTCAGCTTTAGTGTCATTCCTTCCAAAGAACACCCAGGACTGATCTCCTTTAGAATGGACTGGTTGGATCTCCTTGCAGTCCAAGGAACTCTCAAGGGTCTTCTCCAACACCACAGTTCAGAAGCATCAATTCTTCGGTGCTCAGCTTTCTTCACAGTCCAACTCTCACATCCATACATGACTACTGGAAAAACCATAGCCTTGACTAGACGGACCTTTGTTGGCAAAGTAATGTCTCTGCTTTCGAATATGCTATCTAGGTTGGTCATAACTTTCCTTCCAAGGAGTAAGCGTCTTTTAATCTCATGGCTTGCAGTCACCATCTGTAGTGATTTGGGAGCCCCCCAAAATAAAGTCTGACACTGTTTCCACTGTTTTCCCATCTATTTCCCAGTACTGTGACTTAATCAAATACTTTACCCTCTCTAGATACAGATTTTTCTCATCTGTAAAATGAGGGAATTGAAAATTGAATAAGCTGATAGGATATTCTTTAAGGTTCTTTCCAGCTTTACAGTGTGGTTATATGATACAGTAATACCAGTGATATTTTTGTTATTGTCTTCTTCTTCTTGTCCCTAACAATGAAGAATTATGCCTTGTTGAAAAATCTTAGACCTCAAATACCTTTTCTTCAAAAGGATTAGAGTTAGGTGCATTCGGCAAGTAAAAACCTGGGCACATGTAGATATTCGGTAAAAGCTTACTGGACTAGCCAAGGCCATCTATGTGAATTTGCCTTATGGGTTAGAGGAACAGGACATATGTGTCACCAGTGAGGTGGAACTAAAGGATGAAATAGTTTACGCACTTGCTGTGGGTGTGGCTAGAGGTAAAGGACCTAGGAGGAAAGAGTCCTTGACTGCATCCTCAGAAGTCTTCAGAGACCATTAGAGGATCAACAGGCTCTCAGAGGGAAGTCGTGTTCAAAGGTGAAATAAAAACCTAAACAACAACAGATAAGAAAAATAAGACATAAGAAACATCTGAAAAGGCATAGATGTTGTGAGGTAAGTGCACTTTGTTTATTTTTCTTTTGGATTGATTTTTAAGTTTTCAGGGTACTGAAAGTTTATCATTGGTCTCAAAAAAAAAAAAAAACCAACCCAGCCCAACTGAGATAAGTCCCAGAAGTTCAGATATTATAGGTGAAGACAAGGAAGTTTGACACCTGCAAGCCAAGGCAGATTCGGAAGAAGGGTGGGGAAAGGTTATTGAGGTTAAGGTCCATTTGCCAGAGTTTGGTAACTTTGATTCCTACCAGTTAGCAAAACTACTTAATGTTTTGTTTTTGTATTTGACTGGGCTTCCCCAGTGGTTCAATAATGAAAGAATCTGCCTGCAATGAGGAGATGCGAATTCAGTCCCTGGGTCAGGAAGATCCCCTGCAGAAGGAAATGGCAACCCACTCCAGTATTCTTGCCTGGAAAATCCCATGGACACAGGAGCCTGGCAGGCCTACAGTCCATGGGGTTGCAGGAGTCAGACACGACTTAGCAACTAAACAACAAACAACGAGATATTACTGAATCAGACATCATTGTAAATAAAAAATAAACCACATGTGAAAAGCAAAAAAAGTTCTTAAAAAGAAAAAAAAGCAAACCCAAGTAACTAGTCAATTCAGATTGGGAAAGAAAAGCTTAAAAATTTAATTCTAGCCCTTTTCCCTTATGAATATGGGTCTTTGTCCCATTTTAAAATTGCTCATCATTCTCAATAAATAGGAGGTTTTGTCTTCAGTGTTTTCTTGGAGCTCTTTAAGAAAAATATATCCCTTCAGATTATTTGGTATAAACACAGAGCTTGAAATACGTAAGGAATTTTTATACTCCTGATGGTCTGTTTTTAATCATTATAAGATAAGTCATGATGACAGTGTATGAGCTATTGATGTATTTGATTGCCTTAGGAGGTGAGCAAGAAATACACTCCCCAAGTTAATAAGAGAGTCAGTATACTGGTCTGAAGAATGGCAGATCCTCAAGTTTTGTTGTTGCATCAAGTTTAAGGCATAGTCAGTCACAACTACATTCTGTTTAGTATGAGTATTGGACCGGTCATGTCCGGCTTCTTGAGCACTTTCATCAGCCTGGAATCACATGACGTGGCAGGGTCACCAAACAGCAAAATGTTAGAGTATGCCCAGATTACTTTGACAGATAGGTTTCCTGGACTGAGCACGTATCTACATTAGACAAAAGCAGACTACCTGAGCAGATTTACGTTCACAGTAACCTAAGTGGGCCTGCTGCCAGCATAATGAGCAAAAGAAACATTATGCAGATTTGCTCAAGAATAGCTGCAGGGGATATGACACAGTTATGGAATGCTGGGTAGCAACAGAAGTAGACTTGTAGCTATAAGCTAGAAGAGAGTTCATTTTGTGCCAACATATTATTTGGTAGATATTAGGTAGATGGTAGATATTAGGTAGATATTAGATATACTAATTTACTACTATTTGGTAGATACTAGGGTATCTATTATTTGGTAGATATTAGGGCTACCAAATATTTTTCTATAAGAGCATTTGCTCCCTAGACTCAAGCTGAACAACAATTTAATGGGTGAGAGTATAGATAGTTTGCATGTGCAGCTTATTGAACAGGTATGGACCAGAATTTGCTCTTGTAACTTAATTTAGCATGCTTAAAAAAAAAAAAACCTGAAATGTAATTAAGCACAGAGCAGGTTTATTTTTGGCTGTGTAGAGGAATAACAGGATCCATGTATAACCCTTCAACATAAGAAAACACATTTCTTAAGAAAAGATGCAGGGAAATTTGGACAAGCAGGCAGTAACTCTTCAAATAAAGCTTACAAGTAGGATCTAAAAGCTGCTCAAGTCAGTAAGTAAGGTGCCAGCCCCAACTCGCTCTGAGTACTGGTATCATATCTCCATGTTCATGAGCACCCAGTGAATCTATTTTTAAAGTATAAATCTGGAAATATGCATGATCAATTGGAAATGTGATTGAATGCTCACCTGTTCTTATGCCTGGGATAATGTAGTTTTTTGTAACAAAACCAAAAAAATCTGCTTTGTTGGATAGTTCTAAAACAGCCATCTTTCTTTGCATATGAATGGTATTGATTCTTCTGTTTTTTTTTTTTTTTTTAATTTTAATTAATTTATTTTAATTAGAGGCCAAATACTTTACAATATTATAGTGGTTTTGCCATACAATGACATGAATCACCCATGGGTGTACATGTGTTCCCCATCCTAAATGACCTCCCACCTCCCTTCTGATCCCTTCCCTCCGGGTCATCCCAGTGCACCAGCCCCAAGCACCCTGTCTCATCCCTCGAACCTGGACTGGTGATCTGTTTCACATATGATAATATTCATGTTTCAATGATATTTTCTCACATCATCCCACCCTCGCCTTCTCCCACAGAGTCCAAAACCGGCCTGGGTCCTTCCAGTACGTCCCTGTGCAGCTGCAAGGGGGGGCGCCCTGGGGCTTCACCCTTAAGGGGGGTCTGGAACATTGCGAACCGCTCACGGTGTCTAAGATCGAAGATGGAGGCAAGGCAGCCTTGTCCCAGAAGATGAGGACTGGTGATGAGCTGGTGAATATCAATGGCACTCCATTGTACGGCTCCCGCCAAGAGGCTCTCATCCTCATCAAAGGCTCCTTCCGGACCCTCAAGCTGATTCTTCTGTTTTTTTAAGTAGAGTATTTCTTAACAGATTAAGTATTATACTAAATCTGTTAAAATAGGCTATTACTTTATTATGAAAAGATAGTTGAGAATTTTGTGTTTCCAACGTTTTTAGAGAGCCTTTAGGTAGTCAATTCAGTCAGCCTTTTAAAAAATAGAACGCTCCCTTTTGAAGTACCGTGTTCCATAACTTGAAATTCAGTCTGTGTTAAAAATTGTTGAGTGCTTTCCTCCACTTCCGTTTCTTCTCTTTGGGGATACAGACTTCCTTAGGGAGGAGAGGGGAGAAGTGAATTCTCAACTCAGCCAATAGAATCTAGAATTACATAATGTTTACCTGTTTTCCCTAACACAGGGCCACCCACACACATTATGAGGTGCTTAAGCGAAAGAACACTGAACAGACTGCTTTTATGTCTGTGATTCCAAGGGTAACTGGAGGATGCTTTAGTACTATCTGGATTTTATCATCTGGTGAGAAGGTTGTTTATCTAGCTTGTGGTGATAGCAAAGGAAGAAAGACTTAGATGTTCTACGGCGTAATTGTAAGTGTCACATTGTCAGTGCCTCAGATTAAAGGTAGAGTTGCAAAATGAATGATTGGAATCATCAGATGGTTTGTACTTAATTTTTTCACATTTGATTTTAGAAATATGTATAAATTATATTTTCTTCCCTCTTGGGAACAAGGTTGAATAAATCTCAGGCTCCAAGAATTTTGTGTTTTTAGGGAGGTTTATGCTATTAATTTTAACCTCTCATTACTCTTAGAGAAATAACTACAGAGATTGACTACCTGTTGACTCTTGGTCAGCAGAAAACTAAAAATTCTTCATTTGCAGTGTTTTTCCAATCCGGGCTACAGTATTTAGTTTTTTTCTTTGAAGCTACAGTATTTAGTTTTTAACATACTTTGGAATTCAGTGTTGTTCATTGTTTTCTTTTGAACTATTAAATTTGAGAATTACATTGCTCTATGAAGGGTTTGGTAGCCAGAATGATGGTGCTGTCATTGTACTTTGGTTAGCTGTTTAATGCTTATCCAGAATTTAGCTTTTTCACCGTAAGTCTCCCGAGGTCCTCTCAAAGAGATTAGGCCTTTGAGATAACTACAATTTACTATTTAAACATTTTTACAAGGTAGGGGAAATTTCGGAGAAGGCAATGGCAACCCACTCCAGTACTCTTGCCTGGAGAATCCCATGGATGAAGGAGCCTGGTGGGCTGCAGTCCGTGGGGTCGCACAGAGTCGGACACGACTGAAGTGACTTAGCAGGAGCAGCAGGGGAAATTTATAGGATTTTTTAAAATATTGAGAGTTTTGCTTTATAAGAATTTTAGATAATGTTTCTACCTGAATGCTTTGTTATTGTTCTATAATGTGGTAGGAAGAGATTTAATAATTCTAGATCTGCTGACTGATTAAGAGGGGGTGAGGCTCCTGCTAAAAAATGAACAGTTTTAAGTTCCCAGCAGTGTTCGTTTCTGAAGCATTTTATTTTCTTTTAAAGAAAAGGTATAACTAAGATTTTCTTTTTTTAATTTTGTTAAAAACTGAATGTTTGCTAGAATACCAACATGCTGCCTAGTAGTGTGTGTGCGTTTTTTATCAGATTTTCTAATCTGTGAGAGGGGAGTATACACTCTCTTGGGTATGTGTACAGCAGAAGACAAGAAAAAAAGTTGCAGATTAGGAAGAAAAATTGATCTTAATAAGTTACCTACTTGGGTAATCAGAGTGGAAAGAGGAAATTTGTAGAAATATCCCAGCTACATGTATGTATTATTTTTCTAATGAAAAGAATTAGGAACACCATACTGGGTTATTTAAAATATTCATTGTGCTAAAAAATAGATGTTCTTAGCCTCCCACACACAGTGTCTCTAAATTACTGCTATAAAAATTTATGGGGAAAACATGGTTTGGTCAAAGAAAGATCAGATGCTGTTACTTTTGAGAACTTTTCATGAACCACAGAGAAATCATAAGATGAAATTTTTGTTCATTAGTGAGATTATAATAGTCATCATCTTTTAATAATGACTTCTCTCTGTGGGTAGCTGACTTTACTGTTAGAAGAAATATTGGAGATTTAGTTGTTATTTGAATTTTCAACCACATTTTATTTTCCCATTCCTTTTTAATAGAGCTATAATGAAATTGTGAAACTATAAAAGAGTTAAAGTCAACTCCCTGTAAGAGCAGGAAATTGTTGTTGTTCATTCACTAGGTTTTGTCCTGCTCTTTGCGACCCCATGGACTGCAACACTCCAGGCTTCCCTGTCCTTGACTATCTCCCAGAGTTTGCTCAAACTCTTATGTCCATTGAGTTAGTGATGCCATCCAACCATTTTCTCCCCTGTCAGGCCCTTCTTCTGCCCTCAGTCTTTCCCAGCATCAGAGTATTTTCCAGTGTGTCAGCTCTTCACAACAGGTGGCCAAAGCACTGGAGCTTCAGCTTCAGCATCAGTCCTCCAATGAATATTCAGGGTTGATTTTCCTTTAGGATTGACTGGTTTGGTCTGCTTGTTGTCCAAAGGATTCTCAGAAGTCTTCTCCAGCACCGTAATTCGAAAGCATCAAAAGCAGGAAGTACATACACTAAATCTAATTTGATTTAGATGTAGTTTTTTCCACTACTGAGAAGCAAAACATTTATATAGCATTCAACCTTAAAACTAATAATATAAAGTTGGCCTTGATAATAATTTATGGTAATGCTGCCTTATCACTTAATATTTGTTTTCTCAGAGATGCATCTTTATTTCTCAGTATCTAAACAAATGTTTATGATCTTTGAGATTTTTAATTTCAGGGCCTGTTATGTGTTATGAGCAGTAGAAAACTAGAACTTTATATATGGTATCAGAGTTATCCACAAAGAGCAGACCATAAACATGTTTAGACACTGAGAAATAAAGATGCATCTCAGAAAACAAATATTAAGTGATAAGGCAGCATTACCTTAAATTAAGTATTATCAAGACTAACTTTATATTATTAGATATATTATTTAGATTACCAAGTATTATCTAGCCTAACTGAATACATTTTACAAATACTTGATTTTTTTTTTTTAACATTACATTAAGACCTTGAAAATTGCTGGTTTAACTCTCACAGTGTGAATAATTTTAAGAGACTCAAAATTCTGTGACAAAATTCTGTGACTTGAGTGAATCAAGGAGATGGCCCAACAGAACAAATCCCAGTGCGGCTTTGTTCTCATTTAGATCCGGTGACAAATCCTATGCGGTGAGGAAAATGTTGTCCCCATTTTGGGGAATTGTGTGTTATAGGACTGGTTTGTAGTTTTGAGAATTCATGAAAGACCCTGGGTCCAGCCCTCATGACTATCAAGGGCCAGAGTTCTTAGGGCTGGCCTTAGAGAACCCTGTCATAGCTTAGTCCTTTGCAAGTGCCTCCTCTTGTTGGAAGAGAATAGTATCCACAATGAAATAATTAATTAATAATTTAGGAAAGTATTTGACTTTCTGGCTTTTCAGGATTTTATTCTAAATGAAATGTGTCAAAAATCACCCAGGGCTGCTGCTTCCTAACTCTTCTTTCTCCCATCCTTCTTTCTATTCCCTTTTATAAACTCTTCAGAACTCAAACTAAAATCCTGTTTAAGGTCATTGTATAGTATAGCGTTAAATCAAAAGCTATGATATAATTCCATATACAGAGTGTTTTCTAATGAAACCTCCTAGAGCATTCAGTAGTAAAGTTGCTCTTATGTCATAACTTTGAAAAAAAAAAAAACCATGAAGCATGATTCTGCCAAATTTAGATCAGTGTGTGGATACATCACTAACGTGCAGTTATTATCACTCAGTCCAATGAATGGCCACACTTGGTAGTAACAACTTTCCTCACTAAAGAGGCTGTGAATGGGGCAGCTTCACATCAGAGACAGGACAGGAGACCGGACGCTGTGACTTGACAGGCCCAGCGTAAGTGACACTCTTAACACGTTTAGGTTGTGAGAGGGCTGGAAGGAAGCAAACTTTAAATCTTGAATTCATTTCTATATTAAAGTTTTTGTTTTAAAATTTTTATTAAATTTTGTTTTCCATTTTTATTGTCTTCTCTTTTTTTACTTTTTATTTTGAAATCTAGCCTTCGAGAAAAATCGGAAAAATAATTCAGTTAGTTTACATATACCCTTTATTTCCTCTAATGTTCAGTTCAGTTGCTCAGTTGTGTCTGACTCTCTGTGACCCCATAAATCACAGCACGTCAGGCCTCCCTGTCCATCGCCAACTCCTGGAGTTCATTTAAACTCACGTCCATCAAGTCGGTGATGCCATCCAGCCATCTCATCCTCTGTCGCCCCCTTCTCCTCCTGCCCCCAATCCCTCCCAGCATCAGGGTCTTTTACAATGTTAGCAATCTGTATAACCAGAGTATATTTATCAAGACCAGGAAACTGACATTAATAATATATCACTATTCACTAAACTATAGGCCATATTCAAATTTCAGTTTTCCACTGTCCTTTTTCTGTTCCAGGATCCAATTCCTGATCCTGTGTAGTTGCTTCATCTCCTTCATCTCCAACCTGGGAGTTTCTCAACCTTTCCTTGTCTTTCATGATCTTAGCACTTTGAGTGCTGAGAGTTATTTTGTAGACTGTCAGTTTGGGTTGGTCTGATATGTTCTCCTGATTAGATCGAGGTCACACATTTTCTGGCAACATAGCACAAAAGTGATGTGGCTTTCATACATCATAATCAGGGAATACACGATATTGAAACATTTTATTGCAGATGTTAACCTTGATCAGTTAGTTAAGCTGGTGTCTGCCAGGTTTCGCCCACTGTAAGTTACTGTTTTCCACTTCATAATCAATAAGTATCTTGGAGGAGATACTTGAGACTGTTATTGGCCTTTTTAAAATGCGTGTAATTTGGTCAGTGTTTTAATAAAAACAAGGACTAGAGAAAACCGAGGTTATTCTATTTCTGGGAGCAATCTAACTGTCCAAAACAATCATTACACAATACTTTTTGTGGAACATGGACTCCATATTCCATTTTTTAATTTCATAGGATGGTATAGATTTAAAGTGATTGAGAAAAATCCATTCATTCATTTTCTTTTCAAGTTTAAATTTTATCCAAGGGACTTTTGAACTCAGCTTTAAAATGATTGAATTACTAGAAACTTCAGATGGTTGGTCAATATTATAGAAGTTTGTCCTGTATTAGAGCAGTAGCATTTATATAAACTCTCACTATTAGATACATTATAGTGGGAAGAGTTGGAGGGTTTTCTTGCTTGTTTAGTTTCCCAGTGCAGTTTTCTCCTCCCCACCCCCCACTTACTTTTCATTTTAAACTCAGTTGTTTCAGCTGATCCAGAGTACTGGTTTGAGTTTGAATTGTAACCTTGGCTTTCTTATCTGTTGAACCTCACAAGGTTGTTCTGGGATTAAATCAGTTGTTTTATGTAAAGTATTTAGAACAGTGCTTGGCACAGAACCCGGAAAGTGTTGGACACTAAGAAAAAAGGGTAGCAGAGGCACGGGTTGCCTGCTGACTTGAAGAAACTATAGCGTTTACAATGAGTATAATTGTATCAGTTGTTTTTTGTTCTGAATTGCTATCTAATCCCACTGAATTTGCTGCGTTCTGCAAAATTTTCTTCAAGACTTTAGTGGTGAAATCTAGGGGAATTTCTGGTCTTGCTTTCCTGAGAAGCGTATTATCATTTTAGGCACTTTGGTAAGCTGAAAGAGTTGAATACAGGCCGAGCATGGGCAGACACAATTAAAAAAAAAAAAAGAGCCCTTAGTTGTGTCCTTTACAATACATTTTCTAGGCGTGGGGAGTTAAGTGATCATTTTGGGGCGGGGTGGACAGGTTGTATTTAAACCCCCACCCCCGTCAGGAATACTGCCCTGCAGTTTTCTCTTGGCTGTCACTTTTCTGGGAGTGCATGAAACCTGCCCCTATGCTGCCTGGGCTCTCTTCTTATATATGTGTTTTTCTTCCTCATGGTGCCAGGAATTTGTCTTAGTGTAATACCATGCTTTTCCCCTTTGATTTCTTTCTCCCCTCCTCATTTTTTTAAAAAAGCAAAGTCCACTTTATTTACTGATGTTTTTATTGTTGGTCACTACCAGGCAACAGGGTTGACAAATACAGTGAGCTTTGAGGAAGTGACAGAATTTCAAATAATGTCCAAAAGCCCTAGTCATAATTGCATAGTTGCTATTAGTCTCTGCTGGAGTGTAACTTGTCTAGAGTTTATTTTACTTTACAGTCTCTTTTCCTAAATGGCCCCCTGATGGCCTCTTACTCTTATTAATATTTAGGAATCAACCCTACCCAGCCTTGTTTGGGGTGTGATCAGTGGTATCAAAAAACCTGAACTACTGCTTAACTTCTAGGAGCATCAGTCTTCTCATTTATCAAGTGGAGATAAATTACTATACTTGATACAGTTGTGATAGAAATTAGATTAGTTAATGTGTGTTTGTTTCATATGTAGGTTTCAGTTCTAGCTCTGTCACATATTACCTGTTTGGCCTTAAACCAGTCACTGACCTTTCTGACTGACAACTTCTGTTCCCTGTCTGGAAAATGGAGTTAATAAGACATCTCTAATTCACAGGGCTGTTGTGAGGGTCAAATAACCTAATCCTGTGAGAAAGCACTTTGCTGATTAACTTTCTTTGCAAGTGCAAGATAGACCTTAATCTAAGTTTGATTCCAATTGATATTGATATGCCTTTTGATTTAAAAGCATTCCCCTATGCTTTTCAAAGCCTGCTTTTAGTTTCTCTGAGTTTGGGTCCCCTAGGTCAAGAAGATATTTCCTTATCTGGCCTCCACAGATTAGCCTTTCTCTAAACCTCAGGCTGGGCTTCCCTGGTGGTTTAGTGGTAAAGAATCCATCTGCCAATGCAGGAGGTATGGGTTTGATTCTTGGGTTGAGAAGATCCCCTGGAGAAGGAAATGGCAACCCACTCCAGTATTCTTACCTGGGAAATCCCATGGACAGAGGAGCCTGGCAGGCTGCAGTCCATGGGGTTGCAGAGTCAGACACAACTGAGCGACTAAGCAACAACAAAATGTCAGGCTACCAAGCACTGGCCTTATAGCTACTTCTTTGGCCACCCCAACTCCAGTTTCTTTCCTTCAAGCAAGAAGGAAGGTTGAGAGAGATTGCTAAATATTAAAATATTTTAATGCACAGAAATATTAATAATTAATCACCATCAAGATAAGATGATAGTTCTCCCATTCTCATTCCAGCCACTCTTATCAAGTCTAATGAAATACTGAAACGGCAGCTTCAAAGCCATTGCTCTCCCTAACACAAGGCTTAAGACCAGTGGTTAAGACTCATACTCCCAATGCAGGAGACATGGGTTTGATCCCTGGTCAGGGGACTAAGATCCTGCGTGCTGTGAGGTGTGGCCGAATAAAATAAAAAAATTTTAAGACATCAGTATGATTATGGTAGTAAGCAAATGTTTATTAAATACCTTACTGTGTACTAAGTACTTTGACAAAAATAGGGGAAATTCCTCCTAAAAAAAATTGTTATCTCCAGTTTGTTCTCAGTGGTTCTGAGGGCGAAGGGTGGGAAGGAAGTTGGGGGATGGAGTGTGGGAAGGTGAGACATTCTCAGGGGTGCTGCTGAACCTCTGACAATGTGCAGGCCATCTCCCCCCTCCACTCCCCATGTCAAAATGTCAGTAGTGCCAGGGTTGAGAAACCCGAATTTAGGGGAACAGTCACTATCTGTGGGAAAGATGTTAGTTGCTTTCCCATCAGGATGAAACTATGTTATCACTGTAGCTGATAGACTATCAGCATATCATTTGGCCACCCTAAAAAGCAAGGCTGGGAGTTTGTCCAGAAGTGCCCTGTATCTTGAGAAGGGGAGCATGGCCTTCACTTCTTTGAGTGCTCTACTGAGAAGCCAAAAGACACCAACAGAAAGAAAAGTAGTAACCTCATCCTCCTACAGCTGACACCATTATTTTGCCTATCTCCTTTCTCCATTTATGGAAAAATGCTGCTTATTAATCCTGCTGATGGTGAAAGAAGGAAGATGATGATTAACTTTGCACTCTTAGCAAGAAACTGCTGCAAGTTTACCACCCTCCAATCATCAGCTAATTTGTTTTCACAAAATGGCTCCACCACAAGCGTAAGAAAAGAGTTCCTTTTGTTTGAATCATCCTTTTGAAATCAACCACAGGGGAACGCTGGTGGAGATGGAATTCTGTTTCATCAGAGATAACATATGCAATCCACATTATATTTTTCACCATAAAAAAATTATAACATTTTCATATTTTAAAACATTTTCCTCCCCCCCCCACCCCCCCGCCTCCACCCAGCATCCCTTATGCCTACTCTCTTGCCCACCAAAATAGGAGTGTTCAAAAGATTATGTAAACACATTCCTAAGGTCTGTTTTGTCCCTCCCTTAGTGTTTGCTTCTTTTTATTTTTCAGGACAGGAATTTCGTACTTGTGTTTAGTAGGTAGAAAGCAAAAAGGCTGTGTGCAGTGTGAAAAAGAAAAATGTTATGTTAAAGGAGCAATTTGGACCGAGATTGGTTCCCCAGTTTTCCTCCTTAAGGTAAAACTGACGATTACATATTAGAAAGTCTTTTCCTTTGCAAACACTTGATAAGAAAACAGTTGTATTTCACTGGCCTTTAAAGAACAAATGATTAGAAGTTGTATCAGTCAAATTAATGAGACTCTTAAGAAACGTATTTTATGGCGAATTATTCATCTTTTCCTGCCCTCCCCCCACACACACAAATAGCGTTCCAGAATGTATTTCTTTTAAAATTTGTTCAACTTGGGAAGGTCTCCGCTGATGAGAACAGCATGCTTAATTTTCACAGATCAAGCAGACTTCGAAGTAATAGATATTATAGGAAACAGTCTTGTTGTCTTAGCAAGATTTTCTCTATCATTTTTTCCAGTCTCATATAGACTTAATGGTGCTATTTCTTATTCTTTTTGCTGGGTCACTTTGGGATGGGACTGAATATATGGGGTCAGACCAGCTAACGTAACTGAACACCACCAGGTGCTGTCTGTGATTGAGGTGTTAGAATACACTTCCATACATACGCGTGTCGTGTTCTCAGGACTATGACTTCAGGAATTGATTTCGAAGAATTCTGTGTATTATTCAGATTTTTAAAACACAGATTATCTACAGAGAGTGAATGCAAGAGTTACTATCTAGCTGCTGGGCCTTGTTTAAGATCGTAAATAACCATTACTACTAAAGTATCTTATTAGAGATTTTGATTATTAGATACAAAAATAGAAACCAAGTTTCAGTGTGTTCCTGTGATTGAAATTTTGATATCTGATAAATATCTCAAATTAGACCCTCTCAGGAATCTAACCAAAGTAAGAATAATTGGGAACATATTGTTTTTCTTGGCTAATTTGGCCAGAGGCTCTAGAAAATATAGAATGGTGAGTATATGCCAGCCCTGCTCTTATTCCTTGTCAAAGCTAGAATTAGTTCTTGTTTTGCTATAGGGGCAATAGGACTAAATCTATAGTTCTGTATGCACATTACTTGTAAATTTTTATGTTAGGACCAGATGGTTTCTCATATATTTTCACCTCCAACGTTCTCTTCGTTTTACTTTAGTCCCTTCATTTTTAGAGATGAGGAAACAGATTGGTTTATTCAAAGAGAACTAGAACTATAACATAGGTTAGTACTTGTTAGCCATGCTAAAAACTAGTGTCAGCCAAATATGGGCATTTATGTATCATTTTCAGATTTTTGCCATATCTATGTGCTTACTAATCCTATTTAATACTGTTGAAATTGACTTCTTTAAATAAGTTCTTTTTAAGGAAATGTTTTGCTGCTATAAATGAAAACCCCCCACTTCCTAAAAATAGAAAGTAACTCTAAAAAGGAATCTGAATCAGGACAGTGTTATTAAAACTTAATTTAAATTTTAAATTTAATTAATTCATGTTATTGAAGTTTTAATTCTTACTGTTCTTGGTCAGAAGTGTGCCACAGCAGTGTTTTCATGTTTAGATGGCAGTACGTTAATTGTCTAAGAAGAGTTCATTTAAAACCCCTGGTTAAATCTAAGCTTTTTAAAGTGGAATGCTTCTTTAGGGGAGAAGTAAAAGGGATAGACATTCATATATTGATATACGACATAGTGTAGATCAGATGATCTTGTTATTTGCAACTGTAGTTGTAAAACTGTAGCACAATATCACAGTATTCCGGTTTTATAGAATACTGACACTGATAAGGCTATAGCCCATTTCCATCACCACTGTGGTGCCTTCCTGTTGCTTTTTTGTAGTTGCATTCACTTCCCCCCTGCTCCCACCCCCAGTTTAACCTTTGGCAGCCACTTATCTGATTTCTGTTTCTGTAATTTTGTCATTTCAAGGGTGTTATATAAAAGAAATCATATATGTAACCTTCTGAGCTTAGATTTTTATATTCAGCATAATTCTCTAAAGATTTGTCCATGATGTTTCATGTACCAGTAGTTTATTCCTTTTTATTGGTGAGAACTATTCCGTAGTATGGATGTACCACAGGTTAATCATCCACTCAGTAAAGAACATCTGGATTAATTCAAGTTTTTGGCTACTATGCATAAAGCTGCTATAAACATTTATGTACAGGTTTGTGTGAAAAGAAGTCTTGATTTTACTACCATGTTCTTTGTTCTTTTCTGGTGTTCCAAGTTACTATTTTTTAAAAAATTTATTTTCTGTTTAGTGAATTCCTGCTAGCCATTCTATTAGAGTAGCTCTGCTGGTGACAGATTCTCTTATTAATTTTTCCTCATCTGAGAATGTCTTAATTTTTCTTTCCATTCTTGCTGGAATCTGGTTGATAGTTACTTTCTTTCAGCACCTGAAAAAAATAGGCCACTTGCTTCTGTCTTGTGTAGTTTCTGGTGAGAAATTCATTGTTTTCCCCCTGTAGGTAAGGTTTAGTTCTTCTCTGGCTACTTTCAAGAAAATTTCTTTGCCTTTAAGTCAGAAGTTTAATTACCATGTGTCTTGGCATAGATTTCTTTGGTTTTATCCTATGTGGAGTTTGTTCAGCTTCCTGAATCTGTGGTTTTGTTCCCCTTTTCACATTTGTTGCATTTCAGTCATTGTTTGAGTGCTTTTTCAGCTCGGTTCTTTCTCCTTTCATTCTGAACTCCAGTGATCCTAATGTTATTAAATGGGCTGTTTTGTAGCCCCACAGGTCCATGAGGCTCCTTCCTGTATTTTTCCAGTCTAATTTCCTGTCTGTTGTTCAGACTGGGTACTTTCTGTCTTCCAGCTCATTCCTTTCCTACATACCTTCCATTCTGGGTTGAGCCCATCCAGTGAACTTTACATATCTTCTCTTTCTTTGTGGAGACTATTTTTTGTTTGTCTCTTTGCCGCAAATTTGTTTGTAGTTGATTACTGAAATTTTTTATCATGACTGATTTAAAATCTTTGTTAGATAATTCTCACGTCTCTGTCATCTAAACTTCTGGCACCTGTTGATTATCTTTTTGCATTGTTTTAATTCTGTCTTGTACTTTATATAGTAAGTGGCTTTCTTTTGAAAGCTGGACATTTTCGTTGTACGTTTGGACACTCTGAATATCATCCAGACCTTCTATTTTCACTGACTTTTCCTCACATTGCTCTGTCAGGGGAGTACGGGGAGCCTTCTTACTGCTACTAGGTGGACATGGAAGTCCAGGTTCCCTGCTTGGCCTCCATTGACCCCTGAGGGAAGAAGATCCTGCTGAACTGGAATGGAACCCTAGGCTCCCTGTGCTGTCCACTGACACCACTTGGGCAGAGGAGGGGGCATGTTGCCAGCCAACAGGGTGGTTGTGCCGGCTCTCCACTTGGCCTGTTCTGACACTGCCTCTGGCATGGGTAGCCCAGAGGGAGGTCAGGCCGCCTCATGGCCTCCTGAGGTGGATGTCCGGGCTCACCGCTCAGCTCCTGCTGGTGAGTGCGATGGTGGGGTCACAGTGTTTTCTGTGGTGCTGGCTGCAGTGCAGCAGTTATTGTCACAAGTTTTCTGTCTTGCTAAGGCTGCGTTTTCTTGTTCTTTTGACCAGAGAGAGCAGCATTTTGTCAGGTGTTTGTTTTTCTCTCTGCCAGTTGGCATTTCCAGGTTGCTAGATTCTTGAGCTTCAGATCTGGGATATATTGATATTAGGCAAAAAGAAAACCCAAAGAACTTGCCACGAAGTCGTTCCATGGGCCCCAAGGCCCCTAGCTGTTCTGCCTTCTCTCTACTTTTCAGAGTCTTCTTCTGCTTTATATATAGTGTTCAGGGTTTTGGGTTATAATTAGCAGAAATCATAGGGAAAATAATGTCTTCCTCATCGTCCTGGAACTGGAATTTACATTTTTAATGTAAAGTTAACATTCCTAAATTTACATTTTAATGTGTTTAAACAGTTATATCAACTATACAACCATTATTGGGGGAAATGTCACACACTATATATATTATGTGATAATTTTCATAATATTGTGCTCACAAGGACTTTTAGAAAAGAACATCTTTACTTAAACTGAAATTCATTGTTCAAATTATTAATGAAAACTTTTCCCCTCTAGGAAATAATGCAAAAGGTGTCCCAAGGCTCCTGACCAGTGAACAAAGATTTGAGAAAGACAGCCAAGCTCATGTTTTCTCCTGATCAAGAAAATCATCCATCCAAAGCACCAGTAAAATATGGTGAACTCATTGTCTTAGGGTAAGACTTCTCCATCTGATGAGCATAAAATTGAATGATATATGGTAACTTGAAAATCTTGGTTAAATGCACTTTTTTTTAGAATTTATATCCTGCCTATTTCCAAAGAGTATTTAAAGCTACAGAGTTATATTACCAAATTAAGAAATTCTTTTAATTCTCATTTTTATGCCATCCTTTGTAAGTACTCAAATGCTCCATAAACTCTGCCTCACCCTCACCCCTAGAAAGGACAAACCTTCTTAAAGATGAAGTGAAAAATGTACTTGTCTAAAGTCACATAGCCAGTCCATTTGTCTTCCCTACGTCGTCTTTTAGAAAATTTGCCTCAGCTGACTGTACCCAAAATCTCCCCTCTGCTTAGGTCATTTCATGTAGGTTAGTGTTAATTTGTTCCTTTGCCCTCTGAGACAGATGCTGCTTTGTGTTTTTGGTCCTGTACTTAAAAGAGTTGTATAGACATGACAGTGTGATGATTCTGAAGCCCAGGACATTGCTACTTGTTTGCTTCAAAAGTAATCTCATCCATTCAACTCATACAGTCTTATGATTGAGGAATAAATGATTCCATTATTGCAGTTTATCCAGTCTAAACTTGCCACAGTGTCAAAATGGAGACACAATGTTAGTCTGTTTCTTAGAGATCTCAGAAACTAGACATTGTAAAATTTACTTTCTCCCTACTGCTTCTGTCCTGCCTAAAAAACAATTCTAGACATTTACAACATATTTTAGAATCAGGTTGGTGCAAATTCTTCTTTAACTGAAACTGTGGCCATTGTTTCAGATACGAAAGTAAGAAAAACTGGGGAAATAATATGGTGTTACTGAGCTTAACTGGAAGCCAGGAATCCTGAATTCCAGTACTTTTTCCAGCACTGCTAGCTGTGTGGCCTTAGGCAAGTCACTTAACCATTTTGGGCCTTAGTTTCCTCTTCTGTAAAATGACAGACAAGATCAACTAAGGTCCCTTGAGATTAAAGAAAATGTTGTTTTCTCAAAAACAATTTAAAAGATTGTAAACTTAATATAGGAACTACAATATTACAATTTAAAATCACATAGATTTTGATGTATTAATAACAGATTTTTAACCACCAAAAGCTATTCAAAGTTAAATTCTTCAGTAGGAAATTTGAGTCATCTGAAGACTTAGAATTTGAAATTTAGTATATGGTTTAAACTGGCTCTTTTAGCCCAGCGGTTTCTCAGTTAACCTTATAAAATGGTTGTCTCTGTACCTGGCACTTGATGTATTAAAATGCAAACAATGCTGCTTCTCAACATTTTAGAAGGAGAAGTCAGGCTGGATAAGGTGGTCAGTTTTGTGCTGGTGCTATTTGGAAAAGAGCTCTGAGCTACAGGAACACAGTGTAGGAATAGAGAGCATATGTCCAAAAGAGGAAGGAGGCGAGCTCTGGTAGACAGTAGTAAGGGGCAGTGAGGAGCCCTCAGTGTGTGAGACTGGGGGCAGCACAGTCCCAAGCAGCAAAATCCAGTATGTATTAGCTGAGGGGCACTACCATGAACCTTTAGCAAGGTTAGCAGGGGCTTTTGCCAGAAGAATCAGTGTGTTTTACATTTTATAAAGGTTGTCAGTGTAATTTCTATATCTGACAACCTTTGAGTAAACTCCCTTCCCTTCCTTGTCAGCCACTAGTGTAGGCCATTTTATAAGCACAGTCTCCTCCACCCTCAAAACTACCCATTCCTTGCCTCGGTTTCCCCCCAGATTAACCAGCTATAAACAAGAAACCATCACACCAAAGGTGTTTGTTGCGCAATAAGGGGGACAGTACTTGAGGAGAGAGTATTATTAAGCTACTGTTCATGCCTCAGCAAAGCAGTAAAGAATGAAAAAAAGCACAGCAAGCACCTAGATTCCAGTTCTAGCTTTGCCAGTGTCACTGGTGTGACCTTCAGAAAATAATGGAGGGACTCAGTTCCTCTGAAGAATAACTTAATTCCTAGCCTGTAACAGTGGCAAGTGATACCGGTCTTGCAGTTTTTATGAGAGAATGGATAAAATAAAGTGATTTGTGAACTAGAACCCACTAGTGCCTAGTACATAGTTAACACCCAGAACCCACTAGTGCCTAGTACATAGTTAACACCCAGATGTTTGTTTTGAACCTTTTTCCTATTGGTTCACTCCTCGCTCACTTGCTTACCTTTAGAGCGTGTTTATGTTATCATGGAGAAATGATCATAAGATCTGAGCAACAAACGTGTTTAACGGCCACTTACTTATGCTCAGTCGGACAGGTTTTACTGACTAATGTGAATGTGTACAAGCCAGTAGCTGAGACTAACAAGTCTAAAAATTCCTAATTTAAAAAGTTCAGTTACTTATAAAGTGTTTGGTTCATAATTAAAGGAGATTCTATTTTAAACGTCATATTTGTTTAAATATGTACTTTTAAAGGTTGTATTACCACATGCAAACATTCACCTTTAAAAAAAATAGAATGAGTCATAAGAAGTCAGATATGCCATTAATCAGCTCTTGATTATCTTAAATAAAAGAGGGAAGAAAAATACAAGTAATTTAAATCTGTGTGTAATCCAAAAGGTACTTCTCTGTGACTTCAGATGTAGACAGAAAAAAATCTTTTTTGTTTCACACTCAGGCAGCTGGTCTGGGGATCAGCAGTCGCTAAAAGTTAATTCCAGACACTTATAATCTACTAATAGATAATTAATCAGTGGTTGATCCTCTAAGACAAAGTAACGCATTTGTTTTAGAATTGTGTGGTTCTTTCATGAGATCATCTAAATTTTTTTCTCCCCTGTCAGGTATAATGGGTCTCTTCCAAACGGCGATAGAGGAAGGAGGAAAAGTAGATTTGCTTTGTTTAAAAGACCTAAGGCAAATGGGGTGAAGCCCAGCACCGTGCATGTTGCTTGTACTCCTCAGGCTGCAAAGGTAACACAAACAAACACTAAGTAAATTAACTTGGAGAAATTGAAAGACTTATATATGCTGTTCATGTTCTCTAGCAGACCCTTCACATTGTATACCAGAAGTTTCCTTTTGTTTGGATGGGAAAAGACACTTGGGAGATAGGATATCTAAAGAAATGCCATCTAAAAGGGCATAGGACTTTTTTTTTTAATGACACACTGGGATCCATGAGAAGGAAATAATCCATTAGAAGGAAATAATTCCTTTTTTGTCATTAAAAAAAAAGTTGGGGTGGAGGGGGGACAGGGCTTCATCTAGAATTTGGAATTGTGGAACTGCCCTGAGATGTAGTGCGTTCCCGCTATTACTCGAGGGACCTCCCTGAGCTGGGCAAGGAGCGTGGTACAGAATATATGTATTCAGGGCCTAGAAACATGTTTGGATGAGATCATTTTTTTAACTGAGTGGTCTTTATCAAAGATTTTATGGATGCTCTTGTTTTTATTTTTTATTTTATGACCCCCACAGCATTGTAGCATAGTGCCTTAAATACAGTAGACCTTCATTAATTATTAAATCAAATCAAAGCTGTGAAAGCAAATACCCAATTGTGTCTGTAACACAACTTCTCAGTCTCCTGGCCTATTTCATGCTTCACCTCATGTGAAAAGTTGACTCATTGGAAAAGACTCTAATGCTGGGAGGGATTGGGGGCAGGAGGAGAAGGGGACGACAGAGGATGAGATGGCTGGATGGCATCACTGACTCGATGGACGTGAGTCTAGGTGAACTCCGGGAGTTGGTGATGGACAGGGAGGCCTGGCGTGCTGCGATTCATGGGGTCGCAAAGAGTCAGACACGACTGAGCGACTGAACTGAACTGAACCCCGTTTTTATTCCCAACCAAAATTTCCAGAAGCTAGGCCACCATTTCAGGGCACTTGGGCTTTTCCTAGAGTGATAGACAATAAGGGGACATTTCAGATCTTAAATTTCCTGTGTATTCTTCTACTTCCAGTTTTATAACACAGATTAAATTTGATACTGTGGTGAATGAATAAACATTACAAAGAGTTCTTTACATCTGGAAATACCTATATCTTTAAGCAACCCCAGAATGTACATTAATATTACACCATCTGAGGTATATTTTTGTAGGTTAAAAATAAATGAGAGAGAAATTGGCATACAGTGCCTTGTTTCAAGTCATATTTGCAGTCCCTGGACTTTTGGCTTTGTTTTATATCCAGCGTGGTGTCTAAGCAAGAGTCCTCAAGGAGTCTTCTCTTACTATTTAAGAGCCAGGGAATGTAGAAAAGTGACAGTTTTCTTTACGTGTTTCTTTCTGTTTTTTTGCAAAGAAGGGATGTGCTGATAAATAATAAGCAGGTGGTAGAGTGAAAGGTTTATTGATCTGAGGAACTTCTTTCCAGTATTTCCCCACTGAAGTGCTCTTGGCATTTTGGGTGTGCCAATTCTTCTTTATGTAGGACTGTCCCACCTGTTGCAGGATATTTAATATTCAGTTCAGTTCAGTCGCGTCTGACTCTTTGCAACCCCATGAATCGCAGCACACCAGGCCTCCCTGTCCATCACCAACTCCCGGAGTTCACTCAGACTCACGTCCATCGAGTCAGTGATGCCATCCAGCCATCTCATCCTCTGTTGTCCCCTTCTCCTCCTGCCCCCAATCCCTCCCAGCATCAGAATGTTTTCCAATGAGTCAACTCTTCGCATGAGGTGGCCAAAGTACTGGAGTTTCAGTTTTAGCATCATTCCTTCCAAAGAAATCCCAGGGCTGATCTCCTTCAGAATGGACTGGTTGAATCTCCTTGCAGACCAAAGGACTCTCAAGAGTTTTCTCCAACACCACAGTTCAAAAGCATCAATTCTTCAGCGTTTAGCCTTCTTCACAGTCCAACTCTCACATCCATACATGACCACTGGAAAAACCATAGCCTTGACTAGACGGACCTTTGTTGGCAAAGTAATGTCTCTGCTTTTGAATATGCTATCTAGGTTGGTCATAACTTTCCTTCCAAGGAGTAAGCGTCTTTTAATTTCATGGCTGCAGTCACCTTCTGCAGTGATTTTGGAGTCCAAAAAAATAAAGTCTGACACTGTTTCCACTGTTTCCCTATCTATTTGCCATGAAGTGATGGGACCAGATGCCATGATCTTCCTTTTCTGAATGTTGAGCTCTAAGCCAACTTTTTCACTCTCTTCGTGGTGCAAAAGTTATTACAGTTTCGGACCGTGAATTTTGAATCATTATAAGTACACTCAAATACATCTTTATATTAATCAAAATAGGAACTATTATAGTCAACACATTTTTGCCAATGAGAAATAATTTTGTTTATTCCTGTAGCATAAAAATCTGTGCTTCAGGATTCCATGAACTCTTGGAAAGCATTTTCTGCTGCCTCCTGGTTGTGAAAGTGTTTTCCCTGCCAAAAGTTGTCAAGATGCTTGAAGAAGTGGTAGTTGGTTGGCAAGAGATCAGATGAATATGGTGGATGAGACAGAACTTCGTAGCCCAATTCATTTAACTTTTGAAGCATTGTTTGTGCAGTGTGTGGTCAGGCATTGTCATGGAGAGGAATTGGGCCCTTGCTGTTGACCATTGCCGGCTACAGGTGTTGCAGTTTTGGGTGCATCTCATTGATTTGCTGAACATACTTCTCAGATGTAATGGTTTCACCAGAATTCTGGAAGCTATAGTGGATCAGATGGGCAGCAGGCCACCAAACAGTGACCATGACATTTTTTTGGCACAAGTTTGGCTTTGAGAAGTGCTCTGGGGCTTCTTCTCAGTCTAGCCACTGAGTTGATCATTGCCGGTTGTTGTATAAAATCCACTTTTCGTCACATGTCACAATCTGGTTGAAAAATGGTTTGTTGTGTAGAATAAGAGAGGATGTCACTTCAAAATGATTTTTTTGATTTGCAGTCAGCTCATTAGGCACCCACTTATCAAGATTTTTTACCTTTCTAATTTGCTTCAAATGCCAAATGACCATAGAATGGTCGATGTTGAATTCTTTGGCAATTTCTTGTGTAGTTGTAAGAGGATCAGCTTCAGTGATGCTCTCAGTTGGTCACTGTCAACTTCCGATAGCCAACCACTGCACTCCTCATCTTCAAGGCGCTTGTCTCCTTTGCAAAACTTCTTGAACCACCACTGCACTGTATGTTCATTAGCAGTTCCTGGGCCAGATGCATTGTTGATGTTACAAGTTGTCTCTGCTACCTTATGATCAGTTTTGAGCTCGAATAAAAAATTGCTCAAATTTGCTTTTTATCTAGCATCATTTCTATAGTCTAAAATAAATATAAACAACAAGTAATAAGTCATTAGCAAAAAAAATAAAGTGAGAAATGCACATTAAAATGATGTATAATAACATAGCCACGTTTATTTAGGAATTTATTCCAATATTAAAGGCAGAGTTCAACAATGCAAATAGCCATTACTTTTGCACCAACCTAATATTCTTGGTCCCTTCCCACTGAATGCCATTTCAGCCCTCAAATCATTGTGATAGCCAACAAACACAGCCACCAAATGCCCCTTATACAGCTGACACTACCTCTGGTTAAGAACTACTATCCTAGGGCAAATCTTTCTAAGTCTTACTTCTGTAATTTCCTGTTGTGTACTTCTCTTCGTATTTTTACTGTCATACTCCTCGTGTTTCATTGCTGGCTCCTTTTCATCTTTACTAGGCAGCAAGAATCTTAGGGATCAAAGATTGACTTTCTGCTTTTTCAATTTTGGAGGAGTGTGTAATGAGGTCAGGAAGAAAACTAACTGTTTAGTCTAGCAGTCATCTGGGATGAGTGCTTAAACCCTGACTTCCAATCCAGTGAGAATTTAACTTGACACAGCTCTGTATTCTCAATCAGAGTAGATCTCATAGTTAAAAAAAAAACAGCTTATAATCTCAAAGTACACAAAACCTGTGTTTTTAAATCCCTTTAGCCGTTAAGAATTAATGGCCAAAGTACTAAAAAATTATTTCATTGAAAAGTCAGCTGCTTATTGTTGAGATAAAGTAATTATAGGTTTTTAAATCTTTAAAGCCATTTTTGTCATGTTTATGAATGCATCAGTGTGTCGTAAAGCCTGTTAAAGTGCATGGGAGTGACCTAAACTGTACTCTTGAGGTTCAGTTCCTCTACAGAGACAGGAGTAGGGAAGGACATATAAGCAGCCTTCATTATATCTGCAGTTTAATTTCTTTTAAAATATCAGAAGCAGAAATGGTATTAGTAAGAACGATAAAAGTTGGGTACTTAGTACCCAGGTGTTTGTATATTCTTTTTGTATATTTGAAAATTTCACAGTCTTAATTATCTTAAATCTATGAAGACTTTATATTACAGGTTAGCTACCAATTGAAACCAAGTAAAATTTCATAATACCAAAGTTCTAATTATGAAAGTTTTTTTTTCATTTAGCCTCTTTGCTGCATATAATCATTCTTCTGTGTCTTTCTGTGTTTCTTTTACACAAGCTGTTTCCACTTCCTCTGTGCAGGTTTTCCCCCCTCTGATATTATCATCAACTCATATGCATAGAAAACGCCTGAAAACAAAACTGAGAAGTTCTTTTTAGCAATGTTTTTAGTTTGGCATATGTCAATAATACAGTCATAAGCATTATATCCATTTCCTTTGGTATGTTTAATCATTCTATGAATTTTTCTGTATCTAGCCTAGCATATGGCAAGTACTTGTCATCTATAGAGTGACAGAGTGGCTAGGAAAACCAGTTAACTCTGCTTATTTGTTAACTTTAAACCTCTTTGAGTTATTAAATAAGATTCCTCTTGTCTTGCAAGATTTTGTATTTTCTCCTTTAAGTATCTTATAACTTGAAATACTTATAATGGAGACTCAGATTTTACAATTTTTTTAATACACTGAACTTATGTTTTTACTCTGTAATTGCTTCAGTGCACAGATAGACCTCAGATATATTTTGGGATCAGTTTCAGACCACTACAATAAAGCAAATCACAACTGGTTTCATTTCCTAATATATATATAAAAGTTATGTTTGCACTATGCTGTGGTCTCCTAAGTGTACAGGCTTCCCTGGTGGCTCATATGGTAAAGAATCCACCTGCATTATAGGAGACCCGGGTTCGATCCTTGGGTCGGGAAGATCCCCAGAAGAAGGGAATGGCAACCCACTCCAGTATTCTTGCCTGGAGAATCCCATGGATAGAGGAGCAGGCGGGCTACAGTCCATCGGTCACAAAGAGTTGGATACGACTGAGTGACTGAGCACACTAAGTGTGCAGTAATAGCATCGTGAAAGTTACTCAGCTGTGTCCAACTCTTGCGACCTCATCAGCTGTAGCCTACTACGCTCCCCTCTCCATGGAATTTCCCACCATTGAGCCACCAGGAAAGCCCTTAATTTTAAAGTACTTTTAATGCTAAATGCTAACCATCATCTGACAATGCAGGGTTGCCACAAATCTTCAATTTATAAAAAATTCAGTATCTGTGAAGCATAATAAAATGAGGTCTGCCTGAATTCTTCTGCACTCCACTCACTCTAAGAAACCACTGTCACAGCAAAGGTTATGCAAGTTATTAATCTCTAAATTTCAGGGGGAAAATATGTCACACATGTAATAAACAAATTACCATTTTTTAAAGAAAGAATAAAAACCTCTATTTTTCTTATTTGCAGTTGATCAAACATTTTATTCAAAATAGCAGCAATGATATCCTTGGTTATGTATTAACATATATATTTTTATATGTCTGTGTATAGGTGAAATGAATACCAGCAGTGACATAAGAGATGTTTTCTTTTGTAATTATAAAATACTTGACTTACCCTTGAAGCAGTATAGTGGTATTTTTTTTTAACTTTTGTTATATGTTGGAGTACATATACTCCAATACAATGTGTTAGTGTTGGGTGCACAACAGGGTGATTCAGTTATACATTTATATGCATCTCTTCTTTCTCAGATTCTTTTTCCAATTACATTGTTATAGTATAATGAGCACAGCTCCCTATTTTTTTTTTTTTTTTAAAAGGTTATCTATTATGGTTATCTATTTAGATTGATGTACCTGCTAATTTTTGCTATTAATCTTTTTTTTTCTTAGGCAATAAGCAATAAGGACCAGCATAGCATATCATACACCTTGTCTCGAGCACAGACAGTAGTGGTTGAATATACTCATGACAGCAACACTGATATGTTTCAGGTATTATAACATCTCAACTTTTTTTCTTAAAAAACAAAAGTTAAAAACCTGTTGTAATTGACTTTCGCTGTGGTCAGCTTAAAGGTTATCACACTTAATGCATTTCATTAAAATATATGTTGATTTCTAAACCCCACGTCTAGAAGTCCACATAACATGGGTAAGAGATGGGCTCTGATATCAGAATTTCTGGTAAACATTACTTAGCCACTCTCTGCATCAGTTTCCTCCTATAAAGTGAGATAATAGAACTTCCTTCAGATGACTATTGGGAAGCTTGAATGTGTTAGTCCCTCTGAAGTACTCAGAACTGTGCCAGGTACCTGGTAAACACTTAGCTGCTAGTATTGGTAGCTGTAAGAATAATTATTATCCAAAAAAGAAACCAAGGGATATTTTATACACATTTATGATCTTTTTTGCTATTCTCACTTTCCCTCTCTAGGCAACTAAAAGTACAGTTTCTAATTATTCATATCATATATGTGAAGTCAAACTTTCTTCTCAGCACATATTTGCTCAAAGCTAATGGTATAGTAAGTTTTTATTTCTCTCATTCTTTGTACCAATCCAGTACTGATGGTTTTATAAATCAGTGACAGAAAAGCCAAACCTTAAAGACATAAGCAAGATTCTTGATATTCATGACATCGTTTCTCTTACTATTGGGTTTTTGTAAAGCCTTGGGCTTTTTTGAAACAAACTTAAATAGGATATAAAGTGCCTAATAATGTTGTTCTTATAATTATTGTCCCAATGACTTTACAGTTTTTCTTAACTTTATGAGATAAAATGAAGATAAAAAGGCCTGGAGATGTCTTTGCTGTAGCCAGTAACAAAATATTTCTTTAAAGTCACCTTACACTCAACCCTCTTAATGGAATGCTGAATTTTTTAGAATAGTGGAAATATTTTTAGTTTCAAAGGTTTAAGACCATATTTTTTAGATATCGTATTCTTAGAAATAAAGAAAGGAATATCCAAATGTTACATTTTTTTAATCAATAAATTTCCCCCTAAAACTATCCAGACTAAATAAGTCTTTGTACTTAGTGGCAGGATAAAAACACTAGAGTTTTATCTGAAAGTGTGTTGATAAAAGGAATTCTTAAAGCTCAACTAGGCGAAGAACAACTTAAGAGTTGTCATCTTTATAAAGGGTCAGTAGTTTTTCTCAAGAACAACTTTATTTTTGATGATGCTCCTTATTCAGTGTTGTTTATTTTTGGCTGTGCTGGTCTTCATTGCTGCGAGCAGGCTTTCTCTAGTGGCAGTGAGTGGGCAGCTCTGTTAGTGAGCAGGCTTCGCATTGTGGTGGCCTCTCTTGTGACAGAGCACGGGCTCTAGGCTCGTGGGCTTCAGTAGTTACAGTGCTTGGACTTAGTTGTCCCATGACACGTGGGATCCTCCCAGACCAAGGGTCAGACCTGTCCCCTGCATTGGTAGGCGGCTTCTTAACCACTGAACCACCAGGGAAGTCCTATGATACTACTTTATAACAAATACATTAATGAACTGATTTCTAAATGTTTAATACCCTGTGATAATTGTCACCTTTGACGTCTTTTCCACCAATTTCATTTTTTCAACTTTCATCTTTCAAAATGAAATTAATTAATTTACTAGCTAGTACATTTGAAGATGTTTTTACTTCACTGACACCTCATCCAGCAGAACTCTGTTCAAGGAAACTTGTCTTTAAACTATGGCCAAGAACCAGGAAGAAAACAGAAAAGACATTTAGGCATATAAAATAAATGCCACAGAGTCCATGTACTGAAATTCCTTTTCTCTAACTCCCTAGAGAATCCCTTAGGCCATCACCAAGAACCTTTTGAAATACTGTTCTTTGAAGTTCAATTATCTGATTTCTCAACCCAAAGCAGAATTCAGAGTAGCTGGTTCAAGGAGGAGTATGCTGCAGAAACAAGTATACCCATCAGCAAGCAATGAAAGTTGACAGCCTGACAGAAAAGACAGGAGAAAATCTGTGAAGTAGACATAAGACCTCAAAGCACGGCTTTGTAAGGTTTTAACATAGGGATCAGTGTTCTTCTACACCTTTATAGCACCCGAAGACGTCACTGCACTTCAGCTTAATATAAACAGTATTCATAAGTGTAATGTCCTGGAGTCATCATAGAATATTTATTTTTATGTTCATTATGTTCTGTTAAGGAAACTAGAGTAATATGTGGTAGACATATTTCTGTCCCAAGGGGTTAAAATTAAAATCTGCACCCACTTAGAAATTTCAGCCATCCTAAACTCTTCATTCTCTGAGGGTTTCCTATATTCTGGGTAGCAAGTTCCTACTTAATTCTATGCTCTAAGTGATTACTACATCAGAAGAAATCTGAGAGATTGGTTTTCAAGGGTATAGATACCCCCAGAGTTAAGTATAATAAGTTTGGGCTTTAGAAATTTCAGAGGCTTGATGATTTCACCTTATTGTTTGTGCCTTTGAGGGAATTTTCCGCTGTGTTCCTTTCAGTAGTTTTATAGATATTTCTTTTTCTCTTAGATTGGCCGGTCGACTGAAAGTCCCATTGATTTTGTAGTAACTGACACAGTTCCTGGAAGTCAAAGTAATTCTGATACACAGTCAGTGCAGAGCACCATATCAAGATTTGCCTGTAGAATCATATGTGAACGGAATCCCCCCTTTACAGCACGGATTTATGCTGCAGGATTTGACTCATCAAAAAACATCTTTCTTGGGGTAAAAAGCTTTTTTCCTAAATGTTGCCTTTCACAACCACTTCAGTTTCCCAGTTTACAAATAAACAGAAGCTATTTTTCCTGCTAGGAGAAGGCTGCCAAATGGAAGACATCAGATGGACAGATGGATGGCCTGACCACTAATGGCGTTCTTGTTATGCATCCACGCAATGGGTTCACAGAAGACTCCAAACCTGGAATATGGAGAGAAATATCAGTGTGTGGAAATGTGTTTAGCCTGCGTGAAACCAGATCAGCTCAGCAGAGAGGGAAAATGGTGAGTACTAAGACGTAAACTTCTTACTTAATTACAGTAGACTTCATAGGGTGAGTTGGACTGAATGCATTACGTATTCCCCAAAACTATTAAATCTTTTGCTGATACAAAGTACAAAGTGTGGCTATCAAGCTCTGACTTCCAAACACTATACGAGGAGGGTAGTATCCTAGTTTTTCAATGAGGACACTCTAAAAATGTATTCTTTTTTTATATTTTGTTAATATATTTTAAAACCTAAGCTTTCCCAATTTAAACAACACTCTGTGTATTTTCTACTTGTATCTGTAAATCTTTGACCAAGATATTTACCAAATTGGAAATATTAAGCTAACTGATTAGTCAGATGGTTTAATCATAAATTGTCTTTACTACAACTCTGAAAAGATATGTTGCTGTTCAATATTTTATCCTTGATTTTGAAACCTGTATTTTTCATGACTGCCATTCAAGTTTCTTCAATAAACAACCAGAGGAAATCTTGATTCTTGAGTAAGGAGCTTGTAAAACCAAAACTCTGAAGTAAAAATCCAAAACTCCCTGGTGAATGTGTGTTTTTTGATTCTTGTTTCCTCTAGGTGGAAATTGAAACCAATCAGTTACAAGATGGCTCATTAATTGATCTCTGTGGCGCAACATTGCTGTGGCGTACTGCAGAAGGCCTTTCCCACACTCCTACCGTGAAGCATTTAGAAGCTTTAAGACAGGAAATCAATGCAGCGCGACCTCAGTGCCCTGTCGGGTTCAACACACTAGCATTTCCCAGCATGAAGAGAAAAGATGTCGTTGATGAAAAACAACCGTGGGTGTACCTACACTGCGGCCACGTGCATGGCTATCATAACTGGGGGAACAAGGAAGAACGTGACGGAAAGGATCGGGAGTGTCCCATGTGTAGGTCTGTTGGTCCCTATGTCCCTCTGTGGCTTGGATGTGAAGCTGGATTTTATGTGGACGCCGGCCCTCCAACCCATGCGTTCAGCCCATGTGGGCATGTGTGTTCAGAAAAGACAACTGCCTATTGGTCCCAGATCCCGCTTCCTCACGGTACTCACACTTTTCATGCCGCCTGTCCCTTCTGTGCACATCAGTTGGCTGGTGAACAAGGCTACATCAGACTTATTTTCCAAGGACCTCTAGACTAACAGACAGTTGTCCTCCAGGACTACATTAAACATTTATAAGCTAAGTGATCTGGGCTTTCCAACCTGTTGTCCACGTCACAGTTTTTCTGCTCTGGTCGTTTGCATTAAGATGAAGAATTTTTTTAAACATTTGTAATAAATAGTAGCAATTTCTGAGCAAAAATCTGGGAAACTCAAGCAAAGGAATTTTCGAAAGTACCAGACTTCTGATTTCTGAGTTTTGAAAATATATTTTGAGGAGAAAAAGACATAGTCTAATTTGATGCCTTCCTTTTAGTGTTTTTGAATCACCCATCCTCAGTGTTGAAAAATTGTTTTGTATAACTGAGGGTACTGTTGGTTCAAACTATGTTAGTTTACAGTTTGTTGCAAAATTGTAAAATACAGCAACATGTATATTAACTTTTTTCTATTTATCTTTATTATAGAAAATATCTTAGAATGTTCCTGATAGAATAGCATGGTAACGATGGTCTCACTCTCCTGGTGGGAATGGTAGTTTAGCAAGCGTAGCTCAAGGATTTGCAGAGTTAGGAAGAAGGACAGGAGAGACTCTCTCCCCACCCCATCTAAATATGAAATTTGGTAAATTAGAATACTTTGTAAAAACAAATTCATATTAATTACCATTACGTAAGAGGTGTTTGTTTTTAACCACATTAAAGATAATTGGGAAAGAATTTTTTCCTTAATGTTTCTTCCGAGTATAGTACTATAACAAAAACTTAATGCTAAGAAACATTTTATATGCTCCTTTGAAAATGCAATTTAATCTAGATAATCTATTTTTCTCCCACAATAACTAATCTGTTTTTAGTATCAGCAACATTTGGCAAGTTTATTTTTTAGATATAAACTGTGGTTCATCTGTTCACTGTTTCTAGAAAAAAATCATTCCCATGAGAAAAAGCATAAATTAACAAGAAAGGAGAGTGACTTGATTTGCCTTTAGAAAAAGAATGCTGAATTAACTATCCTGTATTTGGACTTATTCAGGTGTTAAGAAACGTAGAAAGATTTGAAGGGTTGAATGACAGCAGTGCTCTTCTGTTTTTTTTTTTTTTAAATTTTAACAGACCAGCCTTAACTGTGGGTTTGAATCCTAAAAGGACATTTGCCACAGTGTGACTCAAGGAAGTATTTGGTTGGCAGGTGAGCACCAGTGACAGCCAAATGGAGGGACATACTTGCATGGTCAGTTTATTCTCTAATTCCAGGAAGTTCTTTGCTTTCAGAATGAAGAAAACATTTTCTCCCCCTTTCCCCCACCCACCCGTTGTTTTTTTTTTTTTAATACCCACAAGGAAAGTATAGACAGCTGCACTACATCAAACCCTTTGTGACACTTGTAAAAATCAGTACACTTTTAGGTTAGACAGAATCATTTTTTTAATCTTTTGATTTGCTTTCCTTTAGTTCAAAAAGTTGTATTATATTTAATTGACTATAGCAAGATTTTGTATGTGGTAGCATAGCTTTAATTTATCCTGTTATGATACTGTTCTGAATTTTCTTTTGGTTTTTAAAAAACAAAACCTGTTGCTTAGAAGCCATGAACTATTTTACTTTACTTCAACTTGTCAAAATTTCCTTGTTTTAAAAAAATGATCATTTGGGTTCACTCAGGAAATGCATGTCAGGAAACTTGTATTATAAGTTGACTAGTTGTGATGTACCAGTAACTGCTGTTACTCCTTTTTCAAAGAAATACAGTTGATTTTGAAGTTTTCTAGATTGTCACATGCTTTGTGACTAATGCAAGGAAATCAAGTCCTGTGTTGTATTTGTTCTAGTCATTTCTATTCAGGCTATATATTGTAGCTAATTTTTATTTGCAATTAATTTATTCAAACTAAGTAAATACTTTTCAAAATAGATACTTGAATTTGTTTCTGTGAGTTCATTTTTCCATAACTTAGAATGGGAAACCAGAAGTGAAAACTTATGGACAAAACCAATGCACACTCCAAAAATATTCACTTGAAATAGGTGAGGAGTTTGCATGTAATGTAAGTCTTTATTCTCTGGTTCTCTTAGGAAAGTATCTCTTCCCTGATAATAGAGGAGCTTCTTTAGTGGTTGAGTAATTGCAGCCTTTTTCTAAGTTAAACCCTGCTAGAGAGATAGCTCTTAGTAAGTTGCATAACTAGACTGTTTAAGCAGTGCCTCAGTAATCATAAAAGGTTCATGTTCTTCCTGAGGTGTCTGAACTTCCTCCTATCAATTGGGAAAAATCTGGTTCATTTTCTATCAAATTAAAGTTACGAAAACTTAGATAATTTAAGTCATTAGTCATATGTTTTTCTGTTCAAGCATCTTAATTATTCAAGCAGTTTAATTATTAGACATTTTGCCAATGACTAATGGAATACTTTTACTTACTCAGTTGTATTAAGGGAATGTCAGTATTCTGACCAAAAAGAAAAAAGTTGTGTTTAGGTGTCCTAAATGCATTCTCAAGAAAGATAGTCTGAATGGCTCAGTTCTTTTATCAGAGTGATCTTACTGTCTAAATCTGTGTTTGATTAAGATTAAATCTTGACTGTGTCTGATTTTTTGCGATGCTGTGGCCCATAGCCCACCAGGCGCCCTCTGTTCATGGGGTTTCTGGGCAAGATTACTGGAGTGGGTTGCCATTCCCTTCTCCAAGGGATCATCCCAACCCAGGAATTGAATCTGAGTCTCCTACATTACAGGCAGGTAGATTCTTTACCTTTTGGGCCACCAGGGAAGCCCTCCTTAATCCATACAGGGAATTAAATTTCCCCTTTATCTAAAATGTTGGGGTCATGAAGCAAGATAGGGTAAATATCTAGAAAGAGGAGTTCTCTACCAGGTTATCTTCTTCAAGCTGTGATTGCTTACTTTCATCATATAAAAATCTTCTAGTACTTGTGAGGCAGGATAGAAATAAATACTCATGTAAACATAGAATCCCATCTAACATGAGTACTCCCACTCCACTCTTCCTTCAGAAGAGTGCCCAGAAACCATGCGTGATGCATGACCTTCTGACACAGACTGAGGGCACCCATGGAAGTCCATCCATAATTAAACTTTATAAATGTAATTTATCTTTAAACTTTATAAAATAAATGTAGCATGTTGGCCCCTCATCCCAAATGATCATCTTAAGTTAACTGAAGGATCTGTGATTCATTCTTTGGTTTTTATGTTCTAAGCATTAACCCTGTAGCAAATCGGATCCCTAAAACACTACATAACCCAACTGTATTATTCTATCTCCCACTCCCTCTTTCAGAATTACTCCTGTACAAGCATACTCTACGGTCATGCCCTCAGAATTTTACTCCCACATTCTTAGAACAGATATTTGAATATCCACTGTGCACCAGGCCCTGTTCTAAACACTGGGTGATATAGCAGGGAAAGACAAAAACCAAGACCCTGCCTTTGTGCGGTTTGTGTTTTAGTGAGAAAGATGGAAAAGAACAAGATAATGTAAAATTACAGTATGATAGATTGCAGTGCTGAAGGGACAAATAATGCAGAAAAGGGAGATACGGATGTCATGTGTGATTTGTGTGAGTGTGTGGAGTGTTTACAGTATTAAGTAGGAGGGCAAGAACTCCACTGGAAAGTTAATATTTGAGTTAAGATCTGAAGTGGCTACTTAGGAGAAGGGCGTTTAGGCAGAAGGAACACCGATTGCAAGGGTCCTGACGCAAGAGCCTGCTTGAAGTTATTCTGTAACAGACAAGAGGCCAGTGTGACCATGTGGGTAGGAATGGGGAGAAGAGGAACAGGTTAGATCCAGGAGGTAAAGCAACGGTGGAGTGGGGCCTGGGGATGAACTAGATCTCGGAGTGCCTCCTGAGACTTCTGGCTTTTATTCTGAATGAGATGGGGGCCCATGGGAGGATTTTGAGCAGGGGAATAACATGCTCACACTTAGATTTTAATAGGATTCAAGAAGACTGAAGTGGAGCAGGGAAACCAGTTAGGATTACTGTTGCAGTAATCCTGGGGGGAAATGATGGTGACTTAGGTCAAAGTGGATGCAATGGAGCTGGTTTGAAAAGTAACCAGAATCTGGGTATATTTTGAAGACAGAGCTGACAATATTTGCTGGCAGGTCAGATAGGGGTATGAAAGAACGAATAGGAGTCGAGGACAACTTGGTTTAATTAGCCTGAGTAACTACTAGAAGGATTAAATTGTCGGTTAGTGAAGTAGAGAACAGTTTGTGTGGGAGGGTGTACTGGTTGTGGAACTCAGTCTGGGACATTCAATGGAGGCTTCTCTTAAACAAGATATTTACTGAAACCATCTCTGCTTTTGTCTTTTGAACTACTGTCAAGAGTTCCTAATTATCATGATCAGTGATCCCCATGTATCCCATGCTAGCTTAGAAACAAAAAAGTATTCCTCCTGGTTAAGGGCCAGCTCCCTTTCATTAAAACAGAGTAGGGGTACCTCTGTCTTTGCTTTGGCTGCCCTCTGAGGAAACGCAGTTCTATTTTCAACCACAGTAGCTTCCTTTAGCCAGCATGTTCTAATACAGTTTTTCTCCCTTATTCATATATACCTTTGTCCTTAGCTCTAGCCATTTTTTTAAAAAGGTTCTCAGTTTTATTGAAGCATAATGTTTTGCTGCTTCAAATCCTTCCGGGCACCGGTAGAGCACAGTGGTGTTTGTTTTTTAATTTGAATATTTAAATGTTAACAGAAAACAAAGTAGTCTTGAACCTATTTTATAAGTCCAGATTTTAATATCCAGCTTCCCTTAAGGAAATATGTCTGTATTTGATAATATTGTCAGAAAGTGCAGTAAAGAAGATAAAAAGAGTTTTTTTAGTAATCATTGTAAAATATTATGTCCAAACATCCTGTTAGATGCTATGTTATAAACACTGGTTTATTTAGAGTGATGTTAGATTGTTAGCCCAGCTATGTATGTTAAACTACAGCATGAAACCTCCTCACAGCTACCATAAGAGCATTTGCTGTGTGCCTAGCACTGTTCTAAATGCGTCATTCTAAGTATCTTATTGATGTTGTTTAAAACTCAAAACAACCTTAGGAGATAGGAACTATTGTCTTTTTTTTTTTTTATTGGAGTATATTTGATTTACAATGTTGTATTTCTGCTGTACAACAAGATGAATCCACTCATACATATCCATACAGATCCACTCATACATATCCACTCTTTCCCCATATAAGTCATTACAGAGTATTGAGTAGAGTTCCCTGTTCTATACAGTGGGGACTTATTAGTTAGCTGTTTTATACATAATACTGTATATATGTCAGTCCCAGTCTCCCAATTTATCTCTCTCCCCCCTTACCCCTGTAACCATAAGTTCATTTTCCACATCTGTGTATCTCCATTTTTACAGTAGAAACCAGATATAACAGTGTCTTGTAATTTGCCCAAGAGTCACATGTCTCATAACTAGAGGAGTCAAAATTTGGAACTTAGAAGTCTTGCTCAGTACTTATGTACACAGCCACCACATTTTGCTGACTGCTTCCCCCTTTTAATCAACTTTAAGCAATTTTTCAAAAATGATTTAAGATGGCTTATAAAAATTAAGGATATTAAACGTCAATAATAAAAATTTTTAGAACAAAAGCAAAAGAATTTGATATTAGTAACAGAATAAGAGAACCAGCAGTGTAATGAGTACATGAATAGTTTTAATGAAGGCCTGTAAACTTGCTAAAGGTGAGTCACAAATTAGTGCAAAGATGTTCAGTAGATTATTCAATAGGGGTATTATGATCCATGCAGCTGCCTGGAAGGTAACGATATATCCACTGCTGCAAAAACTTGTCATCATTTCTGGTTCTGCAACCAGAGAAATTCACATTCAGGAAGTAGTGCCATTCCTTCATATAAGTAGATTCATCAGTATTTGTCTTTCTGTGACTTGCATACTTCATTTAACATAGTGTCCTGAAGGTTCATCCATGTTGTAGCACATTGCAGGATTTCCTTCTTCCTTTAAGGCTGAATAGTATTCCAGTGTGTATGCATGTGTGTGTGTGTATCCATTTATCTTGGATATACAGGTGTTCCAGTTACTTGTGAATAGTGCTGTAGTGAACAAGGAAGTGCCAATATCTCTTCAGGATTCTGATTTCAGTTTCTTTTGATAAATACTCAGAATTGGGATTACTGGATCGCACGATAGTTTTGCTTTCCATAATGGTTGCACCATTGTACATTCCCACCTCGAGTGGGCAAATGTTCTAGCTTCTCCACCTCCTTGTTAATACTTTGTCATCTTTCGTTTTGTATAATAGCAGCCTGACAGGTGTGAAATGATATATCATTGTGGTTTTGATTTGCATTTCCCTGATAATTAGTGAGAGTGAACATTTTTTCCTATACTTGCTGGCCATCTGTATGTCGTCTTTAGAGAAATACCTATTAAAGTGCTTAGCCCATTTTTTGATCAGGTTGTTGATTTTACTACTGAGTTATAAGAGTTTCTTATCTACATGGTTTGCAAATATTTTCTCTTCTACCATAGGTTGCTTTTGCATTCTGTTGTTTCCTTTGATGTGTAGCAGCTTCTTAGTTCGGTGTGTCCCACTTGTGTACTTCTGTTTTTGTTGCCTGTGGTTTTGGTGTCATATCTGCTGCTTCTCCACTTTAATGATGGAATGCATTGAAAGAATTCTTTCCCCGGTTGATAAAGAACTGTCACGATGCCTGGCATATGTAGATGGTCAAAAACTATTTCGTACATAATTACAGAAAACTGGTAGAACTCTAAACTGTTAAACTGTCCAAACAGTCTGAGTAGGAGCATTTACAGAAACAGTCAAAAGAATAAATGTTACAGAAGCTGTTTATTTAATCAGAAAATGTGTGTTCTTTGGCTGAAAAGACAAAAATGGAAAAGGTGGAGATACTGGAAAAAGTGACAGTTGCTAGAATGTTGACAAGGCAGCAAGGAGAAAACCCATGGATGGTGTCAAAAGAGAACAAAAAGAATTATCCTGGAGAAAGAGAAGTACCAATTATAGCCCCAAAGTATGCCATCCATAAATTCAAGATTTTGTGCCTTTTATTGGTTAGTGAAGGCACATAAAACAGCTAAGATTGTGAAAATTAAGACCTGCCAAGCTTTGAATGTCCTAAAGTTGTGCTATATCATATTGCTGTATAACTATTAATAAAAATATAGAATATAAACTAGAAGGAATCTTGGCAATTAAGTTACATGTGAGAAATCATGGCCCTGTTAGTAGCTACTGGTTGATAAAATCTGGTACTAGAACTTCGATGCCCTGTGTCCCCTAATACTCTTGATTATCATGAACTCGATTCACTAAGATTCAGTTAAATCCCCATGTTTTGTTTGTTGACGTAGAGATAAGTACATTGCACTTAAATTGTTTTTATTTTTGAATTTAAAGTGTCAGCAGAGTTAAAATGTCAACTCTCATCATGTAAACAGTGGTTCCCAAAAGTAGAGGGTAGTCAGTTTCTAAATTCTTTTCATTAAAAGGCTACCTAGTTCTTTATATCTGTGGCTCTTTTGCTATCTTGCATATAGGGTCATTGTTACCCTCTTTCTAAATTCCATATATATGTGTTAATATACTGAATTGTTGTTTTTCTTTCTGACTTACTTCACTCTGTATAATAGGCTCCAGTTTCATCCACTTCATTAGAACTGATTCAAATGCATTCTTTTTAATAGCTGAGTAATATTCCATTGTGTATATGTACCACAGCTTTCTTATCTATTCGTCTACCGATGGACATCTAGGTTGCTTCCATGTCCTCAGTTCAGTTCAGTTCAGTCGCTCAGTCGTGTCCGACTCTTTGCAACCCCATGAATCGCAGCACGCCAGGCCTTCCTGTCCATCACCAACTCCCAGAGTTCACTCAGACTCACGTCCATCGAGTCAGTGATGCCATCCAGCCATCTCATCCTCTGTCATCCCCTTCTCCTCCTGCCCCCAATCCCTCCCAGCATCAGAGTCTTTTCCAATGAGTCAACTCTTCGCATGAGGTGGCCAAAGTACTGGAGTTTCAGCTTTAGCATCATTCCTTCAAAGAAAACCCAGGGCTGATGGCTGATTGATGTCAATGTATGGCAAAAACCATTACAATATTGTAAAGTAATTAGCCTCCAATTAAAATAAATAAGTAAATTGGGAAAAAAAAAAAAAAAGGCTACCTAGTTTGGAAATGACAGAAAAGAAAAGAAAATCAAAGCAATTGTTTAGTAGTTTCGCTTCCAGCCCTTTAGTCTCTACATGAATCATTCGACCAACAAGAGTGCTCACTCAGTGATAAGGCACTTACTTCACTTTTCTGTGTGTTCTGAGGTTAGCATAGTTGTTTTGAATACTGCATCTCTGCAGGAATGCAACACATTCAGATATCCTTCATTTGCAGTGGGCTCCTTGGTCAGCTGACCTTTGGAAAATAAGTTATTTGAAGTAGTGATTGTGATGTCACTTTATTGTCAATTCAGAATTTTTCTTAGTCTACTGTGTAACTGAATAACAATATCAACCTGAACCCCAAATCTCAAGTGTTCATAAAGTTGTCTGAATCTTGTTTCATGAGGGCAGATCTTCAGGTGGAGAAAAAGGAGTTAAAGTGGGCTAGATGTATGAGAAGACATTTCCACAGAAAGGCCATCAGAGACCTATTTAGCTGGTAGGAACTCCTAAGGCAGGGATGGGCTCTGGGTCATGGGAGGAATTGTCTGCTGTAGATCTTGGTAACATGTTAGTTTCCCAAAGCAATTCCTTCCAAAGTTGAATTCATATTAGGATTTGGAATGGGAAGTTAGAGAACTTGTGGCCCCCACCAGGGAACCATAGTAATTATCCAATGTCCAGGTATGGAAATTATAGGCAAGAATCAACATCCAAAGACAGGCAGTTGCTTGTATTCCCCCTACCTCGCAATCAATTTCTCTCTCTCTCCCTCTCTCCTCCCCACTGTGTGTGCATGCTAAGTTGCTTCAGTCATGTCCGATTCTTTGTGACCCTATGGACTGTAGCCAGCCAGGCTCCTCTGTCCATGGGGATTCTCCAGGCAAGAATACTGGGGGCTCACATTCCAAACACGTGCTCCCAATTTTGGTATAAGTATAGGTTCTCATGATGACTTTTCTAAAGAAACAATGTTCACTTGAGTGTGTTAATTCTAACAAGTTTGTTAGTGTAATTTCTATATTATTCACACTGAATGAATGCAGGTGTTAATTATATTTTTGATTGATTTTATTCAAAGAACTGAACTGTGGCAAGAAGCCCTGAGTCAGGTGTACTATGCAATGTTGGTATTTAGTTGTAGAGATAAAGTAATGAAACTGTGAAGTGATACTTATGGTGTGATGAAATGAAAGTCAAAGATACTACTCTTGGGATGTGGCCTTTCGCAGAGAAGCACTAAAAGGCCATTTACTGCTTTCCTCCATGTTACAGGATTTTTTTTAAGTTTGAAAGTTAACAATTAAGAGTTTGTTTGAAGGTGCTTTTATGGTTTCGTCATTGCTACTGACTTCAAATGTGGCCATATTTATTTACCAAAGTGTTTTAATTCCTCTTTAAGTACAAAAGAGCCATTGAAAATGTTGTCTGGGTGGAATTTCACAAAAACAGGAATTCTTCAGACAAGGCATGAGTCCAAGCCTTAATCCAGTCTGGCCTCAGATACTAGTCCTTAGATGTTCCTTTATCAGAGTCGGTAACAATGAGCAGTTATTCATTGTAAATTAAATAGAGCCTAAGAGTGAGGGGATTGAGAAAATATCAAGGTACACAGTTCCCCTTTGGAGAGGATCTAGTTATACTAAAACCAGCATTTCCTGTAATTTTGTAACATTTATGTTTAACTCCTTGACTCTGTCTGCCATGAATCTTATTACCTGATATCCTATGGGAACAGGAAAATCCAACCCTTGGCATGAGTTAATACGCATTCTACCTTAGTTCCTTAGGACTTTGGTGCTAGTCCTATGTGGGGAAATAGACTTGTAAGAGCAGATGGTCTCAGACTAATAAATTATGGTCTCTTCAATTAGGGAGCTCAGTAGCTTCTTTGATATATAACAAAGGCAAAGAACCTTAAATGAATTATTAAGCTATCTTCAGTCTAAGGACCTTTTTAATCATTCCATGGCTAATGGAAATGATACTCCAAATTATTCATAGCTGAAACACCTCTGAAAGTTTGGGGGACAGTATAGTTTGGAGAACAGTTCAGAGGAATGACCCAACACGTCTGATTCCCTAACAACCATTTCCAAAGAACTGTCTCTATGGGCCTGTCCGTTGGAATTTAATTATATGTTGACCTGTGTCACTAGTTTAAACATCTTTTTGATCTGCAAACATGTTTGGTTGTAATGGGAATGCAAACAAAATCTATCTTAACCTTCTGACGCATTCCTTCATTATGAATTACACCTGCTTACCAAGGAAATAGACTACCAAATGGGAGAAACATGACTGAAAGAATTGATATAACATGTGGGTTTGGGTGGACTCCAGGAGTTGGTAATGGACAGGGAGGCCTGGCGTGCTGCTGTTCATGGGGTCACAGCAACTAGCAACTGAACTGAACTGAAGTTTAAATTTTCAGCCTGAGAATGTTACATTAATATAACTCTTGTCATTTTCATTTGCTCGTTATGGCTGACATTTTGAGCTACCAGTTAGCCTTCTGGGTTCCCAAATACCCTTGGTCTGATTTCTAAGTACACTTGTAACCACAGTACCCAGCATTTACTAGAGAAGGTGTCCACAACAGCAAGAACCTATCTCATTGAGTGAGGACATGTCCAGAAAATCTGTTTTATGACTTTTTGTTGTTTGTCTTTTATGTGGAAAGGTCTTTACTTGGAGAACTTTATAAAAGTAAACAATATGGAATCTTAGACAGTGACAACTTCATCTTCCTGATTGGCAAGAATACACAGACTTTAAGGCCCTCTTTCATTTGCCTCTGTTTGCATGGTTCCTTTCCAGCCAGCACAGCGTTTCTGAAATGCCAGCATTTGCTTTGTGCTTTCTGGTGTTGAATCTGAGCAAACTAAGCTTATTTGGGTACCAACAAGGTAATGCCTTGCTTTTGTGAAATTCCAGAAGACTAGTTCTCTAAATGAAATCAGAGATTGTGGAGTTGGTCCTTTCTGGACCAATTATTTTTTCATGGAGAAAAACCCATTCTGTGACCAGCAAACAGGTACCAGGGCCTAATATATACTGGAATGAATGGATAAGAAAGAGTAAGTAGTATAATGCATCATGATCTGTATGATTAGAAAAATAGCTCAGAGCAAAATCTTTTCGGTGTCTTCAAAGAGTGATGTGGTTTGGACCTGTATGGCTGAGACAAGCTGTTTATCTGCTTTCATGCTATTTCCTTAAAGCTAGAGGGCCTTTGGCAACAGAGTAAAGGCTACCCTCTTGAATGGAAGTCTGTGCAAGAAAATAAAATACTTGCAGGAGACAAAGTTTTGATCCTTCATAAAACTTGAAGATGGGAAGAGTAGGGATGTCTTGCATAGAATCAGCCTTCAGTGAAATGTTCATTGAATATTTGAGCAAAACTGGATCCTTCATGAAGGATGAAGGGTCATTTTTAGTTTTTCAGCAACCTTGGGATCATAAGACAGGAGAGAGGAACTTCACTCTTGAGTGGAGTAGGAGAGTAATGAGGGTCTTTGCTGCTGCTTGTGATGTACCTTTCTCTCTCTCTCCTTGTTCTGTGGGAGTCCTGGGGAAACCTCAGAGAAGAAGACTGTTGACAGCTTACATTGGAAAACAAGAGCTGATTTTAATTTGGTCTTTTTCTCTGCATGAACATCAGAATTTACAGTGCTCTGTTAAACTCAGTGATTTAAAAAAAAAAAAAACATTAAGATGTCTGGAGAGAGGGATTCTTTCATTTCACTCACCATGAGAGCTGTTGTTCCACCGAATGCCTTCTAATTGCCTGACTAGTCAGACATGTTTATCCACTAGGAAGAAAAGCGTGTCTTGAATACCAAATCCCTACTTTGGGTTCCTTTAGTCAACAGAAATATATTGAGCATCTAGTATGTGAGAGGCACTGAAGATATAAAGATGAATCAAATTGACATGGTCCCTACCCTCATAATGATAAAAATCTAGTAGAAGGGAGCAAGGAAGTGGGGATTCACTAGTGGCTCAGCTGGTAAAGAATCCACCTGCAATGAGACACCAGTTCAATTCCTGGGTTGGGAAGATTCCCTGGAGAAGTGATAGGCTACCTACTCCAGTATCTTTGGGCTTCCTTTGTGGCTCAGCTGGTAAAGAATCCATCTGCAGTGCGGGAGACCTGGGTTCAATCCCTGTGTTGGGAAGATCCCCTGGAGAAAGGAAAGGCTACCCACTCTAGTATTCTGGCCTGGGAAATTCCATGGACTGTACAGAGGTCACTGTACAGGATCACAAAGAGTGGGACACAACTGAGCAACTTTGACTTTCACTTTTCAAGGTAGCAATTAAACTGTGTAAGTACTATGACAGAAATAATGCTCTTTTAAGAGCACATAGAAGGGGCACCTAACTGAACCTGGGAGGTCAGAGAAGACTGACCTGAAGGAAGAGGGAGGCAGCCAAGGATAGGGAGGGGTAGAAGGTGGGGGCAGTGGGAAGAGGAATCCCAGCAAGGGACCGCTTGTGCAGAGGCTGAGCACCAATAGAGAGCAGTGCATATTTGAGGAACTGAAATTCAAGTGGCTGAGTGGTGAGTGGCCTTCCCAGGTGACTCAGTGATTAAAGAACCAACCTGTCAATGTGAGGGAGACGGGTTTGATCCCAGGGTCGGGAAGATCCCCTGGAGAAGGAAATGGCAACCCACTCCAGTATTCTTGCCTGGGAAATTCCATGGGCAGAGGAGCTTGGTGAGCTGCAGCAGATGGGGTGGCAAAGAGTCGGACATGACTTAGCAACTAGACAAAGTGGAGAGTTTAAAAAAAAAAAGCAAGGGAGGAGGAAAAGATAAGGCAGGAGACACATCAGACAGGGCTTTTGTAAGGAAAGCCAAGGTGTTCTTGAGCCTTATCCTGATAACCGTAGGGAGACAAGGAATGACAAGATCAGATCTGCACTTTTGAAACATCACTCTCTCTACTATGGAGAACAGGTATACAAGCCTGGATGCAGAGAGTCAGAAAGTTGCAGGACAGCCCAAGTGAGAGGTGATGGGGAACTGCAGAGGAAGTAGCGGTGGGAATGGAGAGAGATGGATGGATTCTAAATATTTAATGCACTTAAAAGTAAACTGGAGGAATTCCGTGGTGGTTCAGTGGTCCATTGCACTTCCACTGCCAGGGTCTGGCTTCAATCCCTGCTCTGGGAACTAAGAACTCATGAACTGCAGACCATGACCTTCCCCTCCCAACCCCACCCTCCACCAAACTTAAACTTGGTAGGACTTCATCAATCACCAGATTACACAGGAGCCATGACTCTGGCTCAGGCAACTAGATAGATAGCAGTTCATTCCCTGTATGGGATAAGAGAGCAGGTTTATAGGGAAGAGCTGGAAGATGAATGTGATTTGAGATCACTGTTAACTATCCATGATGCTGTTCTGTTGGTACTTGAATGTATGAGTGTGAAACCCAAAGTAAAATCCACCTTGAAGATACGAATTTGGAAATCATCAGCCTTAGGTCTTATAAGTGACTGAGACATCCCAAGAAGCTGTGAACCATTCAGGTGGAACAGTGAGATTAAGAGGTAGAGTGGGAGAAGAGAAACCCGTAGCAAAAAGATGTCAGAGGGAAAAGATAGAAAACCAGAAGAGACCAGTGATGTGGAAGTCAAGAGAAGAGAATGTGGTTAAAAAGGGCTGGTTTACAGTGTCATGTTGTTGTTCAGTTACTAAGTTGTGTCTGACTCTTTGTGACCCCATGGACTGTAGCCTGCCAGGCTCCCCTGTCCACGGGATTTTCCAGGCAAGAATACTGAAGTCGGGTGTCATGCCTTCCTCCAGAGGACCTTCCCGACCCAGGAATTGAACCCATATCTCCTGCATTGGCAGGTGAATTCTTAACCACTGAGCCACCAGGAAAGCCATTACTGAGGAGCAAGTAAGTCAAGGGCTGAGAACTATTCATTGGATTTAGCTACAAGGAAGGTGTTTGTGACTTTGACAACTGCATTTTCATGGAGTGAGAGGAACAGAAGCCATTCTCTAGAAGTTTGAGGAAATCTTGAGGGTGAAGAAGTAGAGACCTGGAAACGTCAAATAGCTTGGTTATGGAGGGGCGGAGATGGAAAAGGAGAAGCGAGGGGGGGAAGGGAGGAAATAGGAAATGGGAGAAGTGCAAATGGGAAAGGAGGAGAGGGGAGAAAACGACAGAGACACAGGGTGAAGGAAAGATTTTTGTGTTTGCATATTAGAGCTACTTAAGGATGTTTGAAGGCTGAAAGGAAGGAGCCAGTGGAGGATGGAAGGTAATGGATAGAGTGTAGGATGTAGGAAACTGGATCCATAGCAAATGGAAAGAATTAGCCTGAGACAAGCTAATTTCATTGTAACTGAAGGAAAGGGAAGAAAAAAATGGTGTGGATATAAACAATGTTCACTTCAGTTCAGTTGCTCAGTCGTGTCCCGACTCTTTGCGACCCCATAGCCTGCAGCATGCCAGGCTTCCCTGTCCATCACCAACTCCCAGAGCTTGCCCAAACTGATGTCCATTGAGTCGGTGATGCCATCCAACCATCTCATCCTCTGTCGTCCCCTTCTCCTCCTGCCCTCAATCTTTCCCAGCATCAGGGTCTGTTCCAATGAGTCAGTTCTTCACATCAGGTGGCCAAAGTATTGGAACTTCAGCATCAGTCCTTCCAATGATAAATAATGTTGAAGGTAGGCAATTGACAGGAGAAGTTCTATCTAATGATTTCTTACATCTTCCTTCTGAAATGAGAGAGGGAAGTAGGAGAAGGAAGAATGGAAATTGGAGGAGCATGAAGGAGATTTGAAGTGGCTACTGGAGAGAATAGAGAGACTGCTGGGCAGCACTGAGGACCAGGTAAGGGTATAGAATATACTAGATATTGGCAACAATCTGCTTAGTCGTGTGACTTGACCATTAGCATTCGAACCCCCAAAATTGCTGTGGGGAGAAAGTTAGATGGATCTGATATTGTTATGTAGTTATGTTGGTTCCAAGTGACAGAAAACCCAAATAACAGTTTCTTAAGCATAAAAGGGGGCTTCCCAGGTGACTCTAGTGGTAAAGAACCCATCTGCCAATGCAGGAGATATAAGAGATGCAGGTTCAATCCAAGGATGGGGAAAATCCCCTGGAGAAGAGCATAGCAACCCACCCACTACAGTATTCTTGCTTGGAGAACCCCCATAGGAGAGGAGCCTGGCGGGCTACAGTCCATAGCGTTGCAAAGACGTGGACGTGACTGAAGTGACTTGGTATGCACACAAGCATGAAAGAAGTTGATTACCCTCTTACGTAAAAATCCAGGTAGACCAATGTGTCAAGAGTCAAAATTCCTTCTAGCTCCTTACTTTGCCATCCTCAGCATTTAGCTTCCCTGTCATGGTCTAATGTGGTTCCTCCATCTCCATGCATTTTGTTCGCATTGCAGCCAGCAAGATGAAGGACCAGAAGGGCATATGCCACTTCTACCTAAATCCACTGACCACAGCTTGGTCGCATGTCACATCTAGCGGCAAGGAGGCTGAAAATTTTAGTGTCTATCATGGATGACCATGTGACCTGTTACATTTTAAATTAAAAATTTGAGCCTAGACCTTGGGAGATACTAAGACTTGCTGGGTTTATCTGGGTAGGCACAACAGAATGGAGCTAGGAAGTAAATGATTGTCAAGAGGAATTTAAGTAGACAGAAGGGAGCCAGTCAAGATAAGGGAGGAACTGAGTGATCTGGTCATTTTTGTTCGGGTATCTATTCACCCTAGTATGGCTTCTGTTCTTTAAAGGAAGATAAACTCCCAGGTTCAGGGGGATGTGCCCTGGTTCTGAAGCCAGTATTTCTTGACAGGGACACTATTGGCATTTGGGACAGGCCAGTTCTTCATTGTACAGAGCTGTTGTACTTTGCAAGACATTCAAAGCTCCTAACTCCCACCCACTAAATGCCAGTGACCTAGTCATAACCACATGCCTCAATAATCTTAAGGAGGTGTTACCACTCACAGTTGAGAACAACTGGTCTAAATTAATCAAGGTAATCCCATCTGCTTCGCTACTGTGATTGGCTCAAGAGTGGACAGGTTTTTTAACCTTTGTTTTAAAAAAAATTTTATTTTTTTGAAGTTTAGTTGATTTACAACTTTGTGTTAGTTTCTGTGGTACCGCAAAGTGCTTCAGTTCTACATATATTAACATTCTTTTTCATATTCTTTTCCATCATGGTTTATCATAGGATACTGAATACAGTTCCCTGTGCTCTACAGTCAGAGCTTTTTGTTTACCCATTCTATGTATAATAGTTTGCATCTGCTAATCTCAAACTCCCAATCCATTTCTCCTACATCCCCACAGGAGACCCTTTTGAGGTGATGTATCTTGATTGGGGTGGTGGCTACAGGGACATACATGTTTGTCATAACCCCATCAAACTGTACATTTAATAGGGATGCAGTTATTGTTTGCAAATTATGCATCTTTCCTGGCCTTTTCCAGCTTCTAGAGCTGCTCTCCTGTGTTCCTTGGCCATGGCCTCTTCATCCATCTTCAAAATCAGCAGCTAGTATCGTGCTTAAACCCACTATTGTCGTCTTCTATCTCAAATCTATGTCTACCTCCCTATTTTTTTAATTAATTTATTTTTAGATGAAACAAAGATGAATATTTCTAATGCTAAAACATACAATTCATGAAGAAGATAGACATCATAAATCATTGGACACCTAACAACCTAATTTAGACCTTAGTGAATTAGCACATGCCAGTCTCCTAGTCACCGTGGTTGGTTCATTCTATTCCAATTCACAGAATGTTAAGATTTTTGTTTAATGCTTATAGACTCACTTCCTCTCAGTTCCTCTGGACATAATGACACTTGTGGGCCCAATTGCTGCTAACATCCAGCCTATAACCGCTAGGGGAATCAGTCCTAGAATGAAGCTGATGTTGAGGGTGGTACAGTAGAGAAAGAAAGAAACAGAGGCCTTAGTAATTCTGAAATGGAACCAACTCAAGGCCTTTGCCACTGCTGATGTTCAGTCCCTTGGGTCAGAAAAATACCCTTAATGTTCAAATTGGTTAGACTTGAGTTACCTGCTACTTGCAAGTGAAAATACATTAATAGAAAAGAGAAGCAAAGGAAGATTGGGCCAAGGGAGTAAAAGTCTAGGAAAGTTGTGAATGAGAGTAAAAGATGAGGTAGATAACAGACTTGGGAAGAAACCAAGGAAAACAGGAGAATGGATACCCTGAGTTTGTCTGGACATAAGATTTTATAAAAATTAATCTGTCTTTTCTTGGACTGGGGGCTGAGGGTAATCAGAACAGCTTTAGCATTGTACTAGGATAACCCAATGAGGTTTGTATTAACTCTAATGTTGAGAAGAAACTCAAGACCGATCCAAGGACACGAGCCAGTAGCTGGCAGAGGTAAGTCCTAGTGAGTCTGACTCCAGTACTCAAATCCTTTCCACTGAGTCCCCATTCCTACTTGATGCCAATCTGAAATAACCAGATCCAGCCCTCATGAATCCATTCCACACCTCAATCCAGGACGGCAGGCAAGACTGACTGGTCGGTAGGATTGTTTTCCCCCAGACAATGGATGGTCTGCCTACAGGATGTGCAGTACTGTGTTTAGGGTACGAAAGCACAGATGGGTCATGGGCTAGATGGCGAGGCAAGATAGCTTAGGAAACCAACATAAGCACAAATGAAAGTAACAACCCCAGGGTGCACCGAGGAGGAGTGGCCCCAAGATTCCTGGTGAGATAAAAAGTATTGAATGTTAATTGTCAAGCCCTGAATGTTAGATTCTGTGTATCTACATTTTTTTTTCATTTCAAAAACTTTTATTTTTTCCCATGTTACTTTATTTTTTGAATAGTTAATGCTTACACGTGGTACAAATGCAAAAGTTACAAAAGGTGTACAGTGAAAAATAGATCTTTCTCTCTTCTCTGTCCCCCAGCTACCATCTCTGGAGCCAACCAATATTGACAAAATCAATCCCTGCCCTCTCTGCTCCCCAGCCCACCCCCATTATAAGCTGAGGTACATAAGCTAAATTATCTTCATTCAGTAAAGATACCTTCCTAAGGTAGCAGCCTTGTAATGGACACATTTAATAAATCAGATTTACAAAAATACATGTGGTAACTATTGTCTATAATGACTTCTTGCTAAAAAGCCCCCATTGCTGATGCAAGTGGAAAACACTTGATCTTCTGTTACAGAAGCCTCTTTTAGATTTGGGCTTCTCAGGTAGCACTAGTGGTAAGGAACCCACTTGCCAAGGCAGGAGACATAAGAGATGTGGGTTTGATCCCTGAGCCGGGAAGATGCCCTGGAGGAGGGCATGGCTACCCACTCCAATATTCTTGCTGGGAGAATCCCAAGGACAGAGGAGTCTGGTGGGCTACAGTCCGTAGGGTCACAGAGAGTCAGACATGAATGAAGTGAGTTAGCATGCACACTTTTAGGCTTAAAACAGTCTCTCTTGAGAAATCACTGCACCTTTCAGGGTTTCTCCCTCATCCCAGGATTCTCCTCTCCCCATTCCCTTTCCCAAATGGTTGCCCAGGTGGAAGGCATGCTACAGGGGAGACACAAGGAAAGAGACCATGGTGAGGAAATTGTTCTCTCTGGCCTTTGGGCTGCATTCATTCCAGCTCCTGGCAGCCACAGTCTCCACCATGATCATCGGTGGTAAAGGTCATATACCTTTACCTTCTTGGCCCGAGGCCAGGCCCATTACAGCCCTTTCATCCTGTCAGCCTTCACCGTCCTCCCACGGGATCTGCTGTGACCTCACACAGGCCCAGGAACTGGGAGCACTTCTCAAGGCCTCTCATTACCCAACCCTCGCATTTCTTCTTCTCTGTAGTTGGCCCAGTTCCAAAGGGAAAGCATGGTGCACAGCTCTCCTGCCTTAGGGCTCCGGTCACCCCTCATCTGGGACAACCCTGTGCTCATAACCTCTGACTCTCATAGCTTCCTGCAAGCTGCTTAAACTTTTCTCTTCCAGTCATGGGAAAATGGCTCTGACGTCACATCCTGTGTTTCTTCCTGGCACCGTCTGTGACCTGCTCAGGGGCAGTTTTCCAAGCTCTTCCTCATCTGTGTATACAAATATATATATATATTTTTCTTTCAGCAAAGTCTGGCTTTTACAAATCAGAAGCACTTAATTTCAATCTATTGTCTTGCTATGATTTTTTTTTTTTCAATCCTATTTTGAAACTCAAAGCTAAATGATGACTTACCCATTCTTGGCTGGGTTCCTTCCTCCCTGTGACTCAAAGCATGTCCTTGACTCACTGGGTGGAGGAGCCATAGAGCCAGGGTTTACTGGGAAAGCAAACACGCTGGGAGAATATCTCACAAATGTTATCTCCATGACATCAGCATAAGGTTCCCAGGGCTGAGGGGAAAGCCAGTGTCAGGGTGGTAAAAGTTACTAAGTTTTCAGTTGCTATTAGGGTACACCCATTTCATACAAAAACTTCATGGTCCTCAAGTGAACATAAAACCGAACTCCTGATTCTACCGTTTTCCACCCAGTTAGGCAGTGCGAGCCTGAGTCATTCTGGACTCTTCTCTTTCCTTTGCACTCCGTATAGAATTCATCTGCTATCCAGAACCACCAAAGGAAATGGGAGACTTTTTCTAATTGTCACAAAAGCAATGTATGGGCCAGTAGCGGCCTTGCTACTGAAACCCTCCGCCCAGCCACCAGCATGTCATTGGACTTCTCCCATTATCTCTTCCCTGGTCTCCCCACTTATGTGTTTGACCTCCTACAATCTATTCTCCAGAAAGCCAGACTTTTCTTTTTAAAATATAAGTTAGATCCCTAATTAAATATAAATTATCACTTCCCAGCTTCCCTGCTTTAAATCCTCCAGTAGCTTCCTATCACTCTTTGACCTGACTCTGCCTTCCTCTTCAGCCTCATCTCCTCTCTCCCAGGCCTTCCCTCTTACTCTGCTCCAGCCCACCTTTCTGGCCTCAAATACACCAGGTTCATTTTGACCCCAGGTCCTTTGCACTTACTGTTTCTTTGCTTGCAGAGCTCTTCCCTAGACAGTAACACTGTTGCCTCCTCCTCAGCCTTCAGATCTCAATTTAGATGTCACCAAGCAGCTGCATTCCACCCCAGGTACCATTGGCTGCTGCTGCTGCTAAGTCGCTTCAGTTGTGTCCGACTCTGTGCAACCCCATAGAAGGCAGCCCACCAGGCTTCCCCGTCCCTGGGATTCTCCAGGCAAGAACACTGGAGTGGGTTGCCATTTCCTTCTCCATTTCATGAAAGTGAAAAAATAAAGTGAAGTCGCTCAGTCGTGTCCGACTCCTAGCGACTCCATGGACTGCAGCCCACCAGGCCCCTTTGTCCATGGGATTTTCCAGGCAAGAGTACTGGAGTGGGTTGCCATTGGCTATATTACCCTATTTAATCTTCTTCAATAGCCCTCAGTTCCTGAAACAGTATTATTTATTTGTTTAAATGTTTCTTACCTATCTGCCCTCACTTGGAATGCAACCTCCTTGGACAGGGACTTGGTTTGCCTTCTTCAGCTCTGTATTTTTGCGTTAAACAATGCCTGACACATAATAAACAGTAAATATATGTGGACCGAAACCAACTAAGTTCATCCAGTGGGGAAAAGGAGAAAGACAATATTTTTAAACTCAACAAGCACTCATGGATACCTTTTTATTAGTTTACCGTTTAGAAGAAGTTTACTGCTTCTAGTTTCTATGTAAGGGAATCATAAGGTTAACGTAGCTTTCTGGTGAGAAACTTGGCTGCAAGACAGAACTAGTGTCTATATATATGCTGCTGAAAAGCAGCTTTTTCAAATAATCAAGTCAGATCAAAGTATAAATTGTTAGTCTCATACAAAATTTGAATGATTGCGTGCGTGTTGCTGTATGCTTAACCTGCTACAGATCACTGCTATTTTAAGGTTCCCTGATTGCTAAAAGTTGTTTACCTGATTCCTTTCATTTTAAGTGTAGCTGAAGAGGCAGGGCTGATCAGAGGCAAGATGTAAAAAGAGAGGCAACATTAGTGGTTTTTCAGGCACACTATAAAACAATTACCCACAACCTTTAGGTATTTCTTGTACTTTCTTTTTTTTTTTTTCTTGTACTTTCAAAACTAAAAACTAAGCTTACCTTGATATAGGCTAAAATTTGTTTTGAATAACTCATACCCTGGAAAGTCCTGAACAGTTACACGAACAGTGAAGCAGGGACTTTAAAGCTCAGCCCTGAGTGACATGTTTTAGAACAAAGATGCAAGAAAATTAGGCTTCATCTTGCTCATAATAGATGAGGTCAAACATACTTCTCCATTCCTGGTGTCACAGAGTCTGAAATTTCTATCATTAGAGCTTCATTTTTTATCCTGGAGTTCTCTTTTAAAATGCATATATTCCTGGAAATATATTAGACTAATTCATGAAGATATTGAAATTAATAAGGTCCATTTTCCTTTCAGTGGGAGAAATTATCAGCAAAAGAGCCCTGAACAAGGAGGAAAGATATATGGAGAGAGACTAGTAGCCCCAACTCTGGCTTTTCTGAACCTATACTAGGCCCAGTACAGTACAGTACTTGTTGAAGTACTTTGGCTAATAATACTGTGGGGCAAATGATTTTAAGAGTGAATATTGTAATATGAGTTACTTAATCTAAGAAAATGGATGTTTTAAACTTCAAATGTTGCTATGCAATATGAATTTTGATGAATTTTTTCCAGTTAGGGTCCCAACAGGAAACAGATGGTACAGTTAAATTAGGATAAGTTGAGAAGATTTTCTTTTCAAAGTGACTATTTGTAAGCGGGTGATGGGATATAATGAAAACCCAAGGGACAGTCTAGGAACTAGGGGTTAGAAGAAGCAGAGTGGTTGACATCCTTGGGCCTTAAGGCAGAGATTATTAGAATACAGAAATGGAGTGTTACTTGGAGCAGACCACAGTAAGAGGAGCAATGACCTTGACCAAGCCAACTAAAAGCAGCCTCACTGGGCAAATGCCTAAGGATGAATACCCTGACCTTCTCTGAACTTCTGCAAGGGCTCACCATTGGCCAGACCCAGCTGGAAGCCAAAGAGAATACATTCATACAGGGTCAGTCTCCTCGGGCAGAGAAGAAGGTGAAAAATGGTGGCAAGTGGATCTCAGAACAGTGTAGTGATATTTCCATTCACTTGACAAGAAACATTGAGAAAGAGCTATCCAACATCCCTTCCTCTTCCCGCTGCAGGCTTTCAGAGTGAAGATGTCTTAAGATGGAGGAAAGGAAAGGATGTGTTCCTAGAGTCAGCTTTGGAATTTTGATAAATATTGAATTTCTGCATCAAGACTGTGTTTATAACTTAAATTGATAGTCTATGATGCCAGAGTGCCAGAAAATTTAAGGGCCTGCCAGAATTTTCAGCCTAGAGCAGAGAAAGACTCCTTTTTCCCCTTACCACCTGACTTTACATATATGTAAAGGAAGAGTCGGGGCAAAAATAAGTATATAAACTTGCCTTTTTATTAGGTCAGAGAATTGCACTTATTCGACATACCACTTACATAATCTTTACCAACTTTCTCACGTTACATATAATGAAACTAAATTCACATGCCACCTTTCAGCAAGCCAGTGAAGTGAAAGTTGCTCAGTCATGTCTGACTCTTTGTGATCCCATGGACTATACAGCCCATGGAATTCTCCAGGCCAGAATACTGGAGTTCCTTTCCCTTCTCCAGGGGATTTTCCCAACCCAGGGATTGAACCCAGGTCTCCCTCATTGCAGCAGATTCTTTACCAGCTGAGCCACAAAGGAAGCCTATCAGCAAGCCATTTCATACCCAAAACCAAACTAGAACTATGAATGGAGACATCTATTATGTAAGCTATAGGCTTACATAAGCAATTAGCAAGGGGACAAATTTCAAACAAGGCCAAAGACATTGACTAGCTATCTTTGCTCTGTCCCTTGACTGCATACATTACCTTTAGATAGCTCAGTATAAGATGAGTGAGAAAGTCTCCCTAGCCAAGCTAGGCTTCTTGGTTCAGTGATATGTACCTCTGCTCTGAGGTTTAGATCTTAGATGTGTGATTCAGAAACTTAGTTTCATCTGTTCACCGAAGAATAATCAGGCCCTGATGAACCGATACATGGTTGGGGCATAGACTTGGATTATTGTGATATTGAATGGTTTGCCTTGGACGTGAACTGAGATTATTCTGTCATATTTGAGATTGTACCGACTACTGCATTTCAGACTCTTGTTGACCATGAGGGCTACTCCATTTCTTCTAAAGGATTCTTGCCCACAGTGATATATATAATGGTCATCTGAACTAAATTTACTCGTTACCATCCAGTTTAGTTCACTGATTCCTAAGATGTCTATATTCAATCTTGTCAGCTCCTACTTGACCACGTTCAATTTACCTTGAACCATGGACCTAACATTCCAGGTTAGGGAATTACTTTGGGGTGCACTAAAAATGTAGATCCCTCATATTCTCACCAAGAGAGCCCAATGCAGTAGGTTTAAGGGAGACCCAGACAAAGATGGTTTAGCATCGAAGGCTATTTTTTTCCCCCAGTGATTGATGTCTGCTCTCTGGGAATGAAGTCTCATAAAACCCTAAAAAAAATTCATGGAAGGGAACAATAAGGGGTAAAATGTCTGAAGTCTTCATTGGAAGCAATAATGAAAAAAGAAGTTTAGCAACACTGACTTAGTATTGCTTCCTGTGTTGACTGTTCCTGAATTCGTTAGAGTTCTCTTTACTCCTTAGTAGTTAATTCTACTTTTAGTTAATATCCTTTATATTAAGCTTCCCGTGTTCAAATGACTGTGTCATTTAAGGACTACTGCAATGGAATTATACAGTAGGGGAGATTGGGCTCAATTCCAAATAGAGCATGGGTAAGTGAGCAGGGATGGAGGAGTCAGCGAATGGAAAATTACTAAGAGGAAAAATCAGGGGCCAGGAGCATTCTGGCTAGAAGACAGACCAGGGTGGTCAGACATCACCTGGGGGATGGTGGAGGATGAGGAACCTGATGAGATATCCAAGGTGATCAGATATCAAGGATGGGGGGTTCTGGTTAAACTGACTTAGCAGCATTGGTTCTTGCTAAAGCTGGATCTCATAACGAAGTTCAGAGAAGAGATGAGCCTAGAAGGATTAGGAGCCTGGCTAAAGTTTGGTGAAGCAAAGAATCTTTGTCAAAACATTGACAAATGAGCGTATCTATGAAACAGAAACAGACTCTCAGACACAGAGAACAGACTTCTGGTTGCCAGGTAGGGGGAGGGTAAGGTTGGGAGTTTGGGATTAGCAGATTGCTAACTATTATGGATAGATAAACAGCAAGGTTTTATTGTATAGCACAGGGACCTATATTTAATATCCTGTGATAAGCCATAATGGAAAAGAATATGAAAAAGAATATATGTATATGAATAACTGAGTCACTTTGCTGTGTAGCAGAAATTAACACAACATTGTAAATCAGCTATACTTCAATAAAAATTTTTTTAAGTTAAAACATAAAAACTTTGACAAAGAGTGAAAATAGCCATTGCTTCCAAGTAGAAACCCAAACAGTTAAGAAGTTCCACATCACCAGTAAACAGAGAAATGCACATTAAGACTTTTTAAGATACCACCTTACACACAGATTTGTAAAAATTAGAAAGTTGGACAATGCTTTGGCAGTCTTGGCAAAGATGTGAGAATACAAGGACCCTCATTGCTGCTGGTAGGCCTGTGAATAGATACAGGTATTCTAGAGAGCACTTTTAACAGTATTTAATTGTGTGTGTGTGTGCGCTTGCACATACAGCCTGTGACTCAGAATTTCCTCTCCACGCGAGTTCATAAAGAGATGTGTGTAAAGACGTTTATCACAGGGTTATTTGTGGTACAGGGTAGTTAGCGGCAGTCCAGATGTCCCATCACTAAGGGAACAGATATATTAAAAGTATCTGACACGATATGGAACCTTATGTAACATTTCAAAGAAATTAGCTGGGTGTGTGTAAAGGAACATGGAAAGAACTTAAAAATAGCCCTGTGTGAAAAATCGGTCAACAGAAATACGAGCTGTTGAACAACACAGATTTAAAACACATACATTCATAAAACAATATTAAAAACTTTAGGGGTCCATTCATATCCAAACACAAATCAGAGTGTCAATGCTGTAGATGAAAGGAGAAAATAATAAAACAAGAATATGCTGAAATAAAACAGGAAAAGGCCTTGCATGGATGATCATGTACCATCATGAACTGAGGAGGGTGATTACTCAAGTTTTTGCACTTAAAGTCCAAAAGAAAAAAAAAGGAAAGGTGTAAACCCTATTTTTCTTGAAATTTTTTCATTTCACAAATGAGATGTGATGCCTGCCTTTTGAGATAATCCATGTGAAGTGCTACGTGAGTAGCTCATCCATTTAACCACACTTGAGCAAAGCACACAGCAATGGAAAGCCAGAGGACAGGAATAAAATAGAGTGGAAGACACATCTGTAAACTGAACTTAAACCAGAGCCTAAATGCAGCCTTCTCTATGAAACTGGAAGTACAGCGTGGAAACAAGAATGAGCATATTGTCTGTGGCGTCAGATCAGTGATCCTAACCTTGTTATTTCCGTAGGCAAAAAAGAAATTGTTTGAAATTATATCTAGTTATAAAAATTAGAATAGAGGAAACAGGTGGCCCCAAGACATCTGCAAAGACAGTTTAGTTGGCAAAAGTAAATTGTTTGGTATCATCGGGCAGTATAAAATACACTGTATACATATTTGTGTATACATCATATTTTAAGTGAATTGATCTCAGGATTCTGTTTGTTTCCAAAGTGGCTTCAATCAAACAGAAAACACAAAAGAGCCTGGTCTGATTCCAGGACTCTTCCTTTTTAGAGCTGCCAGGTCTACCCTCTTGCAGGGAATGAGAGCGGACAAGGCTGAATATTTCTCTGTGTTTCTGAAAGGGGCTTGGCTCACCGAGTCCTTGCAGCTGCGTAGGCCACCTGTGGAATGAATCTGTTGCCCTTTTTCAGTTCATTCTTTCTCATCTCCAACTGCCTGCTTAGACAGATGATTGCTGGGAATTCACATATCTTTTGTTTTTCCTTAGCTTTAAAGCTGTAGCGCCCTAACTTAAATTACACTCTCAAGTGAACAGGAGCCCTTTTAAATGGAAGACTCAGAGGTGAGGAAGTGAGGGAATGAGTGAATTCTTGAGTCTCTGCTGCAATATTATCATTTGACCCTCTGAATGTTTTTCTTTGGTTCTTAAAAATTCTTTTATTGGGATGTTAAAGTGAATGATCCTATAAGCTGTTTTTCATCAGAGTACTTAGATATTTGAAAACATTTTTGGCTACCATTTCATTTGGCTATTATTTCACAGCAGACTCACACTACAGGGTTTAACTAAAACTACATCAAGATATTCTTTAGCAGCATACCAAGTTTAATTCAAGAAAATTAACTTTAAAACGTATATACTACACTTAAAAAAACATAACTTGTAAAAAGTAAAGACATGCTGTTAAAGTAAAACTATCACATAGTCTGGATTTTGTAGGGAAAAACTGTAGCAATTACTGATAAGTTTTCAACCTCTTTTTTCCACCCCCTCTACCTCCACTGAACAGCTCTCCTACATAATGAGTCTCACTGGGAAGGACAAACATCTACACTATAGTTTGAAACGATTCCTCTTCTCTTTCCTTGTACCGTTTATTAGTTTTCAAAGTCCATATGGTGCTAATGATAAAAGTAACAGCATAATTCACAGACTGTTTCATGGACCAGTTCCTGCTTCACCTTGAACGAGATGACATAAAGCAGGCGTCCACGGAGCCACTGACATAAAACGACCGACTCCTCATAGCAGAGAAGCAGTGAGTACCTGAACACTGTTTATGGCTCTTTTTAACCTTATAATTAAATTCTGCATTTCCTCTGCTATTAAAGTGTTATTTAGCACTCAATTTAAAGTTTACTGGCTAGTATTCAAGTATTTGCCATATTATCAAAAGCTTAAAATAATATTAATCAAACATTTTATGACGTAGAATCTGGATTTGGTTTTGAATGTTACTACATATTTATGTAAAAAGTTACAAAATAGAGCAAACATTTTGAACAAAAAGGAGAAAGGGCAAAAAGAGAAAATATTTTTCATAATTGTACCACCTAGAGAAGACTGCATTTTCCCGTACATACTTCTAGTCCTAGATAAGAATATTTTTGTCTTAAACAAGAATATTTTACTTGAAAATTTTCACCCAATGAGACATGATTTCTACAAAGGTAAGCTTCTGAGAAACCAACTTCCTTTGTGCAGACAGCCGATTCTACTGTGGGGGGAAGGAAATGGCTCATATCCTGAAAACAGGGCATCATTGTTACTCTATCAGAATTGGCATAAAGCCTTCTTCAGCCAGAAAGACAAATGACAGAGAATCCAAGAGCTCACCCGGTCTTAGGGGAAAGTGGTTTAAAAGCAGATTTTACTCACATACAGAGTACGCTAGGCATTTTCCATGTCATCTCTCTAATTATGACAACCCCAAAAAACATGTGTTTGAATCCCAGCTGTTCCTCACAAGCCAGGTAACCACAGATCAGTCAGAAACCAGTCTCTGTCACATGTTCCTCATCTGTTAAACAGGGACAATAATAGCACAGACCTCACTGGGTTTTCACAAAGACCAATGAGTTACTACAACAGAGCCCTTAGTGCCTAGCCTGAAGTAAGGTTTCCAAAGCATCGGCTGCAGCGTTGTTACAGTCTTGGATTGCCTTCAGGATTGTATGAAATGTTCTATTTGAAGCTCCTACCACATTTAGGAATTATTATTACAATACTTAGTATTACAAGGAGGATTTGTTCTTAACCACCCACCTTTTCACTTGGCAGCATTCCTCCGTTTTTTCCTCCAGTTTAGTGCTTTCTGTGATCATGGAAATAGTCAATAATCTGTGCTGTTCAACATGGTGGCCATTAGCCAAAGATGGCTATTGAACTTAGAGGTATGGTGCAACAGAGGAATTGAACTTTTTGTTTTAATTTTAATTAATTTAAATAGTCACAGCTAGCTCCTTGATATCTGAGTGCTCCTACCCCCATCTCATCACAGTAATTGCCTTTAGTTGTTGTTGCTTAGTTGCTAAGCTGTGTCTGACTCTTTTTCAACCCCATAGACTATAGTTCTCCAGGCTCCTCTGCCCGTAGTATTTTCCAGGGAAGAATACTGGAGTGGGTTGCCATTTCCTTCTTCAGGGCATCTCCCCAACCCAGGGATTGAGGCAAAAAGCAAATCCACCTGTGAAGACTTTAGCAAACGTTTCCTCATTCACACTGTTTTGAACATCATTTTACATAAAACCTTTTATTCAATTGAAATATTGTTGACATAGTTCCTTCTTAATAAATGATAATACAATCATCCCCTTAAGAACATAGAAACAAACTGGATATATATCCAGTATCAAGCTTCTTGGCCAAGTCTGGCTTTCCAGTGAACACTTCGCAAACTTAAAGAACTTAATAATCTTTTCCAAAAAAAGACATTTGGCAGTTTAGTTTTAAGTGTTTCTTTACAGATCTGGAATGAAAAAGGGATTCTTCTGTTATCAAATGCCCTTCCTCACAGCATACAGTAGAGAACTTGATCTGCTCTGATTTTGTCTTTCGGTCAGTTCTTTGCCTCCCTGTGGCCTCTAACCCTGAGCCCCCTTCTGAACCTCAAGCTGATGCTTTCATCCACACCTCTTGTTGCTGAGTCTGAACTTGACCAAGTTCCCCAAGGGCAGCTACTCAGTAATTCAGAGCCTGTGACTAAGAGGCTAGGTTCCGAAAGTGAGCCAACATCCCCTTTTCCGAGTTCCAGAGTCCTGATCCTCTTCTCTCTCTTATAAAGCCAATCTTAAATTCAGGCTCTAGATAAATCACCTTACACTTATATCAAAGAAAAGCTATAAAATCAAAAGCAATTTTGCATTAGGTTAGACTAGCTTTTCCTTCTCTTGTGGGGAAAGGCTGCCACCTGCTGTAATACATTAGCATTGGGCTTTTGCAAGGTCACTGAACAACCATTTGCACATACAAAATAATGCATGCACAACCCCACCTGCCTTCACTTCTGTGTGTCAGGGTAAATAGGAGGGTAAATCAGGAGGCATTCCTCTTCGTTCCTTGACATGGGGCAAAGAAGCAAACTTCTCTGCTTGAATGGAGCCCAGAAGGAACTGGCATCATATATTCTAACTGGCATCTTATATTCTAATTCTGAATATAAGAGCATCTTTTTTTCACTATTCAGCAACACTTTTTCAAATTAGCTCATAGTAACTTCATAAAATCTCTGCTGTTAAGAGGCTTATCACTTCCTCAGTCCTTCTAGCCTCATGTATGTTTATCTATTCTTCACAGGCCTGGCAAGTCTTTGGTAGGTGAAAGGATGAGAGAAGAATAAAAATTAATAATTTGCTGGATAGTATCCCTGAGCCTTGCACTCTGTTTTCCAAAAAAAAAAAAAAAAAAAAATCCCCACAACTCCCTCCCCCTTCCTATCACTCTCCACTCCCACTGGGATGCCATCAATCACCAACTAGCTGTTGTAGTCTACCTATACAGACACACACACACACACACACACACACGCACGCACTCAAAACATTTTAGGAGTTGGTTTTACTTGTCATTTTCTTCCTGGCAAAAAGTGCTCACTCCTCCCTTTCCCGTCCCTAAATTATGCCTTTGTACCTGAGAATTTAACAAACTTAAAGAATTACTTAGGGATTCCAACATTGAGTAAACTCAAATATAAACAAGATTATATTTACATCTAAAATGCAATATCCAAAAAGTTTGCAGTATGACAAAAATAGAATCAAAACCCAGTAACTTTTAAGCAAAAATAGCTGAAAGAAGAATACCTTGATGTCTGGGTTTAGCTTTGTAGAATTCATGCCACTGATAACACTGATACAGATGTAAAATATCTGTGTAACATTTGCCAACCTCTTCAGGAAACTGTTCCTTTCCTTCCTGTAAATCAGGAAAGTGCTAGATGACCACCCCAACCAACACCTCCTGCCTGCATTTACAGACAGGAAGAAGCAGGCTATGGAGGCAGGAAAGGAGAGAAATGTTTTTATTGATGTAGGAGAAGCCTTTTTAAAAGTTGTATTAATAGTCAAAGAAATGAATCTTTGTAGTATCTGATGCTGCTATGAGTGTGTGTGTGAGAGTGTATAGTTCTTTGAATACAATTTTTATGGCAATATTTTTTTTATGGTAAGATTTGTAACAATACACCTTCCCAGTTTTTATTTCGTTTTTCTGCTCCTACAGTTTTTTTAATCCTTTTAAAAATTCCTTTACACAGTTTTGTAACCTACACGGCATTTTTAATGTCTTGAACTATTACTTTGAATTGTTACAGCAAAATTTACAAAATTATTCCCCAGTTGTTGAAGATTTAGTTTCCAAGCTTTTCATCTTAGTTAATACTGAAATAAATATCTTTGTGGAAAGTGCTTTTTTCCTTCTTCTAAGTTGGTTCACCATCCATTACAGTGAGGGGCATGTAGTAAGAGCTTGGTAAATATTTGTTCTGTAAGTAGATTATTTGTAATAAATTATTGGGAATGAGAATATGAGATCAAATATTAAAACAATTCTGGTGTAAACAGAGAGTGTCTCTTGGTATAGATTAAGTAGATTTCCAAAAGAATTTTTACTTATTTGCAGTGTCATCAGATAAGTTGTTTAGCACATCATTTTCATCAATCCATCTTTTGTAATCTTGTTAATTAACAAGAGGTCACGGCATGACAATAATACTGCTAAAGCCAAAAGATGTGGAGAGTGAATCAATATGGGTCACATTTTTAATTGTTTTTAAAGTCTGTGTTTAATATAGTTTAATTCTTTCTTTGAGTCATCATTCTAACTCACAGAGCAGACCATGTAATAGGATCAGTTAACGTCCCAGACTTTAACATCTTAGGCAGTTTGAGTTTACTGACTTTAACCCAAAGAACCAAAGTGAAACAGAATTTGTTTTAAGGTGAAGTATGGGCTACAGCAGAGGGACAAGAGGCCAAAGACCTCGGCCACTCAGACTGCGGTTCCTAGACAGCTGCCTCCGCATCACCGGGGATGTAGGAAATGCAGAGGCCCAGACCTACTGAATCTGAACCTGCTGTTTAACAAGGGCTCCAGATGATTCTTTGCACATTAAGTTGGGGAAGCAGTGCCCTTGACAGTGAAAATTGCTGTGGCCAGTTGTCTATGGGCTGAAGCGGAAAGGAGAGCCACCGTGAATATTTAAGAACATGAATCTAAAGACAGTAAAATGCTGTTGTAATTTTAAATTGGGAGCTTCTTTTGAAAGCATTCTCAATAGTATACACTGGCTTTTTAAAAAGTCAAATATATTTTGTAGAGCTTGATATATAAGCTTATTTAGTGTATCACAGTAATTCAGACCCATTTATTTTTCAAATACAGATTAAGTCATACTAGCAGATAATCAATTATTTGATTTCTGATATCCTCTTAGAGATGATTTCAACACTCTTTGCTAAAATTCTTCCTGCCACCAATGAAAATGACTTGCTTCTCTATGAGATTTAAGCTACTTGAAAGCAAGAAACCTCACTTACTTATATCAGAGACTGTCTGAGTTACCTGTTTGGTTGACTTGTATCTACTTCCCTCTTGAGGACTTAAAACATCCAAAGATTTGGGTCTTAATTCAGTTCTCTGAATCAGAATCTGTGGGTTTGGAGCTTAAGAATCTGTACTTACAAGTTTATTCTAATGCACAACAAAGTTTGAGAGCCACTATCTTTCAAGTTTTAGAAGAAAGCTAAACCGAGCTTTCTTAACCTCAGATGAACAATGGAACCACCTGGAAACCCTTAAAGAAACACTGATGTCTGGGTTCCACTCCCAGAAATTTTTATTTAATTGTCCTGAGATATATAGCCTCAGCATGGAGAACCACTAATGAGGTGCTTTAATAAATAGTTATCTCATTGTACTCATCATTCACTTTGTGTGGAAAGAGAAGTGGCTGGGGGTTAGAGTAGACATAGAGTCCTGAGCAGTGACAAAGGGTTGGCCAACTGGTCAAGGTCTGAAAGAAGAAAGATTGGAAGATCATATGGTTCTAAAAATAAATGAATTCTTTTAAGACATACCTGGTGGTATGTATGGATCTCTGCTCCATCTCTTATCCATACTGCTCTTAAGAGGCTGCCACTTTCAATGTCTAACTATTTTATCTATTACTTATCTCTTTGTACTTTAGTAATTTGCTCACTCAGCTATTTCTTGATTTATCAATTTAAGATATTGTCTTTTGACATCCTCTTATGGTGGTTGAGAATTTACCTCTTTTATTCAACCTCCACTTCCCTTCCCTACCTCCTCCCACTATATCTTTATGATAATCTTTAAATGTCACAGGGCTTCCCTGGTGGCTCAGCTGGTAAAGAATCCGTCTGCATTGTGGGAAACCTGGATTCTATCCCTGGCTTGGGAGGATCCCCTGGGGAAGGGACCATCTACCTACTCCAGTATTCTGGCCTGGAAAATTCTATGGACTGTGTAGTCCATGGGGTCACAAAGAGTTGTATCCAACTGAGTGACTTTCACTTTAAATGTCACATGGCAAGACTTCTTGGCAAAAATGTCACAGGCAAAAATATTTTGATTAATTCAGTAATAAGAATTTACATAATTATGATTATATATATAAAGATTTTCGAGTCTCAAATGGCCAGCAATATTTTTTAAAATATTTTTTCAAGTCTCCACACACAAAATCATCAATCTAACAGTTCCATTTTTTTTTTTCTCAAAAAAGAAAAAAAATCCCCTCTCCTCTTGATCTAATCAAGACTGAATGAACCCTAGGCTTGAGGTATGGTTGCCATTCTAGGACTTCTCTCACCATCCTCTGGGCTAGCACTTTCATTTCCTGGGCTCCTTGTCATCTTTCTCAGTTGACTCTCTTATAGCTCTGAAATAGTAATCTCTTTGGAAAGGGTATATAAGACATAAATTTTTGAAATTTTGAATCTCTGAAAATGTCTTTATTCTACCCTCACACTATATTGGTTGGATGTAAAATCTTAGCTAAAAAAAATTTCACTTCAGAATGTTGAAGATAATATTCCATTGTCATTCCAAAATTGAGTGATACTGTTGATACAATCGTCTTTACCCTCTTTGGAAGCTCTTAAGATTTTTATTTTCAGTGCACTAATATTTCATCATCATCTCCTTGTTACAGGCCTTTTTTCAAGGGTTGGAAATTTCAACCTGGAGATTCATGTTCTTCACATTAAATAAATTTTCTAGGATTTCATTTATAATTTTTTCTCCATCATTTTTGTTCTGTGCTCCTAGAACTGGAATGCTAAACAATGGAATTTCTGTTTGATTTTTTAAGTCTTCTCCATTTTTCTCCTCCTTTCTATCTCTGTATCTTCTTTGTCTTCAATATTCTCCTGAACTTCTTTGGGGTTTTTTATTTCAGTGACCAGATTTTTAATTTTCAAATTATTTTTTTTAATATTTTTTTTTCTGCATCCTGTGTCAAGTTTGTTTTCTCCAAGTTCCTTTTTCAGTTGTCTCTGATGTTGTGAGCTTTTTAAAAAATATTTATTTATATTGGAGCACAGCTGATTTACAGTGTTGTGTTAGCTTCAGGTATGCAGCAAAGTGATTTAATTCTCTGTTTGCTCAGTGGTAAAGAATTTGCCTGCAATGCAGGAGACACATGTTTGATTTCTGGGTTGGGAGGATACCTTGGAGAAGGAAATAACAACCCGTTCCAGTATTCTTACCTGGGAAATCCCACAGACAGAGGAGCCTGGGAGGCTATAGTAAGTCCATGGGGTTGCAAGAGTCCAAGAGGACTTCTTGACTCAACCACCACCACATACATATTATCTATTCCTTTTCAGATTCTTTTCCATATATGTTATTACAGGGTATTGGGTAGACTTCCCTGTGCTATATAGTAGGTCATTGTGAATTATTTATTTTATATATAGTATTGTGTATATGTTAATCCCAACCTCCTAATTTACCCCTTCCCTATCTTTCCCCTTTGGCAATCCTAAATTTGTTTTCTGAGTCTGTTTCTGTTTTGTAAATAAGTTTATTTGTCTCATTTTTTAGATTCCACATATAAGTGGTATATGGTATTTGTCTTTGTCTGATTTACTTCTTCTGATAATCTCTTGTCCATCTGTGTTGTTGCAAATGACATTATTTCATTTTTTTTTTACAGCTGAGCAATATTTCAAGGCTTTACTTTTTAATTTTTTGGTTGCATTCTGCAGCATGTGGGATCTGGTTTCCCCAACCAGGGATCGAACCCATGTCCCCTGCATTGGAAGTTAAGTGCACTGCCAGGGAAGTCCCCCAAGGCTTTTCTTAATTGTCTGGTGACTCTGTTAAGATTTCTGTTCTGTTAAGTTACAAAACCAACTAAAAAAGTTATTTGAAAGCACTTGCTGAGGTGAAGCGGAGAAGGCCATGGCACCCCACTCCAGTACTCTTGCCTAGAAAATCCCATGGACGGAGAGCCTGGTAGGCTGCAGTCCATGGGGTCGCAAAGAGTCGGACTCGACTGAGTGACATCACTTTCACTTTTCACTTTTCACTTTCATGCATTGGAGAAGGAAATGGCAACCCACTCCAGTGTTCTTGCCTGGAGAATCCCAGGGACAGAGGAGCCTAGTGGGCTGCAATGTATGGGGTCGCACAGAGTCAGACACGACTGAAGCGACTAAGCAGCAGCAGCAGCAGCAGCTGAGATGAAGGGAGCAGGTCAAATGACAGGCTTCTCTTAGGATGATCAGCTGGTACACTAGCCTTTTTTATTGGCCAATTACCTAATGCCAGTGTGTGAAAATATCTTTTTCTGAGGCTATTTAGTTTTTCCATTTTAGAATGGAAGAATCCTCCATTCTCTTAAACATTTTGTAAGCAAGGTGTAGAAATGGATCTGAGTAACATTTGACTTACTACTTGCTGACCCTGTTTACATATTTAAGGCTGGAGATTCAAGATAAACCCACATTAACAAAAATAGATGGAAAGTACATATACCAATATTTAAAAATAGTTATCTCCTATTATGGATTCATGGTTGATTTTAATTTTCTTCTTTTTCTAATTAATTAATTATGTGATTTTAAAAAATTATTAAAATAAAGATAAGATATATGAAACAAACTGCTCAGTTTTTTAACAGTAAAAAAGATTTCAACGTATATTTCACCAAAGAAGATAGATAGCAAATAAGGGTTAACACATGAAAAGATGCACAAAATCTTTGGTCATTAGGGAAATAACAAATTAAAACCACAATGAGCTACCACTATACACTCATTAGAATGTCTTCTAAAAACAAAACTTATGCCAAGTGCTAGGATACAGAGCAATTCTGATACATAGTTAATAGGGATGAAAAATTCTGAAAAAATTTTGGAAACAAGTTGGCAGTTTTCATGAAGCTATGAAATGACCACTTGTGACCAAATAATCCCACTCCTAGTATATACCCAAGAGAAATGAAACTATACATTCACAAAAATAAATTGTATGTGAATATTTATAACAGATGTATTCATAATAGGAAAAATCTGGAAATAACCCAATATCCTTCAAGTGTTATACCTCTATGCCATGGAATCAGTTCAGTTCAGTTCAGTTGCTCAGTCGTGTCCGACTCTTTTTGACCCATGAACCACAGCACGCCAGGCCTCTCTGTCCATCACCAACTGCTGGAGTCCACCAAAACCTATGTCCATTGAGTTGGTGATGCCATCCAACCATCTCATCCTCTGTCGTCCCCTTCTCTTCCTGTCCTCAATCTTTCCCAGCATCAGGATCTTTTCAAATGAGTTAGCTCTTTGCATCAAGGTGGCCAAAGTATTGGAGTTTCAGCTTCAACATCAGTCCTTCCAATGAACACCCAGGACTGATCTCCTTTAGAATGGACTGGTTGGATCTCCTTGCAGTCCAAGGAACTCTCAAGAGCTTCTCCAACACCATAGTTCAAAAGCATCAATTCTTCGGCACTCAGCTCTCTTTATAGTCCAACTCTCACATCCATACATGACTACTGGAAAAACCATAGCCTTGACTAGATGGACCTTTGTTGGCAAAGTAATGTCTCTGCTTTTTAATATGCTGTCTAGGTTGGTCATAACTTTCCTTTCAAGGAGTAAGCATCTTTTAATTTCATGGCTGCAGTCACCATCTGCAGTGATTTTGGAGCCCCCCAAAATAAAGTCAGCCACTGTTTCCACTGTTTCCCCATCTATTTGCCTGATGAGACCAGATGCCATGATCTTAGTTTTCTGAATGTTGAGCTTTAAGCCAACTTTTTCACTCTCCTCTTTCACCTTCATCAAGAGGCCCTTTAGTTCATCTTCACTTTCTGCCATAAGGGTGGTGTCATCTGTATATCTGAGGTTATTGATATTTCTCCGGGCAATCTTGATTCCAGCTTGTGCTTCTTCCAGCCCAGTGTTTCTCATGATGTACTCTGCATATAGGTTAAATAAGCAGCGTGACAATACACAGCCTTGACGTATTCCTTTTCTTATTTGGAACCAGTCTGTTGTTCCATGTCCAGTTCTAACTGCTGCTTCCTGACCTGCATACAGGTTTCTCAAGAGGCAGGTCAGGTGGTCTGGTATTCCCATCTCTTTCAGAATTTTACACAGTTTCTTATGATCCACACAGTCAAAGGCTTTGGCATAGTCAATAAAGCAGAAATAGATGTTTTTCTGGAACTCTCTTCCTTTTTCAATGATCTAGTGCTCAGCAATTAAAAGATACAAGTTATTGAAATGCCAGCAATATGGCTGAATTTCAGATGCATTATGCTGAGTGAAAGATGCCAGATTTAAGAGGCTATATATTATCTGATTCCATTTATATAGGGATAGAGAACAGGTCAGTGGTTGTCAAGGGTTTGTGGTGAGGGGATGGACTGACAAAGGAAAGCCTTAGGGAATTTTTTGAATGATGGCAGTGTTCTGTGTCTTGATTATGTGACTCTTTATGTTTGTCAAAACATATAATGCTATTCACCAAAGCCAGTGACTTTTATTGTACATAAACAGTAAAAAAAAAAACAAACAAACAACAACAACCATCTCCATGTGTTAAGATTATAAGAAAATACATTCAGTTCAGTTCAGTCGCTCAGTCCAACTCTTTGCAACCCCATAGACTAGAGCATGCCAGGCTTCCCTGTCCATCACCAACTCCCGGAGCTTGCTCAAATTCATGTCCATCGAGTCGGTGATGCCATTCAACCATCTCATCCTCGTCGTCCCCTTCTCCTGCCTTCAATCTTTCCTAGCATCAGGGTCTTTTCCAGTGAGTCAGTTCTTCACATCAGGTGGCCAAAGTATTGGAGTTTCAGTTTCAGCATCAGTCCTTCCAGTGAATATTCAGGACTGATTTCCTTTACAATTGACTGGGTGCTGAGTACTTCAAAAGGGTGCTGAGTACTTCAAAAGGATCCTCTAGTGGTTCCTTTAAATAGCAAGACCCCTCTGGCATTAAAATATAATTAAATTGATAAAATTAATTCACATAGAGATTCTGAAACATATCTATCATATGTTGCCTTTTTTTAAAAGCAGAAAATGATACACCAAAATTTATTACAATACCACAACCACTCAATTAGCCCAAACCCACCATAAACTTGTGAAGGATTTAAAGAAAAACCTGCAAAAAAATAACTACCAAAATAGTACTCAAAACAAATACAATGTATGTCATCATTATTCTTACAGGCAATAACTTGTAAAATCATCATCGCATCTTAACTATAGGAACACTAATAATCAACATTAAAAAATCCCATACATTAATCAAAATTGTTAACAGTGCGTTTATTGACTTACCAGCCTTATCAAACAGTTCAGCATGATATCATGTTGTCTTAACACTGATAATGCTTAGCCTATGAAGTCCTAAGAACTACATCTTTAGCCTTTGAGAAGATGAGACATGTGTCAAAGAGAATTTGGATAAGACAAAGTTACATCGATGCAACTCCATCTCTCCTATTCCATTTGTTAAACACAAATTTATAATTATTCACAAATATTTGTTGGTGTCTTTATATATATAATGTGTGTATATATGTGTGTGTGTGTAATATATATATATAATATATGTATTAAAGAAGTGATAGAGAATAGAGAGATGAATCTCATGCTTAATGTCTAGTATAGGAAACAAGCCTCATAATATGTGTCCATATTAAAAGGCAGAAAATGACTAATGCCTCATAAGTGGTATAGAGGACAGATAAGGAGAAGAATCTTGCTTTTTCATAGTAGTGAGCTCAAAAATCACTTTCTGGAATAAACTTCATTTTTAAAAGTTTATTCAAAGAAGAGATAGAATGTGTATTTGCAGATTTGGGGCAGGTAGGCAGAGGCCCAGGGAGAGTAATCCAAGAAATGAAGAAAAATAAAACAAAAGGAAACTAAAAGAAATTCTTTTTCAAATAATGAGGACGTAGCTATGAATACACTAGCTCCCACCACCACCATTATCCTCTGAACAGATCTGATATACTGGCCACTTCACTCACCATGCTGATTTGTCTCCAACCTTGCAATAGCTATTATAGATACAGAAGAATCTTCAGCATAAGCCCACCTAGTTCTTGGGTTCTAATCACCTGAAATTTGATGTTGTTGTTTGTCATTAAATGCTAATATATATGATTACTCAGTTAAAAATATATTTATTTCAGCCTTTCTCTCCATGCCCTTCTTTGCCATTATAAATACTACCCCTTTAAAAATATCTCATGAAATCATAGTTGCTTCTCTAGTATTTCCATTAATATTAAACTTTATTTTAAATGTTCCTGTTCATGTATTATTCAACCAGATTAAAAGGAGGAACAGATCAAGTTTCATGAGCCTCTTTAATTGCAATTTTCAGTACCTCAATCATGTTCCTTTATACTCTTTTTTCTCTCTTGCAGGCTAAATAATCACTTTGAGTCAGTTGCTGCAGTGAAACTTGAAACCTGTTCATTGCAGAAGCCTGCAATTTAGCAGAAAAGAAGACACACCAGAATCTTCTGTTCCAGCTGTAACTTGAGGATTCTGGTCTTTTTTAAAAAAAAAAAAAAAGGCTTATATTTCTAGTTAGTTTAAATAAGTTTGCAAAGTTGTTGTTCTTAACGAATTCTACTTGCCCACAACTCCTAGACAGCCCACTGTAGTCTTAGGAGACACAACACTGTGTGTGTTAGTCGCTCAGTCGTTTCCGCCTCTTTGCCACCCCATGGTCTGTCCATGGGATTCTCTAGGCAAGAATACTGGACTGAGTTGTCATTCCCTTCTCCAGGGGATCTTCCCCACTTGGATCAAACCTGGGTGTCCTTCATTGTAAGTAGATTCTTTACTGTCTGAGCTACCAGGGAAACTCAAGATATAATACTAGGGCTTCCCTGGTAGCTCAGACGATAAAGCGTCTGCCTGCACAATTTGTGGGAAATGACACATGCTGGTTAAATGAATTTTCTGGTAAATCTTTCTCTCTATCTAGTTGAATGATTCAAAATTTTGAGTGGCTTCATTTCTGGAAATGGTGGTGTTATTGAAAGGAGGCAGGTGCTGCTAGTGGTCGAGTGTACATGATAATACTGTGTTGTCGTCATTCGTTTCTTTCTCCCAAGGGCAAATCCTCTCTCTCTCTCTCCCCCTCCCTCTACTGTGTGTGTGTGTGTGTGTGTGTGTGTGTGTGTGTGTGTGTGTGTGTAATAGGAGGTGCCAATTAATTCTAGTTGAGTTCTGGTTAACTTCAGGTTTTATTGTTAACAGACCAAATTACCTCAGCTCTAAAATACCCAGAACTATTATTTTTTTACTCTTAAAGTTACTGGGCCTTCTAACCTAAAAAAATATGTTATTCACAAAGCTATGTCACTATACAATGTGAGACATCACATTGTTCAGTTCAGTTCAGTTCAGTTCAGTCGCTCGGTCATGTCCAACTCTTTGCAACCCCATGAATCGCAGCATGCCAGGCCTCCCTGTCCATCACCAACTCCCAGAGTTCACTCAGACTCACGTCCATCGAGTCAGTGATGCCATCCAGCCATCTTGTCCTCTGTTGTCCCCTTCTCTTCCTGCCCCCAATCCCTCCCAGCATCAGAGTCTTTTCCAATGAGTCAACTCTTCACATGAGGTGGCCAGAGTACTGGAGTTTCAGCTTTAGCATCATTCCTTCCAAAGAAATCCCAGGGCTGATCTCCTTCAGAATGCACTGGTTGGATCTCCTTGCAGCCCAAGGGACTCTCAAGAGTCTTCTCAAACACCACAGTTCAAAAGCATCAATTCTTTGGCGCTCAGCTTTCTTCACAGTCCAACTCTCACATCCATACACGACCACTGGAAAAACCATAGCCTTGACTAGACGGACCATTGTTGGCAAAGTAATGTCTCTGCTTTGGAATATGCTATTTAGGTTGGTCATAACTTTCCTTCCAAAGAGTAAGTGTCTTTTAATTTCATGGCTGCAGTCACCATCTGCAGTGATTTTAGAGCCCCAAAAAATAAAGTCTGACACTGTTTCCACTGTTTCCCCATCTATTTCCCATGAAGTGATGGGACTGGATGCCATGATCTTAGTTTTCTGAATGTTGAGCTTTAAGCCAACTTTTTCACTCTCCTCTTTCACTTTCATCAAGAGGCTTTTGAGGTCCTCTTCACTTTCTGCCATAAGGGTGGTGTCATCTGCGTATCTGAGGTTATTGATATTTCTCCTGGCAAACTTGATTCCAGCTTGTGCTTCTTCCAGCCCAGCATTTCTCATGATGTACTCTGCATAGAAGTTAAATAAGCAGGGTGACAATATACAGCCTTGACGTACTCCTTTTCCTGTTTGGAACCAGTCTGTTGTTCCATGTTCAGTTCTAACTGTTGCTTCCTGACCTGCATACAGATTTCTCAAGAGGCAGGTCAGGTGGTCTGGTATTCCCATCTCTTTCAGAATTTTCCACAGTTTATTGTGATCCACACAGTCAAAGTCTTTGGCATAGTCAATAAAGCAGAAATAGATGTTTTTCTGGAACTCTCTTCCTTTTTCCATGATCCAGCAGATGTTGGCAATTTGATCTCTGGTTCCTCTGCCTTTTCTAAAACCAGCTTGAACATCAGGAAGTTCACGGTTCACATATTGCTGAAGCCTGGCTTGGAGAATTTTGAGCATTACTTTACTAGCGTGTGAGATGAGTGCAATTGTGCGGTAGTTTGAGCATTCTTTGGCATTGCCTTTCTTTGGGATTGGAATGAAAATGGACCTTTTCCAGTCCTGTGGCCACTGCTGAGTTTTCTAAATTTGCTGGCATATTGAGTGCAGCACTTTCACAGCATCATCTTTCAGGATTTGGAATAGCTCAACTGGAATTCCATCACCTCCACTAGCTTTGTTCGTAGTGATGCTCTCTAAGGCCCACTTGACTTCACATTCCAGGATGTCTAGCTCTAGGTCAGTGATCACACCATCATGATTATCTGGGTCATGAAGATCTTTTTTGTACAGTTTTTCTATGTATTCTTGCCACCTCTTCTTAATATCTTCTGCTTCTGTTAAGTCCATACCATTTCTGTCCTTTATCGAGCCCATCTTTGCATGAAATGTTCCCTTGGTATCTCTAATTTTCTCGAAGAGATCTCTGGTCTTTCCCGTTTTGTTGTTTTCCTCTATTTCTTTGCACTGATAGCTGAGGAAGGCTTTCTTATCTCTTCTTGCTATTCTTTGGAACTCTGCATTCAGATGCTTATATCTTTCCTTTTCTCCTTTGCTTTTCACTTCTCTTATTTTCACAGCTATTTGTAAGGCCTCCCCAGACAGCCATTTTGCTTTTTTGTATTTCTTTTCCATGGGGATGGTCTTGATCCCTGTCTTCTGGACAATGTCACGAACCTCATTCCATAGTTCATCAGGCGCTCTATCTATCAGATCTAGGCCCTTAAATCTATTTCTCACTTCCACTGTATAATCAGAAGGGATTTGATTTAGGTCATACCTGAATGGTCTAGTGGTTTTCCCTACTTTCTTCAATTTAAATCTGTTTTTGGTAATAAGGAGTTCATGATCTGAGCCACAGTCAGCTCCCGGTCTTGTATTTGTTAGAGCTTCTCCATCTTTGGCTGCAAAGAACATAATCAATCTGATTTCGGTGTTGACCATCTGGTGATGTCCATGTGTAGAGTCTTCTCTTGTGTTGTTGGAAGAGGGTGTTTGTTATGACCAGTGCATTTTCTTGGCAAAACTCTATGAGTCTTTGCCCTGCTTCATTCCGCATTCCAAGGCCAAATTTGCCTGTTACTCCAGGTGTTTCTTGACTTCCTACTTTTGCATTCCAGTCCGCTATAATGAAAAGGACATCTTTTTGGGGCGTTAGTTCTAAAAGGTCTTGTAGGTCTTCATAGAACCGTTTAACTTCAGCTTCTTCAGTGTTACTGATTGGGGCATAGACTTGGATTACTGTGATATTGAATGGTTTGCCTTGGAAACGAACAGAGATCATTTTGTCGTTTTTGAGATTGCATCCAAGTACTGCATCACGAACTCTTTTGTTGACCATGATGGCTACTCCATTTCTTCTGAGGGATTCTTGTCTACAGTAATAGATATAATGGTCATCTGAGTTAAATTCACCCATTCCAGTCCATTTGAGTTCGCTGATTCCTAGAATGTCGACATTCACTCTTGCCATCTCTTGTTTGACCACTTCCAATTTGCCTTGATTCATGGACCTGACATTCCAGGTTCCTATGCAATATTGCTCTTTACAGCATCGGACCTTGCTTCTATCACCAGTCAGATCCACAGCTGGGTGTTCTTTTTGCTTTGGCTCCATCCCTTCATTCTTTCTGGAGTTATTTCTTCACTGATCTCCAGTAGCATATTGGGCACCTACTGACCTGGGGAGTTCATCTTTCAGTATCCTATCATTTTGCCTTTTCATACTGTTCATGGGGTTCTCAAGGCAAGAATACTGAAGTGGTTTGCCATTCCCTTCTCCAGTGGACCACATTCTGTCAGATCTCTCCACCAAGACCCGCCCGTCTTGGGTTGCTCCACGGGCATGGCTTAGTTTCATTGAGTTAGACAAGGCTGTGGTCCTAGTGTGATTAGACTGACTAGTTTTCTGTGAGTATGGTTTCAGTGTGTTTGCCCTCTGATGCCCTCTTGCAACACCTACCGTCTTACTTGGGTTTCTCTTACCTTGGGCGTGGGGTATCTCTTCACAGCTGCTCCAGCAAAGCGCAGCCGCTGCTCCTTACCTTGGATGAGGGGTATCTCCTTACCGCCGCCCTTCCTGACCTTCAACATGGATAGCTCCTGTAGGCCCTCCTGCGCCCGCACAGCCACCACATTGTTAACAGCTATCAAAACCCCTCCTATACATCAATTTGCCAGCTTAAGAGTTGGTGATTCTGAATGCAAAGGATCTGTTTGATATGTGTATAAATGATTCACTTTGTTGTACAGCAGAAACTAACACAATGTTTTACATCAACTATAGTGCAATAAAATTTAAAAAAATAGATAAGCAATAAGGATTTACTGTATAGCCCAGGGAATTATACCCAATATCTTATATTAACCTATAGTGGAATATAAGTGAAAGTGAAGTCATTCAGTCGTGTCTGACTCTTTGCGACCCCATGGACTGTAGCCTACCAGGCTCCTCTGTCCATGGGATTCTCCAGGCAAGAGTACTGGAGTGCGTTGCCATTTCCTTCTCCACGTGATCTTCCTGACCCAGGGATCGAACCCAGGTCTCCCACAGTCCAGGCAGATGCTTTAACTGCTGAGCCACCAGGGAAGCCACAGCAGTGGGAATATAGTGTCCAAAAAAAAAAAAAAAACACACCAAATTGAATTGCTGTGCTGTACACCTGAAACTAAAGCAATCTTGTAAATCAACTATACATCAGTGAAAAACTTTTTAAAAGATCCCTTTGAGTCCCAAGAAACCATGCAGATTATGTGATAAGAGGAGAATATAGGATATGAGGCAATTTAATGATGATTTGCACAGTCCGGAAGAAGCACAAGCTGTAATCAAGATTGCCAGGAGAAATATCAGTAACCTCAGATATGCAGATGACACCACCCTTATGGCAGAAAGTGAAGAGGACCTCAAAAGCCTCTTGATGAAAGTGAAAGTAGAGAGTGAAAAAGTTGGCTTAAAGCTCAACATTCAGAAAACTAAGATCATGGCATCCAGTCCCATCACTTCATGGGAAATAGATGGAGAAACAGTGGAAACAGTGTCAGACTTTATTTTTTTGGGCTCTAAAATCACTGCAGATGGTGACTGCAGCCATGAAATCAAAAGATGCTTACTCCTTGGAAGGAAAGTTATGACCAACCTAGATAGCATATTCAAAAGCAGAGACATTACTTTGCCAACAATGGTCCGTCTAGTCAAGGCTATGGTTTTTCCTGTGGTCATGTATGGATGTGAGAGTTGGACTATGAAGAAGGCTGAGCGCCGAAGAATTGATGCTTTTGAACTGTGGTGTTGGAGAAGACTCTTGAGAGTCCCTTGGACTGCAAGGAGATCCAACCAGTGCATTCTGAAGGAGATCAGCCCTGGGATTTCTTTGGAAGGAATGATGCTAAAGCTGAAACTCCAGTACTCTGGCCACCTCATGTGAAGAGTTGACTCATTGGAAAAGATTGGGGGCAGGAGGAGAAGGGGACGACAGAGGATGAGATGGCTGGATGGCATAGTGATGGCATAGTGATTCGATGGACGTGAGTCTGAGTGAACTCTAGGAGATAGTGATGGACAGGGAGGCCTGGCGTGCTGCGATTCATGGGGTCGCAAAGAGTCAGACACGACTAAGCGACTGAACTAAACTGAACTGAACTGAAGCCCTAACCCACTCCAGTGTTGTTGCCTGGAGAATCCCAGGGATGGGGGAGCCTGGTGGGCTGCTGTCTATGGGGTCGCACAGAGTCGGATGTGACTGAAGCGACCTAGCAGCAGCAAGCCCTAGATGGGCTTCCCAGGTGGCTCAGTTGTAAATAATCTGCTTGTCAAGCAGGAGATGCAAGTTCAGTCCCTGGGTGATGAAGATCCTCTGGAGAAGAAAATTGCAATCTACTCCAGTATTCTTGTCTGGAAAATTCCATGAACAGAGGAGCAAGGCAAGCTATGGCCCATGGCATCATAAAAGAATTAGACAGGGCCTATTGACTAAACAACAACAACAAGCCCTAGACAGCAAGACCAAAAAGTCACCATTGCTACCATTAATTCATCTAATATGTGCAACTCACTGTGCTAAGGGCCAGCGAGGGACACGCCAGGGAGCAATAGTCTAATATGGAGCCTAAGAGGTCTGCTAATAGCTTGAACAGGAGCTAGTGTGTCGTAAATGTCATGTCCGTGTTTCAAGAAATAAAGGATGTGGCAATTGAGAAGAGGAGGATGTCACTTCTGGCTAAATGATAAGGGAAGATTTCATCAAAGAGATGACATCTGAGCTGATCCTTGAAGAAGGGACAAGATTAGCAGGCAGAATTGGCAGAGCCTAGCAAAGACAGAGGCAAGGAAACCCAAGTTTGTTGGGAGGCTGTGAGAAAAGAAGGTGAATGACAGAAAGGCTTAGTAAAGCAGGTAGGATCCAATTATGAACAACTTTTGAAAATTAGCATCTGAAACTTATTCCAAATAAATAAACATTTTTGACCAAGGCAGTGGCCAAGAGCCCAGACTTTGGCATCAGATAGATCCAAGCTCAAATCTTGACTCCACTTAACTGTGTGTGATCTTGAGCAAGTCACCTACCTTACCTCTCCAAACCTCAAGTTAATAATCTCTATCTTACAGGCTGTTACCAGAATTACATTCAATTTGGATATGAAGCATTCATTCAGAAAATACTTATTGACCCTCCGTCGTGTACGTCCCAGACAGTGAACTTTGAACTGATGAAACAGAGATATAGGCCAAGTCATAAGTGTTAGTCACTTAGTTATGTCCGACTCTTTGCAACCCCATGAATTGTAGCCTGCCAGTCTCCTCTGTCCATGGGATTCTCCAGGCAGGAATACTGGAGTGAGTTGCCATTCCCTTCTCCAGGAGATCTTCCTGACCCAGGGATCAAACTTAAGTCTCCTGCATTGTAGGCAGACTCTTCACGGTCTTAGCCACCAAGGAAGCCATATAGGCCAAAGCCTATCCTAAAGAAATGCATGAGGCAAAGGGTGAGACAGATAAAACAGAAAATTCTGATACAGTGTAAGCAGAGTCACAGGAACTGAGTAACTCAGATCAGAGAATGTTAAGTTGCTCAGTCGTGTCTGACTCTGCGACCCCGTGGATTGTAGCCCACCAGGCTCCTCCGTCCATGGGATTCTCCAGGCAAGAATACTGGAGTGGGTTGCCATTTCCTTCTCCAGGGGATCTTCCTGACCCAGGGATTGAACCCAGGTCTCCAGCATTAGAGGCAGATGCTTTAACCTCTGAGCCACCAGGGAAGCCCAGGAGATGGTAAATAAAGCTTATCAGAGGAGGCAGTCCCTAAGGCATCTGAAAGGTTTGTAGAAATAAAACTTATTTTCCAAGGTCTGAATATTTTTTTGTTAACCATTGTAATTTCTAGCAGACACAGACATTGGAAACTCCAAATGGATTTTTGCTATTAATTCTTGTTTGGTTGATTGTAGCTTGTTTAAAGCCAGGGAAACAGGGAGTACCCTGTTCAGTGAATGAAAGGGAAAGAAAAGAGTCTATTTGCAATCTTGTTAATAGTGGAAGAAGTAAGCAACACAGATCTTTGAAATGTGTGATAAATTCAAGAGATAAAAGGTAAGTTGACCTAATCTGCTAAGTTGCTTCAGTCGTGTCTGACTCTGTGCGACTCCATAGACGGCAGCCCATCAGGCTCCTCCATCCCTGGGATTCTCCAGTTGCTACTTCCTAATAAGAAGTAGCAAATCTGGGTTTTCATTTGCAGGAGACCCGCTATGTAGCTTTCCTGGGTTTTCAGCCTAAATTTACTTCCTCTTCTGAAATGGGGCCCCAGTTTTGTTTTTTGTTTTGTTTCATTTTTCTTTTTCTGGAGAACCACATCTTTCCTCATTCTTACCTTGTATGTTCTGCTGAAGTTCACTGTGGTTCAGGCCTGGCCAGTTAAGAACCTAACACTGACCTCAGTGATGGGAATTATCACCCAGTCAGAGCCAGAGAGAGACAACCTGGACCTTTGGCTGAGTCTCTAAAACTCAGAAAGAAAAATGCCTTGGCTTCTGGTTTGAATATGGGAAGTTGTAGAGGAGGAGCTTCTGGAAGCTGTCTTCCTATTTCTTCCCACAGCTTGAAAGACTAAGGCTGAAGCCAGACAACACAGAGGAGAGCAGGGAGCCTCACAGTAGAATATAAAATCCATGAGGGTAGGAAGCTTGGCATGGTTTTAACATCTTTTTATTGATACATAACTCATATACAGAAAAAAAAACACACACAAAACTACTTTGAGTAAACAATTATTACAAAGTGAATACACCTTTAGCTAACACCCAGATCAAGAAATAGAATATTATTTACCTCATACTTCTCCCAATCTCTCCTCTTGACTGTTAACACCATAGTTTCGAGTTTTCCAATTTTGTGTAAATTGAAGTATAGTATTCATTCTTATGTGTCTGGCCTCTATCACTCAGAATTATTATAAATGCCCTTGATGAACATATATATGTATTTTATTGGATATATTAATAAGAGTAGAATTGCTAGGTCATAGAGTATACATGAATGTACATATGTTCAATTTTAGAAGTTGTTGTAAAATTATTTTCCAATGTGATAGTGCCATAAAAAATTTCTTCTATCAAAACAAAAAGTGATCATACTGATATATCCTGTTATGTACCTGTTGCTACACATCCTAGACAATATTTATTATTTTCAGTCTGTTGAGATTTTCATTGGGATCACATTAAATCCATAAATTAATTTGAAGAGATTGACATATTTACAACATAGAAATTCTAACCCATGAAAAGTGCACATGTTTCCATTTATTTAGGTTATCTTCAATTTCTCTGAGGAGAAGGCAATGGCACCCCACTCCAGTACTCTTGCCTGGAAAATCTCATGGATGGAGGAGCCTGGAAAGCTGCAGTCCATGGGGTCGCTGAGGGTCGGACAGGACTGAGCAACTTCACTTTCACTTTTCACTTCCGTGGATTGGAGAAGGAAATGGCAACCCACTATGGTGTTCTTGCCTGGAGAATCCCAGGGACCGGGGAGCCTGGTGGGCTGCCATCTATGGGGTCGCACAGAGTCGGACACGACTGAAGTGACTCAGCAGCAACAGCAGCAATTTCTCTCAAAAAGTTCTATAATTTTCTGTGTAGATGTTTTATATTCTTTAATTAGATTTATTCCTAGGTATTTGATACGTCTGTGCAATTGTCAAAGGTAACAATTTAAACATTTTTTCTGTTTTTTGCTAGTATATAGAAAAACAACTGAATTTTGTATTTTAACCTTCTATATTGGTTTTCCATTGTTGCATAACAAGTTATCACAAACCTAGCATCTTAAAAAACAAAGTTATTATCTCACTGTTTTCATGAGTCAATCATGAATATGAGTTAGCTAGGTCAGCCAGCTCAAAGTCTCACCAGGCTGAATCAAGGTGTCAGCCATGCCTATGATCTCACCTCAAGCTGAGAGTCCTCTTCTAAGTTCACTGATAATTGCTGCAATTCAGTTCCTTGCAGTTGTAGAACTGGGGTTCCTCTTTCATGCTGGCTTACTGGCTAATTAATTCAAGTAGATTCATTGAGGTTTCCTAAATATACAGTTATATTATCTAAATATAACAGTGCTTTCAACATCCTAAATTCTTATGCTGTTAAAATTTCTTTTTCTTAACCTATTGCCCTGGTAGAACTTCCAATACAATGCTGAAAAGAAGTAGTGAAATTGGGCTTGTTTTTTGTATCATTGTATTGCTAGTGCTTTAAATAGACATAGTAGTTTTCAATGAATATTTTCAAATGAATAAATGAATGAAGGTATGGACCTAACAGAAGCAGAAGATATTAAGAAGAGATGGCAAGAATACACAGAAGAACTGTACAAAAAAGATCTTCACAACCCAGATAATCACTATGGTGTGGTCACTGACCTAGAGCCAGACATCCTGGAATGTGAAGTCAAGTGGGTCTTAGAAAGCATTACTACGAACAAAGCTAGTGGAGGTGATGGAATTCCAGTTGAGCTATTCCAAATCCTGAAAGATGATGCTGTGAAAGTGCTGCACTCAATATGCCAGCAAATTTGGAAAACTTGGCAGTGGCCACAGGACTGGAAAAGGTCAGTTTTCATTCCAATCCCAAAGAAAGGCAATGCCAAAGAATGCTCAAACTACCGCACAATTGCACTCATCTCACACGCTAGTAAAGTAATGCTCAAAATTCTCCAAGCCAGGCTTTAGCAATATGTGAACCGTGAACTTCCTGATGTTCAAGCTGGTTTTAGAAAAGGCAGAGAAACCAGAGATCAAATTGCCAACATCTGCTGGATCATAGAAAAAGCAAGAGAGTTCCAGAAAAACATCTATTTCTGCTTTATTGACTATGCCAAAGACTTTGACTGTGTGGATCACAATAAACTGTGGGAAATTCTGAAAGAGATGGGAATACCAGACCACCTGATCTGCCTCTTGATAAATTTGTATGCAGGTCAGGAAGCAACAGTTAGAACTGGACATGGAACAACAGACTGGTTCCAAATAGGAAAAGGAGTACATCAAGGCTGTATATTGTCACCCTGTTTATTTAACTTCTATGCAGAGTACATCATGAGAAACGCTGGACTGGAAGAAACACAAACTGGAATCAAGATTGCTGGGAGAAATATCAATAACCTCAGATATGCAGATGATACCACCCTTATGGCAGAAAGTGAAGAGAAACTCAAAAGCCTCTTGATGAAAGTGAAAGTGGAGAGTGAAAAAGTTGGCTTAAAGCTCAACATTCAGAAAATGAAGATCATGGCATCTGGTCCCACCACTTCATGGGAAATAGATGGGGAAAGAGTGGAAACAGTGTCAGACTTTATTCTTCTGGGCTCCAAAATCACTGCAGATGGTGACTGCAGCCATGAAATTAAAAGACGCTTACTCCTTGGAAGGAAAGTTATGACCAATCTAGATAGCATATTAAAAAGCAGAGACATTACTTTGCCAACAAAGGTCCATCTAGTCAAGGCTATGGTTTTTCCTGTGGTCATGTATGGATGTGAGAGTTGGACTGTGAAAAAGGCTGAGCGCCGAAGAATTGATGCTTTTGAACTGTGGTGTTGGAGAAGACTCTTGAGAGTCCCTTGGACTGCAAGGAGATCCAACCAGTCCATTCTGAAGGAGATCAGCCCTGGGATTTCTTTGGAAGGAATGATGCTAAAGCTGAAACTCCAGTACTTTGGCCACCTTATGCAAAGAGTTGACTCATTGGAAAAGACTCATGCTGGGAGGGATTGGGGGCAGGAGGAGAAAGGGACGACAGAGGATGAGATGGCTGGATGGCATCACCAGCTCTATGGATGTGAGTCTGAGTGAACTCCAGGAGTTGGTGATGGACAGGGAGGCCTGGTGTGCTGCCATTCATGGGGTTGCAAAGAGTCAGACACAACTGAGCGACTGATCTGATCTGACCTGAAAGGTGAGAAATGGGGAAAATTGGTTCCTGCTTGATCATTTGAACCTCTAAATATCACCATGTAATAGTCATTCCTAACCATGGACTTTTAAATGACATAAAGTGATAAATTGTCCTCTCCATATCCCATCCCCCTTTTTCTTAGTTTAAGCTATATATATATATATATATATATATATATTTGTGTGTGTCAAATTCTATCAGAATACATTCCTGACCCACAGAATATGAATGAAAAATATTTGGGAGAAAATTAATTATAATGTCCAATGGAGTTACTTTTTTTTTTTTTCTTTTTGAAGAGAATCTTCAGGAAATCAAACATGTTCAAGTATCTACCATATTAAGAAAATCCTCCCTCACTTCACTCCATCAGTCCCTCTCTCTACCTTATTTTTTGTTCACAAGTAAGCTTTTCAGTTCAGTTCAGTTCAGTAGCTCAGTCGTATCCGACTCTTGGTGACCCCATGAACCGCAGCACACCAGGCCTCCCTGTCCTCACCAACTCCTGGAGTTCACTCAAACCCATGTCCATTGAGTTGGTGATGCCAACCAACCATCTCATCCTCTGTCATCCCCTACTACTCCTGCCCTCAATCTTTCCCAGCATCAGGGTCTTTTCAAATGAGTCAGCTCTTCGCATCAGGTGGCCAAAGTATTGGAGTTTCAGCTTGAATATCAGTCCTTCCAGTGAATATTCAGGACTGATTTCCTTTAGGATGGACTGGTTGGATCTCCTTGCAGTCCAAGGGACTCTCAAGAGTCTTCTCCAATACCACAGTTCAAAAGCATCAATTCTTCGGTGCTCAGCTTTCTTTATAGTCCAACTTTCACATCTATACATGACTCTGGAAAAACCATAGTGTTGACTAGACGGACCTTTGTTGGCAAAGTAATGTCTCTGCTTTTTAATATGCTGTCTAGGTTGGTTGTAACTTTCTTTCCAAGGAGAAAGTGTCTTTTAATTTCATGGCTGTAGTCACCATCTGCAGTGACTTTGGAGCCCCCCAAAATAAAGTCAGCCACTGTTTCCACTGTTTCCCCATCTATTTGCCATGAAGTGATGGGACTGAATGCCATGATCTTTGTTTTCTGAATGTTGAGCTTTAAGCCAACTTTTTCACTCTCCTCTTTCACTTTCATCAAGAGGCTTTTGAGTTTCTCTTCACTTTCTGTCATAAGGGTGGTGTCATCTGCATATCTGAGGTTATTGATATTTCTCCTGGCAATCTTGATTCCAGCTTGTGTTTCTTCCAGTCCAGCGTTTCTCATGATGTACTCTGCATAGAAGTTGAATAAGCAGGGTGACAATATACAGCCTTGACGTACTCCTTTTCCTATTTGGAACCAGTCTGTTGTTCCATGTCCAGTTCTAACTGTTGCTTCCTGACCTGCATACAAATTTCTCAAGAGGCAGATCAGGTGGTCTGGTATTCCCATCTCTTTCAGAATTTCCCACAGTTTATTGTGATCCACACAGTCAAAGTCTTTGGCATAGTCAATAAAGCAGAAATAGATGTTTTTCTGGACCTCTCTTGCTTTTTCTATGATCCAGCGGATGTTGGCAATTTGATCTCTGGTTCCTCTGCCTTTTCTTAAAACCTTCTAGAAAGCATTTACTCATTTAGTAAATGACAAAGCCATTTATATAAATGTTTTGTTTGTTCATTGATTTGAAATATGCTGATGAATGCTTGTATGGACTTACAGGCCCTCTCCCCTTCTTTTTCCTTCTCTCCCCTTCCCTCCTCTTCTTATCTCTCTACTCCCTCAAGAATCTCATACACATCTATCCTTTCAATTATTAGCTACATGTTGATAACTTCTGAATTTATATCTTCATTCAGGTTTCTCTTAGATCTATACTCATATATTTAACTGCTTTCTTAATATTTTGATATAGCTAGTACATTGACATTCCAAGTTAGACGTATCTATTACTAAACTTATGGTGCTAATTCTTTCTCTTCTCCAGTGTTTCCTACCTCATTAAATAGTCCTACCATCTTCCCAGTTGCTCTTGTCAAGAACCTAGGAATCATCAACTTAGACATCATCCTTTTTGTTGTTTTAGTCGCTAAGTAATGTCCAACTCTTTTACAACCCCATGGACTGCAGCCCACCAGGCTCCTCTGTCCATAGAATTCCCAGGCAAGGATACTGGAGTAGGTTGCCATTTCCTTCTCCAGGGGATCTTCTCGACTTGGAGACCGAACTTGCTTCTCCTGCATTGGCAGGTGGATTCTTTACCACTGAGCCACCTGGGAAGCCCAGGAATCATCCTTAACATCTACTTATTTCTTAGCCCTTTTGTCCAACCAGTCACCAAGTACTATCAATTCTGTCTCTAAGGACACTTCTCAGTCTGTTTACTGCTCTTTGTCTTTATCACCACCACCTTAGCCCAGCACCTGGACCACTCAGACTCCAGCTGCAATAACAAAACACATACTGGATTACTTAAACAATAGACATTTATTTCTAGAAGTTATGAGATCTGGGAAGTCCCAGATCAAGGTGCTGGTAGACTGAGTTCCTGGTGAGAGCCTTCTTCCTGGCCTACAGACAGCCACCTTCTCACTATATCCTCACGTGATGGAGAGACAGTGGTATCGCCCACTCTTCCTCTTCTAATAAGGGCACTCTTCCCATCATGGGGATTTCACCCTCACAACCTCATTCAAACTTAATTACACCCCCCCCCCCAAATTCCCACCTCCAAATACCATCACAATGGAGGATGAAGCCTTCAACATATGCTTTTGGGTGTGGGGGACACAAACATTCATTCCCTAACAGATAGCTTTCTAGTTGCCAGTTCCACATGTTTTCTTGGTTATGTCCACTAATTCATTCTCCACAGAGTAGTCAAACTGATCTTTTAAAAACACGTTTGTGTCATCCTTTTCCACAGAGTCCTGTAAAAACTTATAATCAAATTCAAATTCTACCATGACCTATAACTCCTTGAATGGTCTGACTTAGGCCTACTTTGGCCTTTTCGCTGTTCCTTCTGCTTACCTAACTGCTTCATGTCTTGGAGTTTCTTTCTGTTGGCTATTTCCACTGCCTGTGAGTCTTCCACCACTATTGTTTCACCACCACTATTCCCTTTCCTTGGCAAATTCCTATTTATTTTTCAGTTTAAATGCTTCACCTACATTAAATTACACTCACCTTTACAAGCTCTCAAGGCTTCTTTTCTTTTCCATGACAATGTATCCCAACTGTTGTTGGATAGTTCTGTAATGCTTTGTTGAATGTCTCTATTCTGTATTCCCTCTCCAACCCACCCCAGATTGTGAGTGCTTTGAGAGCATGAACTGAATCAGTCTTGTTTACCATTAGCATCTAGGACCCAGAAATATGTTTGATAAATATACACTGAGTCTGAATGGATGTTTTGTCTATTGGAAAAGTAGGATTAGGGGTTAACCTAAAAGGGGGTTAGGGAATGTTGGTATACGAAAACTTTCCCTATCTCTTCATTCTAATAAGAGATTTAGAATCAGAATATTACCACTAAGAGGGATCATGATTTTGACAAAAATTAACCTCATTCTGAGGAAAAGTACTGAGGTAGCCTCTAGCATACTGGGGTAAAAGGCAGGCAGCTCAGGCATGCAGTAAAGAATTTCCCTCTGGGTGCCATTAACTAGAGAGATGTGCTGACCACCTGTAATAGAAGCACTGCTCACTGGCATGCATCAGCAAGCCAGTTGAATCATAAAGACAGAGCCATTAGACAAGCTTTTTGTTTGCTCACTGATTTGATATATGCTTGTTGTAGGGATCTATGGGGGAAAAAACTATCACTAGTCTGACTTTCAATTTATAATAGACACAAAAATACTTATTTGGTAAATGGGACCTGTATGCTCCCTTTACTATTTCTTTTGCTATGTATGCTGCTGCTGCTAAGTTGTTTCAGTTGTGTCCGACTCTGTGCAACCCCATAGATGGCAGCTCACCAGGCTCCCCCATCCCTGGGATTCTCCAGGCAAGAACACTGGAGTGGGTTGCCATTTCCTTCTCCAATGCATGAAAGTAAAAAGTGAAAGTAAGTCGCTCAGTTGTGTCCGACTCTCAGCGACCCCATGGACTGCAGCCCACCAGGCTCCTCCGCCCATGGGATTTTCCAGGCAAGAGTACTGGAGTGGGGTGCCATTGCCTTCTCCAGCTGTAAAATAAAGTTGGGATAAACTTCAGTTCAGTTACTCTGTCATTTCTGACTCTTTGCAACCCCATGGACTGCACCACACCAGGCTTCCCTGTACATCACCAACTCCCAGAGCCTACTCAAACTCATGTCCATCGAGTCAGTGATGCCATTCAATATTCTCATCCTCGTCATCCCCTTCTCCTCCTGCCTTCAATCTTTCCCAGCATCAGGGTCTTCTCTAATGAGTTGGTTCTTCACATCAGATGGCCAACGTATTGGAGTTTCAGCTTCAGCATCAGTCCTTCCAATGAATATTCAGGACTGATTTCCTTTAGGCTGGACTGGTTGGATCTCCTTGCAGTCCAAGGGACTCGCAAGAGTCTTCTCCAATATCACAATTCAAAAACATCAGTTCTTCAGTGCTCAGCTTTATTTATAGTTCAACTCTCACATCCATACATGACTACTAGAAAAACCATAGCTTTGACTAGACAGACCTTTGTTGGTAAAGTGATATCTCTGCTTTTTAATATGCTGTCTAGGTTGGTCATAACTTTCCTTCCAAAGAGTAAGCGTCTTTTAATTTCATGTCCAGTTCTAACTGTTGCTTCCTGACCTGCATACAAGTTTCGCAAGAGGCAGGTCAGGTGGTCTGGTATGCCCACCTCTTTCAGAATTTTACACAGTTTATTGTGATCCACACAGTCAAAGGCTTTGGCATAGGCAGTAAAGCAAAAGTAGATGTTTTTCTGGAACTCTCTTGCTTTTTTGATGATCCAGCAGATATTGGCAATTTGGTCTCTGGTTCCTCTGCCTTTTCTAACCCCAGCTTGAACATCTGAAAGTTCATGGTTCATGTACTGTTGAAGCCTGGCTTGGAGAATTTTAAATGTTTGCTAGCGTGTGAGATGAGTGCAATTGTGCAGTAGTTTGACCATTCTTTGGCATTGCCTTTCTTTGGGATTGGAATGAAAACTGACCTTTTCCAGTCCTGTGGCCACTGCTGAGGGAGTCATGAAGGAGGAGAAGTTTCCACACAATAGGAAGCCCTCTCACACGTGGCTTTGTGCGGAGTTTTGGAATCTCAGAAGACAGCATAACTGGGAGAAAAGAAAAACAAAACTTCCACAGAATAGACAACCTAATCGCAACTGCCAGAAAAGAGAACTTTCCATGAAAGGCGCTAACCTAACAACCTAAGGTGCAGCCTGGCCTGCTCACAGAACAAAGGATTGAGCAAATATCAAAAGAGAGCTAGCCTGCTGTGTACCAGACCCTCCCTGCTCCAGAGGCAGAGAAGCAGGCTTTTGACAGCCAGAGCCAGAAGGCAAGCTACAATTTCAGCTCCAGAAAGGGCATCTTCCACCAAACTGTGAGCAGGCGCCCAGCTGCTAATCACATTTTCCTGAGATCCTGGATGGTTGATATCCACCAGGAGGGTCTCAGCTTGAGATCAGCTCTCCAGAGGAGACATACAGTACATCTGAGACAGTGCTCTTGCGGCACAACCAGGAAACCAAGCAGCTGGGACTGGGGAGGTGATTAAGACACATGGCCCACCTGGAACAGTGCGCTCACCAAGCACCTGGTTGCCTGAGCTGCTCAGACCTGAGAAGGGCACAAAATGCATGCCCAACCCACAGAGACTTAGCCAGATCTGTGCCTGAGTGTCTCCTGTGGAGGTACAGGTCAGCAGTGGCCTATTGCAGGGGCTCTAGGTGCAGCAGACCTGGGTTTGGCATAAGCCCTCTTGGAGGAGGTCGCTATTAATCCCACCATAGAATCACCAGAACTTACAGGAGTGGGGAAGTAGACTCTGGGAGGGCACAAATAAAACCTTGTGTGCACCAGGACCCAGGAGAAAGGAGCAGTGACCCCACAAGAAACTGACCCAGACATGCCCATGAGTGTCCAGGAGTCTCCAGTGGAGGCGTGGGTTGGTGATGGCCTGATGCAGGGTTGGAGGCACTGAGTGCAGCAGTGCGTGCATGGGACCTTTTGAAGGAGGTTGCCATTATCTTCATTACCTCCACCTTAGTTTTGTCTCAGGTCAAGCAACATGGAGGGAACACAGCCCTGTCCATCAACAGAAAATTGGATTAAAGATTTACTGAACATGGCCCTGCCCATCAGAACAAGACCCAGTTTCCCCCTCAGTCAGTCTCTCCTGTCAGGAAGTTTCCATAAGCCTCTTATCCTTATCAGAGGGCAGACAGAATGAAAACCACAATCAGAGAAAACTAACCAAACTGATCACATGGACCACAGTCTTGTCTAGCTCAATGAAACTATGAGCCATGCCATGTAGGGCCACCCAAGACAGACGGGTCATCATGGAGAGTTCTGACAAAACGTGGTCCACTGGAGAAAGGAATGGCAAACCACTTCAGTATTTTTGCTTTGAGAATCCCATTAACAGTATGAAAAGGGATAATCTTAGAAGAGTGGAAATAGGCTTCTTCTTTATAAAGGAGGAATACACAAAAATGAGCTACACATTTTGTAAAATGCTTCATTCTTAGACAAAATATAGGAACAGTTTCTTGGATTTGTGAACTGGTAAAGAATACCAGTTTTCATTCCAATCCCAAAGAAAGGTAATGCCAAAGAATGCTCAAACTACCGCACAATTGCACTCATCTCACACGCTAGTAAGGTAATGCTCAAAATTCTCCAAGCCAGGCTTCAGCAATACATGAACTGTGAACTTCCTGATGTTCAAGCTGGTTTTAGAAAAGGCAGAGGAACCAGAGATCAAATTGCCAACAACTGCTGGATCATCAAAAAAGCAAGAGAGTTCCAGAAAAACATCTATTTCTGCTTCATTGACTATGCCAAAGACTTTGACTGTGTGGATCACAATAAACTGTGGAAAATTCTGAAAGAGATGGAAATACCAGACCACCTGACCTGCCTCTTAAGAAACCTATATGCAGGTCAGGAAGCAACAGTTAGAACTGGACATGGAACAACAGACTGGTTCCAAATAGGAAAAGGAGTACATCAAGGCTGTATATTGTCACCCTGCTTATTCAACTTATATGCAGAGTACATCATGAGAAACACTGGGCTGGATGAAGCACAAGCTGGAATCAAGATTGCCAGGAGAAATATCAATAACCTCAGATATGCAGATGACACCACCCTTATGACAGAAAGTGAAGATGAACTAAAGAGCCTCTTGATGAAAGTGAAAGAGGAGAGTGAAAAAGTTGGCTTAAAGCTCAACATTCAGAAAATGAAGATCATGGCATCTGGTCCCATCACTTCATGGGAAATAGATGGGGAAAGAGTGGAAACAGTGTCAGACTTTATTTTTTTGGCTCCAAAATCACTGCAGATGGTGACTGCAGCCATGAAATTAAAAGACGCTTACTTCTTGGAAGGAAAGTTATGACCAACCTAGATAGCATATTGAAAAGCAGAGACATTACTTTGCCAACAAAGGTCCGTCTAGTCAAGGCTATGGTTTTTCCAGTAGCCATGTATGGATGTGAGAGCTGGACTGTGAAGAAAGCTGAGCACCAAATAATTGATGCTATTGAACTGTGGTGTTGGAGAAGACTCTTGAGAGTCCCATGGACTGCAAGGAGATCCAACCAGTCCATTCTAAAGGAGATCAGTCCTGGGTGTTCTTTGGAAGGAATGATGCTAAAGCTGAAACTCCAGTACAGTACTTTAGCCACCTCATGCGAAGAGTTGACTCATTTTGAAAGACTCTGATGCTGGGAGGGATTGGGGGCAGGAGGAGAAGGGGATGACAGAGGATGAGATGGCTGGATGGCATCACCGACTTGATGGATGTGAGTCTGAGTGAACTCCAGGAGTTGGTGATGGACAGGGAGGCCTGGCGTGCTGCAATTCATGGGGTCATAAAAAGTTGGACATGACTGAGCAACTGAACTGATTGACTGAACTGAAAGAATACCTAAAATATTAAATTCATCTCATTGATTATTTCCTAAGTTATTAGATATCTATTTACCAAGTAAAATCTTCCCTACAAGATGTTTTCTTTTTTTTACAAGTAATGAGAACCTTCAAATTTCATACTTTGAAGAAAGCCTCAGCTTTTCTTTGGAGGAGAAGGGGAATCTGCTATTTTTTGGATTCAAATAATAAGTAATTCCACTTAACACAATTATTTGCTTTTCAGTAGTTTGTTGCTGTAGCATTCCAATGTGACAATATAATATGGGACAAAGGGCATGGGACAGAAAGTGGAAGTTCTTAAACCTGGTTTCTGATTGGAAACCAGCTCCCACCACTAACATGTTTTGTCTCAGCCCTTTGGACCTCCATTTCCTCATCTGCAAGTGAAAAACCTCTTCTTTTCCAAAGCCATCGATTTCAATTATTTTTTTTTTAGTTTTTAGTTTTTTTCATTTTATATAGCTCCCTAAAAGTTAATAAATAAAGGTATGGAAGGGGAAAATACTGTTTTAAATCTAAAATGAGATGTTTGGAAATAAGACTTATAGATTAAAATAAAATTCTGACTGAGAACTTGTTAACACTCAGGAATTCACACAAATAAAGAGAATAAGGCAAGAAAACAGAGATATTTTACTTCCTGGTGGATGGGAACCAAAATGACCAGACAATTGCATGAGAACTAAATGTATTTTGGTATCCAAGGAAAATCTATTATATAATTGCAATCTATTGTTATAGTAATCTTTTACTTTGGATTATGGAGTGAGATTGTCCTGTTTCTATGATACCAAGTGGGGTTTTTTGGTCTCTGTTTATTTTGCTTCCAAAATATTTCCTGTTTGATTTTTTTCCCCTCTGTTTAAAAATATTACATTGTGGTATAAGAATTTGTATTCCTGCTGCTGAGGGGGTTTTTTCTGAGTGATGGCTGGTATTGAGTCATGTACCCAGTTGACGTAGAAGGTGGTTGGCCATTGAGAGGCCAACCATGGCTTCTGTTTCTCTGAAAAATGTATGGTTTCTAAATCACCCATAATTTCTCCTGGAAAAGTCTTAAAGAAATTTCTCCTTAACCTAGGGAACTTGTAAGTGAAAAATTTTTTTCTAATAAATGTTTAGCCATTCTTTCTTTTCATTATAGAATTACATATTTAAAAAATTATTCCATATAATTACTACTTAAAATACTCCAATTGTAAAATAAGGCAAGACTGTCATCTAATAATTTAATAGTTACTTACAAATATCCTGAGCCCTATAACATATCAGTTGCTGCTGCTGCTTCTGCTAAGTTGCTTCGGTCGTGTCTGACTCTGTGCGACCTGGTAGATGGCAGCCCACCAGGCTCCTCCCTCCCTGAGATTCTCCAGGCAAGAATACTGGAGTGGGTCACCATTTCCTTCTCCAATGCATGCATGCATGCTAAGTCCCTTGAGTTGTGTCCGACTCTGCGCGACCCTATGGACAGCAGCCCACCAGGCTCCTCTGTCCACAGGATTCTCCAGGCAAGAATACTGGAGTGGGTTGCCGTTTCCTTCTCCAAACATATCAGTGGCAAGCCTTGAAAAAACAATGGACTAATTGGTTACAAATTCTGCTTAATATATGGAAAAAAGTGGTTTATAAGCACTAGTCTGCCTTTATCTTCTGTTCATTATTTCAACAAGTATTTATTGAACTCTCAACTAGCACCAGGCATTGTTCCAAGTATGGGGAGGGGTAAAGTGATAAACAAAACAGATAAAACTCTCTGTTGTCATGGGGGAAGATAATAAATAAGTAAAATATATGGGTGGGTTATATGATAATAAAGACTAAGGAGAAGAAGTGGAAAAACACATAGGGCATGGTGTTGCAATAAGAAATATGGGTGTCACAGACTGTCTCACTGCGAAGGTAAGATCTGAATAAAGACCCAAAGGAGGTGAGCGAATTAACCATTTGGATACCTGGGGGAAAAGATTTCCAGGCAGAGGGAAGAGTAAGTGTAAATGCTCTTGAGGCAGGGTCATGCCTGGCATCCCAGGAACAGTGAGGAGCCCAATATGACCAGAGCAGAGTGAGAAATGGGGGGAGCAGGAGGAGATAAAGTTAGAGAATTAAGAGTGGTATGAGATCAACTAGGACCTTGTCAGGACTTTATCTTTTACTGTGAATGAGATAGAGCCACTGGCATGTTCTAAGCAGAGGAATGATATGACATGACATGACCTGATTTAAGTTTTAGCAAGGTCAAACTTGGAAGAAAACTTATGACCAACCTAGACAGCACATTAAAAAGCAGAGACATTATTTTGCCAATAAAGGTCTGTCTAGTCAAAGCTATGGTTTTTCTAGTAGTCATGTATGGATGTGAGAGTTGGACTATAAAAAAAGCTGAGTGCTGAAGAATTGATGGTTTTGAAACTATGGTGTTGGAGAAGACTCTTGAGAGTCCCTTGGACTGCAAGAAGACCCAACCAGTTCATCCTAAGGAAAATCAGTCCTAAATATTCATCTTAAGGACTGATGCTGAAGCTGAAACTCCAATAGTTTGGCCATCTGATGTGAAGAACCGACTCATTGGAAAAGATCCTGATGCTGGGAAAGATTGAAGGCGGGAGAAGAAGGGGACGACAGAGGATGAGATGGTTGGTATAGCATCACTGACTCAATGTACATGAGTTTGAGTAAGTTCCAGGAGTTGGTGATGGACAGGGAAGCCTGGTATGCTGCAGTCCATGGGGCCGCAAAGAGTCAGACACGACTGAGCAACTGAACTGAACTGAACCGAAGGTCAAACTGATTATTATGTTGACAGTAAGCTGGTGGGGGACAAAGACTAGGAGACTTTTGCAGTAATCCAGGCAAGTAGGATCATTGCACTACATAACTCCAAGAAGCATCGTTCACCTGTTATGTCTGTGAATGGTGCTTCCTGTAATGAGCAGTATATAGTACAACAGCTGTAGTTTGTGGCCCATAGGCAAGATGTCTTGGACCAGGGTGGATGCAATGTGAATGGTGAGAAGTGTTCAGTCAAGATATATTTTGAAGATAGAATTAATAGGATTTTTTGACATGGTAGATGTGGAATATGAAAGAATCAAGTATGATTTCAAGGTCATCCATTACTTTCATGAATTATTATTTTTCATTAAACTAAATGCCATTTACTAAGGAGGAATAATTTATATTTATTTTTTAATTCAACAAACATTTATTGAAAGTCTACTTTGTAGTTCTTTGTTCCAGATTCTGTAGGATATTTGAAAAGTACAATAGCAGCAACAACAGAAAATCCTGTCCTGGAAACATAACTAGTTTGTTACACAAAGCCTCCATAGAGAAAAGAATCAGTACTGAATAGAGCAACATAAGAAAAAAAATATTATAATGGGATGGGTTAGATACTATATATATAACCACTTCTCTAGGGAAATGGTCCAATTTGAAAATAATTTTACGTTTGTCAGGATATGGCCATATTTTTCATTGCTATATTCTACTATTTATTGCTAAGAATCAGCCTGCAATGCAGGAAACCTGGGTTCAATCCCTGGGTCAGGAAGATCCCCTGGAGAAGGAAATGGCAATCCACTCCAGTATTCTTGCCTGGAAAATTCCATGGACAGAGGAGCCTGGTGGGTGGGATACAGTCCACTGGGTCACAAAAAGTCAGACACAAGTGAGTGGCTTTCACTTTCATTGCTATATTGCTCTTCAACAATTTATTAACTATTTTCTGATGTTAAAGGACTCATGTGTTTCCTGTTCCAAATGCAAATAGATACGCTCTATGGTTGACACCTGCTCCAGGAGGAAGTGTAATATATAAAAGACTTCATGTCTGAGGTAGGAATTGTCTGTTTCACATGCCCTTCTCTTACTGATGTCTTATATTACATTCCTCACAGGTTGGTTGAGAATTCAGTCTTACCTTGGCCCCTAGTTCCTACTCGTCCAACTTCTGACTTGCAAATTTTCATACTTCTGACCACCTATCTTCCTTGCAGCCCTTTGGTTTACGAGAAGTTCTGAGATCTTTTGACTTCTCATGCCTTACTTCACCCACTTCATTCATAGTCAAGTCTTGCTGATTCCTCTTCTGTGGTTTTCATTAACACAGCTTTCCTAATAATGATGAGATAGTAAAAATTATAATAATGGGTAGGATATCTAACATCTTTACGTACTGACTATGGGCTAGGCACTATGTGATGCTATTTAAATACATTTTAAATATACTTTAGGAGTTCTGGTGAGTGGGTACTATCATTATTCCAATGAGGAACTGAGCTTTAGAGAGATTAACATGCCTGAAGTAACTCAGCCAGAAAGTGGCAGAGCTAGGATGCAAACTCCAAGTGCATGAAGACTACTATGTAAACATGTCCTTCTGTACCATATGCATATTTAATATGATTCAGAGGGAGGGGGAAGCCAATCCCAACAAAGTTCTCTAAACTCTCAAAGCCTCCATGTTTAATAATTATCTTTCTAATATCATGGATTTATCCATTTTTAATTTTGCTTAGTTGAAGTTAGGAGATAATATTTTGCAATATAGTCCTATTTTTAAAGGTATTGATACTAGAGTTAGTTTTGTATGCCCCTAAGCACAGGTACAGATTTTATTTTCTAAGGCTCCAAAATCACTGTGGATGGTGACTGTAGCCATGAAATTAAAAGATGCTTGCTCCTTGGAAGGAAAGCTATGACAAACCTAGACAGTGTTATTAAAAAGCAGAAACATCGCTTTGCCGACAAAGGTCTGTATAGTCAAAGCATGGTTTTTCCAGTAGTCATGTATGGATGTGAGAGTTGGATCATAAAGAAGGTTGAGCACTGAAGAACTGATGCTTTCGAATTATGGTGCTGGAGAAAACTCTTTGAGAGTCCCTTGGACTGCAAGGAGATCAAACCAGTCAATCCTAAAGGAAATCAGTCCTGAATATTCATTGGCAGCACTGATGCTGAAGCTTAAACTCCAATACTTTGGCCACCTGATGCAAAGAGCCAACTTGTTGGAAAAGACCTTGATGCTGGGAAAGACTGAAGGCAAAAGGAGAAGAGGGCGGTAGAGGATGAGATGGTTAGATAGCATCACTGATTCACTGGACATGAATTGGAGCAAACTCAGGGAGATAGTGAAGGACAGGGGAGCCTGGCGTGCTGCAGTCCATGGAGTCGCAAAGAGTTGGACACGAGTTTGTGACTGAACAACAGTAACAGACACAGGTATACACACACACATACACATACTCTGAACATAGGCTAACAAAGTAGCAACTGAAAGTAGAAATAACAATGGGAACTTCTAGTAGACCAAGATCAAAATTTAAAAAAGGAGGGAAGAGGAAGAAAACTAGCAAGTGTGTTTTGAGTCTTTCATGTTACTAGTTACTGTGTTAAAATGTTCATTTAATCCTTACAACTTTATTATTATCCTCACTTTACTCAGGAGAAAAATAAACTGCCAAGAAAATATTACTCCTAATTGGCAGATGAAGAAATAAAGGATTAGAAATTGAGATCAAAATCACATAAAGTGTCAAAGCAGAGCTGAAAACCCAGACTTAAATTACAAAGCCTGTCAAATTAATCACTGCAGGTGGTAGACAGATTCCAGGGTAGCCCCATGATTCCCACTTCCTGATAGTCACAACTTTGTGTAATCCCCTCTTTTTGAATGTAAACAAAACTTGTGACTTGCATGGTGAAGATAGAATATCATCATGGTGAAGATAGAATATGATGCTAGGTGACTCTCTTTAGAGAGTTTAGAGACCCTCCTTGCTGTTTGGATGAAGTAATCAGCCATAGTGAGAAAACCTATATGGCAAGGAATTGCAGGAGGCCTCTAGGAGCTGAGGGCAGTCCTCAGCTAGCAAGAAACTATGGTTCTCATACAATCGTAAGAAAAGGAATTCTGCCAATAACATGCATCACCTTGGAAGCAGATTCTTCCCCAGTCAAAGCTCCAAATGAGAACACAGCCTGACTGATATTTTGATTGCAGCCTTATGAGACCCTGAGCACCAGACCAAGCTAGGCTGTGCCCAGACTCCTGATTCACAGAAACTAAGAATTGATGCTTTTGAACTGTGGTGTTGGAGAAGACTCTTGGGAGTCCCTTGGACTGCAAGGAGATCCAACCAGTCCATTCTGAAGGAGATCAGCCCTGGGATTTCTTTGGAAGAAATGATGCTAAAGCTGAAACTCCAGTACTTTGGCCACCTCATGAGAAGAGTTGACTCATTGGAAAAGACTCTGATGCTGGGAGGGATTGGGGGCAGGAGGAGAAGGGGACGACACAGGATGAGATGGCTGGATGGCATCACTGACTCGATGGACGTGAGTCTGAGTGAACTCCAGGAGTTGGTGATGGACAGGGAGGCCTGGCATGCTGCGGTTCATGGGGTTGCAAAGAGTCGGACATGACTGAGCGACTGAACTGAACTGATTTTCATGGTAATCAAATGAAAATTTGGAATATCAGCATGAAAGATAAATGTAACAGGGCAGTTTAACAGAGTTAAATAATTGTTTCCAAAGTAATCAAGCAGCTGATTTAGAAGATACAAGCAGTGATGATATATTGAAAAATTATATGAGTCAAACAATTATTGAGTGTATTATTATCACATGAGATATCATAACATTTCTGTTGCTTATCCACACATTTAGTTTTAATATCTTACACCATACTCAAAGTAAACTGGAAAGTTTTCCAATAGTCCCACATTAGATATGAAGATATTAAAACATAGTTTCAAGTTTTATCATGCTATAAATTGTGATTTAAAAACACTGTTACATCTTAGAATAGCTGAAACATGATGGATCAAATAATTCAGGGCATTGGAACAAAAAATCAAACCCTGATGAAATTACTACCAGCACTACTACTTTTAGTGCTTGAATGCATGTTGACTTTGTACCAATGGTAATTTATATTAATAGAAAAACACACAATGTAATTATACATATTTAGGGGCTTCCTTTCTTTGGGATTGGAATAAAAACTGACCTTTTCCATTCCTGTGGCCACTGCTGTTTTCCAAATTTGCTGGCATATTGAGTGCAGCACTTTCACAGCATCATTCCGATCACAAAGAAAGGCAATGCCAAAGAATGCTCAAACTACCGCACAATTGCACTCATCTCACATGCTAGTAAAGTAATGCTCAAAATTCTCCAAGCCAGGCTTCAGCAATACGTGAACCGTGAACTTCCTGATGTTCAAGCTGGTGTTAGAAAAGGCAGAGGAACCAGAGATCAAATTGCCAACATTCGCTGGATCATGGAAAAAGGAAGAGAGTTCCAGAAAAACATCTATTTCTGCTTTATTGACTATGCCAAAGACTTTGACTGTGTGGATCACAATAAACTGTGGGAAATTCTGAAAGAGATGGGAATACCAGACTACCTGATGTGCCTCTTGAGAAATCTGTATGCAGGTCAGGAAGCAACAGTTAGAACTGGACATGGAACAACAGACTGGTTCCAAACAGGAAAAGGAGTACGTCAAGGCTGTATATTGTCATCCTGTTTATTTAACTTCTATGCAGAGTACATCATGAGAAACGCTGGACTGGAAGAAACACAAGCTGGAATCAAGATTGCCAGGAGAAATATCAATAACCTCAGATATGCAGATGACACCACCCTTATGGCAGAAAGTGAAGAGGAACTCAAAAGCCTCTTGATGAAAGTGAAAGAGGAGAGTGAAAAAGTTGGCTTAAAGCTCAACATTCAGAAAACTAAGATCATGGCATCCGGTCCCATCACTTCATGGGAAATAGATGGGGAAACAGTGGCAAGTGTCAGACTTTATTTTTTGGGCTTCAAAATCACTGCAGATGGTGACTGCAGCCATGAAATTAAAAGACGCTTACTCCTTGGAAGGAAAGTTATGTCCAACCTAGATAGCATATTGAAAAGCAGGGACATTACTTTGCCAACAAAGGTCCATCTAGTCAAGGCTATGGTTTTTCCTGTGGTCATGTATGGATGTGAGAGTTGGACTGTGAAGAAGGCTGAGTGCCGAAGAATTGATGCTTTTGAACTGTGGTGTTGGAGAACACTCTTGAAAGTCCCTTGGACTGCAAGGAGATCCAACCAGTGCATTCTGAAGGAGATCAGCCCTGGGATTTCTTTGGAAGGAATGATGCTAAAGCTGAAGCTCCAGTACTTTGGCCACCTCATGCGAAGAGTTGACTCATTGGAAAAGACTCTGATGCTGGGAGGGATTGGGGGCAGGAGGAGAAGGGGATGACAGAGGATGAGATGGCTGGATGGCATCATTGACTCGATGGATGTGAGTCTGAGTGAACTCTGGGAGTTGGTGATGGACAGGGAGGCCTGGCGTGCTGTGATTGATGGGGTTGCAAAGAGTCGGACACGACTGAGCGACTGAACTGAATTGAGGGGCTTCCTAGTTGGCACAGTAGTAAAGAATCCACCTGCTAATGCAGGAGACACAAGGGACCAAGAGACGCAGGTTTGATCCTTGGGTTGGGAGATCCCCTGGACTAGGAAATGGCAACCTACTCCAAAATTCGTGCCTGGAGAAGTCTATGGCCAGAGGATCCTGGTGGGCTGTTACAGTCCATGGTGTTGCAAATAGCTGGACACGACTGAGTGACAGCATGTACATGATATGAGCTATAGAGTAAGTTAGAGAACTTGAATGGGTTTCCATTTGATAGGTTTAAGATTTGCTATTTAGAAAAAGAGCTTCCCAGGTGGCTCAGTGGTAAAGAATCTACCCCAATGAAGGAACCTGGTGGGCTACAGTCCATGGGGTCCCAGAGTCGGACGTGACTGTGCACATACATTGTAGAGAAAAGAGGGGCTAGTGCTCGTATCTAACTAAATTGCAAAATTCTTTTTCTGATTGTTCCTACAACTATGTTCCCTTTCCCTTCTGTATTTATATTGGCATATGAAAGTATAGTTTCTGTCAAACAAGTCATTAAAAATGGTATTCACTGATTGAGAAACATGTTAGTCTCACAACTGCCCCATACACAAATACGTGCTGAGCATATAGCAAACATGACATAGGCCTTTCATAGGTGTTGCAGCATTAGAAAATTTGCCCATTCTCCATCTAATGAGAATATCTGACCCTGGTGACTATCACCATTCATAATTCTCAACAGGTTTAATAAAGATAATGCCAGATACACTGTTAGTAATAAGGTAGCTAAATATTGCCTTGATATTTGCTTCATTTGAGGGCAATAATGATTTCTATCAGTTATTCTTAATTTTCTGTGATCTGTGCTTTCTGGAAATTAATACGAATTACATATCTCTACACATTTGTTTTCAATTTGGCTTTTCTTTTTAATACTCCAATCATTTAAGGGATAACAGGTGAACATATTAATCGGAAATATACCTACTTCTAAATTAAATTCCTTATCCGGTTAATAGTCTTTTGTTATGTTTTTGGCAAACCTGATTATCAGCATTTAGTTTTAGATTTAGATTCATGATTATGAACTGTTCTGTGAATTAGTAAAAACAAAATCATGCTGGATCCCTGAAAGAACTCAGTGCAATACTCAACATGTATTTTCTTCCTATGGTTTGTTATCTACAAATGGATGATAAGGAAAGCAAACCTGTCTGTCTTGTGCTAGTGTCTGAGAGATACTTCATAGCTATTCTCTAACCCAAGTGCCAACTACGGCAACTTGGAATCTTTTTCCGAGCAAGGTCGGGTATAAGCGCAAATATTTTTTAAAACGCCAAACCACTGGGTATAAGGCAGCTTTTGAACTACTGTTGGTTTCCTGATGTGGTTTCAAAATATAAGAACTTGTTGCATCCATTTCATAGTATAATCTATGAACTGATTCTAGATTTAAAGTGAATTATTTTTCTCTCTGGCCTTTGGTGAAATTTGGTGAGTCTTTCTTGTGTAATGTATGTAACGTGTGTCATCTGGTTTTACCCAGGATTTAGGAGAGTTTATTATTTTTATAGTTAAATTTAGTTCATGTTGGAGATTATTGTTCTCATTCTCCTTATTACAAAATTGTAGAAAATTGAATTTAGAACAATATAAAGAATTTCCTCTCAACTATTTTTGTTTCTTCTCTATTGTCCTTCCCTTCCCCCAACTTTAGCTCTTTAGTGGGTAAAATAGTTATGTCTGCAGTTTTCAAAATGACTTCTTAGAAGTGAAACTGGAAACTTTTTTTTTCAATCTCCAACGGTAAGAGTTACATTTTCACTTTTGATTTGATAAAACACATGAAACACACTAGCTGATAAAATAAGCATTCAAAAGGCCCTTTTCTCTCTTTTAAAAAGTATCCTAACACATTCTCTTTCTTGTGGATTCTATTAACTGGATTAAGATCACCAGCCCTCCGAAACCAGGCTAAATTGGATTACTGTTGAGAATCATAGTGAGGAGGTATTAAATAATACACATGCACACATACACACTCTTCAAGTATTTCAATCAAAGCAGGAAGAACTGATTCCATGGCTAGAGAAGTGTGACAGGTGCGAGAGGAAGGCCTGGAACTTGGGCAAAACTTGGGATTTGGTGGGAGAAGGCCTCCATAGGGAGTGCACTGTTTCCAGAGTCCAGTGGATTGTTGGGGAGGGGGTGACCTTAAACCTTTCAAAGGACACTTAACCGGGAAACTCTGAACAGCCTTCACTTTAAAGGGGTGAAAGGAGAGGTGGAATGTTGTGGAAGTATCTGCTTTAATAGGTGCTGAGTGATTGAGGGATGTTTGGTGTCGGTTGGTCGAGGGCCACCCTGAGGGGTCGCGTACAGACCCGGGAAGGCGGCAAGCGGCACCTGGCTGCAGCCGAGAGCACCTGGGGGTGGGGGAGGGGTCGTAGGGAAAAGTCGAGTTCAGCGTGCGTTTCTGTCTCTGCCTGGGAAGTTATTAGAGATTAGAGGAGGCGCTGAGCGGCCGCGCGGGGTATTCCCCGCTCCGGGGTAACGCCGGCGGCGCCCGCTCCAGGTCCGGCCCTCTCCCGAGACTGCAAGCGCTCCCCCCGGCCCGGGCCGCGGCCTCCCGCCCCGGTGGAGCCGCGCGGTGGATTGTGGGCTGGGGGCTGCGGCGGCCTCGCGGCGGCCTCCGGCACTGTCTCCCCGGACCTAGCCAGACCGAGGCGGGCGGGCGGGGTGAGGAGAAGCAGTAGAGCAGGGAGCAGAGTCGCTAGGGGTAGTGGTCGCGGCGCGGCGGCGGCGGCGGCTCCTCTGGAGGCCGGGGATGTGGGAGAGGCGGTGGCAGCAGCGGCGGAGGCGGCGCTGCGGACTCGGGGGAAACTGCTGGCTGACAGGACACCCGGGAGAGACGTGAGGGAGCCGCCACTGCCGCCTCTCACCCCTGAGCGGAGCTGGGCTCGAGAGGGCGGCCCTGTGCTCCCCCGGCCGACGGGCCAGCCGGCGCGGGGCGGGGGCGGGAAGCCGGGCTCGGGCCCAGCCGGGCTCCGGGCGGCGGCGGCCGCGGAGCAGCAGCCTCGGCGCGACGTGGAGGCTTGGAGGCGGCGGCGATGCACTAGGCCTCGCTCTAGGGCGGCTGCCCGGGACCCGCAGGTAGGTGTCGGGCCGGCCCCACGCGGCCCCCAGCGCTTCGCGGCCCACCCTCGCCCCGACTTGCCGTGGAGGGAGGACAGAGACCCCACCCCCTCTGTCTCCTCCCAGGCCCAAGCCGGCGGAGTTTCGGTCACAACTGACCAGCGCCGAAGCTTCCATTCCTCCCGGCCACCACCTCCTCCTCTTCCTTCTCACTCTCCCGCCGGGATCCGGGCCGGCAGCTGTACTCTTCGCCCCTAGCCCGCGGCTGCGACGCCGCTCTCGCCCCTCTCGCCCCTCTCGCCCCTCTTGGGATTTCGGCTGTGGAACTTCCACCACCCTCCTTAGACGCTGCCCCCAAACTTTCCCTTTCTTTTTCTAGCCGGGCCCTTAACCTGCTTTTTGATCCTACTGGAATAATTTAAATTTAAAAAGTCATTTTTTCTTCCTGGAGATGGCCAGCCCAGAAAATAACTCGGTGTTTTGCAGTTTGGCAGTTTAGCTCGCAATCATTTTGTTCAATAGTTAATTTTCTTCAGTTATACATCTTCCCGTCTCTGCATTGATACAAAGGCAGGCCTTACCTGCTCTCCTGTTGTTGACAGGGGAACTTTTGCCTGCCCATTATGATTAACACTTGGTCTGTCCATGTGCTGAGTTTGGGATGGTATTTTTAGAATTTTGGCTGACCCGGGTTGCAGTTTGTTTTTAAGAGTTCCCCATTAACTAGATTTATTTTGATCTTTATTTAGGCTCTCTTTACTTTCGAAGAATTCAGTTGGAATGTTTTTGTGTTTTATTTTTAATTGGTTCTGTGTCTGATTTGTCAAACCCCAGGGCAGTCTTAATAGTAAATGCTTTAAAAAGGCAAGTGATGTCATGATAGTGTACTGAGAAATGTTATTGTGGTAACTTAAATTGCAGATTTTGACGGACATTCAGGTTGACTTTATCTGATGTTCTATTTGGAAAAGTAGCTTGAGAGCCTTAATGACTTCTAAGATGGAATGATGGGATTTGTTTGATTTCAGTCAGATTCTGATTTCCTGGAAATAGGTATTACTTGATTGTTCATAGTTGTCATCATTGCTTATGATAGGTTTTGATAAAAATCAATGTGTGCAAATTTTGGGTGCTTGATAGTTATGGTCTAAGGGATTAGATGTTTGTGATTTTATTGTGATTTGGCTATTTTAAAATGATACTCTCTTAATTTTAGAATTATTGCGTTATCAGGACAGACATTACAACCTGAGGATCACTTTTAAAAGAAATTAAAAATATCTCTATGGTTTTCTTTACAAAGAGTGAACTACAACAAAACTGTAAAGACTGTCTCTGTTCTGTTGTTGATGATGATATTAATATATTTTGGTCTTAGAGAGGTTTTGACTTTTCACTTTCATGCATTGGAGAAGGAAATGGCAACCCACTCCAGTGTTCTTGCCTGGAGAATCCCAGGGACAGGGGAGCCTGGTGGGCTGCTGTCTATGGGGTCGCACAGAGTTGGACACGACTGAAACGACTTAGCAGCAGCAGCAGAGAGGTATTGTTACCCTAACATTTGGCTTTCTGAAATGTTTTTCATTGCGTTTAAGTTATCCAAAGTTTATTAGGAAAAGATGATTAAATTTGTATTTATTTTCTGGAAAAGTTAATTTCTGGATCGGTATTAAGTTTTTATGTCAGAATTAAAATCAAATCTTACACAACTCTTGAAATGGGAAACTTTGCAGAATTTGTTCTTAATCACATTCCTTTCCTATCAATAAGAGTTGATTAAAATTCTTTTTCTGCTTTAAGCTTTTTACAATATTTATTGAGTAGGGTACACTTATTTAAAGTGTTAAATTCGTCCATTTTTAGGTAATTTACATAGTTGTGCAACCATTACCATAATCTAATTTTAGAACATTTTCATCACCCCAAAAAGAAACCTCTGCCCATTAGCAGTTACTCCCCATTCTCCCCACTCCACCCTACCCCCGGACATAGGCAACCACTAATCTACTTTCCATCTCAATATTTGCCTGTTATGGTTCACTCATATATACAGTATTACTCCCTGAAAAAATTTTCTTTTAAAATTAATTTACACGTTTAAAATAGTTTGAGTCAGGCAATAATCAACTGATCACTGGTATTAAAAAGTGATATTTTAAACAGTTGACATCCTGTTTGGTTGTATTCATCATAGATTACTACTGGAGAAAGAAAAGTTAGCATGAATGACTTCAGTGATCTGAGGAGGTGGTTTAGTCAGCTGGGAGTCAGTAAGTAAAAGTTGAAGGAGTGTTTTTGCCATTGGATATTAGAGTTGAAAAGATCTTAAAGGTCATCTGCTTACTTCTACTTCCTTCACAAATAGATGGCAGGAACCAGATGAGGAAATCTGGAGTGGAAGCTTGAATCTCTAGGGCACATGATTTAAGAACCACAGTGTTACCATGTAAAGCAAGAAATGGGGATTTGCGAGTTAGAACTGTTAAGATCTTATGTATAAGTATGTACGTACATATGGATGTATGTATTTGACATTTTACTAGCAGAGTAGTGAGAGAACTGGACATTTCCCCATCTTTGGGATGGAGGGAGGAAGGGGACGATACATGTGATTCATATTACAAAATCCTATAAAATGCTTTAAGCTAAAGGAAGATAGCATATATATTATTTAGGTATCTTTTTGTACTGTTACCATCTTAATTTTTTAAAAATCCACATTTTAGAAACACAATTAAAAAAAAATTATACAGGGCTGGTTGGAGGCCTCTTTTTTTCAAGACCTAGGACCCTAACTTTTAAATCAGTGGTACTCAAAGAGGGGCAGTTTTGCCCTCCGAGGGATATTTGGAAATGTCCAAAGACATTTTTCATTTCACAGCTGAGGGTTGGATACTGTTGGCCTCTAGCCAGGGATGTTGCTAAATATCTTATAATGTGCAAGACATATCCCATTCCACCCTGCCTCCCCCCAACCTCCTGACACACACAACAAAGAATTATCTGACCCTAAATATCAGTAATGTTCTAATCCTGTGGTTTGCATGATTCTGGTAAGGGCCTGAGCTAATGTTCCTGACTTCCACCAGATGGGAAAATATTCTCACTGGGCTCTGTTTGGTGGGTAAGGTTAAACTTTAGGTCCTCTGGCAATTCTCTCTCTTTGCAAGAGGAGGCAGTGAGGGAAGAATCTGTGACATAATGCAGATACTTTTTTAGTCTGCTTAGTTGTCTTCAAATCTGAAGTAAAAGAATTGATTTTCTTTCTGAAAATGGCAGCCTTATTTTATTGCAGATTTGAGCTATTATGTTTTGAATTGTTCATTACTGGTACATAGGTTTTTGAATTTAAAATAGATAAATAGTGTTTTCTTTACCTAGATTATTTTTTTTTCTGGTAGCTTCAACTGCCAAGGAAGAGAAGTAAGCTGTGTTTTAATTAATTAATAATGTATATTATGATATAGAAAAATTCAAAGCTTACTCATGAATCTCACCTTTTTTTCTTATTGGCCCCGCTTTTTGAAAAAATTATTTCTTTTTGGTTGTGCTAGTCTTGATTGCTGCATGCAGGCTTTCTCTAGTTGCAGTGAGCAGTTCTACTCTTCATTGTAGTTCGCAGGCTTTTCACTGCAGTGGCTTCTCTTATTGTGGAGCTTAGGCTCTATGTGAACAGGCTTCAGTAGTTGCAGAATATGGGCTCAGTAGTTGTGGAGCATGGGCTTAGTTGCCCCAAAGGCATGTGAGATCCTCCCGGACCAGGGATCGAACTGGTGGCCCCTGCATTGACAGGCAGTTTCTTTACCACAGTGAGAGTAAAGAGTGAAAGTGTTAGTCATTCAGTCCTGTCTGACTCTTTGCCACCCCATGGACTGTAGCCTGCTAGGCTTCTGTGTCCATGGGATTCTTCTGGCGAGAATACTAGAGTGGATAGCCGTTCCCTTCTCCAGGGTTCTTCCTGACTTAGGGCTCGAACCTGGATCTCCTGCATTGTAGGCAGGTTCTTTAACATCTGAGCCACTGGGGAAGCCCACTTTACCACAATACCACCAGGGAAGTCCTAGGCCTCACTTTTGACTCTTATTTAATTTCTTTGTAGCAAGTTTAATTTGGTGATGAAAGGAGATTGAAAAGTTGGAATCACTTTTGTTATTTACCAGCCTTATGACTTTATTAGATAAATTACCCAATCTTTCTGAGCCTCAGTTTTCTCATCTATAAGGTAGGAATAGCAGTAATTTTGGTATTTTAAAGTTATTGTGAGAATTAAATGAGGTAATATGTTAAGATGCTATGTCAGCTATAAAATACTATATGAGTTAGTTACTGTACCTGAAACTAGTATAATGTTGCATGTTAATTATGCTTCAATTAATAAAAAAAAAAGAGTTACTTGTTTCAGAGGATTCAAATTAGAAAGGGATATAGATGGTGCTGAAGCAAGAATACAGAAAGCAAGGCAGAGAAATAACTGCTGAAAACCTCTCTAGGGAGAAGAGAGTTCTAAAAATATATTGATAACAAACTAGTGAAAGAACTAGTCAGTTCAGTTCAGTCACTCAGTCATGTCTGACTCTTGGCAGGCCCATGGACTGCAGCTCGCCAGGCTTCCCCATCAATCACCAGCTCCCTGAGTTTGCTCAGACTCAGGTCCATCGATTTGGTGATGCCATTCAACCATCTCATCCTCTGTCATCCCCTTCTCTTCCTGCTTTCAATCTCCCAGCATCAGGGGCTTTTCCAAAGAGTCAGTTCTTCACATCAGGTGGCCAAAATATTGGAGCTAGTATTGTCACCATAATTTGAAGCTCTTTGACCTAGGGGCAGACTGACTTCCTTCAGTAGCACCTGAGGGCATCACCATTACAACATAATATAAAACAGATTATTAAAATGGTGAAATTGAGTTATCAAGGAAAGATTACCTTGTTTTCAAAATATGCTGTTTGAAAAGCCATAAAAAATGTATAATTTAAGAATTAAAAACTTCAGAAGTGCCTTATACAAAGAGTTTTGACCTTACCAAGAGTAAACTATAGTTATCCTGGATCATTTCCCTTATTAGGAATAATCCCTTCTGCCTTCATTTATTATTCATGCCTTCCTTTTTTCTAGAAGAATTTTTCTACCACTGGTAATTGCTCTTCACATGTGAGGATTCAATTGAAGACATAGGGGTTTTAAACCTATCCACTATTTGTAAAATCTCATTTATTTCTAGATTTGTTTCTTTATTATTTTTCAGCATCTTTTTTTATACAATAAAGAAATGTTTTGATTTTTCTGTATGTTTGGTAGTTCATTGTTGTGCATTTAGAGTTGGATTAACTGAAATACTTGAAATGAATGGGGAGAAATGTAATCTTAGAATTTTGTTAAACTGGTCAGTTTTCCTTCACAATCATACAAAAGTAAAACTGCAGATAAAACAGAGTTCCAGCTATCCAGTGAGATTTTTTTGGACAGCATGAGGGTAGAATGGTTGGAGATAGTATTCAAAATAAGTCATGTTGTGGTATTGGTAGGATTTTTTAAAAAGTATGGTGAACTTTAATCGGAACCCACTTCAGTATTCTTGCCTGGAAAATCCCATGGATGGAGGAGCCTGGCAGGCTGTAGTCCATGGGGTTGCAAAGAGTCGGACATGACTGAGCGACTTCCCTCTCACTTTCACTTCATGGTGAACTTAAAAAATTGTAGGGGGTTCCCTGGTGGTCTAGTGGTTAGAATTCCAGGCTTTCATTGCTGTGACCCAGGTTCAGTTATTGGGGAACTGAGATCCTGCAAGCCACAGCTGGTATGGCCAAAAACAAAAAACAAAAAAAAATCAGATTGTACAGAGTGGGGGCAAATTTTCATGTCATAAATGCTACTGATTTGAATAATTTATATTCAATTAGTTAGCTTTTTGATTAAAACTAAGTTCAGAGATTGGGTGTTTGTGTATGAATATTGTGGTAATATGTCATGTTTTATAATGTTTTTTTTCCTATGGAGTGAATAATTTTGAAATCATAATAGTTATCAAGAAAGTTTGTGACCTGGTTTGTTTTGTTTTCTTTTTCAGTTTGGCTAAATAAAATCCTAAGCTATAGCAGTGTCAGTTGGAATGGAGAGCAAGGGCTGGATTTCTGATTAAGAGTAGAATTGGTGTGGAAATTGAAGATTGTAGAGAGGTCAAAGAGTTAAGTTGGCCCTATTTGTCATTAGCTTGGTAAGCTAGATAGAGAAGGAAGGTAGAGAAGGGTGGATGAAGATAGTGAATTTAAGTTTTAGATGTCTTAAATTTTAGGTGTCTCTGAGAGTTGCAGGTAAAGATACGCCCAGTAAGCAGTTACAAATTTGGGTATGGACTACTGACAAGCAGTTAGAGAAAATATGAAATCTGTCTAGTTTTCTCCATCTTCTCTACTGTTATCTGAGTTGAGGCTGTTGTCATCTCTCACCTACATTATTACAACTTTCCTATTTCATCTCTTCTAGTCTTAGTCCTCTCCAGTCCATTTTCAGTGTTACAATCAGTGATCTTTCTTAAGGAAAAATTTGATTATATCGTTCCTCAGTTAATTTATTTCTGTGATTTTCTTTTATCCTCATGATGAAATCCATATTCCTTATTGCTTTAGCAAATTTATAAATTCATTTAAGTTCTTTTCCCAATTTATCTCTCGAGTCTAGTGACTCTCCACAACTCCCTGTTCCCCTTAAATAAACAGATTGAATTACTTGTGATTTCTGACAGTAGGCTCTCTCTTCCCTCCAAACTCTTGTACTTACTATTCCGTATTCCTGAAGGGTTCTCCTTATCACACTCTTTTCCCCCTTCATCTATCTGACTCGTTTCTGCTTGTCTTCAGTTCTTAGTAAGCCTTCATTGGTCCATTGATTCATATTATTATTACTGAAAAGTTTTAAACTCACAAAAAAGTCAAAAGAATAGTAGAATGAACACACACACCTTTTGCCAAACCTGGTAACAGGATATGGATATTACAATGCTTCATTCTTAATACTTAAGCATGTATCTCCCAGTACAGGGACATTCTCTTATATAACCACAATACCATCATGATACCTAGTAATATCAACAATTGCTCAATAACATTATTCAACATATGGTCCATACTTAAATTCTCCTATTCGTTCCAAAATTCTTTATAGATTTTTTTCTCCCTTTAGTGCAAGATTCGGTCAAGAGTCATACGTTGCATTTGGCTTCTGTGTCTCTTCAGTCTTTCTCAGTCTGGACTAGTCTCATTGTCTCCCTTTCTTCTTGGGTTTAGCGTTTGAAGAGTAGAGGTGTTTGTCCTCCATATTCTGAATTAGTCTTTTTTTTTAATGATTCGATTCTGATAGAATATTTCTGATGAGAATCCAAAACAGGTGATATATATATATACCTATCACTTTATCACATTAGGAGACACCTAATACCAGGCTGTCCTCTGTTGGTGACTCCAGCTTGATCATTTGGTAAGAACTGACAGATCTCTACTGTTTAATACATGATTGACTTTGTGATACTTTGTGGCCATGTAAATATCATGTTCCTAACAATCTTTTAAACTTATGGTTTTAGCATCCCCATTAATGACCTTTGCTTGGATCAGCCATTGCATTGGAGCATTACAAATAGTGATATTTCTAATTCTTTCATTCTGTCTACATTTATTATCTTCGCTGACTTTTGAGAGCAGTGAGAGCAGGAATGCTGAATATAAGCAACTGAATTTAGAAATCAAGTCATTTCTCACCTTTTCCAGAGCCAAGTAAGTAGTGAAGATGAAAGATGGATTGCTAAGGAGGTAGACAAGAAAGAGAATAGAGGTTTGCCAGGGAAGAGAGAGAAGACGAATTAGCTTGAATAGATAGAGCTGAAGGAAAGAACTTTAGTACTTGACTTTTTTTTTTTTTTTTTTTTGATGAATTGATGAAATTGACAATAGGAGAGTCAGGAAATAATTCATAGATCAAGGTCTTGGAGTGGAGAAAGATGAGATCAAGAACAGCAGTTTGGGGATTGGCTCTGGAAAAGAGTAGACATCTTTTACTGTACTCAGAAAGTTTAGGAGTTGTGTATAGGTGAGAATTAGGTATGTTAGGGTATGAATAGAGAAGGCAATGGCACTCCACTCCAGTACTCTAGCCTGGAAAATCCCATGGGCAGAGGAGCCTGCCAGGCTGAAGTCCATGGGGTCGCTAAGAGTCCGACACAACTGAGCAACATCACTTTCACTTTTCACTTTCATGCATTGGAGAAGGAAATGGCAACCCACTCCAGTGTTCTTGCCTGGAGAATCCCAGGGATGGGGGAGCCTGGTGGGCTGCCGTCTGTGGGGTCGCACAGAGTTGGACACAACTGAAGCTACTTAGCAGCAGGGTATGAATGGAAGAAGTCATATCTGAGGACTTAATTTTATTGATATGTGGTAGATAGTTACTTTTTGAGCATGAGATTGGAGGTAAGCTAGGGAACATTAAAGTAATGAAGTTTGTTATAAACACTGTGGGGACTGGGAAAGCAAAGTGCTTGAGGATAAATAAGTGAAAGGACTGCTGAGCAGAACCTCATTTGAGATTGGAACTCATAAATGTATAATCTGCATGTTTTACATAAATTTTCTCTGGCTGTGTTCTGCAGCCAGGAACAAAAGCAAAGACAGATTGTATTGAAGATGGATGAGCAAGGAGAAAATTAAACATGCAAGGGAGACTGTTGAAGTTATTGACCATGAGATCCAAGCTAAGCAGAGAAGCTTGTAAGGCAGAACTGGGCTAAGAGACCCAAACAGTGGGGAAAGGTATAGAGGTAATACCAAGCAGTAATTCATTAAAATGCTATTTCATTGTTGGTTTGGGGTTATAGTACTAATGAACTCCATAGTTACAGTTACTTACTTTATACCTCAAACTAACATTTAAATATTTTCATTCTTAAATCACTTACTGACTCACTGCAGATGAGTTTCTAGCTATTTTGCTTTATTTTTCTCTCTAAAAAAATTTTTAACAGCATAATCTTTATTATTTTTTATAGAGTACATACTTGTTTAGATTACTTGAAGACCCTTCCCTTCAAGGACCTAGATAAAATATATAGTTTATTAATAAAGATAGACTTAACACTAGATTATTTTTACTCTAGATAAAAGCAAGGCAGGGTAACCTAAAGAGTGGATAAATGCTAGTGTCATTTTTGTCCTTCTTGAGAATACTGCTGCCGCTGCTGCTGCTAAGTCGCTTCAGTCGTGTCCGACTCTGTGCGACCCCATAGATGTCAGCCCACCAGGCTCTCCTGCTCCTGGGATTCTCCAGGCAAGAACAAATGAGTGGGTTGCCATTTCCTTCTCCAATGCATGAAAGTGAAAAAGTGAAAGTGAAGCCGCTCAGTCGTGTCCGACTCTTAGCGACCCCATGGGCTGCAGCCCACCAGGCTCCTCCATCCATGGGATTTTCCAGGCAAGAATACTGGAGTGGGGTGCCATTGCCTTCTCTGTCTTGAGAATACATTAATAGTAATTTCCTTTTAGCAACTACTTTCAAGGTAGGGTAGATTATATAGAGTTTATTTTAATTTTACTATTTTTGTAGACATGTTAATAAGTGTCTACTGATTTACATATTTTAGACATTTGTATTCTCCAGTAACTTTGAATGAGTGATTTTAGGATTTGTTACTCTTTGGCCAAGACACCAAGAATAGAATACTATGTTCTTATCTGATTCACTCTGACAAAATTTCACTAGTAATACAGTAATATCAATGCCCTAAAGGAGTAAAATAAAGCATCCAAGTTATATTTTGTTTACATTCAACTTTTTATATATTAGAGACAGATTTTTCACAGTACAGTTATATCATTCAGTTCCAGGCTTATGAACCTTAATTTCAGTGGCTGCTATAGTATGTTTTTTTAGCATATTGTATGATAGATGCTGGGGGAAAAAGACATTGTTTTTATTTTTAATAACATCTAGATTTTTAAAATGTATTTATATTGTATTTTGAGGATATTTGTGATTTTATTCCTAATAAGAATGTCACACATTAAATATTACTTTATTTTATAGCCATTTAAGAATATGTAAATTTAATATTGTAAATATTTATATCTTATCCTTCCAGACAAGATTCTCTTTTATTGTTCCTTTTTGTCACTAAATCAAAAGTAAATAAGGAACTTAAGGAAACACATATATTTAGAATTTCCTGCAAGGCACAGGGTCTCATAAATGTCAAATGGGAGTGTAAGGAAAAAGCAAATTAGATTAGCACAACTCTGTTCTTATTTTCTGTGTTTCTTTAGTTTCAACTTGATTTCCCTCAATTTAGAAATACATCAGTTCTAATGAGGTGGATGAAACTGGAGCCTATTGTACAGAGTGAAGTAAGCCAGAAGGAAAAACATAAATACAGTATACTAACGCATATATATGGAATTTAGAAAGATGGTAACAATAACCTGGTGTACGAGACAGCTAAAGAGACACTGATGTATAGAACAGTCTTATGGACTCTGTGGGAGAGGGAGAGGGTGGGAAGATTTGGGAGAATGGCAATGAAACATATAAAATATCATGTAGGAAACGAGTTGCCAGTCCAGGTTCGATGCATGATGCTGGATGCTTGGGGCTGGTGCACTGGGACGGCCCAGAGGGATGGTATGGGGAGGGAGGAGGGAGGAGGGTTCGGGATGGGGAGCGCATGTATACCTGTGGAGGATTCATTTTGATATTTGGCAAAACTAATACAATTATGTAAAGTTTAAAAATAAAATAAAATTGGAAGAAAAAAAAAAAAAAAAAAAAAGAAATACTGATATGTGCAGGGAAAAAAAAAAACACTCTAATGTCCAACCAAAGATAGATTTGATAAAAATTATTAGAGATTATTTTTTAATCATAGTAAATTTAAAATATCTCAAATATGTGATATTCTAAGAAACACTTGTAACAACACTTTTGGAATTTTAAGAGCTAATTTCTGGTTAATGGTATAGTTAAGCTTCTTTCCTTCAGCTAAAATGAAAATAATATACTTCTCCACTGTGTAAGATTTATCATCTGACAGAGTCTAGTTTAATTATAATTTTTAAAGTAGCTAAGTTATAAAATATTATATATCATGTATATTATTGCTTACAGTGATCTCAATAATGAAGCTAACTATTAAACATAAAGATTTGAGCTTTCAAAAAATACTAACCAATTAATGCTGTCATATAAATAAGTACTTGTCTTCTCATGTTGGTGACCCATTGTAACATATTTATCCCTCATTGCAGCTCAGAAATTACCCTTTTGCTTAGAAAAATGGTAAATTATACTAATGAAAATGTATAGTGTCTTTTTCCTTAAGTAATAATTTTCTACCCATTTCAGTTTTATAAAATTATTTGAAGCTAAAACTGCCCTAAAAATAGTCCTTAAAAATTATCAAAGATATTAATTATTGTTGCCATTTATTTTTAATATAAGATGGACTTAATAATTGGTGCTTTGGGGACAGAGATATAGAATTTAGAATCAGAAGATCTGAGTGCAAATCACATCTTCACAACTAACTAGCTAAATGGTGTGAAGCCAAGTTACTCTTGAACCTGTTTCTCTATCACAGAATAGGGATCACTGATTCATTCATTTATGGATTCATTCAGAAGTGTTTTTCTTGCAAGGTTGTTAGCAGAACTGGCAAAATCATATAAATGAAAGTAAGCAATTATGGACCATATAGTGTTTAGTAATTATTATTGTTATTATTGTTTTTCTGTTGCTTCCCTCTCCCCTGCCATCCTTCCTTATTTCATGGATAACATATTTTCATTGCCCTTTTGACCTTAGGACTTCAGATAATTTTCAGAACTAGTGGTGGGAGTGAGGCAGTCCAGGTTCATCCAAGTCCCAGCTGATCTCCCTGCACATCATCAGTAAGGGCATTAGGCAGAAGAGTAGTGTGGAAGGCAACTCTTCTGGATCAGCTTGCTCATTTTTTTACTGTTGCCTGACAAAGTCCTATTTTTCTCAAAGTAGGGCGTAGCCCAAGGTACCTCATAGTCTCTGGGTATAACTATTCAGTATCTTTTCTGCTTCCTCTTCTCCATCCATTCCATCCCATCCCCCTAAGAATCTAATTCTTCCTTCTCTCTCGTCTCCTTTTTCCACCACTTTTTCTTATTTCTTTTAATCTCACCTCCAGTTGATTTCTTGCTGTTTGCCTGTAGATGTGCTCGTCTCCCATGGCCTAAAAAATTCTTGCTCAACTCTTAATTGCTTTTCTTTCGTCACCAAAAACATGTTGATATTGTTGCCTTTGTTACTTCATTATTTACTTAACCTCTTGTGGTATGGCTTCTGCCCCAAACTTTGTCCTAAAACTGTTCTAATCCATCGTCCTTTCTGAAGTTAAAAACCTCCTTGACCTCTCTCTCTGCAGCATGTTCACACTACTGTTCATACTTTCCTTCTGGACCCTTCTCCCTTGGCTTCTGTAGGATGATTTTTCTGACACTTTCTCCCTCACCTCTTACGTGTATTTGCCCCGCTCCTTGCTCTGAGCTCTCATTAGCCCTCTTTTCCGGCACTTTCTTCCTTTGTAATGTTACTTTCCTGTGACTAGAATTATTTATTATTCCTGTAATGTGATTGAACTAGGAACGGTGATGCAAAATTCAGGGAAGCGGGATTCTGTTTACTACAAGAGATATTTTTTTCCTAAAACAATTATAGTTGCTTTGTAGTAGTAATCTGCTTTTGAAGCAGTCACTTCTCCATTACTGACGGTTTTCAAATGGAGGCAGAGAGAACCCGAGTAGAAAGAATTCATATATTGATAAACAGTTGAGACAGATGATCTTTTAAAGTCTAGTCCAACTATCTCATCCACTCCACTTCAATGGATTGAATTTTGACCATTATTAAATGTCTTCCAAAAATAGTTTTTCTAGCTTCTGTGCCTCATCATCCCTCTTCTTTCTCACAAACAGTTTTGCTTTTATTTTATCAAAAATTGCTAAAGTTTCATCTTTATTTTCCACTACTCTTTTTTTTCTTTCCTTTGACTGGCATGGCTTTGAGGACCACCGTTGCTTTGACCACTTTTCTGATAGTAAATTCTATCTGCCCATATTGGTTTGCTTCCTCCACCTCAAACTAGAGGCACTGAAGCAATGGAGGAGGTTTGGAATCCTAAACTTTAATTTTAAAACTTTGTATGGCAACGGAGAAGGCGATGGCACCCCACTCCAGTACTCTTGCCTGGCAAACCCCATGGACGGAGGAGCCTGGAAGGCTGCAGTCCATGGGGTCTCGAAGAGTCGGACATGACTGAGCGACTTCAGTTTCACTTTTCACTTCCATGCATTGGAGAAGGAACTGGCAACCCACTCCAGTGTTCTTGCCTGAAGAATCCTAGGGACGGGGGAGCCTGGTGGGCTGCTGTCTATGGCATCACACAGAGTTGGACAGACTGAAGCGACTTAGCATGGCACAGTCCAAATGTTAAGGCTTAAGATGTTTATGATGATAAATAGTAGTAGTGCAATTATTTGTTGAATGTCTACTACGTGCCAAGATTTACAAAGATTATATAAATTATATTTCATTTAAATGTTAAAACATTGCTATGAGGAAGACACTGTTGCTGTCACATTTTACAAATGAGGAAACTGAGAGCAGCGTAAGAAAGTTGTCAAAGGTCACACTACTAATAAATGACAGAGGTCTAACTCACTTTATGGTCAGTTTTCTTAACCAATATATTATACTGTGTTACAGGAAAGATAAAAATCTAGAATCAAATTTTAGGATGTCAGGTAATGTTATACAAACAAGGTAACATATTTTTGACTTAGATTTTTAGATTGTTTTGAACATGAACTTATAAGAAACATTATTAGTGGCTTGTTTGTGCTTACCTCTTTTTCCATGATATTCATTTGTTCATTCATTCATTGAACATTCATCTATGATAGGTGTGGTATAGAAAGATGAATGAAACAAGTATAATTTTATGATGCAGTGAGAAAGACAGGAAATAAGCAGGTAAATAATCAGTTATAATTTGAGAAAGTACTATAAAGATCACAAACCATAAGGCTAGTAGTAGAGAGTAACCAGGATATGTGTGTTGGATGGGGGATAAGGTAAGAGGAGGAAGTACTTAAATACGATGATCAGGAAAAACCTGCTGTTTACCATCATTAACATTTTGTCATATACCTTTTCATACATTATATATACGGTTTTGTATCAAAATGAGATTGTACTATGTATTCTGTTTTGTAATCTTATAATTGAGTCTCTTGAAACAATAACCTTTGTGTGTTAATTTCCTCACCTATTTCACTCCAACCTCTGCATTCTGCTTCCACCCCCGATATTGGACTTGACATTGCTTCCCAATGTGATGTGGTTACTTCCTAATTGCCAAATGTAAAGGAGGTTTTTTCCCTTAGTATTAATATTTTATTTGTGAATTCTGAGCTGATTTTTCTTCCCTTTTTCCTTCTACCTTCTTTGATATTCCTTCTCTTCTTTATCACAAGCTTTTCTTTATATCTTTCTTTCTTCAGAAATGTTGTTGGAATCCCCTTAGATACTGTACTTGGCCCTCCTTACTAATACTCTTTTGGAATGATGTATCATCAATTCAACACCAGTGTCTTAAGTCTATAATGGCTCACCACAGTCTTGTGGATTAAGTCTAAACTCCATTGTCGAATTGCATGCAGCTTAAGGAATATTTATTTTTTATCTAAAGAAGAAAGAAGTGGACTTTTACTAATATTTGTTATGAAGTTTGATACCAACATCTTCAATCAGTCCACATGTTTATTTATCAGATAGTCACATTATATAGATAAGTGAGTAAGCTCAAGGGATTAACAGTAGTATCCTTCACTTAGTTTATCCTTGTGATGTAATAGCCTTTTATGAGTAGTTAATTAGGTTTACAAATTATGTTATCTAGTTTTAAATAAACCAACTCTTACAAAATGGTCAATAACTCCTATAGTCACATCTTGGATAAATACTAATAATGGAACCACAGTAAATAACAAAGCACAGAGTTGGATTTTCCTACTCTTAATACAAGCTTTTCCATAGCCATATATTAAAAGTACAAAAGAGCTGTCAAGAATGTGTTAAACTCAAGAATATGTTATGTATGTTTTTATTAACCAAGAAGAAAAAGCATTCCAAACTTGCTAATTTTTTTTTTTTTCAGAAATGGCATGTGACTTGACAATAATATGTAACCAGACAGAATGAAATACACAGACACAGACAGACAGACATATTAAATCTGTCCCCACAGGGTATTTTTGTTTGTTTTTAAATAAAAAAGTTTTATATATAAAATTTTATATGTAAAGTATAGTGAAAAAATAGAGTAGTTGATTTTTTAGAAACACTCAAGCTATTGTAAATCTGTTTTAAAAAATGGATGTTTGGAAATATTCCATCACTGTGCTATTTTGTTAAATGATGATCTCTTTAAAAGCCCAGAGTGGAGTTTTCTTCCTTGTTTTAAAAATCTCAAAATAGAGAGTTTAGGCAGTGTGATCAGTGATTTCTTCCATTTGGTTCTACATTCATATGTGAGATACTTCCCCCTACCCCAATAACAAGCATTAAAATCAGGTATAAAAATAAATTGAACTCAGAGCCAAACCTTTGAATTATCATTTCATGAAGTTTAAATCAAGATTTTTAATAATAATGAATCATAATGAAATCACATTCAGTTCAGTTCAGTTCAGTCATTCAGTCGTGTTCAACTCTTTGCGACCCCTTGAATCGCAGCCTGCCAGGCCTCCCTGTCTGTCACCAACTCCCAGAGTTCACTCAAACTCATGTGCATCGAGTCGGTAATGCCATCCAGCCATCTCATCTTCTGTCATCCCCTTCTCCTCCTGCCCCCAAGTCCTCTCAGCATCAGAGTCTTTTCCAATGAGTCAACTCTTCACATGAGGTGGCCAAAATATTGGAGTTTCAGCTTCAGCATCAGTCCTTCCAATGAACACCCAGGACTGATCTCCTTTAGGATGGACTGGTTGGATCTCCTTGCAGTCCAAGGGACTCTCAAGAGTCTTCTCCAACACCACAGTTCAAAAGCATCAATTCTTTGGTGCTCAGCTTTCTTCACATCCATCACATCACATCACATCCATCACATTCCATCCAACTCTCACATAATACGTGACCAATAGAAATCACAGTACTATCTATTAAAAATAGAGTAAAAAGGTACCTTTTTGCCAGCAATTAATTATTTTAAATGTTTTCCTTCTTTAAAAAATTTCCATTTAGCATAATTTTATATTGCATGCATTAATATAATGCATGTTGTACCCTATATAATTTATAAATGATGATTTTTAAAAAGTTTTTTAAACTGATGGGCTGTAGGATCAAAAAAGTTTGTAAATTGCTGATATAGATCATAAGTATCCTAGATCAAAGGAAGGCTAGTTTTCTCAGGGTTATTGTTGTTTAGTTACTAATCATGTCCAACTCTTTTTGTGACCTCATGGACTGTATAGCCCACCTGGTTTCTCTGTCCATGAGGTTTTCCAGGCAAGAATACTGGAGTGAGTTGCCATTTCCTTCTCCAAGGTATCTTCCTGACCAAGGGATTGAACTTGCTTCTCTTGCACTGGCAGACAGATTCTTTACCACTGAATCACCAGGGAAGCCCTCTGAGGGTTAATAGCCATTAGAAAAGATTTATAGTGGAGGTAGGTATAAGGCTGAACCTGAACTTTTGCTGCTTAATAATAGCATTGTTCCTGATTAATGAAGCGTCATAGTTAATTTTATCTGTCAATTTGACTGAGCTAAAGGATACCCATATTGATGGTAAAACATTATTTCTAAGTGTGACTTTGAGGGTGTTTTGGAAGAAATTAGCACTTGATTCAGTGGACTGAGTAAAGATACCTGCCTTTGCCAGTGTGGGCGGGCATCATCATCATTTAATCCTTTGAAGGCCTGAATAAAACAGAAAGGAAAAGGAGGGTGATTTGTTCTCTCCTCTTGAGCTGGGGCATTTATCTTCTCTGGCCCTCACACGTCTGAGCTCTTGGTTCACAGCCTTTGGACTTGGGTCTTAATGCCAGTGGCCTCCTGGATTTCAGGCCTTCGACCTCAGACTGAATTATACCTTTGGCTTTCATGGTTCTCTAGTTTGCAGAAATCAGATGGTGGGACTTCTCTTGGCCTCCATATCAGGTTGGTGAGCCAATTCCTTGAATAACTAACTATCTTGTAAATATGCTACTGAGTCTGTTTCTCTGGAGACCCTGACTAATATATATATGGAGTAATAAGTTTTCATAGGAAAACATTTGGAAAATTCCAAAAAAGCACAAATGAATAAAAATGTCTTGTAACTTTGTCTTTGGAGGTAACCATTATTAAAATTGTGGTATATGTCTGTGCATTTTTTTTGGAAATACATATGCTTATTTTAAATTAGAAAATTGGGATCATACTGACATACTACTTTAAGACCTATTTCCACTTAACAGTATATGTCAAACATTTTTATGTCATTCAGTATTTTGCAATTCTATTAGACATTTTTTTAAATTGTAAAAATATATGTAACATAACATTTACCATCTTAATAATTTTTAGGTGTGCAGTTCAGTAGTGTTAAGTATATTTCACGTTGTTGTGGAGCCTATCTCCAGAACTTTTTCATCTTGCATAACTGAAACATTATAACATATTAAACAACTCCTTATTTTCCCACCCCTGGCCCTTGACAACCACATTCTTTCTGTCTCAGTGAATTTCACTGTTTATATACTTTGTGTAAGTGGAATCATACAGCGTTTATCTTTTTGTGATTGGCTTATTTCACTTCGCATAGTATTGTCAAGGTTCATCCATGCTATAGCAAACGTCAGAATTTTTCTTTTTTAAGGCTGAATAGTAATAATATAGTATAATATAATACAATTATAATAAAGTATAATAATAGTATATATAATATACTATATATAGTATATACTAGTGTTTATATACTTATATATTAAGTATATATGCTTATATAATTATAATGTAAATAGCATAATATAATTATAGTATAATAATACTTGATGAACTGACTTGATGAACAAGAGTTTGAGTGAAATCCGGGTGTTGGTGATGGACAGGGAGGCCTGGCGTGCTGCAGTCCATGGGGTCACAAAGAGTCAGACACAACTGAGCAACTGAACTGAATAATACTCTATTATGTATATATACCACATTTGCTTATCCATTCATCTGTCAGTGAACACTTGGGTTACTTCCACCTCTTGGCTATTATGAATAATGTTGCTGTTACATGAGTATACAAATAACTCCTCAAGATGCTGCTTTCTGTTCTTCTGGGGATATACATAGAATTGGAATTGCTGTATCATATGGTAGTTCTATTTTTACTGTTGAAGGAAATGCCTTGCTGTTTTCTGAAATGGCTGCACCATTTTTCTTCCTACCAACAGTACATAAGGCTTCTAGTACCTCCACATCCTTGCCAACACTTTTTGTTGTTGTTTGATTGGTTGGTTTTGTTTTTCTTGGATAGTAACCATCCCAATGGATGTAAAGTTTGCAACCCTATTTTTAATGATAGTGTAATCCATTGGTTGTACTGTAGCTTATTAAATAACCAGTTTCTTCTTATTTAGGAGTTTGGTTGTTTCAACTTTTTCACTTTTAAAAATAGTGTTGAGATTATTTTTGTTCATATTTTAGAATGTGTGTATATTTTTCTTAATATATATAATCTAGAAATGAAATTTGAAATGAACTTTGAAGGGAGAAGAGGCAATGAATAGGTAGAAAGATGGTATGAATAGTCCAGGAAGGCACAGCCTTAACAAAGACAAGGAAGCCTTGATAGCCTGATGGATTAAAGTGACACTGAGACCACCCTATCTAGAACAGAGATTATCCATGGGTAATAGGAAATAAGGGTAGAAAGGAAGGTAAGCATCAGATTGTGGAATTCCTTGAGTACCAACTTGTAGAGCTTGGCATTTGTTTGGAAAATAATAAATAATTTTAAAGGTTTTTGATCTGAAGTATGACAGAATGAAAACATTCTAGAAGGTTAATCCTGAAGCAATGTGCAGAATGGTTTAAACTGGAAGCAGAGAGACCAATTAGAGGACCACAGTATGATAGAAGGTCAATAGAGGGCAAGCACGTTTAGATTTTATAAAGTAGGGTATATTATAAAGTAGAGTAATCACTTGAAAAATAGAAGGGAAGTAAAATGATTAGTTAGTATATCTGTGTTAACCACTCTGGTGAAATGTTTTGTATACATTGAAATGGTAGAGGGGAAAAAAAAGTCTGGCTATTACTTTACCTGTAATAGGCAGTTCCATAGATAGTTCAGAGTTGGCTGTGAGTGATTTTGTAATATCAATGTTCTCTATAAGCAGCTATTACTTTAATATAGAAGCAAAGGAGATTTTTACATGGTACCTGGGTAATGCATCTAGTAAATGTTTCTCTGTCTCAGCTTCCTTCTCATTCAGCTTTTAAGGAATTCCAGGTTCTATATATGGTATTACTCTTCTACAACATTAAAACCTGATTGGAATTTATTGATTTTTCTTCCATATTTGAAGTTGTACAATAATGCCATCTTCAGGGCAGATTAGCAATTACAAATTTAATGTTTTTCCTTCTCTCTGATACTTATATTTCACATTATTTATTTAATGTTTGAAAAATATGAAGTTTCTTTCCCCCAACTTTTTATTGTGAAAACTAAAAAACATACAGAAAAGTGAAAGAATAGAACGTTATAATCATATGTATTTGACTTAGATAAACCATTTTTAACATTTTGCCATTTTATCTGTGTGTATTTTTTACTCAACCATTTGAAAATAAGTTGTAGGTGACATATTTCACTCCTGAATACTGTAGTGTTCATGTCCTGAATATAGGACAATTTTCCCATAATCTCAACATCATTAATCCACCTAAGAAAATTAATTCCAAAATCTCATACAATATCCAGTCCACATTCAAAATTCTCCAGTTGTTCCAATAGTGTATTAGAGCAAAATTTTTTTTAGCCAGCATCCAGTCAAGGCTCACAATTGCCTATAGTTGTCTTTATTTATTTTAATATAGAATACTTACCCACCTTTCAAAAATGACATTGATTAAGTGTCCAGGCCAATTTTCTCGTAGTTTATCTCATATTCTCAGTTTGTTTCCCCATGTTTGTTTTAAATCCCAGTATCCTATTTCCATCTATTTTCTTAGACTGGAAGGTAGGTCTAGAGCAAAAAATACTTAACCTGCAGTTCACATATTCTTTAGGGTCTGTGAATAGAATTCAGGGAGTCTGAATTTTGGATGGGGAAGAAATTACATCTTTATTTTAATTCAGTGGTTCTCAGCTGGGGTGATTTGTCCTCTGACCTCTCTTTCCCCACATAAGAATGTTTGGCTGTGTCTGAAGACATTTTAGTTGTCACAACTGAGTGGAAGGCTGCTATTGGAATCAAATGGATAGAGGCCAGGGATGCATCTAAAGATCCTACAGTGTGCAGGGGGAGAACCCCCAACATCAAAGAATGATGTCGATCAAAATGTCAGTGTTAATGGTGCCATGGTTGAGAAACCCTGCTTTAACTGAATTTAGCATTTCCTTTAATTGTGAATGTAAGAAACCCCTCCCACGGATATTAATGCTACCTATAACTTTGTTACCAAGTGAAATTTCACGTGTTTTCAGATCATATTAAATTGTTGCAAATATCCCCAAATATTTATGCTCATTTATTACTTAAGAATTAGATGTTGTTATAGTTCAGTCACTAGGTCATGTCTGACTCCGTAGACTGTAGCACATCAGGCTCCTCTGTCTTCCACTATCTTCTGGAATTTGCTCAAATTCATATCTGTTAAATTGATAATGCTATTTAACCATTTCATCTTCTGCTGCCCTCTTCTCCTGCCCTTAATCTTTCCCAGCCTCAGGGTCTTTTCCATTGAGTCAGCTCTTCAGATCAAGTGACAAAGTATTGGAGCTTCATCTTCAGCAATAGTTCTTCCAGTGAATAGTCACAATTGATTTCCCCAGTCAGTCCTAAAGGAATTAGATAGATTTGCATAATCAAAAAGCAAAAATAGAGGCAGTTCAGGAGGGTGGAATAGAAGGACATACACTCATTTCCTCCTGTGAGAGCACCAAAATCGCAACTAGCTATTGAAAAACCAACAAGAAGATGCTGGATCCTATTTAAAAAAGATATCCCACATCCAAAGACCCAGTAAAAAAAAAAACAAAAAAACAAAACAGAAAAAAACCCCAAATTATTACTGTATTATAATTTTAAAAGATAATTTGATAGCTATATTTAAGTGTAATTTTGTAACCTTATATATTTTATGCATTGTAAATATTATTCTGCTAGGGTTCTGTAGACTTCACCAGAGTGCTGAAGGAATCCACAGAACAAAGAGGCTTGACCCTCAGTCTAGAGGGTTGATTAGATTGGGTTAAACATTTTTGGTGAAAGTGCTTCATAGGTAATGATATTTATCTCATATTGTCATTTCATGAATCACATAATAGCAAGTTGTCTTACTGTTATGAATGATGCCAAGTTTGATGACTTGGTTAATTAAGGTGGTGACAGCCAGATTTTTCCATTTTAGAGATACATTTTCCCCTTTGCATTGCAAGATAATCTGTAAGGTGATATTAATTCTTAGGTATTAGGTGAATTTTCTGTTTTTGAGCAGCCTTTCACCTAATAGCTTTAGCATACATTGATGATTTTTACATTGGGGTTTACAAAATGTTGATTTTCTGTTTCAGTCATTTCTTCACACTTACCGGCATTCCTCTGTAAAGAAGAGATTTCCTTTACCTACCCCACTCCACCCCTCTTCCTCATTCCTTTTCCTCCAAGTATCATGATAGATTCATTTTTTGTTTTTTCAGTATGTTACACTCAGTTAGGGTTGTTTGTTTAGAGTGCTCAACTTGTCGTAAATGTGACCAGTGGGAGCCCCTTTAACTTGGTCCTTGGTCCTTTTGATAAATCCTACTGGTCTTAGGGGATTTCCTTGCTTTCTGACACAAGAGTTCGCATGATCGACTTGTTCTTTCTATGCTCCAGGTTTGGAGTCAACTATTTCTTTAAAGAATCATTGTTTCTTTATAGGGAATGGTATTTAGAAACCAGGGTCTGAGCAGTTGGTGTGCTCATTGCTTCTGGAGTGACACTGTGTCTAGCCCTTTTTAATAGAACATCTTAACTAAACTTTTAGCATAAAAAGATGTTTTGAACTATAGGAAAGAAAATCAAATGTTTCTGACTTACTCATCCTTCCAGTTTCTTGCTTTTGAAATGAATGAGTCTGTTTATTCCTTTATCAGCCCAGACCTATGCTTTTATCTGTTCACTCAAGGATGATTGGTAATTGTCTAATGTTTCTCTCTTCTGATCTGTCCTGCATAACATCCATTTCATTCTTCTGTAGAATATTGTATACTGCCTATGTGACAGGAACTGTATTAGGTGTGTAGAATACACAGGGAAATGGAAACGTCAAGAAGTTCACAGTCTAATAGGAAAGATCTATATGAAAACCAAAATTTCAGTATGATTGGTGCAAAATAGAAATGCATAAACAGTGACTAAGTGTAAGAAATCAAAGAAGGCTTCAATAGAAGATATTTGTATATAGTATTGATGTAGTTATGAGAAGATTACAATGTGAAGAAGGGTAGATCTATTTATAGATTCTCATTGTTGGTGACCACTGGTTAAGTGTCCAGTTTGCATCTAGGTGGCAATTACAAGTGCAAGTGTTATTAATAGAAGTCAGGAGTTGCCTGTGATTAGTGCTGAGAGCTTTCCTTTTTCCTGTATTCTGTGGTTTTTGTTGTTTTTTTTTTTTTTTCTGAATAGACTATTCTTTGCTTACACTGCTGCTGCTAAGTCACCTACTACCAGACTCCTCCATCCATGGGATTTTCCAGGCAGGAGTACTGGAGTGGGGTGCAATTGCCTTCTCCGCTAAAACTTTCTTTTTATGATGTCTCATCATTTCTGTTCTTTAACCTTTCAGTGAAAGATTATTTCTTTGAAAGATTGCTGCTGCTTCAGTCGTGTCCGACTCTGTGCGACCCCATAGACGGCAGCCCACCAGGCTCCTCTGTCCATGGGACTTTCCAGGCATGAGTACTGGAGTGGGGTGCCATTGCCTTCTCCGTTTGAAAGATTATTCTCCTGAAATTGTGTGGTTTAGAGGCCATGTAGGTTTACTGTATTTGTTTATATATCCATGCTTTTTGAATAAATCCAGTGTGTTTTATTACCAATGATTACACTTATTAAATGTCTGTATCATACTTGTTATGTGGTTATTAATACAAAGTTTGGTTCTTACTGTGTCTTAATAAAAACAGGGTGGTGAGAGGATTTGAGAGATGGTTAGAAATTGGGGCTCACTCATGTAGGTAGTACTCTAATTTTACATAATCTCCTTATAGCTAGAGATTGTCCCTCTTTTCATAGGAATTAGGAAGGATGTAGGGGGAAAAACCCCAGAAACTTGTATATGTTAACCAATTCAAAAACTTTAAGGAGTAAATAAAATATCTTTATTTCTGCACCCAGGAGTGAGAAGTAACTTATAGGAGTCTAGAAATTTTTTTTTATAAGTCCTCATCTTCCCAAGTATTTCTAGATTCCTAAGATGGCAATTAGACTTTATTTTCACTGTAAAAACAACAGAGGAATCAATGTTTAATTTATCTGACATCAAGCAATGGGTGTTTGACATAAATACACTTTCCATATATTTGTAGCCTACATCTTTAAGTGTCAGAACATGTTTATTTTAGCCATTTTATTTGTTGAAAGTAACAAAAATGTTAAACAGACTTAATGTTACATTTACAATTGTCTTTACCAAACACTTAATGTACAGGATTCTGTGTTATCACTGTTTCCTATCTTTTGGATATTTCTGTTTCTTTAAACATACAAATGCTTTTATACAGAAGTAACTGTATACTTAATGTTCAGTTCAGTTCAGTCACTCAGTTGTGTCTGACTCTTTGTGACCCCATGGACTGCAGCACACCAGGCTTCCCTGTCCATCACCAATTCCCGGAACCTACTCAAACTCATGTCCATTGCCTTGGTGATGCCATCCAACCATCTCATCCTTTGTCTTCCCCTTTTCCTCCTGCCTTCAATCTTTCCCAGCATTAGGGTCTTTTCCAATGAGTCAGCTCTTCGCATCAGGTAGCCAAAGTATTGGAGTTTCAGCTTCAGCATCAGTCCTTCCAGTGAACACCCAGGACTGATACCCTTTAGGATGGACTGGTTAGATCTCCTTGTAAAAGGGTATAAATGCAATGGGCCAGTGGTGCCTTTCAAATCAAGACCCTGATTAATTTTCCCAGATATTTTCATCATCGTATTCTTTTCCCCCTAAACTTCTAATGGCTCCTGTAGTCTGGCCATACTGTCTTTGTGTGTATGTGTAAATATGGTTTACTTGTCAGTACTTTTGGTAGCATTTTTGTCAGCAAACAGCCAAGTCAGTTTCCGTACAGTCTTATGATTATTTCATGTCTCTCAACTTTTGTTCATGCTGTTTTTGCTTTCTGCTCAGGAATTTTGAGGAAATTATTTATCTCTGTTCTTTTCTTAGCAGCTTATTTCTACTAGTCTCAGTGAATAGCATAATTGAATGTGTTTCCTTTGTGTTAGCAGGACTGAAACAGGTATCCTGGGAAGTCTGGGATATGTAATTTTAAACTTACTATCAAACTACAGAGGAGTTAGAGTGGATAACTTTTTTGTCATCAGTCTTACCCTTATATCGCTGCTTCTTATAGCTTACTCTTATTTTTCTATTCACCACATTTCCTAAATTGACTTTGCAAAAAACTTGTTAAACCACATGTATCTTTGTAAACTACCTAGTCCTTCTGGGCCTTGCTATACTTATCTGTAGCACTGGGGAACTTAGACAAGGTGATCTCTTAAGTGCCTTTTCAAATAAAGGCTTCTGTTTATGTTCATTTATTTATTCCTTCATTAAAAATATTTATTGAATGCCTAGTGTTTGGTTGATATGATCAGCAATGTAAGAGTTTCTACTGTCTGATAATAAAGTAATACATATTCTTCATTATCCAGGTTATATATTACTTCATTTGTAAAGTCTTACCTGACATTGTAGCCTTTATTATGTTGTCTTGCCCACAAATTCTTTCTGTACTTGTTAAAAAGTGTAGACATAGATTAACTTGTGTTTTGTTTAGGGATTTGATTATTTTGATTACCTAATTGGGAGTACCTTGAAGAATGATACTTTTATAAACATTTAATATAGTGCCTGTCACATAGTAATTGTAATCATAATGATAACTGACATTTGTGAACACTAACTTTGAGGTAGGCATTGTTTTAAGTGCTTTACATATATGTGTTCCTTTAATTCTTACAAAATGTTTATGAGATGAATGCTTTTCATCTCCATTTTTGCAGATGAAGTAAAGCATACAAAGGTTAAATAAATTTCCTCAAGGTTATATTGCTGGTAAATGAAGCTGGGATATGAGCTCAGTCAGATTTCAAAATTCCATGCATTTACCCATTTTGCTGTAATGCTGAATTATATACTTGTTGAATGAATGGACTGTTTTCAATTTTAATATATATTGGTTACAGTTTTGGTATCTAGTTTGACTTCAGATAAAAGGCTAAGGATATTGCACTTTGAGGAGAATACTTTTTAAACAAGGACCAATAACTTTCTTAGCAAACTAAATATAATGAATGACTCCCACAATTAATAGTATTCAAATTATGTGCTTACACCTTGATGGATTTTAAATAGTATGTTTTTGAAAGAAAATTTATGATGTGCATAATACTTTTAGGTGAATTATGATTTGTATTGTGTCTTGATTACTGTTTTTTGCTCATTTTCAGTTGAGTGGTGATTTTATGCAATGGCTTCAAGCCACAGTTCTTCACCAGTGCCTCAAGGAAGCAGCAGTGATGTTTTCTTTAAAAAAGAGGTAGACCCGACAAAACACATTCGACCTGTGCAGTCACTGCCAGATGTGTGTCCCAAGGAACCCACAGGTAATGCTTTTGTTTTTTTTAAGGAATTTTATTGAGAATTTGTGATAGTTAGATAGTTAGATTAGAATAGTTAGATTCCATCTACTTAAAAGAGTAAATGTGAAAACTAGGATGACATATAATTTGGAAATAAATTGATTGGGAAATTGGAATATAGTTCTTTTTATACGTTTCCATAAAAGAAGTCACTTAGAGAAATTGAAAAACAAAATTGAAGATGAGGGTACAGATTGAAAGCTCTTCAGTTAAACATAGTACAGTCAATCCTCATTATTTGCAGAGTCTACATTTGCAAATTTATCTAATTCCTAAACCTTAATTGTACCCTCAAATCACTATTTGTGTCACTTTCGTGGTCATTTGCAGACATGCACAAAGGAGTGAAAATTTTGAATTGCCTGATGTACATGTTCCCACCTGAAATTGAACAAAGCAGCACTCTGCCTTCTTTCAGCTTTTAAGCTGTAGACACACGTCCCTTTTGTGGTCTGTTTAGTGCCACACTTTTTTGTATTTTTGCTGATGATTTTGCTGTTCAAAATGGTTTCCAAACATAGCACTGAAGTGCTTTCTAGTGTTTCTAAGCACTAGAGGGCTACATGAGGGAAATATGTTATGTAAGCTTTATTCAGGTATGGGTTATAGTGGTATTAGCCGTGAGTACAGTGCTAAAGACTGAACAATATTTATTAAATAAAGTGTCTTTAAACAGAAACACACACAAAATAAGATTATATGTTGATTGGATGATGAAAGTTCCAGAGATTTGTAGGAGCATAACCCAGTATTATGCATAACCCATATAGAGAAGTGAAGAAGAACTAAAGAGCCTCTTGATAAAAGTGAAAGAGGAGAGTGAAAAAGTTGGCTTAAAGCTCAACATTTAGAAAACAAAGATCATGGCATCTGATCCCATCAGTTCAGTTCAGTCAGTTCAGTTCAGTTGCTCAGTCGTGTCTGACTCTTTGCGACCCCATGAATTGCAGCACGCCAGGCCTCCCTGTCCATCACCAACTCCCGGAGTTCACTCAGACCCATGTCCATCGAGTCGGTGATGCCATCCAGCCATCTCATCCTCTGTCATCCCCTTCTCCTCCTGCCCCCAATCCCTCCCAGCATCAGAGTCTTTTCCAATGAGTCAACTCTTCGCATGAGGTGGCCAAAGTATTGGAGTTTCAGCCTCAGTATCAGTCCTTCCAATGAACACCCAGGACTGGTATCCTTTAGGTTGGACTGGTTGGATCTCCTTGCAGTCCAAGGGACTCCCAAGAGTCTTCTCCAGCACCACAGTTCAAAAGCATCAATTCTTCGGTGCTCAGCTTTCTTCACAGTCCACCTCTCACGTCCATACATGACCACTGGAAAAACCATAGCCTTGACTAGACGGACTTTTGTTGGCAAAGTAATATCTCTGCTTTTTAATATGCTGTCTAGGTTGGTCATACCTTTCCTTCCAAGGAGTAAGCGTCTTTTAATTTCATGGCTGCAATCACCATCTGCAGTGATTTTGGAGCCCGAAAAAATAAAGTCTGACAATGTTTCCACTGTTTCCTCATCTATTTGCCATGAAGTGATGGGACCAGATGTCATGATCTTCATTTTCTGAATGTTGAGCTTTAAGCCAACTTTTTCACTCTCCTCTTTCACTTTCATCAAGAGGCTCTTTAGTTCCTCTTCACTTTCTGCCATAAGGGTGGTGTCATCTGCATATCTGAGGTTATTGATATTTCTCCCTACAATCTTGATTCCAGCTTGTGCTTCTTCCAGCCCAGTGTTTCTCATGATGTACTCTGCATATAAGTTAAATAAGCAGGGTGACAGTATATAGCCTTGACGTACTCCTTTTCCTATTTGGAACTAGTCTGTTGTTCCATGTTCAGTTCTAACTGTTGCTTCCTGACCTGCATACAAATTTCTCAAGAGGCAGATCAGGTGGTCTGGTATTCCCATCTCTTTCAGAATTTTCCACAGTTTATTGTGATCCATACAGTCAAAGTCTTTGGCATAGTCAATGAAGCAGAAATAGATGTTTTTCTGGAACTCTCTTGCTTTTTCGATGATCCAGCGGATGTTGGCTATTTGATCTCTGGTTCCTATGCCTTTTCTAAAACCAGCTTGAACATCTGGAAGTTCATGGTTCATGGCAAATAGATGGGGAAACAGTGGAAACAGTGGCTGAGTTTATTTTGGGGGGCTCCAAAATCATTGCAGATGGTGACTGCAGCCATGAAATTAAAAGACGCTTACTCCTTGGAAGAAAAGTTATGACCAACCCAGGCAGCATATTAAAAAGCAGAGACATTACTTTGCCAACAAAGGTCTATCTAGTCAAGGCTATGGTTTTTCCAGTGGTCATGTATGGATGTGAGAGTTGGACTGTGAAGAAAGCTGAGCGCCAAAGAATTGATGCTTTTGAACTGTGGTGTTGGAGAAGACTCTTGTGAGTCCCTTGGACTGCAAGGAGATCCAACCAGTCCATCCTAAAGGAGACCAGTCCTGAATATTCATTGGAAGGACTGGTGTTGAAGCTGAAACTCCAATACTTTGGCCACCTGATGCGAAGAGCTGACTCATTTGAACAGACCCTAATGCTGGGAAAGATTGAAGGCGAGAGGAGAAGGGGACAACAGAAGATGAGATGGTTGGATGGCATCACTGACTCAATGGACATGAGTTTGAGTAGAATGGAAGTTGGTGATGGACAGGGAGGCCTGGTGTGCTGCAGTCCATGGGGTCACAAAGAGTCAGACACGACTGAGTGCCTGAACTGAACTGTGTATTTCCCATGGGAGCAAAGGTTCATTGTTTGCTTATTATATGTTCTAGTGACTTTATAGAACAAACCGAGTAATGAGAACCAACTGCATGTTTTTCTTTCCTCTATGGTTAATGTTACAGCAGCATTTCAGTTATCTAATTATAAGCTGCAAAAAAGGATATTGGAACCTGGTCTGCCATAAAACAATAGAAAAATATGCCTACCCATGAAAAAATCTGGAGTAATAAAGAACAGAAGATATACAGTAGAAGGTAGAAGAGTTTTGATGTTGAAAAAAAAGTTTTTGAGAAAAGATAAATTTCCTTAATTGTACATTAAGGAAAGAGATTAATGAAAGACTTTCTTCACCCCACTGTTCAATTATAACCCTCAAATTTTGTATATCCTTTATCTTGTACATATTTTTCCTCCCCTTTGGCAGTTGATATTGAAAGCTGAAGGTTAAGACAGTTGTTATGGGAGGGAAAGTTTAATTGCTTTGTATAATCTAAACATCTTTTTTTCTAGAATGTACTTTCAAACATAAAACTTACTTTACAAAGTTCTCTTGTTTACTTTTTGCAGGTGATTCAAGTAGTTTATGTGTTGCCCCATCTCTAGTTACAGATCAACATAGATGGACTATATATCATTCCAAAGTAAATCTCCCAGCAGCATTAAATGATCCTAGATTAGCAAAAAGAGAATCTGACTTCTTCACAAAAACATGGGGATTGGACTTTGTGGACACTGAAGTCATACCTTCATTCTACCTCCCACAGATCAGCAAGGAACATTTTACAGTGTATCAACAGGAAATCTCTCAGGTAATATCTAATCTTTAAGTAATAGGTCAAAAGTGAAACGTTTCTTGTTTGATTTATTCTGCCAGTTGTGAGGTAGTATCTCATTGTGGTTTTAATTTGCTTTTCCCTGATGATTACTGATGGTGAACATCTTTTCATGTGTCTGTTGACCATTTGTATGTCTTCTTCACATGGCTCCTGTGGGGTTGTGACTCAGCCAGTGGCTGTGGGCCTACTGGAGGGATGGGGCTGAGTCCCCATGTGGCTGTCTGCTCAGCCTGGGGTGGGCTCAGGGCTGGGTTCCCAGTACTAATAGACTAGAGGGAGGGTTCCAAAACGGTGCTTACCAGCACTGGTGTCATTGCAGTACAGCATGCTCCCAAAATGTCTGCTCCCATTATCTCCATTTTCTAGAGGCATCCCAGTTGCCTCCTGCCTCTTTCAAGTTTATCCAGTGACTTTCGAGCAAGCTCCTTTCAGATAGCTGTCTATGGCTAGGTCTCAGAGCATATGAGATTTTGTAAACAGCCTTTCAGAGCAGAGTCTCTGTTTCCTATAGCTCTCCAGCTGTCCTGAACATAAGATCCTCTAGTTTTTAAAGTCACACATTCTGGAGGCTCATCTTCCCTGTGCAGGACCCTGGACTGGGGAACCTGAAGTGGGGTTCAGACCCCTTGCTCCTTGGGGAGGACCTGTGTGATTGTGATATTTCTCCCATTTTTGGGTCCCTGACCTACAGGTATGGGTCATACTTTCACCTCTCCTACCTGTGTTGTTGTGGTTTCTTTTCTGTGTCTTTATATTGTGAAAAATCTTTTCTGCTATTCTTCAGGTTCTCATTAATAGTTACTCTGTAAATAATTGTAATTGTGGTGTGTCTGTGGGAGGAGGTGAGTTCAGATTCTACTTCCCCATCTTGGCCACCTCCACTAGTGGTTTTAAATGGTAAATTTTTTGTTATGTATATTTCACCACAAAAGAAATAGACAAGGGATCTGAACAGGCATTTCACCAAAGAAGAGATGCAGATGGCTAGTAAGCATATGACGGAGAAGGCAATGGCACCCCACTCCAGTACTCTTGCCTGGAAAATCCTATGGATGGAGGAGCCTGGTAGGCTGCAGTCCGTGGGGTCGCTAAGTGTCGGACACGACTGAGTGACTTGACTTTCACTTTTCACTTTCCTGCGTTGGAGAAGGAAATGGCAACCCACTCCAGTGTTCTTACCTGGAGAATCCCAGGGATGGGGGAGCCTGGTGGGCTGCCGTCTCTGGGGTTACACAGAGTCGGACATGACTGAAGCAACTTAGCAGCAGTAAGCATATGATGGAGAAGGCAATGGCACCCCACTCCAGTACTCTCGCCTGGAAAATCCTATGGATAGAGGAGCCTGGTGGGCTGCAGTCCATGGGGTCGCTGAGAGTCGGACAGGACTGAGCGACTTCACTTTCACTTTTCACTTTCATGCATTGGAGAAGGAAATGGCAACCCACTCCAGTGTTCTTGCCTGGAGAATCCCAGGGATGGGGGAGCCTGGTGGGCTGCCGTCTCTGGGGTCACACAGAGTTGGACACGACTGAAGCGACTTAGCAACAGCAGCAGCAGTAAGCATATGAAAAGTTGTCCAATATCATCTGTCAGTCAGGAACTGCAAATTAAAATGAGGTGCCATTACATGTCTTTTAGAATGATGAAAATCCAAAAAGCTGTCAAGACCAAAAGCTGGCAAAGATGTGACTAATAGGAACTCTTATTCATTGTACGTAGGAATGTAAAATGGTACAGCCACTTTGGAAGATAGTTCCAGAATACTGCCATCAGAATTCTGAATATTACTAACCCAGCATTATTTTTCCTTACCACATTGCACTTTCCCATATGTCCTATGTATGGTATTTGAAAGATAACAGTGTTAGTGGTCATCTAATCTGAAATCAGAGTGGAGTTTCTTTCTGACTTTTTTTTTTGGATTCAGAGGATGTATTAACTAATAATTTGTCTTTCTATTTTGGGTGTATAGGTTTAAAATTTTTCTTCCTTATTTTGAAAAAGTTGCTTAAAAAAAATTTGGCTGTGTTGGGTCTTCGTTGCAGCATTCGGGATCTTCCTTTGCAGTACATGGATGCTTCAGGGAGGCATGCAGGCTTGAGCTTCTCTTTAGTTGTGGGTGGGTGCCAGTGTGAGGGGTTTCAGTAGTTGCAGCTCACAGGCTTAGGTGCTCCAAGGCACATGGGATTTTAGTTCCTCCACAGGGATTGAACCCATATCCCCCTGTGTTAGAAGGCAGATTCTTAACCATTAGTCCACCAGGGAAGTACCCCCATTGATTTCTGTTATAAAAATAAGGGTTTTTTTAATTGACTTTTCCACTTCATTCCAAATTTATGGAGATTTTGCTGTAACTGTATAAAATGGGTAAGTATATAGACATTCATGCATCTAAGTGATATTTGGTTTATTAAGCATACTTGTTACTTGTATTTAAGTTCAAGAGGCTAGTGATATCATATTAGAAAATTTTAGAACTTATTTGGTATATCCTGATATTCTGTTGTTAAATATTTTAATGCTCTGAATACTCATATTGCCACATAGCATTGATAATATTTATTTGTCTTCTAAATAGAGAGAAAAGATTCATGAGAGATGCAAGAATATTTGTCCTCCTAAAGATACCTTTGACAGAACTCTCTTACATACTCATGGTAAGAATATTTGCTGTTTGTAGCATAGCATAAATATTAATGAACAGAATCTTAATTTGGGGACCTTGTTAACTGTAATATCTAATTTTTATTTCTAGCGAAATTTCTATAGCCTACAATCATAATCTTTTGTAAAACTGTTAAAAAGAAAAATCATGGATCTGATGGTAGTGTTATCCTTCAGTTCAACAAATACTTTTTTAATATTCAGGTACTTTGTACTTTGCTTGTTGCCTAAAAATACAGGAATAAGAAATAGTCCCTATCCTCATGAAGCTGATGGTTTCCTGAACAAGGTTAAACAAACCAATTGCAGCACTGTATATTGAACAATAAGTTCAGCATGGTAATATTGTAAAGAGTTCCTAACTTAGGTTTATGAAAACTCCTAGTTAATGAGGATTGTCTGTGTTTTAAACTATCAAGAAATATTTATGTGGAAAAAGGCATTCCAGGAAAGGAAACAGTTTATGCAAAGTCTTAGCATATTCTAGACCTGCAAGAACTTAGTATGCTGGCTCTACTGTGAACCAGAAATGAGCTGAAGAAGTAGGTAGGAGTCAGATCATGAAGAGCCTTGTGTATCATGCTAAGGAATTTTTCTTTTCTAAAAGTAGTGTAGAGCTCCAAAATATTTTAAATCAGACATGCTCAGAGTTGTGATTATTCATTTCACTGTAAAAACAGTTGTGGATAGTAAATTTATAGATGATAAAACTGGAGGCAAGAAGAAAGTTGAAGGCTATTGCCATAATACAACTGAGGAATCATGTGTCCCTAATAGCAGTTATAATGAAGATGGAGAAAAAATTAGATCTTTAAGATATGCCTCAGAAATGGATACACAAGTTTTGGTTGTCAATCGTTCGTTAGTAATGGAGCAAGATGGTTAAAGATGATTCCCAGATTTTTTACTTGGACAGCTGGCCAGGTGAGAGGTACAGTTTGGTGAGAGAGGTGATATTGGAAGAGCAGGAATTCTGGAGGAGATGGAGGGTGGTTTAATTGAAGTTTTGCAGAGAAGGAGAAGTCTGTTATTTAACCCGAAGCTCAGGAAAGAGATCTAGGCTGGAGATACCAAGTATAATAGATGTTATCATAGACCACATGCTGGCCAATAGCATGGTAGCTGAATCCAAGGGCCTAGGTGGGATCACCTAGGAAGATGTGAGTAGTAAGGAGAAAAGAATGATAGAACAGAAAGCTGTCACATTTAAATGGCAGTAGAAGATGAGGTACTTGGAGACTAAAAAGTAGTAGTCAGAGAGTAGGAGAGTCAACCAAGAGAGAGTTCCACCTTAGAAATAAAAAGTAGCTAGAATTTCAAAGAAATGTGAATGATTAGTCCACAGTGTCAGAATACTTCAGGGATAGAGCAAGTTGGCACAATGAGAAGTCTCTATGGATTTGGCGATTTGGGAGATCTTAGGGAGAACATTTAGACTGAAGTAGTGGTTTCACTTTTCACTTTCATGCATTGGAGAAGGAAATGGCAACCCACTCCAGTGTTCTTGCCTGGAGAATCCCAGGGACGGGGGAGCCTGGTGGGCTGCCGTCTATGGGGTCACACAGAGTCGGACACGACTGAAGCAACGCAGCAGCAGCAGCAGCAGCAGTAGTTACAGAAATGTCAATAGTGTGTGCTAAAGGAGCAAGTATAAAAGTAAGAAGGGGAGACTGCCAGTATAAATGTGACTTGAAGATCTGAGATGTAAAGTTTTGACTAGAGGGAACAGAATCCTTCTAGTTTGTTTCTATTAGTAGTTGTGGTAGAAGGATGTTTTTGCAAGGCCAGGATTAGATGAGGCAAGAGAGATATTTGCATAATCCTGAGGGTGAGTGCTTCCTGAAATTTGCACCTGAGATTCTCCTTTGCCTTAGTCTACACTAGGCCCTGGGTTTTATCTTTCTTCATCATCATCATCATTTTTTTTTTTTTTTGATGGAAGAGAACTGAGCGTGTTTGTATGGTAAGAGGAAAGGCCTTCTAAAAGGTTGCAAGTATGGAGAGGCAGGGTAGTTGATGAAGTGAACTCAGAGAAGAGGCAGGAGAGGATGGAGTCTAAGTACAGAAAGCTGAGTTTGGAAAGGAGGGTGCCTTGTCTTGAGATCTGATTAGAAGACGAAGATGAAGGAGGTTCATTTTCAAGAAGCTTGTAGATGATACAAATTAAGATGTCTAAGAAGAAAACTAATATGGTATTAAAAAAACTTTGATCAAAGAAATTCTGGATGGGATGGTAGATATTTTGAACAATAAAAATAGTATTTCTGTAAGATAGTACCAAGCTTTCTGTGTCCATTTTAAAAAGATTTGAAATGTATTTAGTTGTTTTATTGCTACTATACAATTGATAAAAATTATTTGAAACATGTCTTATTCAGCACTTTGCCTACTACTAGACATAAGGAGGTGTTTATTTATTGAAGAAAGAAACTTAAGTGGTTATTTAGTTGTGACCTAGTATAGTGTTGAATCTGTCAAAATATATTTTATGGAAATAAAGTGAAAACAAGTTTTAAAAAATCATATTTTTCCTTTTCTTTTTAAAAATAGATAAATCCAGGACAGATCTGGAGCAAGTACCTAAGGTAACAAAGCCTGAAAAATGAGAATACAGCTTTTTAATATTTGATCTTTAATTTTGTCTTGAAAGAAACTTTCACTGGGCTGTTTTCTGATGCTTTGACCACTTTGATTTTTCTGGGACTTTATTGCATCACTTTTATTTGCTCTGTTTTGCATTATCAGTCTCTTCTTTATCACCAAAAACTACAAGTATATTTAAATCTCGTCATTAAAAAAAAAATTTGATCTTATTGCACCCTCAGTTGCTCAGTCATATCTGACTCTTTGCAACCCCATGGACTGTAGCCTGCCATGTTCCTCTGTCTGTGGAATTTTTCAGGCAAGAATACTGGAGCAGGTTGCCATTTCCTCTTCCAGGGGATCTTCCAACCCAGAGACTGAACCCGCATCTCCTGCATCTCCTTCATTGGCAGGCCAATTCTTTACCACTGAGCCACCTGGGAAGCCCCCACTGATCTTATTACCCCACCAAATTATTAGAGATATTTTCTTTGTATGAAAATTTGTGTAGAGGCATGTAATAGATGAATGTGTTTTTGTTTTCTGGGGAAAGAGTCCATTGCATTCGTCAGATTCTCAGAGGTCTATATTGCTTTTTAGGGTGAGAAGAGACAGAAAGATGAAAGAAACAGGAAAGGGCAGTCATGTTTAAAGTTCTTTGATTTCTACAAAACAAAATTCAAACTCTGTAATTTAAGGCCCTTAATTATTCATTTCCATCATAGTCATACTCTTAACTTTTGCCTACTAATCTTAGACATTCTTTATTTTTTCTTTTTTACACATTTTTTACTTCAGACTTTTTGCTGGCTTCATGCTTTATTTGCACTGTTCCTTTAGCCTGAAAGACTTTTACCTCTTCATATCTTATCTTGTATAGTTTCTTGCTTAAATGGCAACTTGTATGAATACATTTCCCCCCAAATGAAGATCATTGGACCCTTTGCCAAACTCTCATAGCATTTTATCTAGATCCCTACTGTCCCTTTTAAGACATTTGTCACTCTTTTCCTTATAAAATATTTATGTATATGTTTTATCACATCTTTGTGGTGAAAGATCCTTGAGATTAGGATCTCTGTAATAATTTAGCTTTGTTTCCACCTTAGTGCCTAGCATAAGAATAAATCATCATAAACATGTATTGAATTAATCAATCCTTTTAGTTATACTAGAGGGATTAGAAAATATACTCATGTCCCTAGTTAGATTTCCCAATCATCAGTTAGTTCAGTTCAGTTGCTCAGTCATGTCCAACTCTTTGTGACCCCATGGACTATACAGTCCATGGAATTCTCTAGACCAGAATACTGGAGTGGGTAGCCTTTCCCTTCTCCAGGGGATCTTCCCAACACAGGGATGAAACCCAGGTCTCCTGCATTGCAGGTGGATTCTTTACCAGCTGAACTGTAAGGTAAGCCCCTTGTGTTTAGAGATGGGGTTAAATAAATAAATTTTGTAAAGTATGAGGTAAATAAAGCTCTTTATACCTTTCTAAGAGAGTTTGGTCTGTCAGTCATGGGAATTCACTGAGAAATTTAAAAAGAGAACTTGATTATAATAGTTACAGTTGCATTTTAATGGTATGTCTGACGGTAGTATAAAGCATGGATTAGGGAAGGATATCGGTAAGTAGCCATTTGCTGTAATCCAGAGATAGATTTTTATATACATAGCTTGTTATGGCAACCCACTCCAGTACTCTTGCCTGGAAAATCCCATGGATGGAGGAGCCTGGTAGGCTGCAGTCCATGGGGTCACTAACAGTTGGATATGACTGAGCAACTTCACTTTCACTTTTCACTTTCATGCATTGGAGGAGGAAATGGCAACCCACTCCAGTGTTCTTGCCTGGAAAATCCCAGGGACGGCGGGGCCTGGTGGGCTGCCGTCTATGGGATCGCACAGAGTCAGACACGACTGAAGCAACTTAGCAGCAGCAGCTTGTTATCACTTCCTTTTTCTGTATATGTCTGAGATTCAAGTTAATTATTTTAATGAAGGGGATATTATATGTAAAGAAAATGTTTATCTAATTGAGGGAAATGCATTTTTTTATTAGATTTTTATGAAACCAGATTTTGCCTTGGACGATTCCTTAACTTTTAATTCAGTTTTACCATGGTCTCATTTTAATACTGCTGGTGGAAAAGGAAATCGTGATGCAGCTTCCTCAAAGTTGCTGCAAGAAAAGGTAATTTTTATTTTTTCCATGTAGAAAACTATTTTAATCAAATGATACAATTGGGTTAGCCAAAAAATTCATTCAGATTTTTTGTGATATCATACAGAAAAACCTGAATGAACATTTTGGCCAACCCAATATTTGTGTGTGTTCATAATTAGTTATTTAGTAAGCACTAATTCCTTTAATTTCATCCTTATTGTTACTGATAATTTGAACCCTTTAAATCTTAACTGATAAAGTAACAGTATTTTGTTTCAATACAATACCAGTTGTTCTGTTGAAAAGGAAAAGCTTATTGTCTGAGTGCTTCTTATCCAAATCAGCAGTTGACAGAAATTCAGATGAAAGGATGTAGTAGATAATGCAATTAATTGTTTTACATTTATTCCAAACAATATATTGGCTAATTTTATATTCTTTATGATTTAAACCACAGAAAATGAACTTTTCCTAAGAAACTGTTTTTCCTCCTTTACACATAGTAATGATGATTCTTTTGAAGCAAAAATATCATAGTTAAAAATTAGTGTTCATTTAGCTTTGCAAAGCTTTGCAAAGCCTAGCCTTTTGCATGTCTGCAGTTTTTCAAAATCTTATATATAATGTTCTATATTTCAGAAGTCAACACCTGAAAGTCATTTAAAATGTAAAACTTTAAACAGAACTCACATATCAAGACTCTTGTAAAACTGGAATAGGAAGTAAAGACCTTTGATCTCTGTTCTTTCCTAGCACTCAAGTTTAGAACATTTCTGAAACTGACTGTGGTTCCTAAACTGAGATGAAGCATTCCGTTATAGTCTAATGACAGCTCTTGGCAGTCTGAAAGCTTGTCTCATGTGGGTTATTCAATAAGTTGGGTCTAGTCCTCTTCAACTGAAGAAAGGGCGACTTAGGAAAGGAGAAGAAATGTGAGGAAAGAATTATGAGTATGCCTTCCCCATAGTTGAAAACGAGTTCCCTTTTTTTTTTTTTTGGCAACATTTCCATCTATGAAGGTTTTCCTTGAGTAAAAATAAATTCATAAATCTTAGGAAAAGGATAGATTTATGGACATAGACTCAGTCCCAGACTGCTTTTTTTACATTCCAAGTATATCCTGTTGTATACCTTAAAAGAGAAAAACAACAGAAGCCAATAAAAATTTCATCAATCTATACAAATGCTTTTATGAATACTTTAAAAAATTGTTCCCTTTATAGAATTTTTAATAGGAAATGAATTATGAAAATATTATGTCTTTGAAAAGAATATATCAATGGAATATTGATAAATTGCAAAAATCTTTGAAACTCAAATGAAATACTTTTCTTATGCTAAATGTTAAGAGTGACTAATGGATTTTTTTTTTTTTTTGGTAAGTTGCAAAATCAGCTTTGTTACTTTTACATTTTGTTTCCTTCTCATTCTGCTCTATTCTTAGAAAAGGAATGGAAAACAGGATTCGAAGACAGGATTCAAACTTACTATATGATTGATGACAGTTGTTTTATCTTGCTAGTTTTAAAGAGGGGATGCTAGCAAGGATTAGAGAAATTTATATCTTATCGTAGTGCTGCTATCCAAAGTTGTGTTCTGCGATGAGATTAACGAGTTCGGTTTAGAATGTAAATCATTGTACTGTTTCCTTCATTAAGAAAGTCTTTCCATGAAAAATTCTAGCAAAGTTCCTCTTTTCGTCTTGGACCTCTTGAACAGTTCACAAACTGGCAGCAGCATATGGACTGCATTTCGAGTAGCACTGTCTTAAAGGAGTTACTCGTTCTCCATTTTCTGAAAATTGAGTTACTTTAGCTTGTGATGTAACTAAGTACTTTCATCTCCTTATTGCTTTTTAGGTAAATAAATGAGCAGTCATTGAGGATAAAAAGAACAACAGCAAAAGAGTATAAATGCAAGAGATTTAAACTATAAAAGAATGTCTTGTTTGTAATCTATTTATTAATATATTATTGAAGGAGCCTTATTGAAGATATGCATCATCCTGCATAGTTTTAAGGAAACAAGCTTGGTGACCAAATAATCTCTTAATTTTATGAGTCCTAAATGTAGAAAGCCCATTAACCCTTTAACACTGTGAATTCTGAGATGTTCAGAGATAATTCTTGAAGTTTGAGCTATGGGTTGAAGACTCTAAAAGTAAAAAAGTGAGAGACAAATAGAAAGATAATATAGCCAAAAAAAGACATATGCAGTTTTGAAGGAAGAAAAGACAACTCAAATTTTAGGACTCCATATTTGAAATTAGAAAGCATTTTTAATATATGTTACTCTAGGAATTAATTTTGATAGTGTTACTGACAAACTATATATGAATTAATTGTTTCAGGCTTCTATCAGTCATTTAAGAGGAAAGCACATTGGAAATAACGTGGATTTTATGAATTGATAAAAGAATAATTGCTGAAATGTAAAATAAACAGCCCTGGGGGAGAAAAAGATCCAAATGAATTCTGGTACATTCTACAATTAGTGACTTGATCACCAATCTGTCTTTCATGAATTCTGTAGTGTTTTGAGGCAGCATGGTGCAGTAGAAAGAACTTCAGTTTTTGAGTTAGACAAACCTGAACTCAAATTTCAGTTTTTCTGCTTACTAATTATATGACTTTATTCAAGTAATTTAAAGTTTCTAAGCCTTAGTATCTTCATCTGTAGAAGAAAATAATAATAAAACCTGTATTCTAAGACTGTTGAAATTAGTAAATTATATATATATATATATAAAATACCAGTTCCTGATACATAGAAGGAAGAAGTCAATAAATAATAACCTATAATTATCTTTCAGTCAGATAAATGACTTGATATTGGTGATAATGATGATGTGTAGAGGTTAAGAAAATCAATATTCTCTCTCTCTCAGATCTTAGAACTTCTGAAACTAGCTTATACTCTGAGGTGACGGTGGGGTACTTTTACTTTCTAGAAAGTAGTTGGTGTTTGGAGGGCAGTAGTGGCAGGAGCAGAGGAAGAAGGTAAATCACCTACTGTGATTTTGTCTTACATTTATTAATCTTTGGGCTCTACCTTTCATCACCTTTCTATTTTGTGTGCCTAATAGCAAGCATCATATAATCTAATGGTTCACACAATGGGATTTAAAATACATGTAGAAATATTGTATCATTTTCAGAAAACATTTGGATAGTTAAAATATACTTATAACTCTGATTTTTTTTTCTTTCCTCTTAAGCTGAGCCATTATCTGGATATTGTGGAAGTAAACATTGCTCACCAGATCTCTTTACGTTCAGAAGCATTTTTTCATGCAATGACCTCTCAACACGAATTGCAGGACTACCTCAAGAAAACTTCCCAGGCTGTAAAAATGCTTCGAGATAAAATTGCACAGATTGATAAAGTAATGTGTGAAGGATCACTACACATTTTAAGACTGGCACTTACCAGAAATAATTGTGTTAAAGTATACAATAAACTGAAGTTAATGGCCACTGTACACCAGACTCAGCCTACAGTACAGGTGTTGTTATCTACTTCTGAATTTGTTGGAGCATTGGACTTAATAGCAACAACACAAGAGGTTCTACAGCAAGAACTTCAGGGCATTCATAGCTTCCGGTATGTCCATTAAGTAAGCCATTAGAAATAGTGTTAAATTTTCAAAGGATAAATTTTAGTGTGTAATGAAAACGGAAAAAGTATGAGTGTATTTAGAATTACATGGGTATTTTTTTCTTCTAGATTGACCTGTTTAATATTATCATTCTAAAATTTTAGTCTTACCCTAAAATCATAAGGGCCAATATTTACACAGATATTTGGATCAGTTCCGTTTAGTTGCTCAGTCGTGTCCAACTCTTTGCGACCCCATGAACCGCAGCACGCCAGGCCTCCCTGTTCATCACCAACTCCCAGAGTTTACCCAAACTCATGTCCATTGAGTTGGTGATGCCATCCAACCATCTCATCCTCTGTTGTCCCCTTCTCCTCCCGCCTTCAATCTTTCCCAACATCAGGGTCTTTTCAAATGAGGCAGCTCTTCACATCAGGTGGCCAAAATATTGGAGTTTCATCTTCAACATCAGTCCTTCCAATGAACACCCAGGACTGATTTCCTTAAGGATGGACTGGTTGGATCTCCTTGCAGTCCAAGGGACTCTCAAGAGTCTTCTCCAATACCACAGTTCAAAAGCATCAATTCTTCGGCACTCAGGTTTCTTTATAGTCCAGCTCTCACATCCATACATGACTACTGGAAAACCATAGCCTGGACTAGATGGACCATTGTTGGCAAAGTAATGTCTCTGCTTTTTAATATGCTGTCTAGGTTGGTCATAACTTTTCTTCCAAGGAGTAAACATCTTTTAATTCCATGGCTGCAGTCAGCATCTGCAGTGATTTTGGAGCCCAAAAAAATAAGTCGGCCACTATTTCCACTGTTTCCCTATCTATTTGCCATGAAGTGAAGGGACCGGATGTCATGATCTTAGTTTTCTGAATGTTGAGCTTTAAGCCAACTTTTTCACTCTCCACTTTCACTTTCATCAAGAGGCTCTTTAGTTCCTCTTCACTTTCTGCCATAAGTGTAGTGTCATCTGCATATCTGAGGTTATTGATATTTCTCTCGGCAGTCTTGATTCCAGCTTGTGCTTCATCCAGCCCAGCGTTTCTCATGATGTACTCTGCATATAAGTTAAATAAGCAGGGTGACAATATACAGCCTTGACGTACTCCTTTTCCTATTTGGAACCAGTCTGTTGTTCCATGTCAAGTTCTAACTGATGCTTCCTGACCTACATCCAGATTTCTCAAGAGGCAGGTCAGGTGGTCTGATGAACAATGGATGGAGGTTTGTGACATTGTACAGGAGATAGGAATCAAGACCATCCCCAAGAAAAAGAAATGCAAAAAAGCAAAATGGCTGTTTGAGGAGGCCTTGCAAATAGCTGTGAAAAGAAGACAAGCAAAAAGCAAAGGAGAAAAGGAAAGATATACCCGTTTGAATGCAGAGTTCCAAAGAATAGCAAGGAGAGATAAGAAAGCCTTCCTCAGCTATCAGTGCAAAGAAATAGAGGAAAACAATAGAATGGGAAAGACTAGGGATCTCTTCAAGAAAATTAGAGATAGCAAGGGAATATTTCATGCAAAGATGGGCTCAATAAAGGACAGAAATGGTATGGACCTAACAGAAGCAGAAGATATTAAGAAGAGGTGACAAGAATACACAGAAGAACTGTACAAAAGAGATCTTCACGACCCAGATAATCACGATGGTGTGATCACTGACCTAGAGCCAGACATCCTGGAATGTGAAGTCAAGTGGGCCTTAGGAAGCATCACTATGAACAAAGCTAGTGGAGATGATGGAATTCCAGTTGAGCTATTTCAGATCCTGAAAGACGATGCTGTGAAAGTGCTGCACTCAATATGCCAGCAAATTTGGAAAACTCAGCGCTGGCCACAGGACTGGAAAAGGTCAGTTTTCATTCCAATCCCAAAGAAAGGCAATGCCAAAGAATGCTGAAACTACCGCACAGTTGCTCTCATCTCACATACTAGTAAAGTAATGCTCAAAATTCTCCAAGTCAGGGTTCAACGATACGCGAACCATGAACCTCCAGATGTTCAAGCTGGTTTTAGAAAAGGCAGAGGAACCAGAGACCAAATTGCCAAGATTCGCTGGATCATCGAAAAGCAAGAGAGTTCCAGAAAAACATTTATTTCTGCTTTATTGACTATGCCAAAACCTTTGACTGTGTGGATCACAATAACCTGTGGAAAATTCTGAAAGAGATATTTGCATAAAGAAGTAAAATTAAATTCTCTAGTAGATGAAATTGATAAAAGGCCAGTCACAACTTTGAAACCGATAACATTTTAAAAATGTTGAAATAGCTTTGTGTCAAAGTAGAGAAAGTGGAGAAAGGAATACCACTTCATTTTAAAAGCTATTGAATAAATTTTAAATTAGATAATTATTCAAATTCATGTCTAATTTGCAGTCTGTCACATTGCAAAAAATTTCACATGATGGTGGAAGATACCCAATTTCTTTTGAGGCTTTATTTTGAAAATACCTTTAAAATTAGGATTTTAGTTATTTTATGTTTGATCATGTCAGATATTTAATTTGCAGATCAGACCAGTTATAAGTCATCAAAATTTCTTGATATATTCTGAAAACCTTCAGAATATATTACATTATAGAGCACATCTTCCATAAAACTTCTCTGTAGTCACTCAATGGTGTAAGATTTAGGTGGGTTTCCCAGCAGATAGGACTTCAACAAGGACTTTGCAGGCCTGCTTAACTGAATGAAATCTTCAATATGGGCTTCCTTGGTGGCTCAGCTGGTAAAGAATCAGCCTGCAATGCAGGAGACCATGGTGCGATTCCTGGGAGGTATAGGCTACCTACTCCAGTATTCTTGGGCTTCCCTGATGTCTCAGATGGTAAAGAATCTGTCTGCAATGTGGGAGACCTGGGTTCGATTCCTGGGTTGGGAAGATCCTCTGGAGAAGTGAACAGCTACCCACTCCAGTATTCTGACCTGGGGATTTCCATGGACAGAGGAGCCTGGCAGGCTACAGTCCATGGGGTCAGAAAGAGTCAGACACAACTGAGCGACTTTCACTTTATCTTAAATATAAAATTATTTTAATTGAATTATAAGTTCTTACTAAGAGTGTGTAATTGGAATATTTATTTAGAAAGCACTTTAAAAAAAATTGGCCCAAATTTAATTATGCAAGTGAATGATTGATTCATTTATTTTAGAAATGGTAATTGATCATCTGTTACATGAGAGACACCTGGCAGAATGCTGGGACTATAGCCATGAACAAAGCAGAGATGCTTCCTATTCTGTTTCTGCAATTTATTTGTCAGTAGGGATACAGAAATTACTAGGTAGTTATGATATGGTGCAGTACAGTATGATGATGAGTGTACAGATTGCTATGGAGTTTAACCTTAGGGGAAAAACCTTCTCCAGACATTTATGTTTACAGAAGTTTGGATTATAGATCTCTTTGAAAATGTATTTTAAGCTGTGGTCAGACCTTCTTTCCATAAAAGTATACCTGTACGTAATACTTTGCAATCAGTTTTGGGTGGTTTGTAGTCCTTTGGAGTCTACTTTGAATTTCTCAGCATGGGAACCCAGGGTGACTAAATGATTTTTCAGTTCAGTTCAGTTCAGTCGCTCGGTCGTGTCCGACTCTTTGCGACCCCATGAATCGCAGCACGCCAGGCCTCCCTGTCCATCACCAACTTCTGGAGTTTCCCCTTTACCTCTGAAATTTTAAATATTTCTCTTTTAAATGTGTGCATGGAATATGTTTTTAAAATTAATAATTTTGTCAGTATTTTAGCAAGATGGACTTCTGTAATAACAGAAGCTGTTTTTCACTTGTCACTACTATATAATTAAAATGTTGATGAATATTAGCAACTGATTCTACAAAGTAGAATGCTTCATCCTCTGAACAGAGAAATAGAAACAAAGATTAAATGCTTGGCTGCTGAACGCAAATTGTGAAACTATTCTAATTTTTACTCCAAAGGTCATGCAGTTTATCTCATTTTCTTGACTCATAAGTTTATGCCCAATAATATTGATTAAAAGTATAGTTATCCAAAGCTATCTGGAAAATATTTAAGAACAGGGTTGAATATTTATTCCTAGTAGATTATGATTTATTGGAAGGCAAAGTGAAAATTTTATAATCTTGTAATCATCTTGAGCTGGAATGCAAGGAAGAGTTTACCTTTATTTTCAGGCTCACTTTTTTGGTTTGTATCATAACTCAGAGGACAAAATATTCTTCATAAAAAAGGGCATATAATTTTTTAAAGACTTTCAAATATTCTAGTTGTCTACCTTTTGCTCATGTATCTTTCTAATATTTTTTAAGACCTGCTCTTTTATAAAGAGCATTTATTCTTCACATAAAATATATACGAAAATATATTTGATCCTTGACATATTGCAGGTTTCGTGTAGAAAAGATTTAGTTATGTTGAAATTCAGGGGTATAATGTTATTTGCTCTGTCTTATTGTAAAGGTTTATGTAGAACCTCTTCTCAGTTTTCACCATTGTTAGTTTTTTTTGTTACTACTTACTACCACCACCACTATAAAATCCAAGAACATTTTTTGAATACTTTGGTATTCTGTACAAGATACTATGCTAAGAATATTGTACGTATTGATATTATTTGATGCCACTCCCCATTCCAGAAAACCCCTCTGAGATAGTCTTGCCTCATTTTAATAGATAAGAACAATAAAGCATTGAAAATCTTAGATAACTTGTTGCAAGTTATACAAATAACTTGCTCCAAGTCATAGAGCACATTATAAAACAGTCGAGTCAAAATTCAGTCAAGATCTCATTGGGCCCAAGAATTATGTATACTTTTTAATATATTTCATTGAGGTTTTATAGGATCTCAAATAGATCACTCTGAACATCAGTGCTAATTTTCTAGTGCAAGAGGTGTTAAACTGTGGGCAATTTACAGATTTGCTAAGCGAGAAACCTACCATAGTAATAGATTTTAGGATAAAAATTAATGCAACTAGTTTTTCTAGTTGTTTGCCGCCGCCTTTTTCTTTTTGAAAGAAAAGGTGGGAAACATTCAGAGTTAATTACAGGTTCCAGTTTACTGTAACAAGATTCTATTGATCAGAGAGGCCACCTTAGGATTCCACTTAAGGGATTTTTATTGTTGGAAGTATTAAAAGGTATTTAATATCTTGTTTGCTCCTGATATGGTCTTACATAATTTAGATTTTCAAAACATTGTAACATAAAAACATCCACATTGTATGCTCTGAGATGAAGTCAAAACAACAAATTTCCTGCTATTTGATGAAAATAGTATTACTGCTGGGTTTATTGATATGTAAGTTTTTCTGATAAAAGCAGCACAGAAGTCATTGTTGTGAACCCACAGCTTAGTAGAAGAGTTGAATTCATGTACAAATTGAGGCATATTAAAGTAGTAAGTATTAGAATTGCTCTGATTTATTTAGGTGGATATATGGACCTGTGTATGTTTTTAGAAAGGTATTTTTAGTTATTTGTCATTTCAGTATATTTCTTCCACCACTCTTAATTACTGCGTGTGATTATTAGGATGATGATGTTGCTTTTGTTGTTCAGTCATGTCCAACTCTGTGATCTCATGGACTGCATCATGCCAGGCTCCTCTGTCTTCCACTGTGTCCTGGAGTTTGCTCAAATTCATGTCCATTAAGTTGGTGATGCTATCTAACCATCTCATCCTCTGCTGCCCACTTCTTCTCATACTTTTAAAATGAACTGTTAACGGATCTGTCTTTAAATATTTTAGGTAAGGTTAATAATGTTCAGTACAATTGCATCTATTGATAAAGTAGTCAAAAATATTGTAAACACAGAGCAAGGACGAAAAGGTGAATCTTATAAAACCTTATAATTCTAAAAGTTTTGTTTAAGGATTCACTTAAATCTATTAACATATGTTATCTTATACCTGTGAGTACATAATAAATATTATTTGATACTAGTATTGAAATTCATATCTGTTCTTCTTTATTTATCAGACTTTAAAATTAAGAGGCATAGAAATGAAAGTACTTAGTAAATAACTAAAATACAGTAGTATCTGAGGTTGAATAGAACTTCACATTTAAATTATTATGCTGAATATCACTAGATGCAGTCCTCTGGACTTCCTACCATAATTATTTGTTGGGATTTGCTGAGGACTGCTTATACCTGAAGGTAACACATACTTGAGTGGTAACCTCTAGTCTACATTCAAAAGGAATTTATGATCTTTATAAAAATTGATAACCAAGCATTGTTAAAGTTCTGTGTGGATTTATATCCTACCCTATTACTACTTTTTAAAAAGCTTGTTGAAAACTGAAACATACACAAAAATAGAGGAAATTATATGAAGAGTTGTATGAAGCTGGGTAAACTGCATATCACCTGTGAATTATCAGCTCATGGCCAACTTTGTTTTCTCCGTATTCCTCCCCGATTCTTGGATTATTTTGAAACAAATCCAAAATATCATTTCATTTCATCCATAAGTATTCCATTATATATCTTTGAAAGATAGGATCTTTAAAAACATAATTCTAATATCATTTATAGTTTCAAATAGCTAGTCAGTGTTCAAATTTTCCTACTTCTCAAAATTCTTTTCATAGTGTATTTGTTGAAATAGGTCCAAAATATAACTATATATTACAATTGATTGATATATTTCAAGTGTCTTTTGATATTGTTCTCCATTCTTCTCATTTTTCCCCTTTCAAAATATTTATTGAAGAAATTATCTTTGTAGTGCTTCTCACAGTCTGGATTTTGCCAACTTCATCCACATGTTTATTAGCAGGTTTCCTTTTGCCTATACTTTCTATAAGCTTATAGTTAGATTTAAAGGCTTGATCAAGTTTAAGTTTTTCTTAGAAATCATATATCTGGTTGTCTCTTTTTATGATATTAGCAGCCATTTGATGATCATTGCCTAGATTTATCATCTCATTGTTGGTTGCAAATCATGATATTCTAATTCTAAACTTCCTTATTCATTTATTAATGGAATATTTCTGTAAAGCCATATTTCTCCATAACAATTATTTGTTAATTCTGAAGGACAATTCTTACAAGGATAGGCAAGATAAATTCTAGGTTCTTTTCCTTTATCTGGTAGTTTTTGAAATAATGAATTGAAAATCTCAGTTCAGTTCAGTTCAGTCGCTCAGTTGTGTCCGACTCTTTGCGACCCCATGAATCACAGCACGCCAGGCCTCCCTGTCTATCACCAACTCCTGGAGTTCACTCAGACTCACGTCCATCGAGTCGGTGATGCCATCCAGCCATCTCATCCTCTGTCATCCCCTTCTCCTCCTGCCCCTAATCCCTCCCAGCATCAGAGTCTTTTCCAATGAGTCAACTCTTCGCATGAGGTGGCCAAAGTACTGGAGTTTCAGCTTTAGCATCATTCCTTCCAAAGAACACCCAGGGCTGGTCTCCTTTAGAATGGACTGGTTGGATCTCCTTGTAGTCCAAGGGACTCTCAAGAGTCTTCTCCAACACCACAGTTCAAAAGCATCAATTCTTCGGTGCTCATCCTTCTTCACAGTCCAACTCTCACATCCATACATGACCACAGGAAAAACCATAGCCTTGACTAGACGGACCTTTGTTGGCAAAGTAATGTCTCTGCTTTTCAATATACTATCTAGGTTGGTCATAACTTTCCTTCCAAGGAGTAAGTGTCTTTTAATTTCATGGCTGCAGTCACCATCTACAGTGATTTTGGAGCCCCCCAAAATCAAGTCTGACACTGTTTCCACTGTTTCCCCATCTATTTCCCATGTAGTGATGGGACCGGATGCCATGATCTTCGTTTTCTGAATGTTGAGCTTTAAGCCAACTTTTTCACTCTCCACTTTCACTTTCATCAAGAGGCTCTTTAGTTCCTCTTCACTTTCTGCCATAAGGGTGGTGTCATCTGCATATCTGAGGTTATTGATATTTCTCCTGACAGTCTTGATTCCGGCTTGTGCTTCTAGCCCAGCGTTTCTCATGATGTACTCTGCATATAAGTTAAATAAGCAGGGTGACAATATACAGCCTTGATGTACTCCTTTTCCTATTTGGAACTAGTCTGTTGTTCCATGTTCAGTTTTAACTGTCGCTTCCTAACCTGCATACGGATTTCTCAAGAGGCAGGTCAGGTGGTCTGGTATTCCCATCTCTTTCAGAATTTTCCACAGTTTATTGTGATCCACACAGTCAAAGGCTTTGGCATAGTCAATAAAGCAGAAATAGATGTTTTTCTGGACCTCTCGCTTTTTCCATGATCCAGCCTAGCATCTTCCAAATGTTTTATAAGCACATGGTTTTATAAATGTTTGAAGTATCAATGTTTTTTTGTCTTTTTTTTAAACTTTATTTATTGGCTGTGCTGAGTCTTTGTTACTGAGTGAGTTTTCTCTAGTTGTGAGTGGGGACTACTTTTCGTTGTGGTATGTGAGCTGCTCATTGCTATGGCTTCTCTTTTGAAGCACAGGATCTAGGACTCATGGGCTTCTGTAGCTGTTGCTCCCGGGCTCTAGAGCAGGCTCATGTTTGTTGCTTATGGGCTTAGTTCCTCTGTGGCATGTGGGATCCTCCTGGATCAGGGATTAAACCCATGTCTCCTGCACTGGCAAGAGGGTTCTTTATCATTGAGACACCAAGGAAGCCCCAAGTTTTTTCCTTTAAAAAATTTTCACTGGTATTCATTTTGTTCTTATATAGGAACCTCCTCAAATCCTTTTGATTCTTTGAGTAGTTGTTGATGGTTTTCTTACTTCATGTTATGACGGGATATTCATGTTACACTTTTATGTTCCAGATTTGCAAACTGCCATTTCTCTAAGGAGCCCTAGTTTTTTTTAGTAGGAAATGGTACTTAGAAATTATAGTATAGGTGTTCCTTGTAGCAAGGTGTTCCTTGCTACACCTCTGATCAAAGGCTGATTGGTCATGATCGCCAAGCCTTTTTAGTGGGTAGAGCTAGAAAATAAAGTTTCCTTTTTAAAGAAAAAATATGAGTTTGTTCTAGGAATGTTCCAGGATGGTTCCACTGTGTACTGATAAATTTAGGACTGTAGAGTTTTTGTTTCTTCAAGTTTGCATATATATTTACCTTTCCAGCAGGCTAAAAACTGTGCTTCCTAATGACACCAACATAATTACTCATTTCTTTTATCCAACAATATACATAGAATCGGAGAAGGCATTGGCAACCCACTCCAGTACTCTTGCCTGGAAAATCCCATGGACGGAGGGGCCTGGTGGGCTACAGTCCATGGGGTCGCTAGGAGTCAAACACGACTGAGCGACTTCACTTTCACTTTTCACTTTCATGCCCTGGAGAAGGAAATGGCAACCCACTCCAGTGTTCTTGCCTGGAGAATCCCAGGGATGGGGGAGCCTGGTGGGCTGCCGTCTATGGGGTCGTACAGAGTAGGACACGACTGAAGCAACTTAGCAGCAGCAGCAGCATACATAGAATTGGGCTTCCCAGGTGATGCTAGTGGTAAAGAACCTGCCTGGCACTGTAGGAGATGTAAGAGACGCAGGTTTGATCCCTGAATTGGGAAGATCCCCTGGAGGAGGGCATGGCAACCAAGTCCAGTATTCTTGCCTGGAGAATCCTATGAACAGAGGAGCCTGGAGGGCTACGGTCCGTAGGGTTGCAGAGTTGGACACGACTGAAGTGACTTAGCACACACATACATAGAGTGCTCTCAGAACTAACAATAGTACTACTACAAACACATAGGATTTCTTTTTGTTTTTCTTAAGGTATATCCCTTATGGGATGAATGGATAAATTCCTATTTTAAAGTCACTTGAAATAATTTCCTCTTTTGTAGATTTGCCTCTAGTTTAATACATAGTTAAGCTCATTTATTTGATTTGCTTTTGATATTTAAGGGTTGCTGTTTTTAGGTGTAACATTGTTTTACAACTATGTTAAGTGGTTACATGGTTCCAAAGTCAAATCTATGAAAGAGAAGGTAATTCGGAGAAATTTTACTTCTGTCTTGGTCCCCTTCCTCTCTATCTACTCCTGTTAGTCATCATTTTAAAAAGTTTTAGTCTATATTTATCCATCTATCTGTCCTTCGTCTTAGATAAGCAATTGCATACTGTACATAGTTTTCTCCACCTTACTGTTTTTACCTTACATATACCCTGTAGATCATGCTATAGTACACATTCTCAATGGAGAATATCACCTCAGGGAGGGGAAATTGGTTCTTGAAGGGTAAAAAAAAGGTCTTGAATTTTACAATGGTTTGTTGTGCTCCAAAGGCCACGGTACCTAAACGGATATACAGTATATCTGTGATATTAAAATTTCATGGGGGATGATGAGGAATAAAAATGTCTAAAAGGATGTTTTGGGGAGGCAGTAATGACAAAAAGGTTGAGAAACTGCTCTGTAGCAGTATTTAGTATATTCAGTTCAGTTCAGTTGCTCAGTCGTGTCCGACTCTTTGCGATCCCATGAATTGATATTAATTGCAGGTTAATAGGGCCTTGCAGATTATATTTTGCAGATATATAGGGTCTGTTATGCCACTGTCTATGGGGTCACACAGAGTCGGACACGACTGAAGTGACTTAGCAGCAGCAGCAACAGCATGATATAACTAGCCTTCTGTTCGTCAGCATTTAGGTTGTTGCCATTCCTTTGCCATTATCAACAGTGCTGCAATGAATGTGCATTCTTTTGTATTTTTACCTATATACTTTTGAGACAGATTCTGAAAGTGAGATTCCTAGGTCAAAGGCTAATTGCCTCTGTAATTTTGCAGGACACTGTCAAATTCCTTTTATGGTAGTATTGTAGTTTATAATAGTGGATATGGTCTAAATTAGTTCATTATGACATGTCACCATTTATGAGAACCTTATTAGACTTCTAATTAGCTGTAAGAAATATAATTTTCATATTAAAAAATGCAGATTTATATTATTTCACTCATACTTTTTCAAATTATCACTATACTACTACCATATGTTGTTCATAAACGAAAAGCAATGGATCTGTCTAAAAGGCCACATGCTTTAGACTAATTTTTTTAAATGTGCTGTATCTATCTGGTCATAGTCAGGACAGTTGCTGACATTGAGTTTGTTTTTCAAGTAAATGTAGCATAAGATTTTAAAATGTTTTTTATTTAATTATAAATGTTTAAATTTAAGAGAAATTTCACTTAAGTTTTGAAATGCTTTGTACCAATTAGATTACCTGGTTTTCTTCAACCCATTGTTTTCATGAAACTATTCGATTGTATGGCAAAAATCCCTTTGGATATTAAGATATTCATCCTTAGTTCCCTTAAGAGCAGGGATTAACTACATGGAACCCTTCTTGTCATTTGGACCATACGTGTTTTTTCCAGGGAAAAGGTTCCACATTTTTTTAGTAATACTTCCCCTTATCACCCCCACAATTTGGCTCAAGTTAGAGTCCCTCTCACTTTAACCCTAACTAGCATCTGCAAATATTAAAGAGATAGGTTAAAAAGAACATTATATTTTATGAGAAAAAGTTCCAGGGATAGATTGTAGCTCAGTATTTTTATTTTTTCATTCTTATATTCTGATGACTTTCAGTTTAATGGCCTGAGGGATGTTGCACAGTAACTCAAACTGATTATGACAGAGATTAATTGAATCAGTCTGTCCCTATAGTTCTTCAGATATTTATGTATACCCAGAACAGGGCCTGCTACACAGTATGTGCTTATATTTATTGCATAAATAAATGACTGAGGAGTTACTGACATTTATATTCAGTAAGTGGTTAATGAGGAAAGGATTTTAGAATATATGATTACTTCGTCTGTGCAAAAAGGACTAAAAAAACAGTCATGAAGTTTTATAGAACCAGGTTTCCTATAGCATATTTAACTGTTTGGAGGTTAAAGATATAAAAGGAAAAATAGAATTTGGGAGACAATGTGAAACTGTCACAGTTATTTTTGTTAAGTTAAAAGACTTCATTTTATTAAAATGTCACCTTGTTGCACAAGTACTATCAGCTAGAAAACTTTTGCTGCCTAGTTGATCCCTTGATTTTGGAGTAAATATGGGTTTTTAGTAAATGTAGGTAACATGTCCCTCTTCCTTTGTAGGCATTTGGGATCACAGCTTTGTGAATTAGAAAAACTGATAGATAAAATGATGATTGCAGAATTTTCTACTTATTCTCACAGTGACTTAAATAGACCATTGGAAGATGACTGTCACATTTTAGAAGAGGTATGTCCTTTGAACTCTAGAATGAAATTGATCTCATTGCTTAGTGTTATTTCCTAACGCCTTAGTATAGAACATTCTTCTTAGGTTATAGTGGGCAAAATTATCTTCAGTATCAGTCTGTGTGAGACCTATGAAATCTTTGACTATGTGACTTTAGAAAGCACTATACTTGTTTATTAACCTTTGAAATTAGAGAATAAATAATTTTATAGCTTAATTAAAAATGGAAATTAAAGTCTTTATATAGCTTATAACCCAAGTTCCAAATGTAGATATAGGATGATTAACTTATATCCTTGTGTATGCATGTAGTGGAGTGTGTCTTATATAAAAAGTGATCGTTATTGTATGGTATTTTACCTGTCATTCACATTCACTGAGCACCTGTTATGAACATATTTTATGCATGTGCATGCACAAATGCATCATATTTGGTAATTTATTTGGTAACTTCTTAATGCTGATTATTGCCAAGAACTATTAATAGTAAAGAATCCAAAAAGCCCTGATAGCAGCCTAATCAGTTAAAGAGATTTTTGTGTTAGCAGTTAATTCTCCACAAATAATCCAGGTCATCATTCCAGTGTTGTAGACCACTAATTTAAAAGCACAGGACTTATAGAGTATTTATTAGTCATCAGGGTTTGAGAAGAATACTTTCTAGCTTCTTATTGAAACTAGACTAAAATATATTGTTCTGCCCCCAAACCAGCTTCATTTGATCCGCTGTAGTAGGATGGGATTTGACTGTTTTAGAATAATGACTGCAAAAATCTGATGACAAGATTGCTTTGGAAAAGGGTTTTTAAGGCTTCTAGAAAATACCATATGCAATATAGAAATTTCAGGGTTAAACAATTGATTATTTCTACTTCTAAGTGAGATTATTTTGTACTTAAATTGTGACATTGTATACCCTTTTGTTTTACTAGGAAAGACTAATCTCTCTTGTATTTGGACTTTTAAAACAAAGAAAACTTAATTTTTTAGAAATATATAGTGAAGAAATGATTATTACAGCAAAGAATATCATTAAACAGGTAATTGTACTTTTTTATTTTATAAATTTTGGTCTAGAATCTTTTGTGAAGTTTATTTTTACATGATCTTGTAATATATGCAGTATCATAATATTTTCTCATTTATTAAAAAAATTTAAATATAGAAAACCAGAACAAAGAAAAATATAGCCCAGCTAGTCAAAAAGATTATCATTTGACTATTTAAAAGTGTAAGTAGTTACTCGTGTTTTTCATTGGTGCTGTCGTACTATATATATAATTTTGAATTGTACAAATATTTCAGTTTGAATCATAACATAAACATTTCCTCATAAACCTTCAGAAAGATCACTTTTAAAGGTTATATAAAATTCCATCAACATCCTGTTACTTAAACCTGTTTAACCTTTCCTCTGTGTTAAATATTTAGGTCATTTTCTGTTTGGTGGTATAAAGATCACTGTGACAAACAACTTTGGTATAAAGTTTTGTTTGTTTAGTTTTTTCATATTTAAGACTGTTGTCTTAATAACTGATTCCTGAAGTAGAATTGTTGGTCAGAGAGTGAAAAGTATTCTTAAATTGTTTGATGCATGGAGTTGAATTGTTTTTATTTTTTTTTACTAAAAAAAGATTTTACCAGTAGTGTATACTTACACCTGGAGAAGGAAATGGCAACCCACTCCAGTGTTCTTGCCTGGAGAATCCCAGGGATGGGGGAGCCTGGTGGGCTGCCATCTATGGGGTGGCACAGAGTCAGACACGACTGAAGTGACTTAGCAGTAGCAGCAGCATACTTACACCAGCATTTCTTCTTATCCTGAGCTCTAAGAAATTATCATGTAAACTAAAATCTATTGTTTTTTTTTTAGTATTCTTTCATATTTGTTTTGACTTTCCAAATAAATCTCATTCACTGAACTTTAGTTTTTCTGTATTTGAAAAATAACAATTTTGAATGTATTTGTTAGGCTTAACTGATCATCATCGTTAGGTTAAATGTACATTTTTTAGTTTTTAATGTTTAAATAAAACAAGCAAGAACTAAATATACACATATCTTATGACTAGCAATTCTATTTCTAGGTAATTTACCCATCAGAAATTTGTACATAGACCACCAAAACAGCACAAGCATTTCATGGCAGCATATTTGTAATAAAAAAACAAAACAAAACTGGAAAAACCCAAATTTTTCATCAGTAGGAAAGGTAAATAAAATTATAGCATATTTGCATCACTGAATTCTATAACAGCAATGAGAATGAATAATTACATGGAACAAACAACATGGATGTTCACATATATACTGTGGAGCCAAGGAAGCCAGACACAGAAGAGTACACACTGTATGATTCCACTGACCTAAAAATTCAAACATGGGCAAAATTAGTCTATAATGTTGGGAATTAGGATAGTAATGTCTTTGGGGAGGAAGTAGTGACCAGGAGGGGAATAAGAGAGGGGGTGACTGGTAATGTTCAATTTCATAATCTGAGTTCTGTTTAAATAGGTGTACTCTACTTGTAAAATAAATATTGAGCTATAAATATAATTTGTTCAGTTTTCTGTATGTATATTTTAAACAGTTTTTAAAAACTGCTGTGCTTTAATTGCTGGACTTCTAAGTCTGAGCATTTATTTTTTTAAAACTTTAAACTTTTGCATGCATTATGAGGAAGTGTGACCTCCAAAGTGAATTTCTTTTAGAATTTTAGTATGAGGCTTAAACCATGTTCCCAAGAATTATAGTTCTATGGGGATTTTTTGTGTGCATGTATTGTGTGTTTGTTTATGTGTGTAACTTTGAACAGTTTTAACAGTAGGAAATTTTGATTAGTACAGTTTAAGCATTATCTGGAATAATTATTTAATAGGGCAAGGGTACTGCTGCAATTTGTAAGAGACAAAAGAGAGGTTTGGTAAAATGATTATCATAGTCATTGAAGCCCTTTTTAATAAACAATGAACATGTAGTACTAAAGATGTTAATCCAATTTTTTTCCTTAAATTTTGCAGTGTGTGATTAATAAAGTTTCGCAAATAGAAGATATAGACACAGATGTTGTTTTGAAGTAAGTATAAATATTAAGTTGGGGTTACCAGTCAGGGAAAAGATAACACATTAGAATAAGGAGGATTTAGTTAAGGAATTATTTGCTAAAGTATGGGCAGAGTATAGGAAAATCACGAGTGATAGTGCAGTGCCTTTAAGGGACAAAGAGAGCGTTAATAGAATTCAGAAGGAGGAAACAATGTAAGTAGTTAGAATAATTTTGTAGTAATTGAATTGATGTTCAGTGGAGGGGGCCAGTCATTCTGTGGTAACCATTCCGGGCAGAGACGGAACTATCAGCACCTTTCCTCCTTTCAGTCTTTTGCAAGGGCTCCTTAATGGCCAAGCCCACAGGTCAGCCTCCCAGGGCTGAGAGAGGGTGGAGATGTACATAGAGATGGAGGATGGAAATTGAAGAAGAGTAGCAGTGCTAAATTTGTTTAGCCATATAATTAAAACACAGTTAACTTTGAGAAGTTTGAATGCATGACTTAGAATTGCCCATGTCTGTAATTTTTTGTTTTCCCTTGAAATTTCTGTTCTTCTACTTGAGAAAAATAGTGATAAGTATTTTATGACTATGAATTTCTTGTTCATATACATATATAAGTTTTATTAACTGGTCTAAGATATGAATAGTAATATGGACAACTGTAAAACTTCTCTGGGCCAAGTTCATAGAATGAGAATTGTGGAGTTCTAATTTGCACACTTAACCTAGTGAAAGCTCAGGTTCAGAATTAGTTGAAGCAGTCCTAATAAAGCAAGGATCACTAGTAGTTGGAAAAATTAAGTTATTGGATCATTGCTAAAGGTCCTACATACATGGACAGTCAGTTTTTAATTTTTTTCTTCCGTATGGAATTTTCTTAACTTAGAGAACATCCTATATCTCAAATATATAGGAGTACCTTTTGAGAATAAAGTCCTAAGTGTAGCATCATTAATTAAAAATTTAGAGTAATAAGTCATTATAGTGTTCTGAAATATCTTTATGGAATTCTGTTTTTTATTTTAAGAATTGATTGATGTCAGCTATAAAAATACTGGCTATACTTTTATGTATTATACTAATATAATATTTAGTGTGTGTATATATATATATAAAACATTCTAAATATAAATATTGGCTAATACATAGCATTTTTTTATTCATTGTACATTGTCCTGAGTACTTATTGACTCAGTTAATACTCACATCTACCATATATGGTAGCTTCTATCACTTTTTCCATATTGGCTTCCCTGGTGGCTCAGTGGTAAAGAATCTGCCTGTAATGCAGGAGACGTGAGTTCAATCCCTGGGTTGGGAAGATCCCCTGGAGAAGGAAATGGCAACCCACTCCAGTATTCTTGCCTGGAGAATCCCCATGGACAGAGGAGCCTGGCAGGCTATCGTTCATGGGGTTGGAAAAGAGTTGGACACGACTGAGAGACTTTCACTCACTAAGTCACTTGGCCAGAGTCACACAACTAGTTAAGTGGCAGGGCTGGATCTTGAACCAAGACACTGTGGCTCAAGAGCCCATACTCTTAGCCACTATGCCATGTTACCCTTCATATATAGAAAAGTACTTTTAGTTTGTGTTTAGAAAAATAGGTTATTAAGCTTTTTAGGGGAGCTGTTTTGTTTCTCATTTTTATTCCAGCATATATCTTTTCTACATTTAACCTAAATTAGTTTATTTCTCTATCCCTTTACGTCAAATGATCACAAAGCATGTTCGCATGGAATTAATACATGATAAAGACGTCTTAGAGATGTTTAAACAAGGAGTTGTTTAGTAATTGACTTCTTCATCTCTATTGTATAATTCTAGATTAAATTGCATTTTATTATTTTGTTACTAGATAGTATTCAGTGTAGTTTCCTCCAGCTTGTAGATAACATCATGTAGATAATTGCCCCAAGACAGTCATTATTTTTGTTTGAATTTTTTTTCTAGGCTTGCAGATCAGATGAGAATGTTGAATTTTCCTCAGTGGTTTGATTTACTAACGGATATTTTCTCCAAGTTTACAATTTTCCTACAGAGAGTTAAGGTAAGCTTATGTGATTTATCAGTTTGTCCAGAATATCCCTAAAATTGTCGGCTTTCTAGACACAAAAATTTGAATAAAACAAATTTTTTATTTTTGCAATTTTTCTAAAGGAGCTTTGTTTTAAATAAGATTTGAAGTGCTTCAGAGTATTTTGGTAACTTTTTTTTATAATTCTGGATGATTTATTTCATTTTAAAAAGAAATATGCTTACTTGGCATTAAATATTATACAGTAATATTTCCTTTTGTGATTTTGTGATGCTTGAATCTATCTAGATTATCTATAGTTAAAATATTGTGAAACACTCAAAAATCAATCCCATGACACTTAATTTTTCTAGGAATTTAATATTAATATTATGTTGATACCATAATATTTTTAACATACGGTTCATATTTACGTTACTCTACTAATGTTCTTTATTGTAGGTTTTTACTTCATTTTTAAACCTGGGATCCAATCATGTATCATGCATTACATTTAATTACTTTGTGGTCAAGCCAGTTAATTTTAATCCAATCGTTATAAGGAAAAGAATACATGTCACACAGCATTTTTCAGAAGAAAAGATGTCATAGACTCTAATATGTGTTTGTTGGGATTACCAACATGTCATAACTGTTTTAATAAGACAGTCCTTAGGAATTACTGAGTATAAGAGGCTGTTAGTGAAATGTGATATTCTTTGAATTATCAGGTGTCAATATTGCTTTTATGTTCTAGTCAAGATCCCTGGCACCTCCTGAGTTTCATATTAAAAATGATCTGGGGGACTTAGGTATTTATCTATAATATGATTTTCTTATTAAAATTGGGATGATGCTCTACATCACATATATAAGCTTTCTGGTTGAAACGGGAAAAGTTTTTATAAAATGTGATTCACTGCATTTAATTTAGACTCCTACCAAAATGTTGATCTTATCTATTGATAGTGATAGATATCAAACCTGTATCTGTGAATTGTACAGTATAAGGCCATGTTTTCACTTTTTCTTATATTCCCACCATGACTTCATCACACACTTCTGGATATATAGAACTCCTACATTGTATAGTTGGAGTTGGCCAACTTTTTGCCAGTAATTTTTAAAATAGCCGTCTTACTTTTAGATTCAGTATCAGTTAAACTAAGCCAAATTACTATTTGATGTATGTGCTGTATGAAAACAGTGATTTGTCCTAATTGTAGCTTCTCATTTTCACATTTAGGCCACTTAAACTAATACTATTGTAAAACATCTTTGAAGATGATGTTTGATTTTTAAATACAGTAGTTTTTCTTTGGAAAAGTTTATGATTCATTCTAGGGCATGATTTCACTGAAACATAATATTAGAAACTTCATTTTTAATGAAAATTTTTAAATAACTACAAATTGGAAAGAACTCTGATGTCTAACATAGAAATGGTAAAATTAGTTATGCCTAGTTGGCAACCCACTCCAGTGTTCTTGCTTGGAGAATCCCAGGGACGGGGAAGCCTGGCGGGCTGTCATCTATGGGGTCGCACAGAGTCGGACACGACTGAAGCAACTTAGCAGTAGCAGTAGCAGTATACTCACTAGTACAGAATGTCATGCAGGCAAGGATTTTTAATGATTGAAGAAAATGCATACATTATAACATTAAGTGAAGAAACAAGACAGAGACCTATTTATGTAGTATGTTCTTAGCTGTGTTAAAAATGTTTTTTTATTTTTTTTACCTCTTCATCTGCATAGACCAGAGACAGCTTGTCTTTTTGTGGTTATCTTTAGATGGTAGAATTATGTGTAATTTAAACTTGTTATTCATTCTTTTCTCTTTTCCCTAAGTTTTCTACAGAGAGTCATTACATTTTTGTAACTGAAGTATAGTTGACTTACAGTGTTGTATTGGTTTCTGGTATACAGAAAAGTGATTCAGTTATTCAGTTATGTGTATTCATTTTATAGTCTTTTCCATTATAGCTTATTACAGGATGTTGAATATAGTTCCCTGTGCTGTACAGTAGGACCATTGTTTACCTGTTTTATATAGTTTGTATCTGCTAATCCCAAACTCCTAATTTATCTATACCCTGCCCTGCCCTTTCCCCTTTGGTAACCATAAGTTTGTTTTCTATGTCTGTGAGTCTATTTCTTCTTTGTAAATGAGTTCATTTCTATCTCTTTTTTCTTTGGATTCTACCTATAAGTGACATCGTGTGGTATGTGGTATTGTCTTTGTGTATCTAACTTACTTCACTTAGTATGATAATTTCTAGATCTGTCCATGTTGCTGCATGGATTGATGGCATTTTTCATTCTTTTTATGGCTGAATAATATTCCACTGTGTGTATTTACCACATCTTTTTACCCATAATCTGTCAGTGGACATTTCCATGTCTTGGCTATTGTAAATAGTACTGCTATGAATATTGGGTTGCATACATCTCTTCTAATTAGAGTTTTCTCCAGATATATGCCCAGGAGTGGGATCACTGTATCATATGATAACTCTATTTTTAGTTTTTTAAGGAATTTCCATTCTGTTTTCCATAGTGGCTGCACCAATTTACATTCCCACCAGTGGTGTCAGAAGGAACCTTTTTCTCCATATCCTCTCCAGCATTTATTATTTGTATACTTTTTGAAGATGGACATTCTGATCAGTGTGAGGTGATACCTCATTGTGGTTATGGATAGTATTTCTCTAATAATTAGCAGTATCAAGCATCTTTTCATGTGCCTTTTGGCTGTCTGTGTGTCTTCTTTGGAGAACTGTCTAGATCTGCCCATTTTTTGATTTGGTGTTTTTTTTTTTTTTTTTTTTTGACCTATATAAACTGTTTGTATATTTTGGAAATTAATTCCCTGTAGGTCACATATTTTCAAATATTTTCTCCTAGTCTTTTCATTTTGTTTGTGGTTTCCTTTGCTGTGCAAAAGCTTTTAAGTATAATTAGGTCCCATTTGTTTATTATTATTTTTATTTCCATAACTCTAAGAGTCAGCTCCACAAAAATATTGCTGCAATTTATATCCAAGAGCATTCTGCCTGTGTTTTCCTCTAGGAGTTTTATAGTCTCTGATCTTACATTTAGTTCTTTAATCAATTTTGAGTTTATTTTTGTAGATGGTGTTAGAGTGTTCTGATTTCATTCTTTCACATGTAGCTTGTTTTCCCAGTACTACTTGTTGAAGAGGCTGTCTTTTCTCCATTGTATATTCTTGTATTCTTTATTATAGATTAATTGACCACAAGTGTGTATGTTTATTTGGGGGCATTAATTGTACTTTAAATTTTTATTAGAATTTTTGTTTATTGTTTATACCCCATAGTTTAGTATAATTTGTATAGCTGAAAAAGAAAATAATCCTTAAATGCAGCTTGACAGTCTTTTCAAGAGATTTTTAACTCTTAGATTTTCAATTTGTTACATAGACAGTTCTGGACTATCATTTTAGAGTCTTAATTAATATGGTTACCAGATTATTTCATTCACTATTCTCAAGACTGGAAAAATTTATTTTGGTTGTTCTGGTATTTAAACATGAACTTAACTATAAATTGCTGCAATAGGAAAGTTCAGAAAGTAAATCATGTGCCTACATTTACTTTTTAAATGCATTTATTAGGTAGTTACTTTGTGCCAGGTTACTGTTCTGAGCACTTTATTTTTATTATTATTATTTTGGAATTTTTTATTGGAGTATACTTGCTTTACCCTACTGTTGAATCTATTATGTATTGTGAAATCTTCTGGCATTCTTAAACAAGAATGATTCTGGACTTAGAAAAAAAATAATCACAAACCTTTAAAACTTGTAGATATGGTGAAAACAGTGAAGAAGAACCCCTAAGAGAACAGCTAATACACTGTATATAGAAAATTTATTGTACTAGCTAAGATGTTGTCAGTTAAATGTGGCAAAATGTCCAAATCAAACTAATTTAAACAATAAAAGAAGTGTATTGGCTTGAGGAACTTAAAACAGTGCAAAAACAATAGACTTCAGTTTTGGTGTGGTCATTGTTTTCTTGATTAGTTTCACTGTTTTATTTCATTTCTACCTTCTCTTTTTTGACTTCACTTTTAAAGTAACTAACCTAATTATAGCAAAATGTCTATATATATCAGTTTCAAGTCTTCCACATTTGTATACTATACCTCCTAGAAAAGATTTTTTTCTTCTTTAGTCATCAAATGAAAGTCCTTAGTTTTAATCCATTGGGTTAATTTAGGTCACATATCAAATCACTGTGGTAAAAAAATGCTATGCACTGATTGGTTTGGGTCTGGATTTTCTTCTTATTTCTAATCCTGTGGCAAGGAGGTTTGGGAGCATATTGGGTGGCTATGCAGGACTGAACCTGAACCTGGAAGGTGGACTCAGTTTTGCATAGCTGGCCTATGGGTGAGGTGCAGATTAGTTGCTAGGGGAGAGAAAGACTATGTTTAATTTTTTTTTAATGAGAAAATTCTTTGAGAAAGAAAATCACCAAGAGAGAAGAGATAAGGAAGAAGATAGGCAGAAATGAAGATGGGAGAGGTAGCATATTAAAGATTAAGACAGCAGTAAGGATTAAAAGCCGCAATGGAATAGTATAGCAGGGAGCAGGTTTGTGACAATAGAGAAATTACTGATGAGCAGGGAAGATATACAGTCTCCATAGACTTGAAGGCTCAGAATCTCTGTCTAATACTGTATGGAATATTCACTTAGAGTACATTTAGTCCCAAATACACAGGAACAGTATGAAAAGGCAAAAAATAGGACACTGAAAGATGAACTCCCCAGGTCGGTAGGTGCCCAATATGCTACTGGAGATCAGTGGAGAAATAACTCCAGAAAGAATGAAGGGATGGAGTCAAAGCAAAAACAACACACAGTTGTGAATGGGACTGGTGATAGAAGCAGGGTTCGATGCTGTAAAGAGCAATATTGCATAGGAACCAGGAATGTTAGGTCCATGAATCAAGGCAAATTGGAAGTTGTCAAACAGGAGTTGACAAGAGTGAACATCGACATTCTAGGAATCAGTGAACTAAGATGGACTGGAACGGGTTAATTTAACTCAGATGACCATTATATCTACTACTGCAGGCAGGATACCCTCAGAAGAAATGGAGTAGCCATCATGGTCAACAAAAGAGTCCGAAATGAAGTACTTGGATGCAATCTCAAAAACGACAGAATAATCTCTTGTTTGTTTCCAAGGCAAACCATTCAGTATCACAGTAATCCAAGTCTATGCCCTGACCAGTAACGCTGAAGAAGCTGAAGTTGAACAGTTCTGTGAAGGCCTACAAGACCTTTTAGAACTAACGCCCAAAAACGATGTCCTTTTCATTATAGGGGACTGGAATACAAAAGTAGGAAGTCAAGAAACACCTGGAGTAACAGGCAAATTTGGCCTTGGAGTACAGAATGAAGCAGGGCAAAGGCTAATAGAGTTCTGCCAAGAGAACACACTGGTCATAGCAAACACCCTCTTCCAACAACACAAGAGAAGACTACACATGGACATCCCCAGATGGTCGACACTGAAATCAGACTGATTATGTTCTTTGCAGCCAAAGATGGAGAAGCTCTATACAGTCAGCCAAAACAAGACTGGGAGCTGACTGTGGCTTGGATAATGAACTCCTTATTGCCAAATTCAGACTGAAATTGAAGAAAGTGGAGAAAACCACTAGACCATTTGGGTATGACCTAAATCAAATCCCTTATGACTATACCGGAGAAGGCAATGTCACTGCACTCCAGTACTCTTGCCTGGAAAATCCCATGGATGGAGGAGCCTGGTAGGCTGCAGTCCATGGAGTCGCTGAGGGTTGGACACAACTGAGCGACTTCACTTTCACTTTTCACTTTCATGCATTGGAGAAGGAAATGGCAACCCACTCCAGTGTTCTTGCCTTGAGAATCCCAGGGATGCGGGAGCCTGGTGGGCTGCTGTCTGTGGGGTCACACAGAGTTTGACACGACTGAAGTGACTTAGCAGTAGCAGTATGACTATACAGTGGAAGTGAGAAATAGATTTAAGGGACTAGATCTGATAGACAAAATGCCTGATGAACTGTGGATGGAGGTTCGTGACATTGTACAAAGACAGGAATCAAGACCATCCCCAAGAAAAAGAAATGCGAAAAAGCAAAATGGCTGTCTGGGGAGGCCTTACATATAGCTGTGAAAAGAAAGGAAGTGAAAAGCAAAGGAGAAAAGGAAAGATACATCCATTTGAATGCAGAGTTCTAGAGAATAGCAAATAGAGATAAGAAAGCCTTCCTCAGTGATCAGTGCAAAGAAATAGAGGAAAACAATAGAATGGGAAAGACTAGAGATCTCTTCAAGAAAAATAGAGATACCAACAGAGCATTTCATGCAAATATGGGCATAATAAAGGACAGAAATGGTAGGAACTTAACAGAAGCAGAAGATATTAAGAAGAGGTGGCAAGAATACACAGAAGAACTGTACAAAAAAGATCTTCATGACCCAGATAATCACGATGATATGATCACTGACCTAGAGCCAGACATCCTGGAATGTGAAGTCAAGTGGGCCTTAGAAAGCATCACTACGAACAAAGCTAGTGGAGGTGATGGAATTCCAGTTGAGCTATTTCAGATCCTGAAAGACGATGCTGTGAAAGTGCTGCACTCAATATGCCAGCAAATTTGGAAAACTCAGCGCTGGCCACAGGACTGGAAAAGGTCAGTTTTCAATCCAGTCCTAAAGAAAGGCAATGCTCAAACTACTGCACAGTTGCACTCATCTCACACGCTAGTGAAGTAATGCTTAAAATACTCCAAGCCAGGCTTCAGCAATACGCGAACCGTGAACTTCCAGATGTTCAAGCTGGTTTTAGAAAAGTCAGAGGAACCAGAGATCAAATTGCCAACATCCATGGAAAAAGGAAGAGAGTTCCAGAAAAACATCTGTTTCTGCTTATTGACTATGCCAAAGCCTTTGACTGTGTGGATCACAATAAACTGGAAAATTCTGAAATAGATGGGAATACCAGACCACCTGACCTGCCTCTTGAGAAACCTGTATGCAGGTCAGGAAGCAACAGTTAGAACTGGACATGGAACAACAGACTGATTCCAAATAGGAAAAGGAGTACATCAAGGTTGTATATTGTCACCTTGCTTATTTAACTTCTGTGCAGAGTACATCATGAGAAATGCTGGGCTGGAAGAAGCACAAGCTGAAATGAAGATTGCCGGGAGAAATATCAATAACCTCAGATATGCAGATGACACTACCCTTATGGCAGAAAGTGAAGAAGAACTAAGAGCCTCTTGAAGAAAGTGAAAAAGAAGAGTGAAAAAGTTGGCTTAAAGCTCAACATTCAGAAAACTAAGATCATGGCATCTGGTCCCATCACTTCAGGCAAATAGATGGGGAAACAGTGGAAAGAGTGGCTGACTTTATTTTTGGGGGCTCCAAAATCACTGCAGATGGTGATTGCAGCCATGAAATTAAAAGACGCTTACTCCTTGGCAGGAAGTTATAACTAACCTAGATAGCATATTAAAAAGCAGAGGTTTTTGCCAACAAAAGTCTGTCTGGTCAAGGCTATGGTTTTTCCACTGGTCAGGTATGGATGTGAGAGTTGGACTATAAAGAAAGCTGAGCGCAGAAGAATTGATGTTATTGAGCTGTGATGTTGGAGAAGACTCTTGAGGGTCCCTTGGACTGCAAGGAGATCCAACCAATTCACCCTAAAGGAGATCAGTCCTGGGTGTTCACTGAAAGGACTGATGTTGAAGCTGAAACTCCAATACTTTGGTCACCTGTTGCGAAGAGCTGACTCATTTGAAAAGACCCTGATGCTGGGAAAGATTGATGGCAGGAGGAGAAGGGGACAACAGAGGATGAGATGGTTGGATGGCATCACCTACTCGATGGACATGGGTTTGGGTAGACTCCAGGAGTTGGTGATGGACAGGGGGGCCTGGTGTGCTGTGGTTCATGGGATTGCCAAGAGTTGGACACGACTATCTGACTGAACTGAACTGAACTGAAAACAGAGTGTTTTAAACAAGGGGATTTATTAGTTCATATAACTAAAAAAAATCCACAGGTAGGTCAACCTTTAGGTGTTTAATAGAGAAGTTGATGATATTATCAAGCCTTAGTTTTGTTCTCCTGTGTTTTTCTCAGTCTGTCTTCTATGTATCTTCTTTAGCTTTAAGCTCAGGTGTTTCGTTTGCTGATTGGCCCACCTTAGACCCTTATCCTATCTTTGGAGACTTAAATTTGGAGTCTGCTTCCCTAGAACCATGTAGATCCTGAAAAATAAATAATTTTGAGAAAGGAACAGCAAGTTATTAGAGTTCAACTTTGAATGTTAAAGTAGGAATATAGCTCCTTATTTCTTAGTAGTCCATGAAGACATTGATTTACGTAAATTTACACTTGATTCTTCTGCTTTTCAGTATTTATTAAATACCTCCTCCGTGCATGGTACTTATTGTTCTAGGCAGTAAGATACAGTATCTCATGGAGCTAACACTGTAGTGGAAAGAGACCTAGAACTGAAAAATTAAAAGCGATAACTGATATTTTTTAAAAATTGATTAATGGGATAGGATTGCTGATAGGAGTTAGAGGAGGCTTCTTTGAGGAAGTGACATTTGTGCAAGAACCTTAGTGATGAAAAGAAAACGTGTATGTAAACATCAAGGTGAAGAGCATTCCCAGCAGAGGAAACAACAAAGGTACTGAGATGGAAACAGTGAAATTTTAAAGAATAGGAAGAGAACCAAAATGTCTCAAGAACACTGAATGTGTGAGAAAAGATGTGAGATGAGGAGAAATGGATATAAAAGTAGATATGGTAAGGAATACAGATTGTGTTTTCTTTTTAAGTAAACACATCAATGAATATGATCCTCTGATAGGCAAGTTATGTTCAATGTAACCTATTTAAGAAGTGAGAGAAATATGCACTGTATTTTAGGGAGATCACCATTTACAAAATTAATTTGTAAGTATAGCCCTATGTCTAAACTTTAAAGGGAACCCATCTCTTCAGTAGTTCTTTTTTTACCAGTCACCTTTATTGTGTAACCGGAGATAGAAATTCTGATATATACATGACCTTGACTCATTTGTAAAATGCTCAAACATGCACAATCACTTCACTTTTGAAACCTTGGTATAAAATATTTTATATCAATTAAAAATGTATCCTGTTTTCTTCTAGGCAACCTTAAATATCATTCATAGTGTTGTTCTCTCAGTTCTTGACAAAAACCAAAGGACTAGAGAATTGGAAGAGATTTCACAACAGAAAAATGCTGCAAAAGATAATTCACTAGACACAGAAGTGGCTTATTTAATCCATGAAGGCATGTTTATAAGTGATGCATTCAGTGAGAGTGAATTAACACCTATAGCCATAGATACTACCTCTCAGAGAAATGCATCTCCAAATAGTGAGCCCTGCAGCAGTGATTCTGTATCCGAACCAGAATGTACTACTGATTCTTCATCCAGCAAAGAGCAGATATCATCATCTGTTACTCCAGGAGCTGTGGATATTATGTGAGTATGGTGACTGTTGCCAGATTAACAAGACCTTGAGTCATCTTATTAATGGTTTAAATAAGACTGATTATTCAGTTTATTGAAAAACCATATATAGTTCGGGCTTTTGGAATTTAACAAAAATAAATAAATTTTATGAAACATATGTTTTTGAAAATTTATGGATGGTAAGGAGGTGAGTTTTGGAAATAATTGAGAATTATAGAATTTTAAGTCTGAGAAGAAACCATTTAATTAAATACCTTTAATTTGGAGAGTTTAGATGGCTTATTTAAAGTCATTAGTGGCAGAACCTGTCCTGGAACTCAGGTCAGTATTTCCTTGGTTATGTTTCTTTCTTTTACTGTATCACTTTTGTATATAGTAAAGATGTATTTGGTTTACAATTTTCAGTTGTTCAAAGGCATGAGTTTCCAAGTGGGTCACACTGTCTTTTTAAATATTACTTTTTAAAACTTATTTTGAAATAATTTCAGATTTACAGAAAAGTTGCCAGAATTATTAAAAAAAACCTCTACCCTTCACCTTGCTTCCCCAGTTAAGTCTATATCACATTGCCCTCTTTTTCCCTTTCTCGCTTTCTTTCTGTCTCTCCTTTCTTTGTCTCTCATGTTAAAATTTTTGCTCAGTCATTTGACAGTAGATTTCAGACTTGATGTCCCAAATACTTTAGCATATATTTCCTAAATACAATAACACTTTCTAATAACTGCAGTATACTAGTGAAAATCAAGAGAACACTGATCAATTATTACCATCTAATCCATACACTCCATTAAGTGTTTTGAATAGAAAGAACAAAAGCAAAATAAAGCCAATAAAATCTTTCTGGTCCGAGAACATCATTTATATTTTGTAATTATTAAGAGTAATAGCAACTCAGTATTTTTGTTCATTTTGATAAAAGTCAGATTATGGCCTAGGATCTTATTAGGTTGCAGTTATAGTGTAGAGTCAACTATAACACCTCCCCTCCCCACTATCAATCAAGCAAACCCTGAACTACCTATAAATAAAAATATTTTTTTCTCTGTTTAGGCTTATATTTTCACATATATTGATTAGGGTTCAGTCTAAAACTGCTGTTAAAAGAGATGTTAAAACATACATAGTTTAAGCAATATATTAATAGAATTACCACTCAAGTGAAGAGACAGAACATTACCAGGTCTTTTTTTTTTTTTTTTTCCTAATTTTATTTTATTTTTAAACTTTACATAATTGTATTAGTTTTGCCAAATATCAAAATGAATCCGCCACAGGTATACATGTGTTCCCCATCCTGAACCCTCCTCCCTCCTCCCTCCCCATACCATCCCTCTGGGTCGTCCCAGTGCACTAGCCCCAAGCATCCAGTATCGTGCATCGAACCTGGACTGGCAACTCGTTTCTTACATGATATTTTACATGTTTCAATGCCATTCTCCCAAATCTTCCCACCCTCTCCCTCTCCCACAGAGTCCATAAGACTGTTCTATACATCAGTGTCTCTTTTGCTGTCTCGTACACAGGGTTATTGTTACCATCTTTCTAAATTCCATATATATGTGTTAGTATACTGTATTTATGTTTTTCCTTCTGGCTTACTTCACTCTGTATAATAGGCTCCAGTTTCATCCACCTCATTAGAACTGATTCAAATGTATTCTTTTTAATGGCTGAGTAATACTCCATTGTGTATATGTACCAGGTCTTTTGAAGCACCGTATTGCCACTGTGCTTTCACTTTTTCCCAAAGGAAACCATTAAAACCATTGATTTTTCCAGGTTTTAAATTTTTATATAAATGGAACCATTGAATTATGGTCTTTAGTCTCTAATTTCTTTCATTTCCCATTATATTTGTGATATTTTTCTAAGTTGCTTTTTCTAAGTTTATTTGTATATAGATGTTCTACTTTCTGACTGCACAACAGTGTGTGTATCATTCTGCTGTTCATGAAGTTTGGATTATTTTCAGTTTGTTGTGACTATTCTTGTAGATGTCTTTGGTGTACATGTTATAAGTATTTCTGTTGAATATATACCTAAAAATAAGTATGTGAATAGTCAATTTAACTAAAGCCAAATAATTTCCCAAAGTGATTGTATGCCTTTATAGTCCTATCAGCTGTGTAGAAGCATTCCTGTCTCTCCACATCTTCATTCATCTTGGTGTTGTCAGTCTTTCACATGTTAGTAAAACATTTTGGTAGGTCACAGGTGTAATAGTTTAAATTTCTATTTCCCTGATGATTGGTAAGAGGACACTTTTCATATATTTACTGGCTGTTTGAATATCCTCTTGTGGAGTACTTATAAATCCTTTGCCCACTTCTCTCTTGGTTTGCCTTTTATTTCTTACTGATTATGGGAGTTCTTTATGTAGCCTCAACACAGCCCTTTGTCAGTTGGTCCATGATGCAAATGCCTTCTCCCACTCTGTGGGCTGGCTTTTCACTTATTGGGGTCTTTTGTGAACAAGAGTTCTTAACTTTAATATAATCTTATGATTCATTCTTTCCTTTAATAGTTTATGTTTTTTTGTGTGTCCTATTGAAGAAAATCTTTCACTACCCTAAGACTTTGATGATAGTCTCTTGCTTTTTTCTGGAAGATTTGTTGATGTCCCTTGCACATTTAGATCCACAATGTATCTGAAATTGATTTTTGTGTGTTGTGTGAGGTTATTTTCTTTTTTCCCATGTAGATATCTTTTTGACCTCACACCATTTATTGAAAAGACTGTCTTACCCATTGCTATATAGTACCACTCTTGCCTTAAATTAAGTATTCATATGTAAATGAGTCTGTTTCTAGACTCTGTTTTGTTCAGTTGTCTGTCTTAGCACCAGTACCATTAAGTAAGATTATATTAGTTATATCTTTTTAATTAGCCTTTATATCTGATAATTTCTCCTACCTTTTATTGTTCTCCCAAGATGCCTTAGATGTTACAAATCTGTATATATTTTAGCTTTGTTAGCTCTCTTGTTACTGTCACATAAACTTTTCATATTTTTCCTTTCTATTTAAGAGCACAATTCAGAATTTGCAATCCCACATTCTAGTGGCTAGAATATTTTCACATGTCTATATATTGCTGTAAGAGAGGCTTGAGAAATAGTGTATAGCTTGTTGGCTATTTGATAGCTAAAACTGTTACTGTGGCAGAAGAGAGAAGAGATATTAAAAGATAGCTGGAAAATGTGCCCATACTATTTGGGATTCCTTTAAATAAAATGCAGTCTCAGATTTTAACCCACCCCTCCCACCTCCATTGTGGCTCACTATGCACTTTAGAGCTTCTCTGGCTTTCCACAATGATGTGCTCCCATAGCATGATTACAGAGCATATATAAATTGTTCCTTCTATGTTTCATAGGTATATAAATGTCTGGAAACTACCCATTTTCCATTGCCAAAGGGGCAATGGATTGATTGAATATATTTATACATTTAACCCTAACTAGTTCTTCCCTGTGTCAAGTGTTTTCTCAGTATGTAATTGTGTCACAGATACAGGACATGCAGAAATGATGTCTGATCTTTGTATCTTTTTTAGTGATAGATTTTCCTTGTTTTCTTACATTATCAAAATAACCTACAACTTTGTAAGTTTATTGCAATGTAAATATGGGCACAAAAGAGGAAATAATTTCCCAGGCAGGAAATGGGAAAGAAAAAATAATGGATGGGATTAGAAACTATTGTAGATTTTAAAAACTTTTTAGTTTTAAATTGTGGTTAAAAAAACACATGCAGTTTATCATCCTAGCCATTTCTAAGTGCACAGTTCAGCAGTGGTAAATATATTCACATAGTTGTACAACCACTCTCGAGATCTTTTTCTTCTTGCAAATCTGAAACCCTGTGCACATTAAACAGTAACTCCCCATATCCTCCCCTACCAGTCCCCTGGCAACTACCCTTTTCCTTTGTATCTCTATGAGTTCAGTGACTCTAAGTACTTCATATAAGTGGAATCATACACTGTTTGTCCTTTTGAGACGGTCTTATTTTGTTTAGCCTAATGTCTTTAGGGGTGTCCCAGGTGGCGCTAGTGGTAAAGATCCCGCCTGATAATGCAGGAGACTCGGGTTCAATCCCTGGGTAGGAACTATCCCCTGGAGGAGGAAATGGCAGTCCACTCTAGTATTCGTGCCTGGAGAATCCAGGGACAGAGGAGCCTGGTGGGCTATAGTCCATGGTTCCCAAGAGTCAGACAGGACTGAGCGACTAAGCACAGAGATGTCTTTAAGTTTCATCTATATTGTAACATGTCAGAATTTCCTTCTTTTTTTGAAACTGAATGCTATTCCATTGTAGGTATATACCACATTTTACCCATTTATCTGTCAGTGGACTCTTGGATTGCTTCCATTGCTTGCTCTTCTAAATAGTGCTACTGTGAACATGAGTGTGCAAATACCTCTTTGAGATCCCGCTTTCAACTGTTTTGTATATGTAACCAGACACTGGTTCGTGTCTGTGAGCAGCTTTTTGTTTTTCCTGTCAACAGTAAAGAGATCCAATTAGACTTAAAATTTTAAAAATCTTTTTTAAAAGCAAAATTACAAATAATCAAATAATTTATGAAGCTCAAACTTCCCAGCTTTATGGGAAGTGGTACTGAAATAGCACTTTGGCTGTTTATAGAAGTAAATGTTGGAATAGAGGAAGCTTAGCAGGTTAGAAATAGAATTAGACTAATTCTGGGTTCTAGTCTCATGCTTTTAACCTTGTGACCTTGGGTAGATCACCTAAACTTTCAAGATTCAGTATCCTCATCTGTTAAGTAGGAGTTTATCTGTCTGCCTCAGAGTGTGAGAACCAAGTTAAGATACTGTATCTGAAAGTGTTTTAAAAATATTAATCCCTCTATTATTTTAAACACTAGTAAATAAACTTAATGACATAACTTTAAAGGATAGCAGGTAATAACTTTCTTCAATACCTTAACCCAGTGGTTTGCCTCAAATTAATAGACATCACATCCTCTTTGAAATGTCTTTGAAAGTTGTTGTTCTTTGGTCACCAAGTAGTGTCTGGCTCTTTTACAACCCCATGGACAGTAGCCTGTCAGGTTTCTCTGTCCATGGTATTTCCCAGGTGAGAATACTGGAGTGGGTTGACATTTCCTTCTCCAGGGGATCTTCCCAATCCAGGGAACAAACCCACGTCTCCTGCATTGACAGACAGATTCTTTACTACTAAGCCACCATGTAGAAAAATTATGCTAAGGCACTTCACTTTAACACTAAGCTGCATTTTTGGCACAAAATCAGTGGTCTTTATATACTGTCTTGGGTGGGGGGCAATGCATAAAAAGACAAAAAGTCTTTACATTTCTTCCTCAAAATTGGAGTAAATGCATTACATATTATAAATACTCCTATTTAATTGTAAGTTCCTTAAGAAAACATACTCCCTCCAGTGTCTAGTACTTAAATACAATCAATGCTTAAGAAATATTAGTTCAGTTGATCTAACTGTTAATAGTCATTCATAATTATAAGCAAAAAGCGGGCCTGTTTGTTCCTTCCTTCCATTTCTTTCCTCTTCCTTCCACTATGTCATCCTGGGCAACCTGTGCACAACCTGCCATAGCTATGACCTTGAAACTAATATTTTGTTTTGTTTGTTTTTTGCTATAGTTTTTTCAGAATTTCCAGTCAGAGTCTGAATTAAGTATTAAAAATACTATAGCAGAGAGAGATTATTCAAGATTAGGGAAAAATTTATTTGTACTATCTGAACTTGCTTATATGATGCCCTGCCACAAAATTAAAACTGTATGATACATCAAAACAGATTTTTCCCTTAAATGTAAATTTTATAGCTTTTTGTTTTTTATTGGTATGTCATCTGTGGAGATCAGTGTGTTCATAACTTTTCTTGACTTAATCTTTTTTGTCATTTTCAGGGTCAATGAAGATGTGAAATTAAGTGACTTAGAGCTAGGAAAGCTGGCAAATAATATCCAGGAGTTATTATATAGTGCCTCAGATATATGCCATGATCGAGCCGTCAAATTTCTCATGTCAAGAGCAAAGGTTATTTGTTAAAGTTTAGATATTTTTTACATAGTAAAATTACTGTGAAAATCTAGAATATATCCTTGCTTGTATCCCTATATTCTGCATAATGCATATTTTTAACACTTAATAAGGTACTGGTGTGATCTGTTAGGGAGGTGCTGAAATGCAAAATAATCCAAATAAAAGAAATAGTAAACCTTGAGCTTGAATTTCAAATAAATGATTAAAAGACTTAATAAATATTTGAAATTAATATGCAGTTTTTATACATATATATGTGTATTACTAACCAAATAATTTATTAAGAAAATTAGTTGTTCTCCAGTATTATGAAAATTGTGTAGTATGACCTGAATTTATTTGAGTTACTTTATCTTAAAGGGATCAGAATAAAATTTAGACATCTTAAACTTTCAATGCTTGATTTCTGGGACTAATGTATTGGGAAATTTCATTATAAATTATCTTAAAATAATTTTTAGGAATTAGTATAAGTATTATAAAATAATTAATGTTGTTTAAGTTAGTTTTATAGCTATTCCATATTTTGTATTATACTAACTCATGAATATTATGTTATCTTTAAAATTTAGGATGGTTTTCTTGAGAAGCTAAATTCTACGGAATTCATATCACTTTCCAGATTAATGGAAACATTCATTTTAGAAACTGAACAGATATGTGGAAGAAAAAGCATGTCATTACTTGGAGCACTTCAGAGCCAAGCAAATAAATTTGTAAATAGGTTTCATGAAGAGAGAAAAACCAAACTCAGGTATTATTACCATGTCCATTCTGTTCATTTTTTTCCTCCTTTTCTTTATAAAACACAGTTATATTTAAAAGAGGAAACTTCATTGATTGGCCAATTAAAAGCCCTGACAGTTGTTTTTCTTTTTAATTATAGACATTGCGTAATTAAAATCACCATTTCTTGGCTTTTGAAAATGGAGTTAGGATGTTTATTTCCATGAAAGTACTTATCCTGATAGACTGACTTTTGCTTTCCCACTCAAAGTGAAATTAATTATGTTTTACCATTCTTCTTGACTAGGCTAAGAGATATAAAAAGGAAAATATTTCCTGAAATTATTTGTACTATTTATGAATGACCTCAGTTTATTAAGCTGTTCAGCACTTTTTTTTTTATTTTATTTTACAATATTGTATTGGTTTTGCCATACATCAACATGAATCCACCACGGGTGTACACGTGTTCCCCATCCTGAACCCCACTCTCACCTCTCTCCCCATACCATCCCTCTGGGTCATCCCAGTGCACCAGCCCCAAGCTTCCTGTATCCTGCATTGAGCCTGGACTGGCGATTCGTTTCTTATATGATATTATACACGTTTCCATGCCATTCTCCCAAATCATCCCCCCGCCCCTCTCCCACAGAGTCCAAAAGACTGTTCTATACATCTGTGTCTCTTTTGCTGTCTCGCATACAGGGTTGTCGTTACCATCTTTCTAAATTCCATATATATGCATTAGTATACTGTATTTGGTGTTTTTTCTGGCTTACTTCACTCAGTATAATAGGCTCCAGTTTCATCCATCTCATTAGAACTGATCCAAATGTATTCTTTTTAATGGCTGAGTAATACTCCATTGTGTATATGTACCACAGCTTTCTTATCCATTCATCTGCTGATGGACATCTAGGTTGCTTCCATGTCCTGGCTATTATAAACAGTGCTGCGATGAACATTGGGGTACACGTGTCTCTTTCAATCAGTTCAATGTTCAGCACTTTTTAAAAGTCTCACGTACTAGCAACAGCTAATGACCGTTACTGTTTAGAAAGTCAAATGCCTTGTACTGCATGGGCTTTACTTGAATTTAACTAAGATACACGTAGTCTTAAATATGTAAGTCTTAAGTACTCACTTGACTTTTCCTTTTCTTTTCACCCTAGGAGATAGGGTTGAAATATTATTAAAGTTTATCTTTATTTTTACTTTTGAATAGCCTTCTCTTAGACAATGAACGCTGGAAGCAAGCTGATGTTCCTGCAGAATTTCAGGATCTTGTTGATTCTATATCACATGGAAAGATTGCTTTACCTGAAAAAAAATCAGGGGGTATGTGTACTCTTTCACACATTCTGTTTCAATTTTATATTGTTTGTTCATTTTGTAAGAGTGCTTAATATTTTTTTAATTGATAGTGCCTCTTGGAAACCTTAGAACTCATATTCCCAGCTTAGTTAGTAAGTAGTTGATTTGAAAAGTATGTGGCAATTTATAATAATTTTAAATATTTATTGAATATTAACCATATTCCAAACATTGGACCAAGTGCTTTACATGCATTTACTCTCCCAACAACCTATGATAAAGATAATGTTGTTACCTTGTTTAATATTGAAGAGGCATGAGACTGCCGGGGGTTAAGGAATTTGGTATAAATGAAGATCTGTGATTTGAAACCAACTTTATGTAATTTTATAGCTGTGTTCTTAACCACTGTTCTATATTGTTTAGAGAATTGTTTAGACACTGGTAAGTGTCTACTATGTGTCAGATATTGAGACAGATAAAGGTATAATTTTACTTTAAAAGGGCTAAGTCTAATGAAAAATATATTTATTAGCAATCATAAGTAAGGTAGTCTTGATATGATAGAGAAAAACAAAATGTAAAGAACCATAGAAAAAGAAAATTATGCAGGAGACTACAGAGGAAGGGCAGGGAGGCAGGACAATCTAGAAGACAGAAGTTAAAAAATTAGAGTTTCAAGAAGAAAATTGTCATTGGTATTAAATATCAATCAGGTTTCTTGTGAAAGATACACAATGGCTAGAAATATTTTTGTATGTGAGTTAAAGTGTAATACCAGGATGCATTGTAGTTATGAAGTTCTTGAATGTTTTTAATGGAGGAGGCAGTTGCACTTTCAGTTTTTATGCATTTAATGAAAATTTAATATTTTTACATAGAAATATTTAAAAATTGTATACTGTACCATAAAATGCAACTGTATTGCAAGAGAAAGACTGATAGTAACCACTTGTTTGACACACAGGAGATCATTTGCAGTCTTTTTAATTCAGTGGCCTGATAGAGCCAGATTGTAGTTCACTGCTGAGTAATTCAGAAGGTAAGGAAGGGTAGACGAGTGTAAGGCTACCTTTTCAAACAGGCCTTTCAAGTTTGGCCCTGAGGGGAAAGTAAATGATGAAGTGGCAGCTAGAGACACAAGAGCTATTAGAGAGACTATTACCTTTAAATTCACTTAGGGAATTGAGAGAAGAATTTTAAGAGAAACTGAATTATATTTTTATGCTTAATAAAAGAGGAAGAAAGTTGATTTAAAATAAGAGTGACATAGAGTGATTGTAGGGGTAGGACCCCTGGACTTGAATCCACAGTTCAAGAGAGGGGCTCCCTCTGCCCACTGTAACGAGAGGGGGTGAGGAACAGGTGAAAATTAGAGTAATTCCAATCCAGTCGAGAGAGAAATTGAAGAAATCAAGTAAATTTCTGTTGTTTAGTGACCATTTTTAGTAGATAACAGTGTTGGGTGGTGGTCACAATTTTTAAATTGATTGTATGATATTAGCAAAGCAAAAGTGTTTAAGTGGCAAAGACTGAAAGAAAAATAAGACACTCTGATCATTCTAAATCACAAACTTAAAATTATAGGACTTATTACCCATCTGTTCTTTCAAGCTGTGTTTGATTGGAGTTCACTATCCTGAACACATTCCAATTTTGAATTAAAATCATAACTCTAAAAGTGACTTAATTTATCATGTGTTTTTCCCACAGAGTGAACTATTTATTTTCACTTCCTCTTTGTAGGATACAGACAGTAGAAAGTTTCTCTTACAAACCCTGCTCTGTCTTTTGTTTTTCTCTGACCAGGAAGAAAGTATATGCTATTAGAAATTCATTAATATTTTACTAGTTCATGCAAAGTGAAGGATCCTGGGTTATATTCATTCACCTATCATCCATTTATTGAGTTACTAAATACTTATCAAGGCATTGGGGAGATGAAATTTAACAGATAGCAGTAAATATTAATTTAGTGCTTACCCGCTGCCAGACAGTTTGTTCTAAGCACTTTACATTGTTATCTCATTTACAGGTCCATGAGCTGTAGTATTCCCATTTAACAGATATGGAAACTGAGGCACAAATAGGTCAAGCAACATACCTAAGGTTACATGGCTAGAAAGTGGTAGAGCTGGGATCCAACTGCAGGCAGACTGATGTTAGGGCCCCTTTTTAACTACTGTGCTAAGTCACTTCTCTGCAGTATTGAGTGTTGGTTAAGACACAACCCCTGTCCTCAAGAAACTTTAATCTGACATATAGAGTGAACTGTGATTAGAAATTATATCACACTGAATTTCTTTACTTGAAAGAAATGAGGATGTAGATATTTAATGTCTTAGAACATAGGGACTTGAAACTTAGGGAATCATTATGACTGACTTGCCCATGGTACTCTGTTTAATAGGCTGATTCAAGACAGTAATCCAGTCCACTGTTCTTTTCACCTCAACATACTGAATTCTGTTTTTTAATGATAAAAAATACCATTACTGAAAATAAAGTAACTTTTGGATAAAGATCATAAAAACTAAATATATAATCTCTCCACTGAATTTACGTATTAACTAGTATTCTAAAGATTATAATAAAGAAAACCAGTTGAAATGCTAGTTATGTCTTTCCAGATTAATAACACTCTTCTTCTTTTACTTCTTATCAGTCATCTGCCATGTACCAGACCTAGAGGATAGCCAGTTTGTAAGCATTATCTCTTTCACTGACAACTACACTTAAAGATAGATATCGTTGTCTATGTTTAATGGATACAGATACTGAGACTCAAAAGAAGTAATTGGTCCGAAGTCATTTATCCAGTAATTGGTAATACTGGAACTCAAATTCAAATTTCTCCGATTCCAAATCCAATATACTTTACTTACTTTGTGCTAAATTGTTTTCCAAGAAGTAGGTTTATTTGCAAAAATGAGGTCGTTCCAGGCCTTAAATAGGAACTTTTTCAGTTTTTTTCCTAGTTTAAATTTTTTATACAGTATTTTGTTTCATCTTATACCCATGTCTCTTCATTTGCTTTAACTTTCTAGCTACAGAAGAAAGAAAACCAGCTGAAGTTCTTACTGTTGAGGGGCAACAGTATGCTGTTGTTGGGTGAGTGACACATTTTTCTTTATTAGTTGAGTCAAGTATTTAAAATATAGGTCTTTTAGTTACCGCTTGATGTAAATTAGAAATTTTAGATTAACAATTGTAAATCTTACAAAGAATTTTAAATAAATTTTATGGATTCCTTTTTATTTTGTAGTATTCTGTATCCATTAGAGACTACACTGGCTAAACAAAAAAGGGGTTGGTTGATTTTTCTCATACCACAAGAACTTTGAGGTACATCCAGGGGTGCTACAGTGGCTCTCTGCTGTAAATGTCTCAGGCTCTTCCTGTCTTTTTTACCTGCAACTTTTCTTGGTGTGCAGTGTGCAGCTTATTGAAGTTGTGAGCTCTGGAGTCAAACTGCTTAGGTTTGAATCCCAACAACTCTGTTACTTTGTGACTTTGGGCAAGTTACTCTGTGTGCCTTAGTTTCCTTCTTTGTAAAACAAAATGTGGGAAATAGTACTGTACTTAGAATTATTGTGAAACAGGTAATTCCTGTAAAACATCTTGCACAGTTCTAGTTCACCTAACAAGAAGTTGATAGTTGTTGGTAGTTATTTCCATTACCATCATTTGTCATTAGGTCTTTTATTCTTTTACCAATAACAGTATTTCAAATTCAAGTTAACTAAGAAAAATATAAATTCCAGTGTTGTTTGTCTAGGACTATATGCCTTTTATTAATAGATACTTAAGATAATATCTTCATATACTTTCATAACAATAGTTTAGGTATTTTTATATATGTGATCTTATTTGATCTCTCCAACCACACTATAAAATAGACATTTCAGGTATTATTGTTCCCTTTCTATGGTTAAGAGAATTGGAGCTTAGAAGTTTAAGTATTTAATATAAAATTACCCACATGGAGCCAGAATTAGAAGCAAAATCTAGCTCCCATTATCTATATCATAATTCTTTGTCACTTTTCTTCTTTGTTTCTTGTCACTAAATGAGTCTTTTCTGAAATAGCCATCCCCTCCAGGAAGAATGAATTATCCTTGCCTTGTAACTCTGTGTGCCTCTATCATGGCTCTTTCTGCAGTGTAGTAGAGTTATTTATTTGTGTATGTATCTCCCTGGTTATTATCCGAATTCCTCAAAGATGGGGATCATTTACCATTTTAATTTTTCTTGGCACCTAATAAGCACTCAATTAGTGTGAATAGAATTTATGCTTTTTCTCAACTTGTATATTCTCCAAAACTCCAAAGTACAACCATTGTAAGCTAAAGCTTCCATTCCTTTCTTTTCTGGAATTCTTTTCCATTTCTAGTAGGATAAAACTTTTTTCAACCTCACTGTAATTTTAGTCCTTTGATCTAATTGTCATTTATTTCCTTAATTACCCATTGCAATTGGTCCTCTGTATCCGCAGGTTCTGTATCCCACTAACCAGCATGTAGAACCCATGGATATAGAGGGAAGACTTTACTATGCCATTTTATATAAAGGACTTGAGCATGCATGGGGTTTTGATATTCACGGGGTATCCTGGAACCAGTCCCCTGTGGATACTGAGGAAGGACTGTGTCTTGTTACTCTTCCCTTACTTAATGGAAATGGTCCCCTCTAGCTATCTGTCTTTCTTGCTCTTTAAGCTAAGAGACTACTGTCAAAAAGCTGAACTCTCTGGCTAAAGGGGAAGTACTGTATATTCAGCAAGAAGATTACAAACGATAGCAATGGACTCCTGCCCAGTAAAGCAGACTCTAGGATTATGCATGGAGAGTAATGTATGGTCTAACAATTAAGCTGTTATAAAGGCTAGATAGTCTCCTCCTTGAAGCACTGCTGTCTCTCCTTCAGACTTTTATAAAACGTTATTTTACATGGATCACTCATTTCTCAGAATCTCATTGAATTTAGATGTCCTGTAATGAATGGGTGTTTCCCCCTTAATTTCAACCTTATTTAACCTCCCAGTAGTGTCTCTTTTCAGCTTGTGACATATCTTGCTAATGAGCTGATAACTTTCTCATCTTTGGAAAATCTTTTGTGACTTACCAGTAAGCTTCTTAGGAGATACATTGTTCTCAGAAGCCACAATTTCTCTTTTATCTCACTAAGAAAATCTGGACTAGGCCCTTCTTAATTCAACATCTATGATAACCTGCTACATAATCAGAAACACTGCTTAAACTTTTTTCAGTGTTGGCCAAGGATTTTTAAATTGGCCAAGGAATGGGATACCTGCCTTACTGAAAAGACTTACTTATTGCAAGTGTCACAGAGAGAGTGATGTGCTCATAAGCACAAAATTTAAGGAAGTACCCTTTCTCAGTGTCATGAAAGTGCATGCCCTGCAGTTGCACAGCCTTGAAACTGAGTGCCTTCTTAATTTTACACCCTAGAGGTTTTCTGTTACCTTACTCTAGTCCCTACTTGCTCTACTTATAGGTAAAACACATCATTGAACAGTTGCCAAGATCAGTATTGATTTTTGTATGTGAAATCAGTTCGATTTTTCTTGTTTTGAGTGCCTACTGGTTCATCTCTCTCTCTCTTTTTTTGGGGGGGGTAGAACTGTATTGCTGTTGATAAGAATTATCCTTGAATATTGCCAGTGTGTGGATAATATCCCATCTGTTACTACTGACATGCTCACTCGTCTATCAGACTTATTGAAGGTATGTATGATTTCACTTTTATGGAAAAATAGTTGGAAGAAGTAATACATTAGGGTGTGAGTAATCTTCCAACTCTTAAGACATTTCAAGGTCATGGTATCTTTAAGACATTAATTTTGTGACATTTGGCTGTGGTTGATTCACAACATATTATTTGAAGGCCACCTGCTTCCTTCTCACTCAACATTTAGTGATTCCTCATTACATCTATAGAGTTGTTAATGACCTTGGAGACAGGAGATGATTTGTTCGTTAGGTGCTGAACATGACTGAGGCCACTTAGGTCAAAAAACCTGGACTGGTTTCAAATGTGCATGGAAGGAATTCACTGAACTTTACAAAATTCATCTCACTAAGGTTAGAGATTTTTCTTTAAATCATTCTTTCAGAACCATTGATGTGAAGTGAAACTGTGGTGATAGTTTTATTCAGCCATTTCATATTAACAGATATTTTAAACTGCTAGATAGAGAAAAGGCTTTATTTTTTCAAATACCTAATCTATCAATTAATTCTATCCCAAAGTTGTCATATTTTAGTCCAGAAAGATTTTGTTACCCTTTTGAAAATAGGACTATCCAATTACAAAGACTAAAACAACGAGTTTAATGATTGCAAATTCAAGATTAATTTTTGAACAACTGATTTTTTAGAATTTCTCAACTTTTTTCATACCAGACTGTAAATACTATTATTGGGAAACACCCCCTTTTTTTTTTCTGTCATTACATAAACAAATCCTAATTGCTCCTACTAGAAAAATTCATTTGGTCCTTGCATAAGAGGAAAGAGGAATGTATTATTAGAATTAACACATTGCCAGCATATAAAGTATAGTTTTTAATAAATTGTTGGTTTTTTTCTCTTCCTTCCTTTGTTAGTACTTCAATTCAAGAAGTTGCCAGTTAGTTCTTGGAGCTGGTGCACTGCAAGTTGTTGGACTAAAAACAATAACTACAAAAAATTTGGGTATGGATTCTTGCATTTAATTCACATGCTGAGGCATTTCAGTGACGTCACTATAGTTAGGTTTTTATTATACGTGGTGTTTTTGTGCCTCTAACCAAAGGCTGTAAAAGTAGCAGTTCTACTTTACTTTTTTTATGTATTGCCATAATTGAAAAATAACTTCTGGAGAAATGTTACAAGGAATTTTTAGTCTAATAAATGTAAGTTACTACAAGTTACACTACTGTTAAAAAAAATGTTAAAATATAATATGTATTAAGTACATAAGTGTGTATGGGGTGAAAGGTATCAATGTCACGAGAATCAGTTGTCCCCTTAGCTTCCTCATGCCATTCTACCCACAGCTTGAGTCCATTGGGAAAATTAGCATAATTCATTACATCATTCAGTACCAAATGATTGTCTTAAACAAAATGAAATATGTTGCTTTCTGTCACTGTGTTCTCCATTTATGTAATAAACTTGGGTCGTCTGTAGAAAATTGATTTTTTACATAATTTGATAGGTAATTGAAGTCAGCTAATACCTTTTTTTCCTCCATGATATGTCCATCTCCTGGATCTTCAGCTCTTTCTTCACGCTGTTTGCAGTTAATTGTGCACTACATTCCTGTGATCCGGGCTCATTTTGAAGCTCGACTGCAACCTAAGCAATACAGTATGCTTAGGCATTTTGATCATATCACTAAGGTATCTTTTCATGTATTTTCTCCTGGAGTTTCATAAATTTAACTCCTTAATTGTTAAGTATTTTAGATGTATCCCAGGTCTTTAATGTACAATGTTATTTCTCATTATAGGACTACCATGACCACATAGCTGAAATATCAGCTAAGCTTGTAGCGATAATGGATAGCTTATTTGACAAGCTGTTATCTAAGGTAATGATTTATGGAAATTATTAAGCTTTGCTTAAAGGCGTTGTGACTTTTCACAGTTAGTTCTAACAAGTCAAAATTCTTCAGGATATAGGGAAAAACTCGAATGTTCAGATCACCCAAATAGTTTATCTTCATTTCCTAAGGGATTTGAGGATAGGGATGAGGGAAGATGATTCCCCTCATGATGAGAGAGACCCTTTATAGAAGTAATTTTATATTAGCTGTATTGAAAATTATGTATTTTCCTCAAAAAATATTTTAGTTTGAAAGCCTTCCAGAGATAGAATTAAGAAAATAAAGATCAAAATAGGGAAAAAATTAAATTATTTGTGATAAAGTGTGTTACTTTATTTTTTAGGCTAAAAAGCAGAGCCTGAAGTGCTGGGTTATTTCCATCATAGATATTCAGTTTCCGTATTTGTTTCTTATTTGCTTCCCATTCTAAATAGGTCATTAAAAGTAGCTCTGTTTTCTAAAGAATTCTTAATTACACGGGGAAAGTATCTTCAGAAAAATGTCACTTAATCAGGCCTAGTCACTTTTGACCTATCTCTCACTCTTTACTTTCCCTAAATTATTCTGTACATGTTTTAGAGAAAAAGCAAAAATCTCATAACTTGAGAGTTTGAAGCTTTGTTTAGTTTATACTTTTGCCCCAGAGCATTTTTCGAGTAAACTCATAAAGCAAGGCTCTTTGATATGCTTTTCCTTCTACTTGGATCCTTCAAATTCTGAGATGGCAAGAGCAGCAGACACATAAAAATTATAAAAAGACAAGATAAAGTGGTGCCCATTAACACACAAATCTTTGAAGTTGACAGTGAGAAAGGAGTGATTGGAAAATAAGATTGTGTTTGTTTAATGTTTAGTTCTCAAACATTTTGGTCATAGGACCCCCTTTACATTCTTAAAAATAATTGAGGACCCCTAAATAGCTTTTGTTTATGCAGATATAGCTATCAGTGAGTACCATATTAGAAATTAAAACTAAAAAGATTTAAAACTCATCTAGAAAAATGGTACTGATGAACCTATTTGCAGGGCAATAATAGAGACACAGATGTCGAGAACGGATTTGACACAGTGGGGAAAGGAGAGGGTGGGATGAATTGAGAGTAACATTGAAATATATACATTACCATCTGTGAAATAGATAGTTGGTAGGAAGTTGTGATATAGCTCAGGGAGCTCAGCTTGGTGCTCTGTGACAACCTGGGAAGGGTGGGATAGGGGTTTCGGGGGGAAGCTCAGGAGGAAAGGGATATATGTATGTAGATGGCTGATTCATGTTGTTATATGGCAGAAATCAGCACAACATTGTGGAGAAATTATCCTCCAATTTAAAATAAAAAATTTTTTTAAAAAGAATACATAAACACACGGAACTAGACTTCAGAATTACATCACATATCACCTAAAAATTTCCAATATTCAATCATGAGAGTTTGAAAGTGAATTATATTAATCTTACTATTACTATGAACATGGTTCTTGTCTCATATATTCCCTGAAAGAGCTTCTGACTCCCAGGAATCTCCAGACTGCACTTTTGAGTAACTCTGGCATAGTTAGTAGATAACATATATGCTTTATGCTTCTCCTTTAAGAAACTTAAGGAATTTACAGTTGTGTGCAGACATACGTATATTATGCCCTCTAAATTACTAGTTTTGTGTAGAGAAAAATTATTGTTTAGAAATTCTCTGTCTTCTTCATGGTTGTGAAATGCAAACTAAATTCAAAAGCAGTTCCATTCCACCAGTTTCCTTTTTGATATATGACATTCTTCTCTGTGCCAAAAGTCAATGAATAATGCATGTAACTACCCTAAGAAGTTTACCATCTAATACAGCAAAGGACTTAACACCTAACAATGTAGACTAAAGTGAAAGTAAAAGTGTTAGTCATTCAGTCCAACTCTTTGTGACCCCATGAACTGCAGCCTGCCAGGCTCTTCTGTCCATGGAATTCTACAGGCAAGAATACTGGAGTGGGTTGCCATGTCCTACTTCAGGGGATCTTCCTGACCTAGGGATAGAACCCAGATCTCCTGCATTGCAGGAAGATTCTTACCATCTGAGCCACCAGGGTGATAATGTAGAGTGAGGTAAATGTTAAATAGTGAGACTAATAATGAACTGGGGAATAGAATGAAGCAAATCCCCAAAAATGCTGGTACTCTTAAAACCTTTTCTTTATTCTATCAGGTCATCCAGAGTTTTTGAACAAGAATTGGGACTATGGCTAGACTTTTTCCTGTAACAGTTTATTGCATTATTTTTGGTAAAGAAAAATAAAGAAAATAATGTAATGGAGTTCCATATATTTATCACGTGTATTTAACCATCATTAACATTTTTCTTTTTTTGTTGAAATATTTTGTGGTTAATTTGAGGCCCTGTAACATTTCATCCCTAAGTACTTAAGAATATATATTTCTAAAAACTTAGGGAGGTATACTTTTTTATCTAATCACATGACTATATCAAACAAGCAAAATTAACAATAATTCCTTATTATCATCTAATACTTATTCCTATTTGAAACTTATCAATTGTCCTAAGATGTCATTTTATAATAATTTGTTTGAACAAAGGCTTTTACATGATCTACATATTGCATTTGGTTATTATTATGCCTCTTCGGAGAAGGCAATGGCACCCCACTCCAGTACTCTTGCCTGGAAAATCCCGTGGACGGAGGAGCCTGGTAGGCTGCAGTCCATGGGGTTGCTAAAAGTCGGACACAACTGAGCAACTTCACTTTCACTTTTCACTTTCATGCATTGGAGAAGGAAATGGCAACCCACTCCAGTGTTCTTGCCTGGAGAACCCCAGGGACGGGGGAGCCTGGTGGGCTGCCGTCTATGGGGTTGCACAGAGTCGGACACAACTGAAGTGACTTAGCAGCAGCAGCATTATGCCTCTTAAGTCTTTTATAAATTTCAAACACCTCCCTCCCCAATTTTTATGTCTTTTTTAATGTCAAGAATATGCCTAGACATTTGCAGCTTTGTGTTTTCTTTACTACCATCCCCACTGATGACTTTTCCTTGTTACCCCAACATACATTTTCCCTGTATAGTGCTGTCATGCCCAACTGTTTGCGACCCCATGACTCAAGTCTGCCAGGCTCCTCTGTCCCCAGGGATTCTCCAGGCAAAAATACTGGAGTGGGTTGCCATGCCTTCCTCAAGTCTCTCAGTCATGTCCAGCTCTTTGTGACCCCATGGACTATACAATCCATGAAATTCTCTAGGAGTGAGTAGCTACAGGAGTGAGTAGCCTTTCTCTTCTGCAGGGGATCTTCCCAACCTAGGGATCAAGCCCAGGTCTTCCACAGTGCAGGCAGATTCTTTACCAGCTGAGCCACAAGGGAAGCCCTGTATTATCAAGTCTGTACACCACTCCCTGCTCTACTTGCTTCCATGGGTTGCCCAGGAGTTTGACCCAGTTTTTAATTCATACCAAAATAGCAGAGTGTTTGATTTGGGTTAGTCTCTCAATTTTTAGCTTTTCATTTTCTTACCTGGAATTTTAATTTGGGGAAAGAGGAATAGCATAGTAATAAAATATAGGCTGATTCTAAGAAGCTAATAAGTAAGGGCACGTTTCCTTGAGCAGAATAAAGCATTAACATCTAATGATACTACTGGCTAGACTAATGTCCGAGCCACCTTTAATTCATGTTGAGTTAAATTGTGTTAGGTTAACAGAGATACACAAAAGTGAAGAAACCTTTTATCTTGTCCTCAAATAGTAAAATATCTAGTACGATAATTATATCAGTAACTATTACAGGAGGTAGATTATATAAAGTATCATAGTAAAGTAAAGAAATGATTCAGTGCTGTTGAAGCTTTTAATGTTTTGAAATACATGGTTGTCAGCTGGGGAAGTGGGTCTGGGAAAGCTTTATGGATGAGGATGCATATAAATTTTGCTTTTCACAATTAGAGTGGGCTTCCCTGGTGGCTTGATGGTAAAGAATCCACTTGCTGATGCAGGAGACACAGGTTCAGTCCCTGGGTTGGGAAGATCCCCTGGAGAAGGAGACGGCAACCCATTGCAGTATTCTTGCCTGGGAAATCCCATGGACAGAGGAGCCTGGCAGGCTACATACGGTTGCAAAAAAGTCGGACATGACTTAGCGACTAAACTGCAACAATTAGAGCAGATTAAGTTGAGGCAAAGAGATAACACTGAGTTTACACTGTGAGTAGACATATTGATTGGAATCATAAGAAGGAAGTTTAGTGTCAGGTTTGGGCTTCCTTGGTGGCACAGAAGTTAAAGCGTCTGCCTGCAATGTGGGAGACCTGGGTTCGATCCCTGGGTTGGGAAGATCTCCTGGAGAAGGAAATGGCAATCCACTCCAGTATTCTTGCCTGGAGAATCCCACGGACAGAGGAGCTTGGTGGGCTACAGTCCACAGGTCGCAAAGAGTCGGACACAACTGAGCGACTTCACTTTCACTTTGGAGTTAGATAGACCTAAGTTCAAATTCCATGTTTGTCACACATGAGCCATTGAAGAACCTTCGGCACATTCTTAATTTATTTAAGCCTCAGATTCTATCTCTAAATGGGGATAATAATAAAAATCTCATAAAGATGTAGTGAGGATTTATGAGATAATATATGTGGAGCACTTTTCTTTTATCATATCTTTGTATCTGACTAGAGACAGTTCCAGTAAACATTGATTGCTAATGCTTTTGCTGTTGTTTTTAATAATAACAAAAGTAAGTAATTCCATAGAGCTAATGTATTAGGGTGGGTAAGCCCAAGAGTAGAGTGGGAGATACGTTGGAAAGATAGAAGAGGGCTTTGACTCCAGTGGAAAGCTAAGCAGTTTAAGTCAGGTTGATGGAGGTATAATTTACATTGAGTAAAATTCACCCTAAGTATATAGTTTGATGAATTTTATATACCTAAGTATATATATATATATACCTAAGTATATAGTTTGATGAATTTTAACCTGAATGGGGTAGTAGAATGACCACAATCAAGGTATAGAACAATTCCATCACTGCTAAACATCCTCTAGGGTATTTTTGAAGTTAATCCTTTCCCAATACCCCAAAACTATGACAACCACTGATCTAATTTTCTTCTATTTAGTTTTGTGTTTTCCAGTATGTCTTATAAATGGAATTATACAGAATTAACATCTTGTCCCAGGTTCCTTTCATTTAGCATAATGCTTTTGAAATTCATGGATGTTACAACATGTGTTAATATCTTGTTCATTTTTATTATAAAGTGGTATTGATTGAAGTACTACTATTTGTTTATCCATTCATCAATTGATAGATGTTTGGATTTTCTCCGGTTTCTGGCTGTTATGAATAATGTACATTCATGGACACATCTTTGTGTGGGCATGTGTTTTCTTTTGTGTAAATACTTAGAATATATTGATGGTGGCATAGAGATGTAAAACTTTATGGTAACTTTATTAAAAAAAACTGCCATATGATTTTCCAAAGTGACTATACAATTTCGTGATGTATAAGACTTCTGGATACTCTTTTATCTTCACCAGCTCTTTCTGTTGTCTCTGTTTTTTAACGTTAGTCTTCTGGTGGGTCTGCATTGAGTGATATCTCATTGTAGTTTTAATTTCTATAATGACTAATACGTTGAGTATCTTTTCATGTGTTAGTTTGTCATCTGTACTTTGTCTGTGGCAGTTTTTTGGTTGTCACAGTTTCGTGTGGGATGGTTACTGGTAATTAGTGAGTAGAGACTAAGGATGCTGCTGAATATCCTACAATACACAGGACAGCCCCCACAACAAAAAATTATCTAGCTCAAAATGTCAGTAGTGTAGAGGTTTAGAAATTCTGACCTAGAGTACTAACTAATGTGTAAAATAATTTGAAAGTATAATTGGTGAGACTTAGTCACTGATTCAATACAAGGAAACAAAGAAAAGAAGGAGTTAAAAACTTTTAAGTTGGAGATTTCAAGTCTGTGTGACCAGGAGGATGGTAATACTGGTAATAGTAATTGAAACAGGTAAGAGAGCAGGTTTGGGAAAGCTCATGGTAAGCTCAAATGTGGATTGGAGCATGTAATGAATGTAATAAAGGGGAGCATGTAATGAAGTGGTTCATAACTAGAGATATATTAGAAGTCATGGGATTGAACAACATTGAGAAAAGTGAGGAAGATAAGAGAGGATTAATATTAAAGTTGCTTTGCACTTAGGAGACAGGAGATAGAAGAGGGGGAAGGTTAGGAGGAAAGGAACTGGGAAAGCGTTGTACTGCACCAGGACGTTTTCAGTGTGAGGTTGTGTGAAATACTGCAGAGAAACAAGGAAGGGGAACTAAAAAAGTTATTAACTTTGGAAATTAGGACCTCTTTAGTAATTTTTTTCCAAGAGAGAAATTTCAGAAGAGGGAAGATAGTTTGAATGGTGGCAAGAACCACATTTTAAAGGTTGAGAATAAAGAAGTACAGTATCAAGTTTAAATGATTGAAGCCATGTATGGTAAAAGTCATACAGAAAGAATACTATTTTGAGGGAAAGCAGTGATGAAGGAAAGTTTTGAGGGGTATACAAGTTTACTAGGGCTGCCATAACATTCCCTCAGAGTAAGGGGCTTAGAACACAGAAGTGCATTGTCTTATAGTTTTTGGAGGATAGAAATCTCAAATCAAAGTGTCCCCAGACCATGCTCCCTCTAAAGGCTCTAACAGAGAAAACTCCCTTGCCTCTTTCAGGTGCTTCTGTCAGTTGTTGGCATTCCTTGACTTGGAGATGCATCACTTCAGTCCCTGCCTCTGTCTTCACATGACCATCTTCCCTCTGTGTGTTTCTGTGTCTAAATTTCCCTCTCCTTTCTTTTATAAAAATACCAGTCAGTGGATTTAGGGCCCACTCCAATCCAGTATGACCTTAGGAGGCTCCAAGTGGACATGAATCTTGGGGGAATATTATTCAACCCAGGACATGGGGGTAATTAAGATAAGGGGATTTTGCCATTGTGAGATTATTTCATACCCACTAGGATGGGTAAAATAAGGACAGTAACAAGTATTGGAGAGAATATGGAGAAAATGGAACCCTCATACATTTCTGGGTGAAATTGTAAAGTGGTACAGCCGCTTTGGAAAACATTTTGCATTTCCTCAAAAGGTTGAACATGGAGTTATCATATGACCCAGTAATTCTACTTCAAGAGAATTGATAACATCTGCCTACACAGAAATCTGTACATGAATGTTCATGGCATTATTATTCATAATAGCCAAAAAGTAGAAATGACCCAAATGTCTATTAATTGATGACTGGATTAACCATGGTTTATTCATGCAGTGGAATATTGTATAGCCGTGAAAAGGATGACGTCCTGGATGCAACATGGATGAACCTTTGAAAGCATGCCAAGTGAAGGAAGCCAGTCACAAAAGCGATGTGCTGTGTGATTCCATTAGTGACTAGTGTTGCCAGGAACTGAGGAGAGCGGGGAATGGGGAGTGCCTGCTAATGGAGATGGGGTTTCTTTTTGGGTTGATGGAAGTGTTTGTAAATTAGTGGTGATGGTTGTATAGCTATGAGTTTACTAAAAACCAGTTAATTGTGTACTTTAAAGGGGTGAATTTTATGGTATACAAATTATATCTTAGAACTGTTAGTAAAAAAAGAAAAGGGAAAAAAAAAAGAAAAGGGGATATTTGATATACTGTAGGCTGAAGAGAGAAATTGTTGAGTTGTCACAGTGTTGCTTGGTCCAGTCACATGATGACTTCTACATGGTTCTACTACCGCAGTATATTGGAACTCATCATTTTAATAAACTATATGAGATTAATACATCTAAAATATAGTTATTTGGCCCAAATTTGACTTATAAATGAAAGTGATGTATAATTTAAGCTGTGAACTCTATAATATGGGCCAAAAGGTGATTATCTAAATCATACCAGTGTACTGTTCCAGATGTAAGAATAATAAATGAATTTACCTAATTAAAAAATTTTTAGTATAGATACTTGAAAATTAGGGTAAATATTACAGTATTGGCCCACCTACAAAAGAAAAAGAACATTTTAGTTCTACCAGTTTTATTGATTTCAGATATGACCACTTTGAACACATTCTAAAAATCATGTTTAAAAAACAAAATGTTAATTTGAAGGGCCTACTTTAATGATTCATTATTCTATATTGAGCCAGAATAGTAGCTAACATTTTTGAGTACTTCCTTTATATCACACACAGTTTTGAGTTCTTATGAACCATCTTTTAAAATCCTCAGAATAAGCCCTTTGAGATATAGAGAAATAATCTCACCTAATACAGAGAAGTAACTCACCCAATCTCACATAGCTAAGAATTTTAAGAGTTGGAATTTGGACCCAAGCAGTCCGTCTTTTGGAGAAGGCAATGGCACCCCACTCCAGTACTCTTGCCTGGAAAACCCCATGAACGGAGGAGCCTGGTAGGCTGCAATCCATGGGGTCGCAAAGAGTCAGACACGACTGAGCGACTTCACTTTCACTTTTCACTTTCATGCTTTGGAGAAGGAAATGGCAACCCACTCCAGTGTTCTTGCCTGGAGAATCCCAGGGACGGTGGAGCCTGATGAGCTGCCGTCTATGGAGTCGCACGGAGTCGGACACGACTGAAGCTACTTAGCAGCAGCAGCAGTCCATCTAGGGCTTCCCAGGTTGCACCATGGTAAAGAATCTGCCTACCAGTGCAGGAGACACAAGAGATGCAGTTCCATCTCTGAGTCAAGATCCTCTGGAGTAAAGAATGGTAACCCACTCCAGTATTCTGGCCTGGAATATTCCATGGACAAAGGAGCCTGGTGGGCTACAGTCCATGGGGTCACAAAGAGTCAGACCGTGACTGAGCAACACATCACACGCCCCTCTTATGAAGGGAAGCATAAGATCTGTGTTCTTAGCCACTAAATTATGCTGGCTGTCTCAAAGTAGATTAGAATTTTTGATGAAAAATTTTTGAGATTTGCATGAGTAGCACAGAATATAGTTGAAGTGTAAGCTTCAACTATATCAGAGTTAGATGTGTAAGGGCAGAAAATAATATGTTTTAGTGAACAGTGGGGATAGTACACATTACAGAGGACATGAATATAATTCTCATTATTTTTCCCTGCCAGTATGAAGTGAAAGCTCCCGTTCCTTCTGCCTGTTTCAGGAATATTTGTAAGCAAATGGCAAAAATGCATGAAGCTATATTTGATCTCCTTCCTGAAGAACAAACGCAAGTGAGTAGTAATTCCTAAAACTATTATATATATCATAATATGCATGCAGAATTGAAGTGTTTTTATGTACTGTTGACATATGTAAGCTTAGTTCATGTTCCAATATGATCATTATTATTTTTTTCCAGTTGTTATATTGACTTGTGGAACATGGATAGAAATTCTGATTTCAAAGCCCTCCTTGCCCTGACAGGCTAGTGCAGTGGTAGCTTTGCTCTGTGCTCAGCATTCTAAAAAGCACATTTTTATTTGTCCATTGGGTCATCAGAAGTCCCAGATTCTACCAACATTATTTATTACATTATTAGTTTGAAAATCAGGGCTAGCATTTAATCAGTGAATAGTAGAATAAGTTACACATTGATTATAATCCAAATTGGATAGGGAAGAAATTACTGTTTGACTTAATAATTCAAATCAGTATACCTTAATGTTTGTTAGGTCAGCATAAATGATGTGTAGTAGGCACAAATAAGGAAAAATAGCAAAATGGGTAGACTTTAGCATCTCTTGCCTATGAAGTATCCACCCTCTGCCTCTGTTTTCCCTACACGATCATCCATATTCTCTTCACTTTTCCACTACATTCCTACCCCTGACTTCCCTCAATTTCATTTCCTAGGAGTACTTTAAAGGTTCCAGTACTTCTTTTTTTCAGTCTTCTTTATCCACCTTAGTTTGTTCCCTTTATACCAGGTGATCAATCAAGCTTAGTTGTATTTAGGGTCGGGAAGATCCCCTGGAGGAGGGCATGGCAACAGTGTTCTTGCCTGGAGAGTCCCATGGACAGAGGAGCCTGGCGGGCTACAGTTCATAGGCTTGCAAAGAGTCAGACACGACTGAAGCGACTTCACAAACACAGTGTTATAATTAGTACAAGCCTAGTTGTTATATGACTAATGATCTTAGCTTTCACTGAAATTTTTGCTCTTCAGACAAATTTCTTATTTCAGTTTGTCTCTAATTGGTTGAGTGCATGGCATTGGTATTTGGGAGCAAAGTGTAGGTTTTGTAGTGTCTCTTCCCTGCTTTTGCTTCTGCTGGTCTCCTTTCCACACCACCTTGAACTTCCATCTTATACTAGCTATTACCATCTTCTCATGTTTTCCTATGTTTTTATTAATCATACTAACTTTATGAATAAATATCATCCACCATCTTTGGGGCTCACTGAGGACTTAGGAGGAGCTTTGAGATACAGAGCACCCACTAGGGTCTTTTTTCCTTTCTCAGTCTTCCTAGCCAAACCATCATTTTCATTCCACATGCAAGATCCCCCACCTCTGACATTCTGACTTTCTGAATTTTCCCTCTGAGTTCTAATTCTGGAGCAAGACTTAGCCAGGTCAGTGAGGTGAATACACAGGTATTTCATGTATTTTTATCTGCATCTTCATTTAAAGTGAACTCTTTTCAAACCTGGGCACAAAGTATAGGTTTTATGTCATTATTGTCATTTGAGTACCAGTGATTCCATAAAACTTTTCCATAGATGACTTTATATATTTTTGTCATGGAAAATGTATTTCACAAAATTGTTTCCATAGATTAATTTTATGTAATTTCAGGTCAGGCATTTCCCAAAGAAGTACTGGGCCATTGCATTAAAAATCTGCATATGGAGCGATAAAATACTTCCAAGTAATTTAGAAGGGTAACAATAGCCTTCCTTTTACCATTGTGACTTTTTTCTCTATCAGGTTCCTAGTTAATGCAGAATTCTCCATCTTTTCTCTATTCTTTTTACCTGTATGGTTCATCCCATTTACATATTCCAGAAGACTTTTAAGGGGCAGAAAGGCAGTAGTAAATCATATCACTAAAAGGAGTACTGCTGTGAAGGGCAAAAAGAGCTTTTACCCAACTAAGGAGAAAAACTGCACTGAAATAGCAATTCCATACTTTCAGAGGAGCATTTTAAAAGTATATGCCAAAGCAAAAAAATTTTCTCCAAATAATATTAATTACTTATGTCTTCTGTGGCAGTAGAGCTTTAAGAAACTTAGATTTGTTTCTTTTCCAGATGTTATTTTTAAGAATTAATGCAAGTTACAAACTCCACTTGAAAAAGCAGTTATCTCACTTAAATGTGATAAATGATGGAGGACCTCAAAATGGGTATGTTTTCAACATATTTTTACCACATACTACCATATAGAGTTGTTTGATTAGTTTTTATTCATTACGCTCTCCTTTACCACTGTAATCTTGCCAGGGCCCCACAGTTGTAAAATCAGCAATCTTTTGCCTTTTTTTTTCCCTCTGTGGGGGTGCTGTATCTCTGTATCTATCTGTCTGTTTATGTTAACGTGTTTTATAAATGCTCAGTTAGTTAACTGACCTTAATGTCTCCTTTGAGGCAGTGTGCGTTAGTAGCACCTCCTTAGGTCGGTCACCCGTAGTCTTCAGCTGTCCAGACAGGACTCAGAGTCCTACTTTGTACCTGTATGACCATGAGAAAGTCACTTAAACTCTGCCTTATGTATAAAATGAGAGTGATAAAATCTCTAATTCCTCCACAGAGTTACAAAAAATAATGTGCATATATTTTCTTGTAAGCCATTGAACAAATTTTATGTATTGGTGAAATAATATGACATATAAAACATAAGATTTAGAATCAGAAAACTTGGGTTAAGTTTGGCCACTTACTAGCTCTATTACTGAGCAAGTCACTTAATCTTGCTGAGCCTTAATATTTCTTATATTGGGAATGATAAAAAGTTCTGTAACAGAATTTTTGTTAAGAGCAATGTAGGTTAGGATATGAATTTAAAGATTATATAAAATGCAAGACACTGATCATATAAGTTACACCTTAGTATGATTTCTGTACTCTGTTACCTGTTCATGGATTTTTAGGAATGGAATATTTTTTTCCCCATTAAAGACATTTCAGGCTTAAATTTCAAACTTACAGGGACAAATGTAAAAACCATATTTTGGAATCAGAAGTTGGCTTTGCCCTTTAAAAAAAAAAAGTATGTTTGACCTTGAACAAGGTAGGGAAGGGCATTAGGTGTGCTGCCCTCTAGCAGTTGAAAAATTCGAGAATAACTTAAGGACTTGGCCCTCGATATACAGGGTTTCTCTGTATCCACAATTCCACATTCACAGATTCAACCAACTGCAGATCATATAATGCTCTAATATTTACTATTTTTGAAAAATGAACCCACGCAGTTAAAACCTGTGATGTTGGAGAATACAGTAAATTGATTTTGCAGAAAACTATTTGTAAGCTTCAAACTGCTGAATTTGTCCGCCAGGCTGAATTTAAGAGTTTTATGCAAAAATCTGATTTTCTTTTGATTATTACCTGGTTCTTCTTTTTTTAAATAATTTTTTTTTTCAAAAATTTCAAAGCCACAGAAAAGTTTAATGACAGTATAATGAATACCAAATATCTCTCAGACACTATTCAAAGAAACCTAATACTATTTTAAAGTCCCATTCCTCTCATACATTCCTACTTTTATTCCATAACTGAATCTTGCTAGTTGGTTGTTGTCAGAGCAGTAGATCTGAAGCATCCAAATTAATTCATCACCTGTTATTTTCTTTGTTAACATAACTATTTGGGGATTGGCACCTTCAAGATCTTCATTGTCTCATACTTTTAAAGACAGTAATACTTAGTAAGTCAAATATGTCTTTGATCCCTTGAAGGATAGAATTTCCTGAAGACTTACCTCTAGACTGTAGCCAAAGACAGGAATTTTTTGTTCTGAAATGGCTCTAAAATTTTACTTTTTTCAAGCTGAAATTGGGACATAACATAAAATTAAACATTGCACAGTTAACAATTCAGGGGCCCTTAGTGCCTTCACAACCACCACCTCTGTGCAACCACCAGCTTTGTTTAGTTCCAAACATTTTACAGAATGAAGCAGGGCAAAGGCTAATAGAGTTCTGCCAAGAGAATGCACTAGTCATAGCAAAGACCCTCTTTCAACAACACAAGAGAAGACTCTACACATGGACGTCACCAGACAGTCAACACCGAAATCAGATTGATTATATTCTTTGCAGCCAAAGATGGAGAAGCTCTATACAGTCAGCAAAAATAAGACCAGGAGCTGACTGTGGCTCAGATCATGAACTCCTTATTGCCAAATTCAGACTGAAATTGAAGAAAGTAGGGAAAACCACTAGACCATTCAGGTATGACCTAAATCAAATCCCTTATGATTATACAGTGGAAGTGAGAAATAGATTTAAGGGACTAGATCTGATAGACAGAGTGCCTGATGAACTATGGACGGAGGTTCGTGACATTGTACAGGAGACAGGGATCAAGACCATCCTCATGGAAAAGAAATGCAAAAAAGCAAAATGGCTATCTGAGGAGGCCTTACAAATAGCTGTGAAAAGAAGAGAAGCAAAAAGCAAAGGAGAAAAGGAAATATATACACATTTGAATGCAGAGAATAGCAAGGAGAGATAAGAAAGCCTTGTCAGTGCAAAGAAATAGAGGAAAAGAATAGAATGGGAAATACTAGGGATCTCTTCAAGAACATTAGAGATAGCAAGGTAACATTTCATGCAAAGATGGGCTCAATAAAGGACAGAAATGGTATGGACCTAACAGAAGCAGAAGATTTTAAGAGGTGGCAAGAATACACAGAAGAACTGTACAAAAAAGATCTTCATGACCCAGATAATCACGATGATGTGATCACTCACCTAGAACCAGACATCCTCAAATGTGAAGTCAAGTGGGCCTTAGGAAGCATCACTACGAACAAAGCTGGTGGAGGTGATGGAATTCCAGTGGAGCTATTTCAAATCCTGAAAGATGATGCTGTGAAAGTGCTGCACTCAATATGTCAGAACATTTGGAAAACTCAGCAGTGGCCAGAGGACTGGAAAAGATCCATTTTCATTCCAGTCCCTAAGAAAGGCAATATCAAAGAATGCTCAAAATACCACACAATTGTACTCATCTCACAGACTAGCAAAGTAATGCTAAAAATTCTCCAGGCCAGGCTTCAACAATATGTGAACCGTGAACTTCCAGATGTTCAAGGTGGTTTTAGAAAAGGCAAAGGAACCAGAGATCAAATTGCCAACATCTGCTGGATTATTGAAAAAGCAAGAGTTCCAGGTAACATCTATTTCTGCTTTATTGACTATGCCAAAGCCTTTGCCTGTGTGGATCACAACAAACTGTGGAAAATTCTGAAAGAAATGGGACTACCAGACCACCTGACTTGCCTCTTGAGATATCTGTATGCAGGTCAGGAAACAACAGTTAGAACTGGACATAGAACAACAGACTGGTTCCAAAGAGGAAAAGGAGTACGTCAAGGCAGTATATTGTCATCCTGCTTATTAACTTATATGCAGAGTACATCATGAGAAACTCTGGGCTGGTTGAAGCACAAGCTGAAATCTAGATTGCCGGGAGAAATACCAGTAACCTCAGATATGCAGATGACACCACCCTTATGGCAGAAAGTGAAGAACTGAGGAGCCTCTTGATGAAAGTGAAAGGGGAGAGTGAAAAAGTTGGCTTAAAGCTCAACATTCAGGAAACAAAAATCATTGCATCCGGTCCCATTACTTCATGGCAAGTAGATGCAGAAACAGTGGAAACAGTGGCAGACCTTATTTTCTTAGGCTCCAAAATCACTGCAGATGGTGACTGCAGCCATAAAATAAAAAGATGCATACTCCTTGGAAGAAAAGTTATGACCAACCTAGATAGCATATTCAAAAGCAGAGACATTACTTTGCCAACAAAGGTCCGTCTAGTCAAGGCTATGGTTTTTCCAGTAGTCATGTATGGATGTGAGAGTTGGACTGTGAAGAAAGCTGAGTGCCAAAGAATTGATGCTTTTGAACTGTGGTGTTGGAGAAGACTCTTGAGAATCCCTTGGACTGCAAGGAGATCCAACCAGTCCATCCTAAAGGAGATCAGTCCTGGGTGTTCATTGGAAGGACTGATGCTGAAGCTGAAACTCCAATACTTTGGCCATCTGATGTGAAGAGCTGACTTACTTGAAAAAACCCTGATGCTGGGAAAGATTGAAGTTGAGAGAAGAAGGGGACAAGAGAGGATGAGATGGTTGGATGGCATCACTGACTCAGTGGACATGAGTTTGAGTTATCTCTGGAGTTGGTGATGGACAGGGAGGCCTGGCGTGCTGCACTCCATGGGGTCACAAAGAGTCGGACACGACTGAGCAACTGAACTGAACTGAAACTTTTTACTACCCGAAGAGGAAATCCAGGCCCGTTATAAGTGTGCATGCTTGTGTCCGACTCTGCGATCTTATGGACTGGAGCCTGGTGCCCTCCTCCAGGGGATCTTTCCTACCCAGAGAGCGAACCTGCATCTTTTATGTCACCTGCATTGGTAGGTGGGTTTTTTACCAATAGCACCACCTCGGAAGCCCCATTAAGCAATGTTCCCTTCCTTCTCCCCTTCCCTGCAAATTTTCTTTTTAATGTGATTTTCTTTTTCTCTATTTTAAGACATTTTTAAAATACAGAGACATATGGAGAATATTTGTACTTCTGTTATTTAGAATTGATCAGTATTAACATTTTTAATTTTCACTTGAAAACAAAGTTCAGCATTTTTTAAAAACTGGCATTCCAAACAAGGCTTGAGTACCCCTTGACCCCTATCTCCAGTCCTTTTCTCTTTTTCCCAGCCCTTCGGCAGTGTTTCTAGTAAATCTGGTCTATATCCTTTAAGTTCTTCTCATTTACCTCTTTATCTCAGAAAAAATGTGGAGCTGCTTTATTAATTTTATTTGCATGATATTTTGTACATATGCTGCTTGCTTTTTCTATTATTTATTTATGCTGATATATAAAAATCATCCATTTTTTATTGCTTTATTGTATTCTTCCACATGAATCAACCATATTAATGTATCCATTTCACCTAGTGATTGATTTTAGGGTATTATTTTTTTCCATTACAATCATGCCACAGTGAAGATCTTCCTTTATACATGTCTAATGATGAGATCTTTTCTTTAGGGTTCATATCTAGAAGTGAATCAGATGTGTATTTTTACTCCACTAGGATTTGCCAGAATGCTCTCTGAAGTGGCTGTACCAAGTTTACATTCCCTTGTATTCCATATCTTGCCAGCATTTGCTGTTACATTTTTTAATTGTTGCCAGTCTTATGGATGGAGAAGGCAGTGGCACCCCACTCCAGTACTCTTGCCTGGAAAATCCCATGGATGGAGGAGCCTGGTGGGTGGGCTGCAGTCCATGGAGTCCGACACGACTGAGTGACTTCACTTTGAGTTTTCACTTTCATGCATTGGAGAAGGAAATGGCAACCCACTCCAGTGTTCTTGCCTGGAGAATCCTAGGGACAGGGGAGCCTGGTGGGCTGCCGTCTATGGGGTCACACAGGGTCGGACACGACTGAAGCGACTTAGGAGCTTAGCAGCGGCAGTCTAATGGATACAATGGTATTGTTTTGATTTGCATTTCCTAATGTTTGTCTTCACATATTTGTCATTCAGGTGTTTTAATCTGTGACTTTTCATACTTTGCCCATTTTTTATCTGGGTATTATTTTTTTCTTGCTGATTTTAGATTTTTGCATATGCCTTCAAATTAATCCTTCATTGGTTACATATATTGCACATATTTGCTTTTCTTTTTGGTCCTTTTAGCAAACAAAAATTCTCAACTTTGATGTACAGCATATACTTTCTGTGTATTTTCTTCTATAGACTATAAATAGTTGTGTTTGTTAAACATAACTTGATCTTTTTAAATGGAGATTTATGTTAATTTTGTTTAATTTTTAATGTGGGAAACTTGCCTTAAAAAGACTTTGTTCTTTTCTGAGCCTCTGCTGTTAGTTTCAGTGTATTTACTGATCCTATTATCACAGAAAACATAATTTACTCTTTTTATGAATTTTAAAGCATTCTGAACCAGAAGTTTCAAATAAAAATATGGTTGTAACTAAATTCTGCCATGTGACAAAAGCTGAAACATTAAGTACATAAGTACAAAGGTATCTATAGATTCTAGTACATAAAAGTATCCTTGCCCCCTTGTAGTCCAGCAATCCAGACCTTACACGCTCTTTAAAATATCAAAGCTGTATTTCCTTTCTTTATAAAATACTAAATCAAGATCTGTTTTCTCTGTGGGCCACATCTGTCAACATACACGTCTCATCAGACTGGTCCCTATTTCTTGTATGTGGAGCTATATGTATCTGAGCCTTCTTTCCAGGAGTGTTTTTTCAAGGATAAGCATTAATGTGACAGCTAAATACTCAAAAGTGTAATTCTTGGCTTTTTGTCAAGTGTTGTTATATTGTCAGTATCAAGTTTTGTATCCAGTAGTACTTACATGTGAGTACCAGCCTTCATTTAACTTTTTAAGATGGCACTCGGGAAACCTTGTCTTTTTCTTGAGTTCACTAGTGACATACACGTATACTCTAGTGACAACTGATCCAAAAAAACAGTTTACACCATTATTTTTCTGTTTCATACTGTTTTAAGATAAATTTATTTGTGAAACTGACTCCAATCTTTTGGAGAGACAGAGCTGTTTCAACAAAACTGTTGAGAGAGACAGCATTAAATGATTTAACTATATGATAGTAGGAATCCTGCTAAGAGAAATATACTGACATTTGGTCCCTAGGGCATCCAAATTTTAAATCACAGTCAGTCTAGAAGCTAGGATAGGTCTTTTACTTTCTGAGCACAGCTACTTTATTTGAAATGAAAGCATGAGATTAAAAATAATTTTCTCTCCAATGTTTAGGTTGGTCACAGCAGATGTAGCTTTTTACACTGGAAATCTTCAAGCCTTAAAAGGCCTTCAAGATTTGGACCTAAATATGGCCGAGATCTGGGAACAGAAAAGGTGATGACATACTGGAAAACTGGGTAGTTCATCTGACCAGGGGATGTGTGTTTATGATGGAAATATGGACGCCTGTGACTCAAGAACTGAATCTGGAGCCCACAGTGAACCGGGATTGGGGAAGGGGAAAAGGAGTGTGTCAGTGTTGGGAAACTGGGATTCAATGGGATCTACAAGGAATGCCATTTGTGTGCTTCCTTCAGTGAGGAGTAACTGATCAGGTGTCTATAACATTTTTCATTCTCTCTGGAAACAGACTCAGGTTTCTTTGGACCAAATCCAAAAGAACACATAGCTGTAACACAGCTGTAGTTGACTAGAATGCTCTGTATACTTTATATTAAAAGATGCTTTGCATTTCTTCCAGTGCAATGAAATTCATATGGTGTCCCACTTTATTTAATGATGGTACAATTTAAAATATTAAAATCTTACTCAACCTCTGTAGAAAGTTTTCTCTATGAAAGTAAAGCTGTTTGAAAAATTATTTTTTTACAGATCTTTCTATAAAAAATAAACATCTTTTGATTGCTTGGATTTAGGAATTCAGTTTTTGTTTTAGTGACCAATGTTTCAGGCTTTGTGTGTTGCAAATTTAATCTTTTTATCACCGCTGTATGTCAACTGCATAAAGCCTTCCAGAATAGTCTAAATACTTGAAAGGCTGATCACAAGTAATAATTAAAGAGTAAGATTTTGGTGTTTATTTATGCAACTATTAATTTAAATACTTATCAGATGTGGTATATGAAAGCCTGCAGTTTAACAGCTGTATTTTTATAAAAGTATCTATGAAGGGTTGGGGTGTTTATTTCCTTTTTATTTTTAGGGGCAAGAATACATTTTCATCTATTCTGCCTAATTTTGAGTTCTCGTTTTAACATTTAGATAACGTTGAAGTATGCCCCCTGCCTTGGGTTCTTGTTTGTAAGTTACTTTCCGTGTGTATATGAACAAAGACCAGGGATAGATAGAACTTTTAAAATATAGGCTGCTGTGTTCGGGCCAGAAATATAAGGTGATGAGTAAATTATTTAAATTAAAGACTTTTATAATACCTACCTTCAAAATTAGAATTAAATGAAAGTGCCTGTGCCTCACTTCACACCAAGAATCTTGCCTAACCCTGTCAGAGTGCCTAACCTTGTGGTGATTATGTACAATGAAATAGTCTTACTTTGTGCTCTTTGGTTTCCTAAAAGGAAAGCCTGTTTTCTTTCCTTTATCCTTATTACAGAGGTATGTCATTGGTTCTTAAACTGTCTGTCTAAAATAAAGCTGTAAAAAATTATCAGACTTTAAAAGACAACTTTTTTTAATAGTATACAGTAAATTTTAAAGAAAATAAGCAGCTTACTCAAAAACAAGCATGGAAGAACTGAAAAATGTAATTGATTCTTAGAGAAAAGCTAAAATTCAAACTACCAGCAGAGCTGGATTTGGAAGGTTATTCAAGAACATTTTCAGTGACAACAAAGCAGCTTCAAGAAATGAAGCTTCAAGGAAAGGGAACTTTTTATAAAGTTATACCCTCACCCTGCTATACTAGAGAACAAGGATGTGAAAGAAATGTACTACCTCTGCCCACCCCACCCCCTTCAGCTGGGAAAGAAATACCACTTTGTTTCAGTAAATGGAGAGTCTGTGGAAAGCATGGCAGGCATCCCAGTTTCAGAACTAGATGAAAGATATACCTTCAAGTTTAATTCCTATGGAAATAATGATGTGGTTAATTCTCAGAAATGTAAAAACTGGATTTGTTAGGCCATTGAGTACTTAAATATTCCAGGAGCAGATCTTGCAATTGATAGAGTAAATCTTTAAACTGTTCGAAAAGAATAAACCAAAATTTTTCTTCAGCATTTCATAAAGTTAGCATTGAAAAGTATGAGTGTACACATGTATTGCTTCACAGCTTTATTTTTGAAATCACAAGCAGTTCAAAATGACCATCACTGAGGCCTCTGTTAAAAGATTTTCCAGCAGAGCTGCCCCAGTTTTAAGATTAAACAATATTGCACTTTCAGATGAATTAACTTTCAGGATCTTCTTCCAAAAAGAAAAGTATTGCTTCCATCTGTGCTTTTCTTAAGACTAAAAGCATACTGCAGAAAACTCTACTTTAAAAATTAACACTGCCGGGTACAGTAACAGAGAACAGTACCTGCCTATTTTATAATCTTAGAGGAACTTTTCATTGTAAGAAACTGTTTAGCCCATAATGAGTATAAAGTGTGTACAGTATTTTTCATTTCAGTGGTCCAAGATACGCAGGTTCCCAGATACAATCTTGTTCTCTAATACTGCTCCAGGTGGGATGTCAATTCGGTCACCGTGATTTGCGATGATGATGACCGTTCCCTAAGTGACAGAAAAAACGAGTAATTGGAACGGCAAGCTGAAATGCAGTTGATTTTCATACAGTTATCAAGTTTATGTAGAACTTCACTTACAATGGAGTAAGCGTATTTATAAACGGTATGAAATATGAAAAACAAATGACCTGTTAAGGAAAACTGTAATGTGTCCTGTCACAACCCTGGCAGTAGTTCTGGTACCATCTCTGATAAGGAGGCAAGGAATCTAGGAGTGGGAAGTGGACCAGTGCCACAGCACGACTGGCCCTTTCAAAGAACTACTTGCAAGGCCACCAGCATTACTACCTTCAGAAACTACACGGTGCTTGGTTTTTACCACATACAGGTTTGTTTTTTTTTAAAGAACAGTTTAATAATTCATATTTCATTTCTTAAGTAAAACTGTTTAGATAAGGCAGTATCAGCAATAATTATATATAAATATATATATCTTTTTGTTTTTTCAAGATCTTTAAGTCACTTTAATAAGAACACATGAAATCTAGGTATGGAATTTTAAAAGAATACTTGATTAGGAAAAAACTGTTGTATCTTTGGTTCTGAACTTGAATATTCATACCCATAGTCCTTCCTATTTCTTATACTAGGCTGGAATGATACTCAAAGTACCCAAGCACTGTAGTTATGTGAATGAACATCTTCATACTGATGACATTTTACTTTAACAGGAATAGATTATAATCAGTATAAATGGAGTTGTTATTTTTTCTACTTTCAAATAGTCATCTTTAGTGAATGCTAATTTATCAGTGATTCGATTTTAAAGACTGTCATATTTCAATAAAATAGTACCAATTCAATTATTTAATAGTGTTTGCTTTCCATCTGAATGCTATGTTCCACAAAATTCCTATACATAACAATTATGATTATATTTTAACTGTGTTGTATGTCTATGGATGACAGTATTAATACTAAATATTGTAGTAAGCTATTTCATTTTGAAAATGCATATCTTATAAGCAATCTGGTACAGAGTAAGAAGTATTCCTTAAAATAAAGGTAAATTTAGGACAAGAGGATGAAACCTGTCTTATAAAACTATAAGAACTATAATTTTCATCGTAACACACCTTTAATGAAACATTCTTGCCAAATGTCACATCTCCTGAAACTGTGAGGTGATCCAGTTCAAGCATATCTGGTATACTTTCAAATCTTCTTAGATAATCCTGAACCTGAAAGAAAAATGGAAACATAAAAATTGTTTCAAAAATGGGTTAACAGAAAAACAGGGATTAAAGTAACAAGGTAGTTTACTTGAACTGTAAAACATTCTGTTTATGGCCAAGCTCAGGCCTTTTATGGGAAGAACCCTGTTTATTAAGGACTCACCATGTGAGGAGTGAGAGTTTATATATCCTGTGTAGGAGAGACCAGGAGGTAAACTTTGTCCCCACAATCAAGTGTTTACACTACAGCTGAGTAGATGAGACATTAAAATAGTAGTAAGTAAAAAATAACCACCATGCTAAGAGCCAGGTAAGTGGTTCACATAACCTGGAGTTAGTTGGAAAAGAGATCATCATGGTTTGAAGCAAGCTAGACTGGAGCTGGGCTTTATGACATGGGTAAGATTAAGAAGAAATGGAATACAGTTCTGGAAGAACAACACAAAGTATCAAGATCAATATCTTTGCCTCTTACTTCCTTAGATTTACTGGCACTAGAAATTGTCCTGTATGGCCTTGTTTCCTATTTTGCTGAGAAACAGAAGCAACAGGAAAATTTACACTGGCCTTTACCACTACCACCCATTTGCTCTGGAGTTACCTGTCTCTCCTAGTTCTGGGGTCCGACTATTTCTATTCCAACTTAAGACTAACCCTTCTTATGGTTACTGCCCAAAGATACTGTGAAGCAATGCTCCTTTCTCCCTCTTCAGTGTTCCTTCCCTCTTGATTCTATCAATTCCCGTCAATGTGTGAAAATGAAGTCGTTTAGTCGTGTCCGACTCTTTGCAACCCCACGGGCTGTAGCCTACAGGCTTCTCCATCCATGGGATTTTCCAGGCAAGAGTACTAGAGTGGGCTGCCATTATAGAACATGCTATAAATTCTCCCAACTTAAAAACAGAACTAAAACCTTATATCCCTTTCTACCTATAGATTCATTTTTACGTTTTTCTTTAAGGCAAAACTCTTGAATAAATTTTCTCATTCAGTATCTTCAATTTCTCTTCTATTCTCTCTTAAATCCATGCCAGTCAGGCTCCAGAACCTCTATACTGTTACAGCAAATTGTGAGTTCTCACTCATCTTGCTTGAGTTGGCCAGAGCACTTGACTACAAATGATCCGTTCCTCTCTCGTGAAACATTTTCTTCATTTGGCTTTCAGGCCACACACAGTCATGGTTTTCTACCCAGTTCTTCATCTGCATCTCTGCAGTCACCTTTACTGCTTCCTCCACCATATCCACATCCTCTAGCCTTGGCATTCCTCAGGGCTCAGTTCTTGACTCCCTACCCTGCCATTAACTGCCTCAGTGATCCTTATGGTTTTAAATACCCGGTTATAAACTGACAACTCTCAAATTTACCTTGTTTCTAGATTTTTCTTCTGACCTCCAGACTCATATATTCAGTTTCTCCATTTGAAGGTCCAAGTACACTATCTCTAAAATTTAACTGTCCATTATGCTCCCCCTAAACCTGCTCTATCCAAGCCTTCCACACCCTCAGTAAAAGACAACTCCACATTTCCAGTCACACAGGCCAAAAACCTTAGAGCCATCCGTACTCTACTCTTTCACGCTCCTACCTAGTAAATCCTGTAGGTACAACTTACAAAATATTTCATAATGTTAACGTTTTTCACTATTTCCCCTGCAGCCACCCTGCTCCAAGCCAGAATTCCAGCGACAGCCTATTCCCTGGTCTCCCTGATTCTACCCCTGCTCACCAGATTGGTCACTTCACTGTTCTGTTGCATTCTCCAATGGCTTCTCACCCCCGAGAAGAAAAAAGCCACACTCCCAATACTCAATTACAAGGTTCTACACAATTTGGCCTGTTAGTCTTACACTTGGTGACCCAAGTGAGCACCCCCGTTGCTCACTTGCTCACTGTGCTCTAGGAACTCGAAAACATGTTCTTCCTCAGAGCAACTAGCCATTGCCCTCTCAACTCCTGTTCTCAAACTGAGACAGCCTAAAGTTCTTATCTCTTGCAGGGTATGGAAGAGGCTAGAATGAGTAGGAGGGAAGGAAGGGAAGATGAGGTTAGGTGGAAAATGGTTAGTAATTCCATCTCAGGATCTGGGAAGACGGCAGGTCCATGTAGCACCATGATTTTCCCAGCCCGAGCAGGCAGATGAGGGAGGCACCAAAGACAGGGAGACTTCTAAAATGCATGATGCTGTCCTGGAAATTCCAACGCGGCCACAGGACCCAGAACCACAGCCCAGGAATGTGTAAGCACAGGGCACATATCCGAACCAGGTGACACTAAGCCACAAGCAGGACTCGAATAGACTTGGATGGCATAGGCTACACAAAGTCTAACCCTGTCACTTCATTAGCCTCACAGCATTTTATGTGATTAGATTTTTTTGGATTCCACTTACCACATCAGGGTCAGGTTTTGCTATACTTGCTATTCCTCTTGCCTAGAATGCTTTTTGCCCCAGATACCTGCAGATAAACCTCTCAGGCCACCCAGTGTAAAACGTCACCACCACCACACCCACACGTTCCCTACTCCTTTATTTAGCATTTACCACCTCTTGGAATATTATACCTCTGACTTACTTGCTTCTTACCCCACTAGAATATCCAGGAAGGCTAAGATTTTAGTCTGTTTTATTTACTGCTAAATACCTAGAACACTGCCTTGCACATGGCAGCGGCTCAATAAATTTTGTTAAACCAGAATTAACATCCTCTCACTGATGAAAGCAGTTAATGGTCTTAGACAAGACATAAGATTTAATATCTTAAAATGGAAACATTCTTTACTGCTCTATATAGCAAGCAGTTAAAAAGTGAGTTACATCTTCATCTTCTATGGTTGATTTTCTTTAAAAGACATCAGAGTTGGAGGAATATAATAGATTAGCAGCAAAGACTGTAATTAGACTCCCAATTCACATGTGTATCCTATCTAATTACACATTAAGAAATACAAATTCACATGTATATCATATTTATAATTACATACCTTTGTGAAAGAACTGCCTAATTTAACCAAGGGCACTGTAGGAAATTCCCGCTTTTCACTCATTGTCAAAGATCCTGCATTAAGGCTGTAGAGGTTTGACATCACAAGCAAGAGATCTGATGTGGTTTTGACAGGCAGAAAACGGCTTCTAGGAACATTAATACCTAGAGAGTTCTCAAAACTTTTAATGGCAGCCCCTACTGCAGTTTCTAACTGAATAACATTCAGGCCTCCATCCAAAGTCTGTAAGAAAGGGAACAGGAGAAAGAAACAGGTTTTAGTAACTTGGTTCCATATGGGCTATTTGGGGAGTGGTTTCAGAGATCCACTGAAGATCCAATTTTGAGAGTGGATATCTCTGAAGCACTGATAGATGCTTATACATGTGTGATCTTTTTCAGCATCATAACTCTCTTGTTCAGTAACATTTCCATTTTACAATAAAGAGCTGAAGGTTCAGAAAACCCATGCAGATGCCTGTGGCCAAGAGGCCTCTAAGTACCAGAGCATCAAGACTGAGGCAGATCCTCTACTTTGGGCCCAGTGCTCTGGCCGCTACCACAGCTCAGGGTTGAGTAAGGACACCGTGGACTGCTTGGCAAACTAAGGGATGGGTGTCGACTCTGAAAGAGAGGGCCAGGAACGGAAGAAACTAACTAGGCCAAAAGGAGTGGCCCATGGACTAGATGGGCCAGAGGCAGTGGACAGTGAGTCTGTGTGTGGTGTGCTGTGACTGGAACCAGGGGGCCCTTTGGCTTACCTTTGGATTTACAATGATTTCCATGTCAATAGCATTCTGCTCCTGCAGTCTTTTAACTGCAGCAAGAGAGATCCATAGGTTGTTTGTGTTAAATATTTTGAATTTTGATACAGATTTGAACTCATCAACATGCGCTTTTGGCACTTGAGCAATTTCCACCAGTCTCAGTTTGCCTTCATACTGAGTGAGTGTCCCACCCTAGAGAGGCAGAGAAGAGTGAGTGCTTCCACATTGCTCCCAATTATAACCATGCCACACTGTTTACAGTCTATGAATGATACAGAAAAGTCACTGATGACAAAACCCCCCAGAAACAAAAGGCAATGGCAGTGATTCGATCTGGGATACAACGTAACACATGTATGAAAGTAGAACCAAAGAAAATAATTCAGGGTGTCAGTTGTCTTATACTCCCTCTTGTCCGTAATAAAAGTCCTGGGGGTACCTCAGCGTTCTCCTCACTTTCCAAACATTTGCTCCAGAAACAGACATTCCTCTTATTCTCCAACCACCGCCCATCACCAAATGACCAATCCTGCCACCTCAGACCGAGCTCTGACTACCTCTGGGATAAGGGGAGTAAAGTCAAGACAGAGGCACAAGTGGAAGAGAAGAGACTTCAGAGTGGCCTCAGCCTAGAGGCTGTGAGGTGCAGGAAAAGGGGAATGTTCACTCATGTGTGAGGGGGACATTTGCAAGAGAAATAGAACCCAGCCCAAGGACCAGCCATGGTATCACACACTGCCCACTTTTCTTACTCCCTGAGGCTAAGTGGAAAACCTTGTGTACTATTCGATCAAGGCCAAATATCATCACTAAACATGCAAAATGAAAAAAACTAACTTTTGCTTTGTATAAAACTGCTCTTTTTGGTTTGTAACAAAAGTATTACAGTGATAAAATATACACAGAGAGAAATACATACTGTAGAAATAGAAGTAAATTTTAATTAAAAGAACAATTAAAAACACTTAAGCATCCAGCTAGAAGAATATTAATGGTTGGAACAAACACAGTGTTTGCACATATGTTTCAGATAATCCTATAAATATGTGTGGAATTGTTTTTTAGTTAAAATTGCCCATGTAGATTGTTTGAAAAAGAAAAGTGATTTTACTACTATTAAATCTGGATGTATATCACACACTGTTATATTAGATAGAACTTAGGGTACTCTAGAACACTATCCCACTCTAGCTTACAGTGATGTTATCAAGTTTCTAAGCTTAGAAACTTTTCAATAAAGAATTACAACTATGAAATGTGAAGATGTAAATCCCCAAACTGCTTTCTCTCAGTATTTACCTTTACATCCGCACGGGTTTTATTTGTGACTTCCATGACAAATTCACAAGGTTTTCCATTGGGTGGGTTCATGAGATGATTAAGAATATAAAGATCCACTGTGGCACCCAGATTATCTATGTTGGACACAAAAATATACTCTTTGCCTTCTCCTATAAAGGTGTCGAGCAAACCAGAGTTGTAGAAACTGGCATAAATATCTCCATGACCCGGAGGATACCACGCTTCTGTATTTTCCCCTGAGTATGATACATTCTTTGCTACAGGCAGTAACGATTCTTTATTAATCCTTGGGTACCTTAAGAAAACAAAATTTCTTTTTCAGTATAAACTCTGTAGAGTATTCCAGATCTTTGAGTAAAACAATGCATGTAAAGTTAAATAAAATTTCCCTCCTTTTCAATCCATCATAGTAATTTAATCACAAGTGAATCTATTTAAGAAAATCTCTCATTATTTGTGTTGACCAAAAAACCAGCTTCCTATATAGTGATATTTGCTGCAAAAAAAAAAAACTATTTCATGGTTATTCAGATGGGAAGACACCCCATATTTTTAAGATATTCATATGTTTTATGACTCCTCAAAAGGAAAGACATATTAAGTAAATTTTCTCAAACTTATTTGGTGGTGGGGTCACTCTTTTCCTTGAAAAAAAAAAGGAAATGTTCTCCATTTGGGAAATGCTGTCCATTCTTACCAACAGATATATTCAGGGGTGGTTCTCTTCCTTTCCCAGAAAATCAACAGCAGGTTGGTACTCAGGGATGTCTGCTTCTTACCACTTTTGAGAACCAAAATCTCAGGCAGATTCTCTTTCAAGAAGTTCAAGTTACACACCCACAAAGTGATTATAAGTGCCACATACCATTAACTAACGTTTAGCCTTCAAAGCATTAAACACCTGTACACAGTTTAGCACATGCACATCTTGAGGCTGCTGTGTTAAAACAAAGAAGTCCTTCTTTCCCAGAAGTAACATCCCCCAGAGTTAATTTTTTTACTCCTTGTACCTGCTTTGATTAAACGTGTAGATTTTCACACGACAGTGATTATACTTCTGTAGTATTTTTTTGGTATCTTCATCCGTGTTAAAAGAGTTCATTAGAACAAGAGGAACATCAGTATCGTAGGTTTTGTTCAAGTGCTAGGGAGGAAAACGACAATCAGGTCACTCAGACTTACTATTCTTTTGTTTCAAAGTGTAAAATTAACTCTCAATGGTTGATCACAAAATGTTCACATCATCTATAATAGCAAAATATATAGATTTGAAATAAACTATAACTAGCATCTTTACCATGTACTTGCTCATTAAATCACAATCCTATGAGACAGAAACTCTGCCTGCATTTTATGGATGGCTAAACTTAGGCCCAGAGAAGTGGCAGGTCAGTGCCAGAGCCAGCACACCCCTCCCAACCCCCACAGTCCAAGGCTGGGGGCATGTGCCAAGCCACAGTGCCCTACGGCCTCATTGGATGGGCAAATACAGACTAAGTACTCTGTGTCCAAAGTACTGTGGGGATGAAAGTACCTCATGTTAAGGACTGTGAATAATACCCTAACTGATATCTTTTCTATCTCTAGGAAGAGCTAAGAGGCAACACAAAGTGAGAAGAAAATACAGTCTTAGAAGTCAGACTGCCCTGTGTTCCCTGTTTGATTCTGCACTTACTAACTAGCTAGGGAGGCCTGGGCATAAATCAACCTCTCTGTGTCTTGGTTTCCTCATCTGTAAAATGGTGATGATAACAGTGTTTATCTTACAGAGTTGTTGAGAGGAACAAATGAGTCAATTCATGTAAAGAGCTCAGAATGATACTTAGTAAGTGCTGGATAAATGTTAGCTGCTGCTGCTGCTGCTAAGTCGCTTCAGTCGTGTCTGACTCTGCGGCCCCATAGACAGCAGCCCACCAGGCTCCTGCGTCCCTGGGATTCTCCAGGCAAGAACAATGGAGTGGGTTGCCACTGCCTTCTCCTTAGCTGCTGCTGCTGCTATTATAATGGTTGCTGGCACCATATGATAAACTAGGGATATAGAGATGAAAAAGACAGGGGCCACTGCCCTTTAAGAGCTTATGGTCTATGATTAAGGACTTTATGATCTATGTAAAAGAGAAGTCAGTGACAGTTCTTATTAGCATCCACAGCCAGATACATGAAATTCTCCCCAGCCTCCAAAAGGGGGCTAATAAAGTCAGATCATCCCAGCTCTGATGAAGGCTGCCCCTAGAGAAGGAGGGGAGAGAGGCAGGGAGATCAAATGAGAATCTGAAGAGACTCAGAGATTCCAGCACCACAAATGCCATTTAAAGATCAAAAGCTTTCACATCACCTTAAGGATTTGCTTTTAGGAACACCAAACCTTTTTTTACACGTTAATAAAAGACTAAAGATAGCATGTTCCTTGACTAGCTCAAATCCGCATCTGTTATTTTCTAAGGTAACATTTACAGTAACCTGAAAACTGAAAATCATTTTGGTAGTTCATAAGAAAGGCTCAACGTTCCTACTTACTTCGATTTGCTGAACGGTCAGATCCAGAAAGGTATTCTCGTTCCTCACGCCAATCAGACTCTTTGGGCCTTTGCAGCCCATGCTGGTTCCCAAACCACCATTGAGTTTCACCACCACCAGCTTGTTCAGCACAGAAGATACATTATCAGGTAAGCCCCTGGCCTTTATCTTCTCATAGGGCTGAATCTGAAAAATTTTTTAAAGTTGTTAAGAGGTTAAACCAAATCAACACCAAGGTTATTTCCATGCTTCCTTGAAGAGGTTTGCTTTTTCTGTAGAGTTTCAGCTACATTTTCTTTAATGTCCAGGGCCCTTCTGGTTCAAAATTCTTATCAGCAACTTCCCTTGCACACAGAAGTAGTTCAGTGGTTCATTTACAGTACAATGGAGCACAAGAGGGGAAAAAGTTACAGTCTACAAATATTTTGGCTGGCTGGTGAGAACATCCTTCTCTTGGACTACCTTCAAAATTGGACTACCTACTGAATTCTCAATGTGCATCAACATAGCAAACAGGATGCACAAACTCACTCACATCTGTACATGTTTCTGGTGCACTATGAGTCTGCTTAGGTTCTGGAGAAGTACGTATATGATCACACAGTTCTGGGTAACATACTCCATGCAATTCCTGGAGACAGTGCCAAACACTCAGAGCAAGCTAACAATGCCTGCCCTGTTACGGGTCACAAGGGTGTGATTTTTTGCAAACTGAAAGGTTTTTTTTTTTCCCTCAACAAAAGCAACTTTGCCTGAAAGAAAATGAGCTGTATAAACAGTAAAACAAGTTTGAAATGAGCACAGAGGCTTAATCTTCCATTTCTTCCTCACAGGAAAGGAACAATGACAGTGGAAGCTCAAATTCTTCTGTAAGAAGGAGAGGCACAAACAAGTCTAAACATCTTACAACAAGAATGGAGCTTTTAAAAAGATCACAGTATATTTTCTGTCCATTTACAGAACATTTGTTGTTACTTTTCTTTTATGAAATAGGTCATCAAATGTACTCTTTAGTTACACCATGGTGGAGGATAGATAATACTTAAGGGGACTGAAGAAATAAAACCAGAACTCTTTCATCCTGCAAAACTGGACCTACACTCATTAGAAAACAATGAGAAACAATTAGAAACAATGAGAAATAAACCTTCTACTTTCTATCTCCATGAGTCCGGCTACTCCAGATGGCTCAGACATGGAATCACGATGGACTTGTCTTTTGTGACTGACTTGTTTCACTTAGCACAATGTCCTCAAGGTTTAATTAGCATTCTTTTTTTAAAGTGACTTATTTATGTTTCAGGAGATTCCAAATTAATGCAGATTTTTCCAGACAAATGCTTTCATTTAATAAAGCTGATGTGTGTGTATGCAGCAGATCTGAGAGAAGGGGAGACTGATACAAAGAATTGGAATACAGGCTGACAGAGTCTATGGCAAATCGAGGCTTATGTAACTTTTTTACTCCATTTGCAGGTATTGAAATTGAGTAGAATACATGTTCTGAAGTCTTAGTTTAGTGAATCAGAAAATGGATTCTCTTCATTTGAATTTAAGAAACAGAATACACTCAGCTTTGAATTAAAAGATTAAAAGAATGAAAAATAATACTACAAGTGTAACCACGGTTCTAAGAGTATAAGTCTGAGAAAACGTTGCTCTTTCAAATACAGTTGATAACAGTACAGAATGGCAGGGCTTAGGGTTTCAGACACTACTCAACACCTGAGTTATGAATTTTCCATTATCTCTTAGGAATGGGCAGCCTGTCATTTCAAGGCAGAAACTTTATAAAAATGTAAACAATGTAAAAAGAAATTTCTTCATATTTAGGTATGCAGTCAAAAGAGCAACAGGATAGCATTTTTCACCATTTTTGTCACCCTCCAGACAGTGCTAAATGTAGCTGAGGAATTGAAATTTTATTTAATAGTAATGTAAATCAACATACATGGCTAGCAGCATGTGCAGTTCTAGATGGCCTGTTAAAAAATATCAACCAAACAATCAGAATGATGTTTCAGTTTGTTTTAATAAAACTCTGCCAAAATCCTTTTTTTGTTCAATATAACCTTTTTTAACTTCAATGACACTCATATCTGTGTAGATGAATTAAAAACCAAATGTCAACCTTGGAGCCTTAAAGTTTCACCAGGAGAGGAAAAAACCCCAATATCACATATATTCATGACAGAACATCTTTGATCCACATATGATAAAGAATATAAAGTATTTAGAGAAAAAAATGTTTTCTTCACATTAATCAAACTTCAAAACATGCATTTTACTAGAATGCTTTAAGAAGACAGTTCCTTATGACTGAGTCTATGGAGGCTAAACAAATTTTTTCTTGTATCCCCCAAATTTATTCTATATATAAGGGTGATCATATATCCTCCTTTATTCTCTATATAATGGTGATCAAAGGTCCCAGCCTCACATTGACTTTAACACTAGGCCATCTGCCTTCAGTCAAAAGGTATATTAAATACACTTTTGGTCTTGATTCAAATCTTCCCAAGATTGGTATCTTGAGAACTTCAGTTTAAATTTAAAATGTACTTCTAAATTAGCGTTCAAATATTTGGGGTGAAATAAAATAAGCTGACCCAAGAACAGTATTAGATTCCCAAACTGAGCTAATGCAGACTTTTGGGCCCAGGTGCAGGCAACTCCCAAGTAGAAACTTGTTTATCATTTAGGTGGGAGCCCAGAATTCTCTGTGAAGTGCCTTATTTAGAACCTTGTACCCCAAGTTAAGTGGGCAGGGAGTCATCCAACCCCTACAAATGTCAAGGAACCATGGTTATTTAGGTGGTGCTTTCAGTAATACCTACTTGTCTTGCTATAATATAGCAGCTAATTAAACACAGGCCCTGCTGAAGATGTGACTGTTAACAAGAAAAGGACTATGGAGAGGAAGGGAAGAAGTCACAAGATGTGAAGTAACGACGTACAGGCAGCGGGAAGATGTCCAGTCATCGAGGCAGCACTGCTATTAGAGACCTCCACTTTCACTTACATTTCAGCTTAAATCCACCCGACTCCACACACAGACAGACTAAACACACAGAAAGGCAGCAGGCATGCATGGAAGGAAGCCAAGACAGTTTTGGTCTACAGCTTACTGCAGTTTAAATGAGGTGGCAAGCTCAGCTTTCATCACATATATCACCCCATATACCAATACAAGTTCCCTCTGTTGGTGATGCTGTCCACACCCGCCACCAGGGACCTCACCAAGCAATCCCACAGAGCTTGGTTTATTTCCAGAGCCAAGAGGACCTGTGTTGGAAGATTTCTTGGCAACAGCTGAAGTTATGCTGGACACACCTAGTCACAGGGACATTATTACATCTGTTCTCCACTTTCCGTCCCTGAGCTCCCCCAGGAGAATGCACAAAGACATCCACTCAGGCAAAGATGAACAGGGTTGGGAGACGACAGGGAGTACCATGCACTGCTGGATACAGCCTAGATGTTACTCTGACTGAGTCACTTTAGTCAGTCACCAGTAGTCCCCAGATGGTGTTAGCAGTAAATAACCCGCCTGCCAATGCAGAAGTAAGAGACACGGGTTCAATCCTTGGGTGGGGAAGATCCTCTGGAGGAGGGCATGGCAACCCACTGCAGTATTCTTGCCTGGAGAATCCCATGAGCAGAGGAGCCTGGTGGGCTACAGTGCAAAGGGTCACAGTCAGACAGGACTGAAATGACTTAGCACGTGCAGTGCTATCTCTGCTTTCAAGCCTGATCATCGTGTTTCTCTTTCTCCAAGACATGAATAGAATTCAGTGTTCTACGAAGCCCTCTGTGGCACTGTAAATATACAGCAGGGCAACCTCTACTGGTAACGCGGGGCAAACCTCAGGAGGCTCCCTGCAAAATGTGCAGGGGAGACACAACCACTCACGTTCTCCTCTCACTGGGAGAAAACAATGTGTCAAATACTCAACCTCCTCTGCGGAATGAACAAAGAAAGTAGCTGTGAAATTATGAAAAATCATAATTTAAACAGCATTCTTCCCTCTAGGATGTAATCTAGTTTTTTGCAGAAACTGAAATATTTTTTAAAAGATTTTTTAAAAACTGTCTACTATGACCTGTACCTTGCCAAGTCTGTTCACAACTTAGTTTCCAGTTAGAAGAAAAGCTGAATTCATTACACAGTCATGGAGACACACTGTTCCCATTAGCAATAGTATAACCCAGTTCTTGGTAGCATATTCCTGCTATTCCTGGAGACAGTGCCAAATACCCAAAACAAGCTAACAGTACCTGCCCTGTTACGGGTCAGAAGGGTATGATTATTGAGAAAGTTGTTTTTTTCCAACAAAAGCAAATTTTCCGAAAAGAAAATGAGCTGTATAAACAGTAAAACAAGTTTGAAATGACATTCCATATGTGCAGGCAGTGTTCCAAGAACATCCACGTGTTCGGCAAACCCTCACCACGCAGCCTCTGTGTGCCGAGGCCTGTGCTGGGTGCTTTCTCACTCTGTCTCTTCATTTCACATTTCTAAAGGTAACAACCAAAATCTGGGTCATGTGAGCGCTCCAACCAATTACCTAGACCAGAGGTTTGTTTTCTTGTTCAGGAAAAGCTGGCAAATCACATACATTATCACATGATCCACCAGCAAACTTGCCAACACCTTGTCAGCCACCAAGATAAGCTCAGCTCCTATCACAGGGCGAAGAAAACCATCCCCTACTACAGTGCCCTGGACCTTCTGCCTCCAGAACAGATCCTCAGGACCTTCCCGCACCACCACCTCTGGTGCTTCCCCTTCCTTGTGGTCACAGAACGGCTGTCCCCTGCCCCATCACCACCTCTGGTGCTGCCCCTTCCTTCTGGTCACAGAACGGCTGTCCCCTGCCCCATCACCACCTCTGGTGCTGCCCCTTCCTTCTGGTCACAGAACGGCTGTCCCCCGCCCCAAAGTAATCCTCTGCTAGTGCCCACCTAAGAGTCCCACTGCATCGATCCCCCAGCCTCAGAGTCAACCTTTCCCTATCTATTCCTTTCCATAGACATGAACATACTCAAATACTTCACATCTAAAAAGCAAAGAAAATAGCAAAGCATACACTCACCCCTTTCTGTCCTTTTTTCTCCATCTTCTTAAAGGCAAAGCTTCAAAAGCTGCTGCATTTACCTCTATTTCCTCACCTCACCTCTTTTTCACTCAATCAGCTGCTACAATCTTGTTTTCTCCATAGTTCAGTGAACTGCTCTTATCAAGGTCATTAACATCCTCCTCCTTGCTAAATCTGGTCAATAATAACAATGTTTCTCTTAAACTTGAGCTCTCAGCTGCATCTGAGACAACTGACCACTCCCTAAACCTTGAAATGCTCTCTTCTTGACTTCTGAAAGGCCACATTCTATTTTCCCTCTCTTTCTGCCTGTTCCTTTTCAAATTCCTTCTAAATAGACTTCCTCTTTCTGGAAATCCGTCCCTGTCTCTGTGGCACCAGGACATACTCAACTGCCAAGCCAAGAGCCTGCTCACACCTGACCGATGACTGAGGCCCATCAGCCTCAGGAAACTCTGTCGCCATGGCTGCCATCCCACCTACCCCTCATCAATGCAGTGGCTTCCAGTCACCTTAACTCCCTCCACCTTAGGGAGGTGGAGGTGGAGGTCACCGTAAGATGGAGGTCACCTTAACCTCCACCTTGCAGGTGGTGATCTTTTAGAAAAGAGAATTTGAAGATGTTTCTCTCCTGATTACATCATTCACAAAACAAAGCAATGACACAGCACAGCAGAGATTATTAGCTGCCTACCCCAATGTCATTTTCCCCCTTCCATTTTAGAACCCTGATTTTCAGCTGGACACACCACCACCGCAAATAAAAGACCACATGTCCAGCTTTGCTTGGAGCTATTTGTGCCAAAGTCCTGGTCACTGAGATTAACTGGAAGTGAGCTGAAAGATTCCCAGGAAGTCTCTGTGAAAGGGCAGGGGACAACATGCCCTTCCTCCTCCTTCCTGCTGTGTGGAAGACACGGTGACTAGAGTTCATTCAGGCAGCCACCGGGGACCGTAAGGAGATGTGCTGAGGATGGCAGAGGGGCAAGACTATGCATGTTAAGTGCGAAGCAAAGTGTACGGCCTACAGAAGAATCCAAGTGCTGGCTGTGCTAGCACTACATCACCGACTCAGACACATTCTCCCCCCCCACCTCACGTTTTAACATTTCTAAAACCAGGATGAATCATACAGCCAGTGCAATCTTATCAATTGTTTGCACTTTTCCCTTTCTCATCGGTACATAAAAGGTACACCTTATAATCAATGGCACAAATTTCATAAATATGGTATTGAATCTCTCTTTCTGCTCCAAGTCACCAACCAGCTTAGCAATCTCCTAGGTACGGGTTCTACCTCATCACTCTCCAGTTATGTGTAGCCTGAGGATAGTTTCAAGACAAGGGCCAACAAACTATAGCCTGTGGGACAGCTGGACCTACGGCCTGTTTTCACAGAGAGTTACTGGAAGGCAGCTGCTCCTGTAAGTTTACACAGCATCCATGGCCGATTTCATGGTACGGTGGCTGAGGTGAACAGTTGTGACAGGGATGCAGAGCCTAAAATATTTACCATCTGGTCCTTTACAGAAAATGTCTGCCAAACCCTGGTTTAAGACAGTCTTCCGTGGTGATAAAAACCCAAGTTTTGATAACATCTCTGCCTGTTCAAGGAGAAGACAATGGCAGCCCACTCCAGTACTCTTGCCTGGAAAATCCCATGGGAAGAGGAGCCTGGTGGGCTGCAGTCCATGGGGTCGCTAAGAGTCCGACACGACTGAGCGACTTCACTTTTACTTTTCACTTTCACGCATTGGAGAAGGAAATGGCAACCCGCTCCAGTGTTCTTGCCTGAAGAATTCCAGGGACGGGGGAGCCTGCTGGGCTGCCGTCTATGGGGTCGCACAGAGTCGGACACAACTGAAGCGACTTAGCAGCAGCAGCTGCCTGTTCAAACCTTGCTCCTCCTAAGGCTCCGTGCTAAGGACTTCTCAGGATGGCCAGAGACCTGAAGCTGCCACAGGCAATGTTGGCCTGTGGCGCCACTAGCAATAGCAGGGCCACAGAACAATCCCCCGGGGTTTTTTCATCTCCTCATATTCATCCAGGAAAGCAAAACCAAGGATTTGTAGTTGGTAGCGGAACTCTGGCAACTTTCAAAACAACAGAAAGAAAACCTAAGATTAAAAAGATGTTTATCCACTCACATGAGGGTCAAATTCATAGAGACAGAAAGCAGAATGGTGGTTGCCACAGGCTCGGGGGAAGGGGGAAGGGGAAGTGGTGTTTAATGGGTACAGAGTTTTGGTTTTGCAAGCTGAAAAAGTTCTGGAGGCTGCACAACAAGGGGAATATATTTAACCCTCCTGAAGTGCACACTTAAAAATGGTCAAGATGGTAGACTTTGTTATGAGTGTTTTACCACAATTAGAAGAATTTTTTAAGAAATCAGTCTTCTGTGTGCACGTACATGTGCAGCTATACATACACACTCTGTCAAGGCGTCAGAGAACCACAGGACAAAATCACTTTTTGTTACCCTCATACGACCAGGAGTGAATCTGACAAAGCCCTCATTTCCTGCTTCAGGTACTACCAGCTGCTATCAGTAACTATTACACTGTCTCCCCATTTGTCTGTCTGGTGCTCCATATCTGTTACATGACTGTAAACTCCAGGAAGGCAGTACCAGCCATATGATCTTCCCTTTACCATATCCGTCACCTTTAATTATGTGTCATGGTCATTAGCAGCACTCATTTGTTGAGTAGATAAGTGAATAAATGAATGGAGCAAAGAGAGCTGTTACTAAATGAAATCTATTCTCTGGAACTTATTTCTTATTCTACTAAATACTAAGTGTCAAACAACGGTGGTGTCATCATTAATTAGAAAGCTGATTACAAACAACCATTATTTTAATTTTTAAAAAGTACCGAATTAGAATATATCACATACAATTTTCATAAAGAAAACCTAAATCTAAAACTATGTTCTGCATAAAAAATAATTTTTACAAGCCATAGTTTAGTGTCATAATTAAAAAAGATCCCTCTATGATAAAGAAACAAACAGAATGATCACATACTAAAATTATAAGCTAGGCCTGGAAAAGTACATTTCCTAAGAAAGTTCTTTTGTCTTCTTCCACTTATAAACTATAAAAACACAGGACAAACTATCAAATCAAGTATGTATTTTAATTTTGCCAGATATTAATTCCTACATCTTTTGAGTTTTTTAAAATTAATTTTAATTATTCTAAAGTAGACCTACAGAGAGGAAAACATGAGGGTAATTTTTGCAGTAATAGAAGAAAACCAGCTGTCCTATTCATACACTGAGTCTACACATATCCAAAAGCAAAAACCTGTAACAGAGCAAGTAAACAGGTCCTTTCAAAGAATAAATCAGAAGTCTTGGCAACAACCCTGTTTTCTAAACAGTAATACTCATCATCAGCACCAATCCCACAATTCACATACATACATTATCCTTCACTACAATCTGCTATCTCAGTTACTAAAGTTGATGTTAGCAAAAATCTCAGAAAGAACCAGGAGCCAGATTCATAAAAATCACTTATTTTCATCTTAAGTCTCTATTGCCCTCTCGGGGGGAGCCAAAGTTGAATACTGTGCCTTTTTGTTATATAAAGGTAAGGATCATAGCAACTCAAATCCAATAACCAACAACTAATACAAATTAGCCAAAGGAAAAAATCAACCTAAATATCAAATAAAAAATTTAAAACATTTTTCATCTCAACTGGCAAACAGTTTTAAAAATACTACTACTTAATGCTTTAATAAATGTCGCAAGACTGACAATAAAATAGACTGTAGGTCTCTACTAAATGCTGGTTCAGAGAGGCCTTTCTTCTCGCTGCCTATTCTAGCTAAAATATCACCTCTACTCCCTCACTTCCTGTACCCTTACCTTTCTTTTTTCATGTCACTTATCACTACTTGAAATTACATTTCATATCTTTTACTGTCTACACCTCGACTAGAGGTTTCTAGAAACTAGATGAAGGCAGGGCTTTATTAGTACGGTTCTCTACTAATACACAGTTGGCATTCAAAATAACAGCTCAAAATCAATGTGAACTGGAGTACAAACTGGAAAGCAATTTGAAATGCCTAACCAGAAACTTAAAATAAGTTTATAGCCTCTGAACACAAAACCATTTCTGAATATTTATTATTAGAAATAATTCTGAGATGCAACAATTTATATATAAGTATATTCACTACAGGGTTCTTATAACAGAAAAAACTAAGAGTAACCTACATGTCCAACTGTAGGAGACTCTCGGGAAGGAACACGTGCACTGACACACTTGTACAAACTCCCAGCTCTCACACTTCTGACAACTGTTTCTACTAATACATTTCCTTCAAGTGGTGAGTTAAGAGTCATTATCTTATTTCTGACCATTAAAAAATTAAGAAAAAACATTTGATTTCCAAAGTTTTGCCATGTCCAATGACAAGTGACCAAAGAATCCTATACTGGTCACCAGCTATCCTTCCTCTTTTCACCTAAGCTTTGATAATACAATGCCAAGAACACTTAACAAAGCCTCCCCTGCTCACTAAACCTTACACCCCACAATGAACACACAAATCCTTGAAATACCTAAACATCCACACAGTATAAGAATGAGAGCCCAATTCTTTTAATAGCTACCATAGTCCTCTGAAACAAGGCCAATTCTTCTCATCTATCTTGAGTTTAGTAGATAAAAAAATCCATAAATATGGATGGAGTTGCCAGTCAAAGACAATTCTACATACACCCCAGGGCTTTCACTATGTGGATCTTCAATGTAACTCATAAAACAGTACAGTTAATCATTTTCATAATGGAGAGCATTAGTTTTTTAGCCACAGGAGCACAGACCTCCTGTAATCCAGAAAGTTTAGGAATTTCCTAAATTTTATCTCTGCAATCAGGAAAAATCATTAGAGACAGATGAACTTTATTATAACAAAAATTGTAAACTACCAATCCATTTGACACAAGAGAATTACAGGGATGGAAATTATGGTTTACTTACTTGGAATATTTTGCAAAAACTAAGAAATATAGAAAGAATTAAAGTATACATGATCATAAATAAAATATATATCAAATTTAAAATACTGATAAATATACTGATAAAAATATATTCAAAAACCAAAGACAAAGAATATTTAAATATGAAAGTTATAGAATTTTAAAAAGAAATACCATCTGTAACCTTAATACAATTCTATTGTTTTCACTGTGTCCAGGATAGCACCTGACATCTAAGAGGTATTTAGTAAATACTTGTTGAATGTAAACATTTATTCAATTCAGGTCAGTTGCTCAGTCGTGTCTGACTCTTTGTGACTCTACTGCAGCATGCCAGGCTTCCCTGTCCATCACCAACTCCCAGAGCTTGCTCAAACTCATGTCCATCGAGTTGGTGATGCCATCCAACCATCTCATCCTCTGTTGTTCCCTTCTCCTCCTGCCTTCAATCTTTTCCAGCAAACATTTATTGAATAAATGCAAATGCTTTACATGTAGTCTCAATAAAAGTCATTAAAATCTTGCTTTTATTATGTCTACTTTTTATGAGTGAGGAGACTGAGACTTACAGCAGTTACATAACCTGCTGAACGTTACGTGGCTACGTATTGAAGCTGGGATTTAAAACTCTTGTCTGTATTCTTGACCTCACTGCCCTTACAGTAAAACTGGAAAAAATAAAAAAGTACACTGAAGGCAGAATGAACTCAGTATGCATCTTGAGGTGGTTTTGTAATGGTGGAATATATTAATGATTGACACTGAGCATGAGGTAATTTCTCACATCAGTTCAGTTTAGTTCAGTTGCTCAGTCATGTCCGACTCTTTGCGACCCCATGAATCACAGCATGCCAGGCCTCCCTGTCCATCACCAACTCCTGGAGTTCACTCAAACTCATGTCCATCAAGTCGGTGATGCCATCCAGCCATCTCATCCTCTGTCGTCCCCTTCTCCTCCTGCCCCCAATCTCTCCCAGCCTCACGGTCTTTTCTAGTGAGTCAACTCTTCGCATGAGGTGGCCAAAGTATTGGAGTTTCACCCATTGACTAAGTATATGACTAAGAACATTACAGCTCAATAGCATGAGATTACAGACTTTCAGAGGCTACCCAAGTGACTTACTGGTAGAAGACCCTGCCTGCCAATCTAGGAGTCACAGTAGACGTGGATTCTATCCCTGGTTCAGAAAGATCCCCCGGAAGAGGAAATGGCAACCCACTCCAGTATTCTTTCCTGGAGAATCCCATGGACTGATGAACCTGGTTGGCTACAGTCCATGGAGTTGCAAAGAGTAGGACATGACTGAGCAACTGAGCATGCATGCAGAGATTTTTAAAGTACAAAAAATTGCTCAATACATATCATTCATGTATAGAAACTAAACTGCAAGGAAGTCACTAGCCCTTATAAAGGGTGTTGAAAAAACAAAAACAAAACAGGAAAAATAAGAAGCAGTCACTTCTTTAGTGGTGACCAAGAACTATAAGAAATCAGAATTTCTGATACAATTCATAGTGAGTGAGCCACTCATCACCTCCTAAAAATACATTCCAACTAGCCTGCTGAAAAAGGCTAAGAACCTCTCACCTCCTGTATTTTACAGCATCTTCTTAGCTCAGCCTAATGGATCCCCTCTGAACTGACAATGAATTGCAGACATGGTCCCTACTTACCTTGTACATAGTCTCAGTTCTAATGTTACCTCTTCATCTCTGACTTGCTCCAGTTCAGTTCAGTTCCTCAGTCGTGTCCGACTCTTGGCAACCCCATGAATCACAGCACGCCAGGCCTCCCTGTCCATCACCAACTCCCGGAGTTCACTCAAATTCATGTCCATCAAGTGAGTGATGCCATCCAGCCATTTCATCCTCTGTCGCCCTCTTCTCCTCCTGCCCCAATCTTCCCCAGCATCAGAGTCTTTTCCAATGAGTCAACTCTTTGCATGAGGTGGCCAAAGTATTGGAGTTTCAGCTTCAGCATCAGTCCTTCCAATGAACACCCAGGACTGATCTCCTTTAGAATGGACTGGTTGGATCTCCTTGCAGTCCAAGGGACTCTCAAGAGTCTTCTCCAACACCACACTTCAAAAGCATCAATTCTCCGGCACTCAGCTTTCTTCACAGTCCAACTCTCACATCCATACATGACCACAGGAAAAACCATAGCCTTGACTAGACGGACCTTTGTCGGCAAAGTAATGTCTCTGCTTTTGAATATGCTGTCTAGGTTGGTCATAACTTTCCTTCCAAGGAGTAAGTGTCTTTTAATTTCATGGCTGCAATTACCATCTGCAGTGATTTTGGAGCCTAAAAAATAAGGTCTGCCACTGCTTCCACTATTTCCCCATCTACTTCCCATGAATTGATGGGACCAGATGTCATGATCTTAGTTTTCTGAATGTTGAGCTTTAAGCCAACTTTTTCACTCTCTTCTTTCACATTCATCAAGAGGCTCTTTAGCTCCTCTTCACTTTCTGCCATGGGGTGGTGTCATCTGCATATCTGAGGTTATTGATATTTCTCCTGGCAATCTTGATTCCAGCTTGTGCTTCTTCCAGCCCAGCATTTCTCATGATGTACTCTGCATAGAAGTTAAATAAGCAGGGTGACAATATACAGCCTTGATGTACTCCTTTTCCTATTTGGAACCAGTCTGTTGTTCCATGTCCAGTTCTAACTGCTGCTTCCTGACCTGCATATAGGTTTCTCAAGAGGCAGGTCAGGTGGTCTGGTATTCCCATCTCTTTCAGAATTTTCCACAGTTTATTGTGATCCACACAGTCAAAGGCTTTGGCACAGTCAATAAAGCAGAAATAGATGTTTTTCTGGAACTCTCTTGCTTTTTCGATTTCCAACTCCTTGAGTACTCTTTTCCTGCTACATTTGTACCAGAAATACATCTATCCAAAACACTCTAGGACAGGTAGACAGTTAATTTAAAAAACAAGTTCAAACATGGAATGATGAAAAAGTTTTAGATACTTAAATTACTTTAGCTTTTTACAAATAATAATACAATCATTCACAGAGATCTTTTCCTTTGGTATGATATAGATCTGCTGACCAGAGCTGTCAACTTGTGTAACCACACCAATAATAGACTATCTGTGATTTCCAGTTCATTTCTTCAAAGTGGACTAAGAATTTAGTCAACTGTGAAATAATCTGCATGCAGAAGAATCATTTTAGACTGATTTTCTCAATCTTTCATACTTATCATATACACCTAATTACCTTTTTTTTTTTAGGCTACTCATCTTTATCCAATTTTCTCAAGGCATTCAACTCAATTTTCATGGAAATAAATTTTTAAAGCCCATTTCATTGGTGTACATAAAATTAATTATATCATCACAAAAATATAACTAGTATTAACAAGTTTGGGAACACAATTAAGTTTTGGTGAACAAATCATTCCACTTAGTAAGACAGAACTTATAAAGAATATACCTAAGCATTCACAGAAAGTGGTGAACACCAGCTAATCTCTCTAGGACAGAATCTAGTTAGTCAACTGTCTCTGAAACTACTCTCATAGCTTTTGTACTATAACCACATCTTTGTGTAAACTGAGAATTCCCCACTAAAGCAAAAATTCAAAAAATGCATGCCTGTGTTGTTGATATCTTTAAGCCTCCGGGCAGCTGCATAGAGCCTGAGGCAGCCAGAGCCCTCCTCCTAGCTAAGCAGACTCTCACATTAACCACGTTCGTTTCCTGTGTCTGTCATTACATGGTAAAGGTTGGGAAGCACTGCACCAAGTTGTAAGCTATTTAAGAGAAGTGACTGTCTTTATTTTTGCATTCCCAATAATTAAAATAGTGGATATCTGATAAATTCATAGAATAAAATTAATTAAGTAAAAGAGACCCTTCATAGCCTCCCACAGTGATTACAGGTTAAACAAAATACTTCAGCCAAGGAGATAGACGTGACCATTGACCTTAGCATGGGTCAGGACAGCAACAATGGGAAATGAGCCTTTAGAATAATCTTATTTACTTACACATTTCTAAGTTTTTTCTCTCCCACCAGAATGAAGCTCCAGTGAGTGTTGGGCCCTTGTCTATCTTGTTCACTTGTATCCTGATACCTAGAAAAACGCTTACCACTCAGTAGCCATGTAGCCATTTAATAAATACTTGTTAAACGTGTTGCTGTTAGAATTTCAAAGTGAGGAATTTGAAGCTCTAAGGGAAGAGATAGAGCCTACTTAACAGTTCTGCTCAAGGAAAGATGGAGTAATGATAGAAAAGCCACGCTTAAAGGCTTTCAAGTTCCTTTCAAAACATGGATGACAACTGGTGACTGCTCTATAACATACCAGGGTGGTTAAGAGCTTGAGCTCAGGCAGATCTGGGCCTAAATTCTGTTTCTGCCCCTTACTTCTGTTTCCGCCCCTTATTTAATAGCTAAGTAAACCACTCAGTCTTGGGATTTTCTATTGTGAAACAGAGATAACAGTGAGCTCCTACAATCATTTGAAGATCTTATAAGAAAATGCACATGAGGACAATGCTTGGCACATTACTGTAAAACAAATGTCTGCTGTTATTGCTGTTATTACTGTTGTTGATAAGCACACAAAGTACACCACATTCCACATGTGCACTAGAGATGAAGATAGGACTGTAGTCCTTGAAGAGCTCCATTATTGTTACTAAGGGATACCAAAGAACCAGGTCTTTGGAGTCTGTCACCTGGTTCATATCAGGGATTTCTTTCGTTCAGACAAGTCACTAACTCTGAATGTCAGTTTCTTCTTTTTAAAATGAGCATAGTAATAGCATCTATCTTCCAGGTCTGTTGTGAATATTAAATGAGATCATGAACACAAAAGATTCACTACATCTGACATAACATGTACCCTAACATGACACTAAGCATTAACTATAGAATATACAGCTGTGCAGACATAGGTTTTTATAAGGTTTTTAATGAAAAATGCTTAAAGCTCTGCTTCATTAAAAAATGAAAACTTCTAGAATGGTGTTTGTTTCATACTCTTTTGAAATAATAGAAAACTTTCCAATTTCCCAAGGGCTTTAGGACAGTATTCAGTGAAGACACTTTTCTTCCACAAGCCTATCTATAAGAAGAAATCTTTGCTAAAGGCTTATCTCCATCTTTTCCCATATTTAGTCCAGTCATAGGTACCCCTCAGGCATTTCCATGTTTTTTCTCAGCTATCTTTTTTTTCCTGAGCATGGAAGAAATATTCCATCAGCATTTTCAGCAATTATTTTGTGCTTTCTCCTGACTCAGCAGGAAGTTTAAAAATGGGATATGGGTAACAAAACTTAGCTTGGATAACTAGGTAATGTTTCCAGTTAAAAACACAGTGAATCTTTGCAATTTTTCTAGAAATCAAACTACTCTAAAATTAAAAGTTTATTTAAACACATACTATAAATTGTTAACTTATAATTCTCATGTGTTTACCTACCTATATAGCATTTTGTTTTTTAACTTGATACTTTTGCCTCTCAAAGTCCCATACTTACTGCCCTCCCATTAAAAACTGAAGTAACTTCCAAAATGCCAAAGAGATTTAAAATCGCAATACTCTTATTACAACTGTATACTTTAAACCTCATAAACTAGAGACGAGATGACAGTAAAAGAACTGACAGAAAATCTAAATGACCAAAACATTAAACAGAGTGGTTACAGATGGCAATGATCCTACAAAGGAGGAAGTTAACTGTGAAGAAAAGGTGCCAACCACTCCCTAAACCTTACTATAATCTAGACTTTTTAATAGACACTCTAGGAAGTTCAAAGACTTTAAGGTATTTTTTCAACTGCTAAAGGCAGAAGTAATACATGACGGACAGTAAAAAAATTCAAGCATTACAAACAGATATATGTTTATCATCCTTTTATAGAAGCAAGCTGAAATCATAAAATTAGTCAACCTTGTGAAACATCTGGCCCATGTCCTTATCAGCTAAGCTGGTAGGTTTGAAAGAACATTCCACTTCAGTATGGATTAGAAAGGACAAAGGCGATGATCAGAGAGATGGAAAGGAATTCTAACAGAAGAATCTGTGTATGTGATGAGGACTAGCTCTTTACTAAAATCACCTTTCCCATATAAGTCAACTCTCGTGTTAGTATAATTGTGGACAAAAGATGCTTCCAAATAACTGAGACAATCCTAAATTTCCTAAAAAATAAAACCGAAGCCTCTAACATCAAATCCTATTTACGCTCTAGGACTTCCCTGTAGTTCAAATGGTAAAGAATCTGCCTGCGCTGCAGGAGACCAGGGTTCGATCCCTGGGTCGGGAAGATCCTCCGGAGAAGGGAACGGCAATCCACTCCAGTATTCTTGACTGAAGAATTCCATGGACAGAGGAGCCTGGCAGGCTACAGTCTGTGGAGTCACTAAGAGTCAGACACGACTGAGCCACTGACACACACACACAGCTTTAAACTCTAGGGTACTAAATAGCAGTGTGATTAAAGTGTTTAAAGCAGTGAGCATTGTTAGTTTAATTATATAATTCACATTGTTGGAGCAGCCCTGGAGAAGTGAAGGTAGGGCAGGGAGGAAAGGCCAGAGACTATTAAAAGAAAGTTTTATGGAAGATTAAAGAGCAGGTGTAGGAGGAGGACAAAGGCCTGATATAAAACTGAGGGTGGAGGCTAGGAGGACCCTCTTCTTAAATAAAGTTAAATGAAGAAAAAGGCAAGACTTTAGGAAGACATATTTGCTTAGTATATGTGTTTAAGGGAAGATGCAAAGTGGAAATCAAGCGCTACAAGGGTTTAAGAGGAAGCATATTTTAAAGCTGAGCAAGGAAGTTGCTGGGGATAATGGAAAAGATCTATATCTTGATTATGATAGTAGTTACACGACTGTATGCATTTGTAAACTCAGAAAAATTACACTAAAAAGAATAAATTTTACTATATGTAAATTATACCCCAATCAACCCGACACTAAAAAAAGTTATTAACAACTAAAATGCTGATTAACCTTTAAAAGTTTATCACAGTGTAAAAAACAAAAACAAGAATAAGCATCTTTTGTTTTAGTTCAGTTCAGTCACTCAGTCGTGTCTGACTCTTTGCGATCCCATGAATCGCAGCATGCCAGGCCTCCCTGTCCATCACCATCTCCTGGAGTTAACTCAAACTCACGTCCATTGAGTCGGTGATGCCACCCAGCCATCTCATCCTCTGTCATCCCCTTCTCCTCCTGCCCCCAATCCCTCCCAGCATCAGAGTCTTTTCCAATGAGTCAATTCTTCGCATGAGGTGGCCAAAGTATTGGAGTTTCAGCTTTCGCATCAGTCCTTCCAATGAACACCCAGGACTGATCTCCTTTAGAATGGACTGGTTGGATCTCATTGCAGTCCAAGGGACTCTCAAGAGTCTTCTCCAACACCACAGTTCAAAAGCATCAATTCTTCAGCACTCAGCTTTCTTCACAGTCCAACTCGCACATCCATACATGACCACTGGAAAAACCATAGCCTTGACTAGACAGACCTTTGTTGGCAAAGTAATGTCTCTGCTTTTCAATATGCTATCTAGGTTGCTCATAACTTTCCTTCCAAGGAGTAAAGTGTCTTTTAATTTCAAGGCTGAAGTCACCATCTGCAGTGATTTTGGAGCCCCCAAAAATAAAGTCTGACACTATTTCCACTGTTTCCCCATCTATTTCCCATGAATTGATGGGACCAGATGCCATGATCTTCGTTTTCTGAATGTTGAACTTTAAGCCAACTTTTTCACTCTCCTCTTTCACTTTCATCAAGAGGCTTTTTAGTTCCTCTTCACTTTCTGCCATAAGGGTGGTGTCATCTGCATATCTGAGGTTATTGATCTTTTGTTTACTTGAATTTATTTTTAATTGAAATACGATTTACAATGTTCTGTCAGTTTCAAGTGTACAGCAAAGTGTTCCAAGCATATATAAATTTATATATATATATATATTATATATATGTCATATGTATTTTCTAATTCCATTAGAGGTTATTACAAGATACTGAATACAGTTCTCTGTGATATATAGTAGGACTTTATTTATCTATTGTACATATACTAGTGAGTATCTGCTAATCTCAAACTCCTAATTTATCCATCCCTCCCATTCTTTCCCCCTTGGTAACCCTAAGTTTGTTTTCTATGTCTGTGTATTTCTGTTTTGTAAATAAGTTCATTTGTATTTTTTTAGATCCCACATATATGTGATATCATATGATATTTGCCTCTCTATGTCTTACTTCACTGAGTATAATCTCTAGGTCTATTTATGTTACTGCAAATGGTATTACTTCATTCTTTTCTATGGCTGAGTAATATTCCACTGTGTGTGTGCGTGTATGTGTATATACCATATCTCTATTCATTTCTCTGCCAACAGACACTTAGCTTGTTTACACGTCTTGGCTATTATGCATAGTGCTGCTATGAACGCTGGGATGCCAAGTTACCTTTTCAAATTACAGTTTTCTAAGGATATGTGCCTAGGAATGGGATTGCTTGATCATATGGTAACTGTGGTGGCTCGGTGGTAAAGAATCCACGTGTCAAGCAGGGGGCATAGGTTCAATCCCTGGATTGGGAAGATCCCCTGAAGAAGGAAATGGCAACCCACTTCAATATACTTGCCCAAAAACTCCCATGGACAGAGGAACCTGACGGGCTACAGTCCATGGGGCTGCAAAAGAGTTGGACACAACTCAGTCACTAAGCAACAACAAAAACATGGTAATTCTATTTTTAGTTTTTTAAGAAACCTTCATACTGTTCTCCATAGTGGCTGTACCAGTTTACATTCCCACCAACAGTGTAGAAGGGTTTCCTTTCTCCACAGCCTCTCCAGCAATTATTATTTGCAGACTTTTCGATGATGGCCATTCTGACCAGTGTGAGGTGATACCTCAATGTAGTTTTGATTTGCAATTCTCTGATTCATGTGCCTGTTATCTGTATGTCTTTGGAGAAATGTCTATTTAGATCTTCTGCCCATTGTTTGATGGGGTTGTTTAACATTGAGCCATATGAGCTATTTGTATATTTTACAAATTAATCCCTTGCCAGTCACATTGTTTGCAACTATTTTCTCCCATTTTGAAAGTTTCTTACATGGAAACTTTTTGTTGGGTGATGGGTTTCCTTTATTGTGCAAAAGCTCTCAGTTTAATTAGGTCCAGTTTGTTTATTTTCGCTTTTAGAACAGCATCTTTTAACTATTTGGGATGTTTTACCATGTTGAAAAATCTAACCAAACTCTTTGAGGTATATAATGAAGCATGGTTTTGAAACTCTGTTCCCATCTTCCACCATTAGTGTCTCTCTTACATGGAAACTTTAGTTTGTGACATTTCTCCCATGTGACCCAGCAGCTGAGGTTCTCAGCCAGCGACAGGAGCTGCAATGTCAGGCAAAGAGACTCAGCATATGGCTTTCTCAGGGTCTTTCTTCCTGCTCTAGACATGGAGAAACAGACACATCTACCATATGCTCCACAACTAGAACACAAACTACATGGCATAAGCTTATTTATTTCTAGACTCCTATTGTGCTCAAAGCTTTTTTCTCTTTGATTATCTTCCCATCCTCAGAGAAATCTTGCCTCACAGTTACCCCAAGAGCCCACTTTAATGCCAGGAAGTCTTTCCTGAGTTCCCATGCCAGTTAGAAGCTTCCACAGCACCCTATGGACTGCTTCTCATGCTGTTTCATAGGTAGCTGTTTCTGGATCCATTTCCTCTTACAAACTCAAGGCCAAAATGCTGAAGAAGGACCAAGGCTTTATTTTTTTGTAGTCCCAGCATCCAGCTAAGTTCCTGTCAGAGAGGAAGCACCCAAAAAATGTTTCTTGAATAATATCTTAAAACAGTACTTCTATCCACTTTGAAAAAAATGAACATTTAAATACAGTTTTACCTATACATTCAAGAAATCTATCTAGGGCCTACAATCCCTGCAGAGACTTCCTGGGGTCAATGCCAGGTGTAAACTTATTCCAGTCTCCTTGTGGCTCTACAATGGGGTAAGCAGAATCAGTTGTCCACATCTGATTTAGAATAAGTAAAAGGAATCAGTAAAATATCCCCAAGGAATTACAGAGCAGAAAGGTGTAAGGGTATGTATGGGCCACCCATCTTATATTTTATAAAAATTCTCCCAGTACCAATCTTGCAGGTTGAGGGTTGTCCTATATTAAATAAAAGTAATAAAAATTCCCTCACATTGTACACAGATGAAGATGTGGGATATGAGAACCTCACAGATGCATTTTTCTCATCTGATTATAAGACACAAAATGTTTACATAAAAGCTATACTTGGAGAGTATAATAATAAAATGATCTGTATTAGGCCTTGTAATACCTAAGCCAAGGTCCAAAAAAGATTCTCTGGGGCATTGGGAAGCAGGGAAGAGTAACGTTCAAAGAAATGGTGCTACTACCTATATTCATCTATGATTTTCCCAAGGAACTTGATTCTGTGGAATGTAACCATTCCCAACTCTAGAGAGTGGTTAGAGACCCTGGTCTACTACTATTACCTAGAGTCTCTCCATGGGATGGATGTTAAAGTGGCCACATATTTGCTATTTAACTATTTCTAAAGTGAAATAACTCAGCATTCAAAAAATGAAGTTCATGGCATCCAGTCCCATCATCACTTCATGGCAAATAGATGGAGAAATAATGGAAACAGTGACAGACTTTATTTATTTGGGCTCCAAAATCACTGCAGATAGTGACTGCAGCCATGAAATTAAATTACGCTTGCTCCTTGGAAGGAAAGTTATGATCAACCTAGACAGCATATTAAAAAGCAGAGACATTACTTTGTCAACAAAGGTCCATCTAATCAAGGCTATGGTTTTTCCAGTAGTCATGTATGGATATGACAGTTTGACCATAAAGAAAGCTGAGCACGGAAGAACTGATGCTTTAGAAGTGTGGTATTGGAGAAGACTCTTGAGAGTCCCTTGGACTGCAAGGAGATCAAACCAGTCAATCTTAAAGGAAATCAGTCCTGAATATTCATTGGAAGAACTGATGCTGAAACTGAATTCCAATACTTTGGCCACCTGATGCAAAGAACAGACTCATTGGAAAAGACCCTGATTCTGGGAAAGATTGAAGGCAGGAGGAAAAGGGGACAACAGAGGATGAGATGGTTGGATGGCATCACCGACTTGATGGACATGGATTTGAGCAAGCTCAGGGAGTTGGTGATGGACAGGGAAGCCTGCCATGTTGCAGTCCATGGGGTCGCAAAGAGTTGGACATGACTGAGCAACTGAACTGAACTGAAAGTGAAATAATAAATAAATAACCAGAAGAGAAGGAAGATTCATAGGCCTGTGGTCAGCCTCCTTAGCCACAACCCCTTCCTGAAATCAATTTCCTGTTTAAAAAGGCATGTGAAGGAAGATAGTTCTGGGAGAATTAAAAGACTACTGAATTCATTTTGGAATCAAAAGGTAGGGAATCAAGGGTTTTAGTATTATTTGCTAAATTAGTATCAATGTATTAGTTTATATTAGTAATTCTATATATTACCATTTTAAAATTTTAGAGCAAGATAAGGATGAGGTTCTTGCCACCTGTGTCCCCAGGATCATTTCCTTAAATGTCACTACCTATGATCTTTTTGTGGAATATGGGTACATTCAGGATCTCATATTATTTTCACACACACACAAAACAAGTCACTAATGGCTTTGCCATTAGCTACTGCCGACAATTAGGAAATCTTCACCATGTTCAAAGCAAATCATCCTATGTCACATCATGGCAGATCCTTAGCCAAATTGCCTCCAGTAAGTCTTTCAAAATAGATGTGCAAATGTTAGCTGCAGAATATATTGTGATTAACCTCCCAAAAACCAAATAAGAAAATCTTTATTTTTACTCTACACGGACACTGTAACTTACTCAGAATGTCTTATTATTTAAACACACATGTTCACATTTTAATGATTTTGTAGTGATAAGACTAAGAAAAGCTCTGTTAATTTGTAGAGCAAAACAAACAAAAAAATCTTTTGAAGCTAAATACCACAAGATATATATATTTTCCACACCAATTCTCTGACTTGATAAAACAAACAAAAAGAGTTGACCCTATATAATTCCTCCCCATACACAAATACACTCTCACCCTTTTGAGGGCTTTAAAACAAGAACAATGACAATCGTAAATCAACACAGTGATTCTGTGTTCCTATCTAAATGAAAAAGCCTTTACAGAGTATTAAGTGATAACAGGTTTTAAGCTATGATTCTAAAGAACCTGTCAGGCCCAAAACCTCCTTGAGTAGGCTCTGTGTCTTCCCGTCTCTTGTTTCTATTTCCCATCCCTCTCCATTCTTAACATGTAAGCTTAAACATTAAGCTTGGCCAAGAACAAGATACTCTTACAGATTCTCTAGAAAGCACTGTACATGGTGATGGTCCCTCCTTGCTAAACATTAACCTTAATATGCTTTTTAAAAAACTTTCCTTTCCTTAAGCAGCTAAATATCAAGATAATCTTGATTACTACATTCATTTAATTAACACTCACAAAATGGGAGCAGAGCATTATCCATGGCATAACTCCATAAAATGCATTCTTCCTCTCAGCCTAAGTCAATAAAATATGGACTCAATAGTCTTTTCAAAAAACATGTATGTCAGAGAACAGATTAGTGGTTTCCAGAGGGGAGGAAGGAGCGAAATGGGTGACAGGGATCCAGAAGTACAAGCTTTCAGTTATAAAATAAATAAGTCATGGGGATGCAAAGAAAAACATGGAGAATACAGTCAAAAACATTGTATTAACTCTGTATGGTGACAGATGTTAACTAGACTTATACTGGTAATCATTTAGCAATGTATATAAATGTTAAATTAAATTACTATGTTGTATATCTGAAACTACTAAAATGTTGTATGTCAATTATACTTCTCTATGTATATATGTAAATTATATATATATATATAAATATATATTCATTTTAGACAGAGCTAAAATGAAGTATTCAACAAAGTAAGCAAGAGTGAGTAAGTAAAACTTGACAACATAAAATGTCAATGTCTCTCTATAAGTATACTCTCCAATCTACTATTTAGGAAAAAAGCAGTCTTATCTACAACGTTATCATCTAAATTGAGAAAGGCATTTGAGTCTATTCCCAAATGTGCTGGATCTCGTCTGATCTTGGAAGACAAGCAGGGTTGGGCCTGGTTAGTACTTGGATGGGAGAAAGGCATTTGAGGTCAGTTTTCTGGGACCAAAGAGCTAAGGAAAACTACTGAAGATCTTCTAAAAATAAATACACTAAAATGGGGTCAACAAACTTTTTCCATAAAGAGTCAGAAAGGAAATACTTTGGGTTTTGTAAACTGTATGGTCTTGATCACAAGTATTTAATTCTGCCATTGAAGTATTACAGCATTGTAATAGCCACAGACAATATGTAAAGAGTAAGTGTGGTTGTGTTCTGATAAAACTTTATTTACAAAACAAGGTGGCCAACTCTACTCAAAAATATAGATCCTCTGTTGTAACAATGTTTTTGTGCACACCTTTGTTGCAAGCATGACATGAGAAATGTCATTCTAAATGGCTATTCTCCCACAATAATTTCTTTTTAGTTAAGAGGGTAAAGTATTACCTGCATTTAAAAAATAAAAACCTGTGTATACTATATAATGTTATTTTGAAAGGAAAATTGATCTGTATATAAACTCTATGCGCAGAGAGAAAAAAGCTTGGGGGAAAGAGAAGGGGAAAAGGGATGGAGCTGGAGGAGTATAGGGGAAGCAAAGCGAATGAATATTAACCTACAATTTCTATTCTCAGAACTATTTGCAAAAGCTGGCAGTTAACATACAGAGTATATATAAGACATACTTGTACCCTCAAGAAACTCATGACATAGTTAAAAGAGCAAACTTGTTTTTTCCCTCTGCATTTCAAAACTGTAAACATTACAGGCATATGGGATTGTAAGCATTTCTTTTAAAAAACCTAGGCTTTATAAACAGACATTTTTAATGGAGATTTACATTTTTATAAACAAAAAGACTTCATAAAATCATATTATACCCAGAATTCTATTTTCTATTCTTTTTTTTTTTTCTATATCAACTTAGTATTTCTATCAGTAACCATGGTTCACTGCAGGGGCATAGCCTCCTGAAAGGATCTGTTGCTGGCATGGTGTTTGGAATGGTGGTGCTGAACTGGAAAAGGCCCTAGGTGGTTCTGACTCCTCTACTTGCTTCCTTCTCCACTGTCCAATCCCCACTCCAAGAAATCCTACTACATATCATAATCTCTCAAAATACACAAACGCAGATTTCTCTATTGGCAAAGGAGAATCTTGAATCATAAAATATAGTGAAAGTAACAAATTTTGGGTTCTTCCTTCAAGGTAGGCTCTATCATCAAAAGCTTAAGTTTGTCTAAGGAGAAAAAAAAATTCCAAGTCATCAAGAATTTAGAATAAAACCACACCTTTATCCCCAGGTATGTCATTAATCAGAAAAGTGAGGCTATATCAACGAAGAATAAATTCCAAGCAAAAATATTAAGTATTTAAAGTGGAAAAATACATAATGTCTAAATTTTTTATTGTAATTTTAGGCCTGCTCCCAAACATTCTTTTTTTTTTTTAATTTAATTTTATTTTTTAACTTTACAATATTGTGTTGGTTTTGCCATATATCAAGATGAATCCGCCAGAGGTATACACGTGTTCCCTATCCTGAACCCTCCTCCCTCCTCCCTCCCCGTACCATCCCTCTGGGTTGTCCCAGTGCACCAGCCCCAAGCATCCAGTATCGTGCAGCAAACCTGGACTGGCGACTCACTGAATTTATAACTCGATCCTTTTTAAAATTATATAACCTATCCAGAAGATTGCTCGAATTTTTTCAAGAGAAAATATGACTAATTCTACCACTTAAAAACAAAAAAATAAATCACAATGCATTACTAGAGCAAAGGAAATCAAAGACTAAAATATAAGACCCTAAAAAAAAAGCATGCTGTAATTGACAAGCACTACAGACAAGAGAAATTTTAACTTTAACATCAAAAATGAGAGACTCCTCAAGCTGAACTCTTAGGTGGGATTTTTTTTTTTTTTTTTTGCTTTGCTTTTTTTTACCATGGGCATGTAATTCATAATTTTTAAAAGTTTAATAACTGAAAGACATTAAAGAGGTACTCTTTACCAGTAAACTATATTTAAGATTTTCTCATTTGAAAAACTATGAAGGACTCCATTAGCTTAACCCACCAGATATGGCATACCAGAGAATGTGTACATGCTTAGTTGTGTCTGACTCTTCTGCAACCCCATGAACTATAGCCCTTCAGGCTCCTCTGCCCATGGAATTTTCTAGGCAAGAATACTGAAGTGGGTTGCCATTTCCTTCTCCTGGGGGTTTTCTCGACTCAGGAATCAAACTTGAATCTCTTGCATTGGCAGGCAGATTCTTTACCACTGTGCCAGCTGGGACACGCTATACAAATGAACACATACAGTTATATTCCAATAAAACTTTACCAACACAAGCAGTGCTATAGCCTTCAGACAGTAGTTTACCAAACTCCTGCTCAAAACAAACCTGTTTTTAAACCAATATTAGATTATCTCTTATTACATAACAAATAAACTATCTACATACAATTATTCCACTCCATTAAGTCTTTTCTACCTTTAGTGAAAATTGCCATAAGCAGCAGTGATCAAAATTGCTGTAAAGGAAAGAAAAGTCAATGTGTTAACCTAATCTGTCCCTCAAATAATCTCTTTGTTTAGATCAATCATTCACCTCAGGATACATGGTCTCTTGGCCTCAAAGACCAGTAGGAAGACAACACACGCATACAAACCATTACTACTGATTAGGCCAGCTAAGTACCACAGTATGATAGAAATAACTACAAACTCAGCAAAATGTTTCATAGTTTAACATATTTCCATATGTTTCCAAATAGAGTCTCATAACAAACCTATAAAGTATAGAAAGCACTTGGTATTATTCTCATTTTATATAAAGCTCAAAAGCAGTAGAGCTAGATTAGAACCTCTGAGACTATTGTACTGCATCTCTTCAGAGCAGCTTTCTTCAAGGGGGCTGATGACAGAAGTGGAGGCATTTAGACTGGGCCTCAAAGAATGAGTAGGACTAACAGGCGAAGAGCCCATAGTGTTCCAAGGAAACAACATACACAAAAGACTAGGGAAATCCTATGTGTGTGAAGGGAATGTTGGGCTGGTTCAGGAAAAGCAGGTAAGGGACATACAGTTAGAAATATGGGTTGAAAGCACGGGAAGAGCTCTGAGTAGCTGACTTCATGTCTGTACGTGACCCTAAGGACAATGAGACATTAGATGGTTTGGAGAAAGAAGGAAGAGAACATAATGAAGCTTTTATCATGTGTCTGAACAAAAGAACTGCCTCATACTAAATCATGTTAAGTTATGAGGCAGTGTTATTGGGAGATTAGACTTTCATAAGTTCTCTGCAGGACAGGATGGATGAGTCTAACAAAGGAAAGTGGCAGAAGGCTATCTCTGTAGTTTCAAAGTCTGAAGTGATGGTTCCCACAGGTACCCTATAGTACCCCACCCCCAAAAGTGACACCAGTGTTCTAAATTACCTTACATTTTCCTACATTTTATCTAAAACTTACCGAATCTTCCGGAGGTCTCTGGATTTTTCCCCAATCCACAGAAGGTCCCTTTTCTTGCAAAAATCTGTGAAATAGCTTCCGAAATCCATCAAGGTCTTTTTTAGTGTGCTATGAGAACAGAAGTCATTGTTATAGCTAACAGAATGCTTAGTATTTAATAAAAACAGACATATATTGTACATTTAAAATACCTTTCAGAGAAATTCTTACAGCTTTAAAGCATGGAGTACAGCAGAGACTTTTTTACACTCCATTTTAAAACTAAAGAGGAAGAAAGCTAATAGGAACCATACTTAAAGGAATACAAGCAATCTCCCCATCTCCCACCAGTATCATGTAATCTGAATACCATTCGGTCTACTTGAATTCCAACTGCTTCTCTACATTTACTCACCAATATAGTTCTCTACTTCCTTTAAATGCAAATTAATCTTCACCAAAAGAATAAGAAAGAACAAAAAACAGCTAACCTCAAAAGGCTAAGTACAAATTTAAATTTGAAAATGAAAAGGATAATCTGTTGATTTACAAGAAAGTAAACACTTGCCTTTTCTGGGAAACCTCTATCATAGCTGTCAGAGTAGCCCAGTTCTGTTAGAACAGGCTCTTTGGAAAAGGCATCCAGGATATAAGGTTGATAAATTAACTTCTCACAATTTTAACTGAATACTTACATCCATTTTTTCCACCCAATGATATCAAAACACAGAAAAATAAATTGTAACTTTGTTCTGATTCTTTTAACTTTAGAAACTTACCAGAATTTAAAATATTTAAAACAGGCAATGGTTTTATACTGAGCAAATACTGAAAATCCTTAATTAGTAAGCAATCTTAATTTTTAAAATATATCATTACATTTTGTAATTATTTCAGGCTAGATGATCAGTGGTAGCAATAACAACTCAGCATGTAGATGGATGAAAGCAAAAACATAGTGTAGGGTCCTTACTTCAAATTCATGTGATGGTGCTGTGGTGAGTATCTTTTCTAGTTCCTTCTTCACAGATAATTCTAGTTCTTGTCGAATGACTTCTTGGAACTGAGAAGCACCATCCTGAGACATTGCCTTGCTGAGATCTAAAACAAAAATGTAAAAACCACAAACTGAGAACTGACAGCCATTCAAACAGCTGGTAAACCACAACCAATTTATTTCCGGTGTGCCAGTTAAATGAAAAGGGCTCAATTCTCTGGTCCCATCAACCTCCAGGAGGATTTTAACATTGCCAACTACTTATGACTTGATAATCATACTGGCTCAAATTTGACTGTCTGGTATATCTATATGCTTTTTGAATGTATCTAAAATATTAAAAGATGAAGCAGGTGGAAGTAAAAGGATTAATCTTCATTTGAGCATATATTAAATTGTTCCATCTCTATTAATGTTTCTGTCCTAGCCATCAAAGCTGCAGACAAATGAGAACATTCAAAATAACATTCAGTTCAGTTCAGTTACTCAGTCTTGTCCGACTCTTCCTGACCCCATGGACTTCAGCACACCAGGCCTCTGGTCCATCACCAACTCCCGGAGTTTACTCAAACTCAAGTCCATTGAGTCGGTGATGCCCTACAACCATTTCATCCTCTGTCATCCCCTTCTTCTTCCACCTTCAATCTTTCCCAGCATCAGGGTCTTCTCAAATGATTCAGCTCTTCACATCAGGTGGCCAAAGTATTGGAGTTTCAGCTTCAGCATCAGTCCTTCCAATGAACACCCAGGACTGATCTCCTTTAGGATGGACTGGTTGGATCTCCTTGCAGTCCAGGGGACTCTCAAGAGTCTTCTCCAATTCCACAGTTCAAAAGCATCAATTCTTCGGTGCTCAGCCTTCTTCACAGTCCAACTCTCACATCCATACATGACTACTGGAAAAACCATAGCCTTGACTAGACAGACCTTTGTTGGCAAAGTAATGTCTCAGTTTTTTAATATGCTGTCTAGGTTGGTCATTAACTTTCCTTCCAAGAAGTAAATGTCTTTTAATTTCAAGGCTGCAGTCACCATCTGCAGTGCTTTTGGAGCCCAAAAAAATAAAGTCTGACACTGCTTCCACTGTTTCCTCATCTATTTGCCATGAAGTGATGGGACCAGATGACATGATCTTAGTTTTCTGAATGTTGAGCTTAAAGCCAACTTTTTCACTCTCATCAAGAGGTTCTTTAGTTCTTCTTCACTTTCTGCCTTAAGGGTGGTGTTATGTGCATATCTGAAGTTGTTGATATTTCTCCCGGAAGTGTTGATTCCAGCTTGTGCTTCATCCAGCCCAGCGTTTCTCATGATGTACTCTACATATAAGTTAAATAAGCACGGTGATAATATACAGCCTTGACGTACTCCTTTCCCAATTTGGAACCAGTCTGTTGTTCCATGTCCAATTCTAACTGTTGCTTCCTGACCTGCATACAGCTTTCTCAAGAGGCAGGTCAGGTGGTCTGGTATTCAGAATTTTCCACAGTTTATTGTGATCCACACAGTCAAAGGCTTTGGCATAGTCAATAAACCAGAAATAGATGTTTTTCTGGAACTCTCTTGCTTTTTCAACGATCCAGCAGACGTTGGCAATTTGATCTCTGGTTCCTCTGTCTTTTCTAAATCCAGCTTGAACATCTGGAAGTTTATGGTTCATGTACTGCTTGAATTCTCCAAGCCTGGCTTGGAGAATTTTGAGCATTACTTTACTAGCATGTCAGATGAGTGCAATTGTGTACTAGTTTGAGCATTTTTTGGCATTACCTTTCTTAGGGATTGGAATGAACAATGACCTTTTCCAGTCCTGTGGCCACTGCTGAGTTTTCCAAATTGGCTGGCATATTGAATGCAGCACTTTCACAGGATCAACTTCCAGGATTTGAAATAGCTCCACTGGAATTCCATCACCTCCACTAGCTTTGTTCATAGTGATGCTTCCTAAGGCCCACTTGACTTTGCATTCCAGGATGTCTGGCTCTAGGTGAGTGATCACACCATCGTGATTATCTGGGTCGTGAAGATCTTTTTTGTACAGTTCTTCTGTGTATTCTTGCCACCTCTTCTTAATATCTTCTGCTTCTGTTAGGTCCATACCATTTTTGTCCTTTACTGAGCCCATCTTTGCATGAAATGTTCCACTGGTAACATTAATAAGGGCATATTTTGTGGAATATGTCCTTATGGATCTGCTGCCTCATAAGAGAGCTGAAGGGTTTGGCAACTGAAACAAAAGACTTCTTCCTCCAGGCCAGATGAAAAATTTAAGGATTTTTTTCCATTTTAGAAGGGGGGTCACTTCAGTTTATATTCTTACCTAAAGAAGAACTCTTGAGAGATACTGGCAATTCCAAAGTGCCTCCACTTGCCTGGCATAAAAATTTTCATTTTAAAAGAAGGGCACAGGGCTGCCTCCCTGTTTCTAGCTCCTAATTAAACTTCTATGCTCATCTGTGTCGAACAAGATTATCAGGACTTTTGACATAGCTAGACACCTCTGTAACAGATGGATCTAACTAAAGATGACCGAAATGTCTGTTAGGTGAAAACAAACAAAAATAGAAAAATACAGAAAAAGGAAACAACCCAGACTCAAGTACCTTGGGACAAAGATACTAACACAGGCTGTTTTACGTACTTCATTATCTAAACAGAAATTCTGTCTACTTCTTATAAAATAAGGAAGAGATTATTGTTCACGTCCCCCCATCTTCAATACCTAATTCAATCTTAAAAATGTGTTTTGAAGCTACATTTCATTGATAGCTAGTCAGTTCTATAAATGTTGGTATCAACAATAGCTAAAAAAAAACTCCCACATGCCATAAATTCCTTAATTTGTTATCTGGGCAGAAGGAAACACATAGACAAAATTAAAGGCAAGATAATCAATATTTTAAAGATAGTTTTGAGAGCAGAAATTAAATTACTGTTAACAATTAGTAAATATTTAACACCTGAGGTGATTTAATGCAGACAGCCTCTCCCAAATACTGAAAAATGTTAACAAGTGAGATATTTATCATAGCTTTTCGAAAAAAAGTTTATACACAATTTCCACCATGTTAAAAAAAAAAAAAAAGAATTTGGTGAAAGCACACAATCTAATCCTAAAATAGTATATTCTAACTGTGCTCTTTCTAAAGGCTAAGTTTATGGACTCCAGTAAAACTATCAAAATGACTCAAACTGTGGTTCATAAACAACTTACATGTGAGCTAAGAAACATCATAAGAAACACACACGGTTATGTTTCATAAACAAAGATATGTTTCAACTAGTAATTTGCAATTTGATTATAATCTATAAAAAATGATAATGAATGAGCATACTGGTACAACTTTTTTTGCACATAAAGAGTTTAAGTGCAAAATAGAGTCACATAATTATAAAAATTACTTACAGAATTAACAAATTGATACTGTCTATATTTACAAATGCAGAGAACAGGTAACCATGTACATGTTGCACAAAGTAAAATTAAAATTAAAAATGAATTAAAGCTTGAAAGATGAAGTAATTTACCAATTTTAAAATGCATACACAAAGACCTCTGAACTACACACGTTCGTTCAAACTGAACCAATGATGGAAAATACAAAAAGTGCAGCATTTCTAAAGAACCAGACATTTCTACCATAATTATTTTCTATTAAAAGAATTTTTCCTGTTCTGTCTTTGGAGAACCTTTCTTTTCCCTAAGACAATCATCTTAAGAATGTTTTCAGGCACTACAATTTGTAACAATCAAAAAAACAGTCTTCTAATGGGTCCACAGTATTCAAGAGATTGAAGCCCAATGCACTTCGGGGTTCAGCACTATCACTGTGACAGGTAACTAAAAACCCCTACAGAGCATTTTAAACTAGAGTTAATGTGACATCAACCACACATGTTATCCTCTGGCTAACTTAGCTGTAGTTTAAAGTTTGTCACAGGTTAAGTACCCCACTAACTCCCATATTAAATAAAAAGTCACTTGGAAGAAAAGTATACTAAATATAAAACCACTAAAGAATGCATATATCATTTGATTCTATGTCACAGACTGATTAAAACAGATCAAGAAGTTACTATAAAACAATTTTAAAAGTTTTTTGTTAGACTCAAAAACATCTACAAGACTCTGCTTTGTTGAAGTTAGGTCCTAAAGGCCAGCCTGCATAGTCACATTCCTCCAAATAATGATGGAAATATTTAACTTATATTTCGGGCAAATGCCAAAAGTGAGATAAAATTAAATTTTATTTATTTTTACTACAAGTCTACAAAGTCTGAGCTGTTTGAGACATGAGAAAAGCCTAGAAAACAGAAAAAAAAAAAAAAAAACCCACCACACCAAACTTTAGAGACTCATCCTGCAGAACAATAGCCTATCAATGTATGTGATTTAAGGCTAAAAACACACAGAACCCATGTTACTATCCTCCCTTCCAAGCCTAGCAAAGAAGAACTGAAAGCCTCACATTTAATACTAAATAAATACTTAAAAAAAAAAAAACTACATGTGATCTTTGCCAGCTGCAGTAGGTCCAACCTTCAGGAACAGAAACACAAGATTCACACTTGAGTTGTGACAAATATTCCAAACCTTATTCCTCCTGTTCATTTGATATGGCACCAAAGCAAATAGAGAACCATCTGCATTCCTTCTCCCCCTCTACAAATCTGAACAGCTTTTACAATAGAAAAATCAAGCCCATTACCTCTTCTACCTCTTTCCACTGCTGTTTCCTTCCCTTTCTCCTGTGTGAGGTGCTACTACAAACTTCTGATTTTAAGTCATTTAAGAAAGGGCTTTCAATGAATAAAGAATTTTCAAGAATAAGGAAGTGTGTTTAATCAAGAAGAATGTCTATTCTTAAGCACCTGGCACAGACTAAGAAGCACAGCACTAGAAACCATTTCCCTTTGCAGTGACCTCTTTTATCCATTCCTGAATTCTTTAAGAAAGACTTGGAGTTTTTGGTAGGAAAAGAAGTATAGAACTTAGAAGCTTTCTTGGACCTAACATTCTCAAGTTACACTTCTGGCAATGGCAGCTGTGTTTCTAATGGAAGGTCAATTAAAGAACCCACTGACTAATATAAACTGCTGCTGCTGCTGCTAAGTCGCTTCAGTCGTGTCCGACTCTGTGTGACCCCATAGACGGCAGCCCACCAGGCTCCCCTGTCCCTGGGATTCTCCAGGCAAGAACACTGGAGTGGGTTGCCATTTCCTTCTCCAATGCAAGAAAGTGAAAAGTGAAAGTGAAGTCGCTCAGTAGTGTCCAACTCTTAGCGACCCCATGGGCTGCAGCCTACCAGGCTCCTCCGTCCATGGGATTTTCCAGGCAGGAGTACTAGAGTGGGGTGCCACTGCCTTCTCCGAATACAAACTAGAACCTCCTAAGATGTTTTGTCCCCCGTCACTTCCTAACAATAGAGAATTGATTCCCCTCTACTTTAGATAGAGAGCATTTTAGGGACAAAACACTTCATTACCTCACTCATAAAATCAAGACATTTTTAGAGATGAGAGAGAGAATTTAATCTACTCTCAACATTTTACAAATGAGGAAACTGAGGTTGAAAAGTTAAATGACCTACCCAAGGTCATAGAGCAGGCTAATGCTGGAAACAAAGTCAGTTTATTCTGAACCCAATTCCACCACAGTGAGGTAGAAATATCCTGCTCATTTCTGCCAACTAGTCTGGCTCTCTCTACTCTTTGGCACAAAATTCCTAAGTAACATTCTCCTTCAAAAGCATTTCTATCAGAATGTTTTATTACAGGAAGCTCACATCAAGCTGGGTTTACAAGTATTGTCTTAGTTGACTTAATGACAATTTAGCCAACTGAGGATAAAACAGGCAGTAGCTTTTTAGACACCTTTCCCCTGCCTCAACTTCCTAACTTTTCCCTGTTCATGAGTACTAAGATTTCAACATCATGGACTTTTCCCTATCCAAGTGGCGCCAAAAAAGCGGGAAAGGGAGGAAAAGGGGAGGAGGAAAGCAACAGAACTGAGAAGTATGAGATATTCAATCAAACAAATTATTGTTTTTGTTTCTTAATTCTGTTATTTTATCCATTTCAGCAACTAAGAAGTATACATAATACCCTTCCCCTGACATTCTGATATAGACACAGACAAAACAACTTCACGTTTCAAAGCAGAAAGCTAGCTTCACAGGGAGCAGGGCACAGAGAACACCAAGGGCAAGGAAGGTGAGGAACCCTCCCTCCTAGGCCACCTCCTATCCCTCAGATCTAATTAGTCCTAACCTTCCTTGGAAATGCATAAGGAGAGGTACCCAAAGTCATAGAACCGGTGAGCTCACTTAAACCAGGAAATGACCTGCGATCCAAATAAGCATGAAACTCTAAGAATGCAATGGCAACCAGAAATAAGCATGAATAAAGCTGAGGATGGGGCTTCCTACGTGGCGCTAGTATTAAAGAACCCACCTGCCAATACAGTTTAGACGCAAGAGACACGGGTTTGATCTCTGGGTTGGGAAGATCCCCTGGAGGAGGGCATGGCAACCCACTCCAGTATTCTTGCCTGGAAAATCCCATGGATAGAGGACCCTGGCGGGCTACAGTCCATGGGGTCATACAGAGTCAGACATGACTGAAGCAACTTAGCACGCACGCACAAAGCTGAGGATATATGCTGACTAGATTTATGACCTATTAAAGCTAACCAGCCTCTCCTGGGCTCTAATTGCAGTCCTTTAAACTCAGCTGTTTGTGAATATTCCTCCTAAAAAAACTCTTCTATGGATTCAGCTACCCAGTATTATCCTACATCATCTCCTTTTATTATAACCATGCCTCAATTTCCATAACTGGCTCCTCCTTTCTCCTCCTACTCTCTGGGTTTCTAAAGATTCTGTTCCCAGACTATTTCCCCCCTTATTCGTTCCCTTATTGTTCTCCTTACTGATAACTCCTAAATACATGCCTCTCATCCTGATCTTTTTTCCTGAGCTCCAGGTTAACATTCCCTACCACCTTCTAGACCTTTTGCACCTGGACACCCAGTTGGGTACCTCAAACTCAACATGGAAACCAAACTCATCATCTAAACTAAATTCATCTCCCTGCCCCAGCCTCCATGGCATTGACATTCTGCTAATCACTGGTAGGCAACCTAGAAACCTCAGCCACAGGTGGTTCATCCTTCTTCACATTACATCCAAATCCAATACCAAACTTAACTGAATCACTACCATTCCATTCATTGCTTTTAATTCCTATAGCTGCAACCTTAATTTCACTCTCCTGGTCATGACGACAATAGTTGTCTAACTAGTCAACCCATCTGTCACTCTAATCTGGTGATACCAGGTAGAATGGGTTTGTTTCCCTAAAAATGCAACTCTAATTATATCACTTCTCTTCTCCATTTGGTGGGATTTTCACTTGATGGAAAAGAAATACAAATTCCTGAGCCAGGCACATCTTAAAAAGCCAAGCTGAAGTACTTTTTTTGAGTAGCTAAAGCTAATGAAAGTGCTCAAGAAGAAAGCCTAAAGGTTCCAAGTTCCTGTTTCAATAGGACTTCTAAAACCTTAATATGCATACAGATCTCCTGGAGGGCTTGTTAAAACATAGATTTCTGGGCAAGTGCCCAGAGATTCTGATTCTGGGTCTAGTGTGAGGAGAATTTGCATTTCTAATAACTGAATGTTGCTACTATTGCCTTGAGTAGCTCTGATATAGATTATACTCCAATTATCTGAACATGTTTGTAGCAGCCATGCATGTCAATGGTCTTCCTACCCCAATGCTATTCTGGTCATCTATTCTGTTTCAAGGCCTTCAAAGATGGCACTAGGCCCAGACTGGTTGAAAGCCTTCCCAAGGATTGGTTTAAATGTGAAACATAAAATGATTCTGGCCAGTGAGCCTCAAAGATATGGTTTGCCAAAGAACTTTGGATAAAGGCATTACTCACTGAAAGAACAGAAACCTGAGAAAAATGAATATGTGTCTATCCCTCACCTTGGGTTTCTTCTGATATTTAGTGACTCTGAAGAAAGCTGACCCAAGAATGAGGCAAACATACTTAAAAGGACAGAAGAAAGAAAAGACTGATGCTGTTTTTGTACTGAATTAAACAACTCTGGAACATCCCACTTCAAGTCTCTCATTTTTTTTTTTTTTTTTTAAGCTAACTGAGTCGGTATTTTTCTGCTGTATAAAATTAAAACCATCCTAACTATTGTAAGACTGTTCCAAAACACATATCTCAAGTGTCATTCAATGCTTTTAGAGAAGGGTGAGCAGAAATGAGGAGGAAAAAATAGAAATTAAAGGCCCAGTTGTGAATTTCAAAATCATAAGAATCATCCCAACAACTGGGAAACCTCTCTGATCTCTCAGCCCCCCAAAGCTTAAACTCTGTGTGACGTGAATAATGTCTGCTATTGTTGGGGGTGGCACTCCTAGAGTTCTAGGTAGTAAGTAGCTTCTGAACACACAAAGAGGTCCCCCTTTCTACCCTAACTCTGCTATGTGGAGGTTTTAATCTGTACTGTATCAGACACATATCAAAAACCCCCAAAACTAATTCTTTGCTGAGATGCCTGTCTGTAGCACTGTAGTGGTTTGAATAGCCAATAATATATCATTTGTAAGTGTTTAGTTTAAATGTAACCTCTTCCTAGAAATCTTTCTAAACTAAGCACAGTCGCCCATCATGTTTTCACGTGGTAGATCCTTGAACCTCCCCTTTATGATATCATATTTTCTAGATTTATTCAATGTATATCTTACCCTGTAATATCCAAAGATATATCATATGTATTTTGTTCATCTATGTAATCCCAATGTATTCTTAAGACAGAGCTAGAAACATAGCAGATTCTCAAGTAATGTTTATTAAATCAATGAGTAAGAGTCTACTATGATACAACTATGTCTGGGTATAAAGATGTTAGGGTCCAGTCCAGTGGAGGTAGTACCTGGTAAGGTCAAAGAGACAGTGTTCAAGAGCCATGATTTCAGGCCATGGAGAAGAAGGGCTAAGAAAAGTAGGGACAGTGTCTTGAGTACTTGAAGTCCCTAAGGTTTCTCAAGTAGAGGCTGATTTATCAGGCAGTTTCAGGGATGTCGTCAAAGAAATTTCAAACTTATAGGCCTAGACAAAATGATCGCTAAATTTTTTTCAATTCTTTATTATTGTGTATAAATGTTACTGTAATGTTTTCACAAACTTTAGAGGTTAAACAAAAGTGGGTAATGTATATATTTTAATTTAGCTTAATTCAGTAAAATACAGAAAAATAAAGTCCATGTCATTCAATCATAAAGAAAAATCAATTAGTTGGTTTTATACAATTTTATGTGATCTTTTAGTATTAAAAGTATTGTATTTTATATTTTAATCTATTAGTATTGATTATTTTATATTATAAACTATGATTATTTACATTTGCAAAGACTTTTAAATGACTCAGCCATGTATATCCTAACACTTGCACAGGTAAAAGCCATATGAATGCTATAAATGAGTTTTAACAAAAATTAAAAGGTACCAACCAGGCTTTTGAGAACTGTTCTACCACCAGATATGCAGAGATACTTGATTATCAAGATTTTTGTTAATCATGCATTGCTTGCTTAAATTTTTTAACTGTTAGAATTTATACATAAACCAGATTTCTCATTAATAATTACGCTTAACCTTGCTCTCATACAAGATGGTAGCTCTTAAAACTAAAAAAAAAAGAAAGAAAGAAAAACACACAGCAATTAAAAATCAAAAGAAAAACCCAGAAAATATCATTTCTGGAAAACCGAACATTCAGGAGAGATGTGCCAACTAGTTAAATAACATCACTTGGCATCAAGTTTTATGGATGGTAAGGGGCCTGTCATACCCATTTGTTGAGAGGACAGTAAAGGGATACAGTATAAAACCACAATAAAGGACTAAAAAATGATTTAATAGGCTTGCCTATAATTTGATTTATGTTCAGTTCAGTCACTCAGTCATGTCCATCTCTTTGCGACCCCATGAATCGCAGCACGCCAGGCCTCCCTGTCCATCACCAACTCCCGGAGTTCACTCAAACTCATGTCCATCGAGTCGATGATGCCATCCAGCCATCTCATCCTCTGTCGTCCCCTTTCCCTCCTGCCCCCAATCCCTCCCAGCATCAGAGTCTTTTCCAATGAGTCAACTCTTCGCATGAGGTGGCCAAAGTACTGGAGTTTCAGCTTTAGCATCATTCCTTCCAAAGAAATCCCAGGGCCGATCTCCTTGCAGTCCAAGGGACTCTCAAGAGTCTTCTCCAACACCACACTTCGAAAGCATCAATTCTTCGGCACTCAGATTTCTTCATAGTCCAACTTTCACATCCATACATGACCACTGGAAAAACCATAGCCTTGACAAGACGGACCTTTGTTGGCAAAGTAATGTCTCTGCTTTTGAATATGCCATCTAAGTTGGTCATAACTTTCCTTCCAAGGAGTAAGCGTCTTTTAATTTCATGGCTGCAGTCACCATCTGCAGTGATTGTGTAGCCCCCCAAAATAAAGTCTGACACTGTTTCCACTGTTTCCCCATCTATTTCCCATGAATTGATGGGACCAGATGCCATGATCTTCGTTTTCTGAATGTTGAGCTTTAAGCCAACTTTTTCACTCTCCACTTTCACTTTCATCAAGAGGCTTTTTAGTTCCTCTTCACTTTTTGCCATAAGGGTGATGTCATCTGCATATCTGAGGTTATTGATATTTCTCCCGACAGTCTTGATTCCAGCTTGTGTTTCTTCCACCCCAGCGTTTCTCACGATGTACTCTGCATATAAGTTAAATAAGCAAGGTGACAATATATAGCCTTGATGTACTCCTTTTCCTATTTGGAACCAGTCTGTTGTTCCATGTCCAGTTCTAACTGCTGCTTCCTGACCTGCATACAGATTTCTCAAGAGGCAGGTCAGGTGGTCTGGTATTCCCATCTCTTTCAGAATTTCCCACAGTTTATTGTGATCCACACAAAGGCTTTGGCATAGTCAATAAAGCAGAAATACATGTTTTTCTGGAACTCTCTTGCTTTTTCCATGATCCATAGATGTTGGCAATTTGATCTCTGGTTCCTATGCCTTTTCTAAAACCAGCTTGAACATCTGGAAGTTCACGGTTCATGTATTGCTGAAGCCTGGCTTGGAGAATTTTGAGCATTACTTTACTAGCGTGTGAGATGAGTGCAATTGTATGCTAGTCTGAGCATTCTTTGGCATTGCCTTTTTTGGGACTGGAATGAAAATTGACCTTTTCCAATCCTGTGGCCACTGCTGAGTTTTCCAAATTTGCTGACATATTGAGTGCAGCACTTTCACAGCATCATCTTTTAGGATTTGAAATAACTTGATGAGTCTAATTCCCTTGAAAATGAAATAGGGCCCTAGAGATGCTGATTTACCAAAGGACACAGTGGCAGTGACAAGCAGGAATCCCAATCCTGCTGCCCAGTGCCCTGCTTCTCCTTCCTGGAGGAAGTTCTCCCCTTTCTCTGTTACAGTGCGTTTGTTTACGTGGCTTGCCACCTCCAGGTTGTATGCCACCAAATCTGAAGGAAAACTGGCAAAAATTCAAATATCTCTATTAAGTGAGGTTACTGCACAAGATGAAAAATTAAAAACTACACATCATAATAAACATTCTCTTGTGCTCTTCACTTTTCCTTCTATATTGTTTATTTTCTGGGCAATGAAAAATCGAAGAAAGCTTTTATGTACTCTATAAATATTTTATTACCAGGACTAAGCATTTTACCATTGGCATAAATGAACCCGCAAGTGAACCCACAGTGCAGAACTGTGTCACTCTGTTTTCCTGCACTCTTTGGGAGTTTTAAAATTCTAGGTAGGGTTATAACATAAATGAAAATCACATCAGCCTTTGCCAGGGCAACAACCAGAGAGAAACACAAACTTCAATTACCTTTGTGGCCAAAGAGCAAGTAGAACCATTGTTAAACAGAGTGTCCCCTAGAATAGCATTTTTTACAATTTGAAGACTAACAATTAAACAGTAGACTGAACATAATGAATTTGTACATGAATACAACGAATAGTGGTTTTGTTTTTTTTAAGATACAAGTTAAAAAATCACAGAGAAACATGGAACTCTCTTGATTTATACAGAAAAACTAACAAACATCCAGCAAGGTTTGGAAAACAGAACATTTTGTTGTTTATATAAGTAACTAAGATGACAACAGTCAATTTCTCCATGGCTCTCAAAAACAATCCTTAATTGTCAAAATGGTTTTGGGGGCACAGTCAATTTCATTTGGCAGTGAGTGAGAAAAACAATGGGTCTGTTGGCAGAGGCAGAATTTGAGTCCTAGACAATTACTGTGCAACAAACTAAAGGAAATGCCTGCATCACCAGTCGACAGAACTGGGAAACAGATTTCAAATGGAGCATTATCCCCCTTTTCACACATAAACCCAACCAAGAAACACATAAAGTTTAATTTTCTTTCAATAGTTTAGCAACCCAACTTGCAAAGAATTTAGTAAGCTATTAATAGAAAGATGCATGGCTGGTGGTAGAATTTTAGAGATCTAAGACATATGGTTTCAATTAATAGTCACTGTGCCTGGGATAAGCCATCAAATTACCCAAGACCAAGACGTCCAAAATTCCAAATACCATTACACCAAGTTAAAACATGAAAGCTTGGAAATGAAACTGTAGGCTGTGACAAAAGGACACAGTCTAGAAAGCCAAGCTTCCACAGAGATCCCAAGCAATCAAAGGGTGGAAAGTGAATCACACTTGCACATTCATTAAATCCCAAATTTTCAGAGGATCTCACTGACAGTTTTATTCTAATATCACTGGGATTTTCTCCACTAGCATAAATTCTGGATATGAGGATGAATCATGTTACACAAGGTTAATACAGTCAACTCTTAATTATTCATATTTACAGATAATCCAGAGTTAAACTTTCAAATACTTGTTTATACTAACTTTTCAGAAATGGAGAGATCCAATGGGAACTCCTAATACCTGCACTTCCACAAAAAGTACCAAATTCAACTTGGTGGAAGCTGGAAAATTACAGTATATTATTCTTTGACTCAGAATATTTTTATTACAAGCCCAACTAATGTTCCTCAAGTATCTTTTAAGCAAAGTTACTACAATTCACAAGTTACTGGAATTTTCTATGAAGAAAAATAAATACAGAGAGAATGGGAAGTGAGTATGAACTGTGAATGTGAACTATTAGTATATTACAAGAAAAATGTGACATAATATTACAAAATTAATAGTTTGTAACTGGGCCACCAGGGAAGCCCAAGAATACTGGAGTGGGAAGCCTATCCCTTCTCCAGGGGATCTTCCAGCCCTAGGAAATCAAACCAGGGTATCCTACATTGCAGGCAGATTCTTTACCAACTGAGCTACCAGGGAAGCCTCAATATTACAAAATTAACATTGTCATTTCCTTTTAAAGTTATTTTTCAATTTATCTTCAGAATATTAAACTGACACTTCCAAGAAGTATACCAGTTAATATTTCTTATTTCTCTAATGTTCAATTTATTTTCTTTATGAGTGCTCAGCTCAGTCGTGTCTTACTCTTGCCACCCTATGGACTGTAGCCCTGCAGTCTCCTCGGTCCGTGGGATCTTCGAGGCAGGAATACTAGAGTGGGTCGCCATATCCCCCTCCAGGGGATCTTCCTGACCCATGAATCAAACTTGTGTCTCCTGAATTGGCAGGTGGATTCTTTACCACTGAGCCACCTGGTAGACTCTCACAAATGAAAATCATCCATTTTACTGGAAGAAAGACCCAGTTATCAAAATCACCCATTTTACTGGAACAAAGATGATCTGACCAAGATCCACATTAGAAAACAAAGAGTGTTCATCAGTACAACTCTGAATTTCTTTTAATTTTTCATGTATAACTGTGACTATGAATTTAACTAAATCCTTCTCCTTCTCAAGCAACATAATGAATGCTAAGCTACATCTTTAAAAAATGAGAAGTGTGCCTTAATCATTGCTTTGCCACCTCTAGTCTTGCCTCAAATCCATGCCACAACCTCCCTGGGCTGAAAACATCCTAGTCATCTAAATAGTCAGCTACAGGCTAAATTTGGTCTTAGGATTTGAGAAGAACCAGGCTTAGGCCTGACCTCTACAACCAAGCCCCAGAATGCTTCTCACCCTGATGTTCATCTGAGACCCCTCCTGTTATAATTAGTTCAACTAATCTTCCCTGGCTAGCTGCCATTGACCAAACAAGAATCACCAAACTAAAGACATGAAAAGAGAATTCCAACAAATGGAAAAGTTGACAGGCCTCAAATATTTTTTAAGTGACACAGAGGCACTCAAATGGCTTTCCCTGAAATAGAAGGAAGGACTTCAATTTAAGAATATTAAGGGCCATTTTTATATAATTCAGATAGATTAAAGTTTTTTTTTTTTTTAAGTTCCTCTAGGGACTTTCCTGGTGGCCAAGAGGTTAAGGCTCTGCGCTTCCACTCCAGGAGCATGGGTTTGATCCCTTCTTGGGGAACTATAACCTGCATGTGCCGCAGCCAAAAAAAAATTTTTTTTAATTAAAAAAAAAAAAAAAGAAAGAGATGTTTCAAAGTTCCTCTAAATTACAGCATAAGTACATAACACAGCCTTAGTTGGCTAGATGACAATAGGCCCAGCACCATTTATAAGTTTCAAATCATGTATGCAGATTGCCCCGTAGCTCTCAGATCCTTTGGGAAGCCAAATTCCAAATGCACCCATTGACACACCTGGCAAAAGTCCTAGCTGCTGATGAACCAGCAGGTCATAGGAGAAGGTATCACCTCCAACTATGGCAAGTAGTAGATACATTTATTTAGTACTCAATCAAATAGTAGTCACATTTATTTAGAATAATTGAGGACCCTGCAACAACCCCTGGGATGGAGAAAACTAGCAAATGGAGATGCAATTTTACAGGCAGACAGAAGGTGACATGAGGGCAGAATACACCAACTAGGGAATTAAGCCAGAGATCCAATAAACAATCCTCCTATGAGAAGGAATCTTAAGTGCCTGAGGAACACAGACTTGAGAGATGCCCAAAATAAGTTAAATCTTCTCCTGGCTGAGTATTACATATACTGAGAATTCTCCTACCTACTGACGTTAAATATTTTTATTAGTTAAACATTTCTACCTAATAACTTACAGTCAAAGTGCTTAAGAATGGAGATACTTAGCATTCTTATAATGCACAGAGCCTAGTTTTGAGACAAGAGATTCAAGCCAAGTGTAGCAACCAGATTTCAGGACATTTAAACATAAGTGCACACAACACACAGGTATAATACCCAGATCTGTGCCCATCATAAGGGATACAAGAGAAATCCCAATTTAGCATATTAGAAGAGCTCAAAATTTTGTTGTTGACTGGACTGAAACAAAAACTCTCACCAATTATGTATTCACATCATCGTTCAAGCTTTCCCCTCCAACTCCATACTTTAAAAATATATGTATCACCAAGTTGCTGGAGGCCTGAACACCAAAACTGGAATAGGAAAATAAAGAACTGTCATAGGTGACTTGTTCTGCTTCTGTTGGGTGACATGCGGTTATATTTATGGTGGCAATGCTATCCAAAAAGCCATCACCATTTTAAGAAAGGAAAGGAAAATTTACTGCCCCGTCAAACTGCACTCACATAATTTGTCTCATTTCAGCTTCTCAAAAACCCTATGGCATAAGTGTTAATACCCAATGTTTATATAAGTATTAATAAAAATGAAGATTCAGAAAAATTATGTGTCTATGATTACCTATCAGTAACAGGATTCAAACCTAGGTCCATCCCTTTTATCTTTCTCAGCAATTATATTAGAGGTGTTATTAATAAACTACAACCAAATGTGGGCTAAACTACTAAAAAAGTGCTGTGTTTCTCATCCATCATCTGTGACAGGTTCTTTCAGAGCATCTACCACTTCAAGACACTGTATTTCCCCCAGGGATATAATATTATCTTGGCCCACAGGGAACTAACAGTCTAGTTGGAGAAAGGAGCCATTGTTCCTGATAAGTTTTTAGCTTAGGAGGCAACAAAAGGACAAGCGTTTAGACACATTTATATATGAATTTCAGTGCTTACTAGCTGTGAACTTTGGATAAGATACTTAAATTTCATCACCTATAAATATACTACCTCTCAGGGTTCTTGTGAAGCTTAAATGAGACAACATATGAAAACAGCTTCAGTTCAGTTGAGTCGCTCAGTCATGTCCGACTCTTTGCGACCCCATGAATTGCTGCTCGCCAGGCCTCCCTTAGGGGCCTAATATTTGTCCATTCCTTTCCTTATGAAGTGGTACAAGCTAAGTATCAATGCACAGAAATATTAAGAAGTACAACAGCAAAGATCAATTTCATCTACTACCAAAAAATTCAGAAACAAAAATCCCAACCCTTTTACTTAAAAAACTGATATGCGGAGACAATGGATTTATGTGCCAATAAATTTATCACTTATCATAGCAACAGAGTTAATACACAGAGAATTTACAGTTGATGTTCAAATTTAAACAATGATAAACAGGAGCAAAATCATGTTAAACTTTTTTTCAGAGGGGAGAGGTGTGTCATCTTTTTGTGCAAAATTGTCAAATTTAAAAATGAAAACTACCATTTAGAGCAAAATTGGATGGCAAGTAAATGCAGTGTTGGATTGAATCATGGAAAGTCTGTCTGTGGTTCAGTTAATAGTAACGTTACTGGTGATAATTTCTTAGTTGTGATGTATGTGAGACTTTTTTACAAATCTAAAGGTATCCCAAGATAAAAAAGTTTATTAAAAAAGAAAAAGTGGATGACAAGAGAAAGGAATAACAATATACCCAGGTACTACCACTTAATACCTCCTGAAAGCAATTAGTTAGCCATTAACAGCAAAAGACTTGACACCAGTCAATCCACAACGCCCCTTCTGTAAGCTGCTCTACACCGTAACAACAAGAACATCTGGAGTTTAATAATATTCTCAATCTTTAAAAAGAAGTGACTTGTCCACTTATCTCTAGCATATTATTCCAATACTGGCTTTCTGGTAATTAAATGTCATCATTACAAAAACAAGCAAACTTCTGACAGTTACCTCTACCTTCTATTCTTGACTAAGACATTTATTCAGTCTGAACATAAGAGGCTTCCTTCATCACATATAAAGCATAATATGAATTTAGAAGTTTAATGACAAGTGACATTTCTGAGCTTTGTGCTAAAGGCAGATAAGAATCCCATCTGTTTTCAAAATAATGCAGGCAGTCAAAGTCTCTTATTTTATTATACAAAACTCAAGAGTTAATAAAGTAGTGATGTAAAACCTACTATGACATTTTTATGCCCAGGGCCAAATGATGGCCATTACTGATACAATTTTTTTAAAGTACATCTGCATTTATTGAGAGCCACATTAAGTGGTTGTGAACTTTACTAGCTGTGTTTTCAGCAAGATGGCTGAAGCTTTCACACTCTTGGGTCCTCAAAAAAAGGGTTTCCTTACATAAAGAGAAGGCAAGTCCCATGCTACACACTGATGACAGAGGTTTAAGGTAGCATCAGTTTCAAAGTGTACACACACACACACATACACACACATAACATTACTGCTTAATTTAGTTGAGATGCATTCTTTAAACCTTTTCCAAACACACATGTAGAATTAGAGAGCAATTTGCTAATTTCAAAGAAACCCTAATAATCTTTACAGATTTCAAGAGGGGAAAAAAAAAAACAAACAGCAATGCAGCAAAGTCATTTCTTCTGCTGAAATGACCTCCAGCTTCTACGAGCTACTCCCTGTTTCGCAATAAATGAATCTGAGACTCAGACCACGTACACACAAACGGAGAAGCTGAGAACACTAAAGCTTCCCCAACCGTCCTGGCTAAACCCACCTGCCTTTCCTCAACCCTCTCAGTTCCCCTTCCCGTCCGCACCCAGAGTTACCTCGACTTCGACCATGAAAAGAGAACAGGCATCAATCGGCAGCCAAAATCCTGTTTTATCATCATTTACAGCTACTATCCCGGGAAGCCAGGGTGCTACTAACCTGATTTCAGGGAGGCAGAACTAAATGCAGCAGACTACAAGGGTATAAATGATACGTTATCTGAAACGCCAACCCAGCAGCTCAAGACAGCTCAAATGTCAATTTAACGAAAAGGGTTTCGCAAACAGTATCTCAAATGAACATTTCCACTTCCAAACCACCCACCAACCTCTCCACTGCCGGTCCCCAAGTTCGGTACTGCTAGAGCAACCCCGGAGATAAGAAGAAGCGTGTCTTACCTTGTACAAATCTCGACATTTTAGGGATTTATTAAAATACGCTGGCTTACAAATATAAATATATTTAAATGTCTAGAGGAGTCAACGCTATAGAGGTCTTTCTTCCACTCCTGCTTTAACAAATGACGAATTCTTTCTTCTCTTCCTATGTTTGGCCACTTAGGAGAGTATTTACTCAAAAAACTAAAACTGCCTCCAAAAAAACAAAACAAAACAAAAAAAAAACTTAACCCCCTTCCCCACTTTCAAAAGACAGAAACTTGGTGCGACTGAGTCTGCTTGGAACTCCAGCCTACACTGCACCCCTGACACAAATGAGGGCCAGCTGGAGGCTCCCGGAAAAGGTAAAATCACACGAACTTAAATTTCATCAATGAAAGAGGCGGATCTAGAGCGGCTTCACCGCCCCCCCCGGGTCCCCACGCCCTCGGGGGCTGGACGGCCGCGGGCACAGGCGGGCCGCACCCCTACATCCCCTCCCCTTGCTGCCTTCCGGCCTCAGGACGGTTCCCGGGGAAACTCAGGCCAACAGCGGTTCCCGCCCCAGCAGGGATCGGGAGGAGGGGGAGGCCTGCCAAGGGGGACGATGCAGTCCTTTCTACCCGCTCAGAAACATCCCGGGACTCGGAGGCGCTAAGAATTCGGCGTGCCGTCCGGAGGCGGGCCGGGGCCTCCAGACGCCAGCCTCCCAGCTGCAAGCGGCCGCGGCTTTTTCCCGGGAGGGGCCGAAAGCTACAGAGCCCCTCCCCCGCAGCGGACACTAGGGGGCCACCCGCGAGCGGAGAACCCCTGTGCCGCCCCGAATCCGAGGGGCCGGAGTCAGCCCCAACCCTCACACATTCTAGTTTCTCTTGGCCGAACCCCAAATTCGGCCTCCGGGGCCAAAGTGCAGGTTGAGTAGACTGGCTCTACAAGCCTCAGAAAGGGCAACACACTCGCCCTTAGAGTGGTGGGAAGCCCGCCCCGGCCCCTCCCCAAACCGCCACCGAGACCCACCTTCCTCCTCTTCCTTTAGCAGCTGGGAAACTGGGGGCGTTTGTAGCGCCCCTGGAAGAAGACTTGCAGGCTGAGAGAATGTCACCTCTGAGGCACCCTTCTCTCTCCCTCTCTCCCCTCACAAATGCACCTCGAGCCCCTCGCCAGTTGTCACAGCCCAGCTGCTGACCCCCTCGGTCCACCTAGCTGCGGGATCCCGACATCCAAAGCCCCCACTTTCTCCTAAACACCTCCCCTCCCCCTCCATTTGGAGCGGCCCCTTCAATGCGGAAATGCACCCACCGCGCAGACAGACAGGAGCAGCCTCCAGTCAGGAGCCGAGGCGGGTTCAGGGCCTGGCCAATGAGACGCACGGAAGTGTCAGCGGGTGGGGCGTCTGCGGCCTGAGGCAACTCCCGGAGCCGAAGCTGCGATGGGGGCCGCGCGTTCTGCGGGTGAGAAGGGAGTGTTTCACCAGTACAACTCCCAGCCTTCCACAGATACTTTAGCAAGAGAGAGAACCTGAAGCACGATTGGTTATTTTCGTACTGCTTAAAAATGTTTCCGCTTACCAGAGATTGAAGATAGTTATGTACCCGGCGGATAGGGCCAGATCGCCCTCTGCCCCCCGCCCCCAAAAGCAACTACCCTGAGAGACCCCAGGCCCTTCTCAGTAAATACAAACTCTTCTCACACAGCTGGTGTCGGGAGGGTGAAAATGTCGGGAGGGTTAAGGAATAAGCAGTTGGATGTGTGGTACTTACTAACAGGAGGAGAAATGTAGGGCATCGAAGAAAATGCCATGTGAAGGCTCTCACACTATAACTACCACCCCAGTTCCAATTCCTACAGAGGTTGTCGTTGTGCTAGTCGGTTCACTTGTTCAATAAAAGGGGAAGTGACTTTGGTTACCCATCATGAGACACTTACCTTTTAGTAGACTCTTGAAGTCCTCAAGGAAAGAGGATTTTAAAAGCTAGAACGTTGGCAGTGACTCGGGGACTGCAAGAGGGCCCGCCCAACGCCGCTAAATCACACCTGGTATTGCCAACCCCACCTGCCTGTGTGACCCAGTGCGCCGGCCAGTGGGTGTATCTCAGACTTTGCAAGTCATGACTCAACCCGCCTGCATTGGGACAAGTGAATTGTCAGTGCTATCTTAAGGTGCCTTCTATAAATCAAGTCATTCTAGAAGAGCTTGAGGCATTGGAAAACACTAATCAACCAAGGTAAGCGAGAGTTTTTAAATGACTCATTCTGTAAACAAACTATTCTTTTTAGTGCTGCATATTCCTATGGGAATGTTACTGAAGTAACATAGAAAAGGCCAATGATTCATTTGTCATACTGGAGAACGATAACGCTTGATAAAATCTTTTTTCTGTGAAATCCAAAAATATCACACCCAAAAACCTCTCAGCTATAAAAGTAATTTCCCCAAATAAAACCAAAGAAGTGTATAGAATCCAAATGTCTACTCTTTAATAAAAGCCTTTATGTACTGTAGAGGAATTTTTCCGGCACTAGTTAAGCAGTATTTATCCATCAGCGTCAACACCAAAATAAAATACTACCAAATAATTTGAGCCACATAGCGTTGCTTAGCTGAAAGGTGATAAAGTTGAAGAGTGGTGAAGAGTCTTTAATTATGGAGGTTTTATTGTAAGAAGGATGATCAGTTATTTTCTACCTACCAAAAGATTAAGGGAGAGGAAGTGAGTTTTAATTGCAGCAAGAGTTTTTGGTAAAATCTAAGGATGACATCTTGGTTTATGAGTGATTACATATTAAGATATAGTATCAAAGGATGTTGTACACTTGCTGCCTCAAGAAATCTCTAAAAAGAAACTGCCTGTCTTCAGTGGTTGCTGCTGCTGCTGCAAAGTCGCTTCAGTCGTGTCCGACTCTGTGCGACCCCATAGAGGGCAGCCCACTAGGCTCCTCTGTCCCAGGGATTCTCCAGGCAAGAAGACTTAAATGGGTTGCCATTTCCTTCTCCAGTGCATGAAAGTGAATAGTGAAAGTGAAGTCACTCAATCTTCAGTGGTTAAGTCGTATCAATTCAGAGGCTGGCTCTTAGAGAAGGAAAACTCTAGAAGCTGTATTCCCAAATATTATTTCAAATCAGGTCAGTTCACTTCAGTCGCTCAGTCGTGTCTGACTCTTGTCGACCCCCTGGACTGCAGCACACAGCCTTGCCTGTCCATTACCAACTCCCAGAGTTTACTCAAACTCATGTCCATTGAGTCAGTGATGCCATCCAACCCTCTCATCCTCTGTCATCCCCTTCTCCTCCCACCTTCAGTGTTTACCAGGGTCTTCTCAAATGAGTCAGTTCTTCGCATCAGGTGACCAAAGTATTGGAGTTTCAGCTTCAGCATCAGTCCTTCCAATGAACACTCAGGACTGATTTCCTTTAGGATGAACTGGTTGGATCTCCTTGCAGTCCAAGGGACCCTTGAGAGTCTTCTCTAACACCACAGTTCAAAAGCATCAATTCTTCTGCACTCAGCTTTCTTTATAGTCCAACTCTCACATCCATACATGACTACTGGAAAAACCATAGCCTTGACTAGACAGACCTTTGTTGGCAAAGTAATGTCTCTGCTTTTTAATATGCTATCTAGGCTGGTCATAACTTTTCTTCCAAGGAGCAAGCATCTTTTAATTTCATGGCTGCAGTCACCATCTGCAGTGATTTTGGAGCTCCCCAAAATAAAGTCAGCCATTGTTTCCACTGTTTCCCCATCTACTTGCCATGCCATTAAGTGATGGAACCAGATGCCATGATATTAGTTTTCTGAGTGTTGAGCTAAGCCAACTTTTTCACTCTCCTCTTTCACTTTCATCAAGAGGCTCTTTAGTTCTTCACTTTATCTGCCATAAGCGTGGTGTCATCTGCATATCTGAGGTTATTGATATTTCTTCCGGCTGTCTTGATTCCAGCTTGTGCTTCATCCAGCTCAGCGTTTCTCATTGATGTACTCTGCATATGAGTTAAATAAGCAGGATAACAGTATACAGCCCTGATGTACTCCTTTGCTGATTTGAAACAAGTCTGTTGTTCCATGTTGCTTTCTGACCTGCATACAGATTTCTCAAGAGGCAGGTTAGGTGGTCTGGTATTCCCATCTCTCTCAGAATTTTCCAGTTTGTTGTGATCGACACAGTCAAAGGCTTTGGCATAGTCAATGAGGCAGAAGTAGATGTTTTTCTGAAACTCTTGCTTTTTCAGTGATCCAAAGGATGTTGGGAATCTGATCTCTGGTTCCTCTGCCTTTTCTAAAACCAGCTTGAACATCTGAAAGTTCACGGTTCACGTACTGTTGAAGCCTGACTTGGAGAATTTTGAGCATTACTTTGCTAGCATGTGAGATGAGTGCAATTGTGGAGTAGTTTGAGTATTCTTTGGCATCGCCTTTCTTTGGGATTGGAATGAAAACTGACGTTTTCCAGTCCTGTGGCCACTGCTGAATTCCAAATTTACTGGCATATTGAGTGCAGCACTTTCACAGCATCATCTTTTAGGATTTGAAATAGCTCAACTGGAATTCCATAGTGCCTTGTAAAATGGAATTTCTGTTTTCAGTGCTTTAAGTTTAAATTCTGAACCCCCAAACATTTTGTAAAAGAGCCTCTTACTCCCTCAGAACCTCTAGAAACAATCTCACTTGGCAGACCAGATGGGATTAAGGGGGAAATATCATGGCCATGGAGAAGTTTCAAGTCTTCTTAGAAGGCTATTGTCTATTTCTGAAATATATTTACATATTTTAATGACTGAAAAGTCATTTTGTATGTGTATGTGTGGTCTGTTTTTTCATAATACACTACTGTGGAATTTTCGTTTGGGGTCCATGACACTGATAATCTGTAAAATTAGATATTTGTGATGTAAATGGATAGATTTACAGATGAAACTTACAGAAATTTAGGTGTTTGTGTGGGGAGCGGGGGCAGAATCTAAAGGAAGAAGTAAATGGTGACCTGGGAAGGAGTGTGTGTACATACAGGGATGAGTTGAAATGAGATTAACTGTAAACTAAAAGAATGCTGGAAGCCGATTTTTCACTGGTACTATATACTACCATCCAAGGATGATATAAATTCTGCTTATAATTTTCTCATTCTTTCTTCTACTTCTGAGTAGAAACTTGAGAAAATTCAGTTTAATTTACCCAGTTCTATGTCCTGGGATATATAACAACCTGTTGTATCTTTTTCTTTAGACAGGAACATTCTATCAACACAAGGAAACAATGGCTGTTGCCTTATTTCTAAGCATCCCTTTTTTGGTGCCTATTTAGATTTAATGCTTGACATAGTATCTGGTGCATAGCAAGGACTCAATAAATTTATTCTTTGTGACCAGTCTAGTGCCAGTAAATCTTTTCAACTTGCAGTGTTGTATCCTAGTCTCTACCCTTTGAGAGCTGTAAATAAGATTACATTTTTAACTTAAATTTAGAGGTAAAGAATTTTTAAGTTTCAGTTATTTCCACCTAGAATGTGAACTTGGGCCAATGTAAAAGAGTAATAGCAGAAAATGCACCATCCTGATGACTTGACAGTAAGCTTTCCTAACTATCCACCATGATCATTATCTAATATGGGGTGGTTTAGAAATTATGCTAAAGTATGAAATTAGTGTACAGATCAGCAATGTGTGTGGTCTTTTAATTCTTTTCTTGTCTATCCTGACCCCGTTCCACACACACAAGAAAATAAAGCAGTGCAGTTTTGGAGAACATGTCAAAGACATAAAAATTTCTATGTCATGCCCAAAGTTTAGCCAAGAGACCAAGCAATAATTACACACTAAACTGTTGCCCACTCTCAACATTGGCACCCATCTATACTCATCTAAATCCTAGGCCACCCACTGAAAGAAGAAAAAGGGGACTACTATTAATTAGTCAGAAGTTGCCAGTTATTGACTAGACATAACAGTAGGGCATTTTACTTGAGTCAAAAGGTGACCAAACAGGGTTAACTGGAAAATGATATAAAGTAATATCTATGAAACAGACTACCAATGAATGTGTAGTTTAAGAAATGAATGATGTTTCCAAATACTTGAAGAAGAGAAAGACTTCATTCTTTCCTGTTGCCAACACCCTGTTGTTAATGAGTCAGGAAGTTTTCCGAAACAAGTTGTGAATTTCAATTATAACATATCCTTCCATTTATTCATAGTATGATTTTTAAAATTACATTTGAAGGTTATATAACTTTATATCACAACAATATTGCTTTATATCATAGCAATTATTTCAAATAAGATGTTTTTAAAAACAGAGTTTTTCACATTATCTCAAGAGTTGATAAACCAATCTTCTGACTAGTCTTACAAGTTACCAGGCTTGCAAAAATGCAATTTAACCACAACATGCATTATCTTGTTCATGCTTATGGATAATTTCCTTCCCGGTTCTCCTTTGAAAGTTGCATAGAAGTCAGGTTTTTTCTATGTTGTCTCCTGTTACTCTTATTCTACATGTTGTCCAGAGGAAAATGTTGGTGACAAATGGTGATGCCCATAAATTGTTAAATCTCACTTCTATGCCAAACTGCGTATAACCCCTTGATTATAGAGGCAGAATGAACAGGCCCAGGAATAACTGTAAAGAATAGTCTGTATTCACTCAGAGTTTCTAATAAACATAGATTGTTTATATAGTCATAATTCAGAAATATGAAAAAAACTCACTAAGGAATAATACATCTCTTACTAAACTTATAAGATAAAATAAACCTTATACTCCTTTACTAAGGTGATTTATACATAGGTGATAAAATTGCTTATTGACTTTGAAATCCTCAAAAAGAACTGGTAAATAGGAAAGTATTCAGTTTAATCCTGTTTTTCTTCCTCTTTTAAACATATTAAAGATTCCCCACTGTGCATTCCATCAAACATCTTTTGATGGCTTTCCAAACATCTCTGCCTCTGGTCTAGCTTATTAAATTTCCTGCCAGTGCCACCACTGGGAAGGAAAGGATAAAGAATTTCTGTTCCCTAACTTAGGCTCAGGGAATTTATTTTAAGCATTCACACTCACCACCCTAACTAAATATTAAAGAAAAGATCCTCAGGACTGTTCTTTGGATGAAGCTTAAATAACTGGGTAACTGTGCCATTAAAATGGGTAATATGATTAGCAAACAAAAACTGTTTTTTCCCCTTCTTAGAATGAAAAGGAGTAGGACTGTCATATTAAAGACCATAGGAAAAAATGTGGTATACTGATGTTAAGTTCTGATATCATTTTTGATTGAACTTTTTAAAAACTTTTCAATAATGATGCACATCTTTAAAAAAAACAAAAACAAAAAACTAATGAGTACCAAAATGCCTATAAGGAATAGCAGTTCTCTCCTGCTCTGCCTTTTTTTATTCCAGTCCTGTTACCCAAGGCGACCATTATTCTTCTGACGGTTACCTCAGTTATACCTGATTGTTATTTTTAAGTGCTTATTTTGCTATTTCTTTGGTTTCTGGATTTTTGTTATTGTACATTTTGACTTCTTGTTATAATAGATATGGACTTTGCTCACGTATCCCTTGGACATTCTTTCCTCCATTGTTTTAGTCTCCTGAACTATATTTCCCAAACTTTCCTCATTGTAAGACAGAGAGAATATGGTATCCTATGGTAACCTGAAGGGAATTTGTAGATATGTATACTGGACTTCCTGAAAAATTAACTGCTTTTAAAATATATATAAAATAATGAAAATAAAAATAAATGTAAAGTAATATGAAAAATATTAACTGTTAAATTTGTAAAAAAAACCCTGAGATAGTGAAGGACAGGAAAGCCTGGCATGCTGCAGTCCATGGGGTTGCAAAGAATCGGACACAGCTGAGCAACTGAACTGAGATGAAATCTTCAAATTTTTGAATGAGAAATTTGAACTTCTGTGCCTGAACATATTATTTTAAAATCAAGTTTTATGCCTGAAAGCTCTACATAGGTTCTGATAAAGACTTTCAACTGTTAATCTCTTCAAATTCTTGAGAGTCACTGTACTAGGCTGGAAAATGCCTCCCAATGATATCCAGTTCTTAATCCCCGGGACCTATGAGTATTATCCTGTATGGTAACAGGGGCTTCAAAAATGGAACTAATTTAAGAATTTTCACATGGAGAGATTATCCTGGTTTATTTGGGTAGGTCCTAAATGTAATCACAAGTGTCCTTAATAAATGTATACGGAGGGAGATTCAAAGACAGAGAAGAAAAAACCATGTGATGATGCAAGGAGAGGGAGAAAAGATGATGTGATTCAAAGCCATGAGCTAAAGAATGAAGATGGCCACCACAAGCTGGAAAAGGCAAAGAAATGTTTGTCCCTTAGAGCCTCCAAAAGTTGCGTGGCCCCTCTTACATCTTGATTTCAGCCCAGAGAAATCCATTTCAACTTCCAGAACTGTAAGGGAATAAATACATGTTGTTATAAACCACCTGGACTGTGGTAATTTGTTTCAGCAGCCATAGGAAACTGATGCAGTCACCATTCATGAGGAACATTGCACAAATACATGGTAAAAAAAAAATTAAACCTTTTTTTTGCAACCGTTCAAAAATGTATAATGATTGATATTCTATTCAAAGAATCTGACAGCTTTTTTGTCTACGAACACAGTGTTATGATAAGGCAAATGGATTTTTGAATCCAACTGAAGTTTTTTCTAGCAAGTATTTTAAAATAATGTTGAGGCTTTAATTTGTAAAAAACACGTGCGTTGTTGGATCAATCAAGCTGAAACTACTTTGGATGACATTAAGAGGGCACATCAGCTGCAAACAATCAGAAGAATCTGATGTCTGTGAAGTCAGAGTTTCAGAGCCATCAGAGTTGCACCATCTTGGAGCTCCATGCTGGTGACAATGTGCTGAGTACAGCCAAGGATGTATTCTACCATCTGGACGTCTACTTCAGCAGCCAACTGCTGAGCGTACTGCTATTCACCTTGGATAAGAGGCCTAGTGGAACTACTAGACATTTCTTTTTTTTTTTCTTCTTCTTCTTTTTTTCCTTTTTTTTTAATCACCCATTCCACCTCTGATTTCTTTGGGCCATCTTCTGATAAAGCCTGTGAGCAGCTGGAGGTAGCCAATCCAGGGGGTAGCAACTGCCTGTCCCAGGCCTGAAAGACTTAATATCATGCTTCACAGCTATAAGCCATTCAAAACATAAAATTAGAAAATTCTGGTTTGTATTACTCCTCCCATGACTGCTGTGTAATATGCCAAGAAAATAAGAATTTGGAGCAGAGAGCAGTGCTAGGAGAGAGAGGCTATTCTCAGTTATCAGTGACTTTCAAAAAGAATGTTACAGAGAAAACATTAGAGGTTGACAAACCTACTGAAGTTTTGGCTTTGCATGGACAAATTAAAAACTAAGATTATTCAAAAATAGAAATTTATTGAAGAACTACTGTCTGAATTTGGAGCATCACAGACATTCAGTTTGATACGTAAGCTTTTTTAACACAAATCAGCATGGGATAGAGATCAGATAAAGGCACAAACGGAGTAACAGGATAATGAAAGAAAAAAGGATCTAACTAGACCATAACTTTCCTCAAGTCATGTTAGCTTGAGGGCTTTTACCAGTTTCCTAGTGAAAAGGAATAAAACAATAATAATTATTTGAAATTTTCATGTGTATGTGTATGTATGTTGGTATACATGCATATTTCCATATATTTGTTTATAATTTATATACTTTCTTATTCCAAAAAGAATTTGAGGCCAAGACACACATATTCTTGGTTAAGTTCATTGCTTAGTAAACTGCAATGAATATAATTCATTCTGTAGTGGAAATTCAGTTTCATCATTCTCATCTAATCTTTCTTGTTATCTGTAGATAGCCATGTTAAAGAAGTCCTTTAGGCATTATTTCTTAAATGGCTTTTTCTCAGTAGAGTGAACCCAAATGATAACAGTCCAGATTCTAGGGTTCAGAGAGATTTAGGAAGTAAGTGAACTTCATTATTGTATATTAGGTGTACTAGATTAGGTATGTTATACATTAGAGTTGACCCTTGAATAATGTGGTGGTGGCAGGGGAAGAGGCGTTGACTCTACCCATACAGTGGAAAATCCAACTACTGCTGTTTCTGTCTCAAAAACAAAGCAACTGATAAATGATTCACCCAAGGGTAGGAAGCTACAACAATTTAGTTAGAATCAAGACTGAAACTCTAGTTCTTAGGATTCCACCTATTGTGATCTCTAATTGAACACAAACTCTCCCCCATACTTAAAGATCTATAAAATGAAAATTAAGGTACTATGTTGAGAAAAATCTGTATATAAGTGGACCTTTCCAATTCAAACTCCTGTTCAAGGATCAACTGTACATGATCAGTCTCTAAAACCGTAAACACTGAAGTCCCTTTGGAACTATCCCTACAAAATATGTACTATTATCTAAGGGTTAGTTTGTTTTAATTTATTGGTATTTTTTTCTGTTTCAGGGTCTATAACAGTATTGATCTAGGGAGGCAGAAGAGTGTGTTGGAAAAAGCAGACTTTAGAAAATAGCCTGTTTTTTATTTTTCGTCTGCCACTTAAAACTTGAAAACCCTGGATAAATTACTTGGTTAACTTTATTAGCCTTAATTTCCTCACTGAAAGATTAAAGTAACAACTAATATCCTGTCTTGCCTCCTACAGATATCATAAAGATCATCTTGGTCAGTGTTGGCAGGATGATTTCAACTGATGGTTTCCTGTATCGTTTGACATAAATTAATGTCATATGTGTTATTACTTGACTGTTCAGTTCACTCACTCATTCGTGTCCAACTCTTTATGACCCCATGGACTGCAGCACTCCAGGCTACCCTGTCCATCTCAACTGCTCAAACTTATGTCCATCAAATCGGTGATGCCATCCAACCATCTCATCCTCTGTCATCCTGTTCTCCTCCTGCCTTCAATCTTTCCCAGCATCAGGGTCTTTTCCATTGAATCAGTTCTTGACTGTAATTACTTATTAAATATTTGTTTTTCCCTCCACAGACTGTAAGCTCCTTGAGAACAAGGACCATATCTATCTTGTATCCCCAGAGCATATCACAGTCTTTGGCACATATAGGCACTCAAAAGAAACTTGTTGAATAAGTTATCAAACGAGATATTTATGAATGAATTTTAAAAGCAATGGAGTGCTATACAGGTCTACATTAGAGTTTTCCCATAATTTCTTTAGGAAACATATTTGGGATGGCAAATAGTTGACTTATAATTTTACTTGTAGAATACTAAAGGAGGCATTTCAAAACAAGTTTGTTGTAATAGAATATTTGCAAAGATGGTCATAATTCTTCCTACTTCTGTACCCTGCTCCTTTGCAACATCACTTTGCCACTCCTGTCATTAAGAGGTAGAATCTTTCCTCCTTACCTTGAGTCTGGGTGGTCTGGTGACTTTCTTTGATCAATAGAATGAGGCCAAAGTGATGTTGTGTGACATTCAAGCCTTAGCCTTAAGAAACTTTTCAGTAGTTCATCTCCTCTGTTGAAATGCTGCCCTGAGATCACTATGTGAAGAAGCCTGTCCTGGCTTACTGGAAAATGACAGCCCACTTGAGGTAGAAGAGTAGTTAAATTATAATAGGTATGTTTAAAATCAATATAAGAGGATACTATTAGTGATTAAAAGGTGTGGTGGTTGTATATATGCTGCCATGGAAAAATATTCCTTTTATCTTCAGTGGGGAGAAAAGTCCAATTTTATATCCCAATTAAATTTCATTTACCCACCCCTCCCACCCTGTTCCCCCCATTACTTTTGCTCAGTCTTTACCTCTGGCTCCAGGAACTTGCAGTAGAGGGAGAAGCATGGTCTGTATTTTCATTCCTCTTCCTCTCTCCTTCTGGTCGTAGTTCCTCAGGAGCTGAGAGACTGGAGGAAAAATGTGGATGATAAATATCTTTTTAGTTCCCTGGTTTGCAATTACAGTTCTTTGTTAGTTGTTACTGCTTTACTTCTATATGGCAAAGATGTAAATGCCAGCTTTCTAATGCAGCATTTATAAGATTTGTGAGAACAGGAGGAGGGTGCTTGCAATGTCTTCCAGCTATGCAGTTCCCTGACCTGGGAGATCTGGTGCAAACTCGACTTCTTTACCCTACCTCAGCTCTTATAATTTGTAACACACCCACAGACTCTGGTTTAAGGATCCCCTTACCCAAAGACTGCTCTCTTAGGTGGAACATTAGCAGGATGACTTAAATCCTGCTTCCTTCCAAGGAGTCTGTTGGCTAATGAGAAAATCCTACTTCCTTGCCACACCAAATAGTCTGATAATACACTTCTCCTTTGCTTCCTAGTTTCCACTCTGTCATCTCTTTCTTTTCTCCTTTCTCTACTTAAAGTAGTGCAGGGCAGATCAACAGGAAGGCTACCTAATACTGATGAACCTATTTTCAGGGCAGGAATAGAGACACAGACATAGAGAATGGACACAGTGGGGGAAGAAGAAGGTGAGACAAATTGAGAGAGTAGCATTGACATATGTACACTACCTTTTTTAAAATGAATAGCTGGTAGCAAGCTGCTGTATAACACAGAGTGCCCAGTGCTCTGTGATGACCTAGAGGGGTAAGATGGTGGGGAGGCAGTGAGAAGGAGGCTCTAGAAGGAAGGGATATATATATATATATATACATACACACTTATGGCTGATTTGTGCTGTTGTATGGCAGAAACTAATACAACATTGAAAAGCAGTTATCTTCCAATTAAAAATTTTAAGAGAGATAGTAACCTAAAAAATATCCAACAAGTTGAGGTTGATGTTGATCTTCCCTTCTTGTGAGAAGTGATTTTTCAGTCTTTATACCTCCCCTGGTTTGGGAAGTAGGAAATCCGCTTCCCTGCTCCCCATGGAAAAGGTGCTGTACTCTGGCCTACAACAATGCTGACAATTTCTGTTTTCATTATCCTTCCTCAATCTTCTAGTCATAGAGACTGGGGATAGGTGGGGAAGGACTGGAATTGGAAGCAACAAAGCTCCAATTATTGAAGCTTTCTCTTTAAAATGAAAGATACTCAACACCTCTGTGCTCAGCTTGACATGTCACCAGCTCTGGGGCAATGTAAATCCTACTCAAATCCTGTGATGTGTCAAAAAAAGTTTTCAGGTAACAGAAAAACTCAAGGTGTGGAAATAATTAAATAAAATATGGAGGAAAACAGTTTTCAGATGAAATGTGTTCATGAAAAACATAACCGGACAACTTAAACCATTTTATTTTTCACCTTCTTATGAAATTTCCAAGCATGGTTTCATTCGTTTATTCATCCAACAAATATTCATTGAACACCTACATGAATCAGACACTAGTAGGCCATGAGTTTACGGTAGCAAACTTGATAGAGAAGTTCCTGACTTAAGCGAAGGTGACAGACTATAAACAAGTAAATAAAATAATAGTTAAATACTGTAGGTTGAATGAAAAGCTGTGAAGGAAATAGAGTGCTGTGATCCAGAATAAGAAGGAGCATTAATATGATAAGGTGGTCAAGAAAAGCCTCTCTGAGGGCATTTAAGCTGCTGCCTGTAGGGGCTCAAATATAGTCCATATGGTGCTCTCCAGAAAGGTACCTTTTCCTAATTACAAAGAATCCATGTGTGGGTTAAAGTGGAGGCTCTGAACATTTAAGCCAAAACCTGAAGGATAAAAAGGAGTCAAGTCAGTCATGTAAAGACCTAAGGGAAAAAGTACTCCAGATTATCAAATTACAGAGGCTCTGAGATAGAAAGAGCACTCTGTGTTCTAGGAGATGGCAGGAGGCTGGGGTGAGGAAATAAGAGAAGAGTGGCACAAGGTGAGAGATGCATCTGGAGAAGTAGAAAGGAATCAGACATTCAGGGCAGCTGAATAGGTTTTGGATTTTATCCTCTCCTTCATTTTAAGCAAGGGACTGACATGATCTGGTTTACATTTTTTAAAGACAATAGAGCTATATTTTGAAGGTAGAAATAACAGGAGTTAACAATGAACTGGATGAAGGTAGAATTGGATGAGGAGGGAGGAGTCATGGGGAATGAATTAAAAGGGAAGAGTCAAAAGTGGCAGTTCATCATAGCACCAGGTATTGAGATGGTCAAGGCTGAGGGGGAATTCAGATTCAAAGAGAGAAAATTCTGTTTGGTCATATTCAGTTTGAAATGCCTAGGAGACATAAGGAGATGCTAAGTAGATGTTTAAAGTTGTGAATCTGGAGGTCAAAAAGAAGTCTAGCCTGCCTGTATAAAGTTAGGAATTGTCAGCAGATAGTTTTTAAAGCTCAAGGACTAATATAGGGGAGAAGACATACAGAATAGAAAAGAGGGTACAGGAACTACAGCATTTAGAATCACATTAGAAAAAGGTGGTGTTAGTGGTAAAGAACCTGCCTGCCAATGCAGGAGACCCAAGAGGCTCGGGTTCAGTCCCTGGGTCAGGAAGATCCCCTGGAGAAGGACATGGCAGTTCACTCCAATATTCATGCCTGGAGAGTCCCATAGACACAAAGGAGCCTTGTGGACAGTCCATGGGGTCACAGAGCGTTAGACAAAGACTGAGCAACTAACAAGCAAGAGCAAGAGGAGCCAGTTATTTAAGAAAACCAGTCTAGTGTGCAATATAGAGTCCAGCAAAGAGAGTATCAGAAAAGGCCAATTATGAAAGTTTAATTAGTACAGAAAAGAGAGCCAAATTGAGATTGTTACTTTTATAGGAGTGATATGGAGATTGAAATAGGGAGATTGAAGTTTGCCATTTATCTTAGCAATGCTAATTATAAGAAGGCAGTGGAACTTTGAAGTTCTGAGAGAAAATTAATTCTGAACCTAGAATCCTATAGACAGAAAAAGCATTGAAGGATGAGGGCAGATGAGGGAATTTTAAACTATTTTTTGATCTCTCATACAACCTTTCAGAAAAAAAAAAAAGAAACATGGGAAGCTGGTAATAGGATCTGCTCTATGAATGCAATAAAAAGATGTTTCAGTGCAAATATTTAGACTTCCAAGGTGATCAGTAGTAATAAGAATGAAAAGTAAGAAGGAACTCAGAAGAACATCTTTAAGAAAAAAGTAGATTCATTTTATACAATAGCATGTTTAAAAAACCTTAATAATTTTAATGAGAGTGACATGTTTTTCCTGTCATCAACCAAAAAAAAAAAAGACAATTAAAATCTTTAGTAAAGGCAAAAAATTGTGTAAATCATGGTCCAAATATGAAACTAAGATGTGACAGTATTATGAGTAATAAATGGAAAAGAGAATCTGTTTGACATTGACACCTAGAACATTCTCCTTCAATAAGCATACATTTAATAATATGGTTTACATTTGTCTTTTTACACATCTGTTTATACAATTGATTCAGCAGTAAATGAGATTTACAAAATTGTAATATTGAAAAAAAGCTACTGGAGGTGATGGAATTCCAGTTGAGCTCTTTCAAATCCTGAAAGATGATGCTGTGAAAGTGCTGCACTCAATATGCCAGAAAATTTGGAAAACTCAGCAGTGGCCACAGGACTGAAAAAGGTCAGTTTTCATTCCAATCCCAAAGAAAGGCAATGCCAAAGAATGCTCAAACTACCGCACAATTGCACTCATCCCACACGCTAGTAAAGTAATGCTCAAAATTCTCCAAGCCAGGCTTCAGCAATATGTGAACCGTGAACTTCCTGATGTTCAAGCTGTTTTAGAAAAGGCAGAGGAACCAGAGATCAAATTGCCAACATCCACTGGATCATGGTAAAAGCAAGAGAGTTCCAGAAAAACATGTATTTCTGCTTTATTGACTATGCCAAAGCCTTTGACTGTGTGGATCACAATAAACTGTGGAAAATTCTGAAAGAGATGGGAATACCAGACCACCTGATCTGCCTTTTGAGAAATCTATATGCAGGTCAGGAAGCAAGTTAGAACTGGACATGGAACAACAGACTGGTTCCAAATAGGAAAAGGAGTACGTCAAGGCTGTATATTGTCACCCTGCTTATTTAACTTATATGCAGAGTACATCATGAGAAATGCTGGACTGGAAGAAACACAAGCTGGAATCAAGGTTGCCTGGAGAAATATCAATAACCTCAGATATGCAGATGACACCACTCTTATGGCACAAAGTGAAAAGAAACTAAAAAGCCTCTTGATGAAAGTGAAAGTGGAGAGTGACAAAGTTGGCTTAAAGCTCAACATTCAGAAAACGAAGATCATGGCATCCGGTCCTATCACTACATGGGAAATAGATGGGGAAACAGTGGAAACAGTGTCAGACTTTATTTTTGGGGGCTCCAAAATCACCGCAGATGGTGACTGCAGCCATGAAATTAAAAGGCGCTTACTCCTTGGAAGGTAAGTTATGACCAACCTAGATAGCATATTGAAAAGCAGAGACATTACTTTGCCAACAAAGGTCCGTCTAGTCAAGGCTATGGTTTTTCCTGTGGTCATGTATGGATGTGAGAGTTGGACTGTGAAGAAGGCTGAGTGCCGAAGAATTGATGCTTTTGAACTGTGGTGTTGGAGAACACTCTTGAGAGTCCCTTGGACTGCAAGGAGATCCAACCAGTCCATTCTGAAGGAGATCAGCCCCGGGATTTCTTTGGAAGGAATGATGCTACAGCTGAAACTCCAGTACTTTGGCCACCTCACGTGAAGAGTTGACTCATTGGAAAAGACTCTGATGCTGGGAGGGATTGGGGGCAGGAGGGAAAGGGAACGACAGAGGATGAGATGGCTGGATGGCATCACTGACTCGATGGACGTGAGTCTGGGTGAACTCCGGGAGTTGGTGATGGACAGGGAGGCCTGGCGTGCTGTGATTCATGGGGTCGCAAAGAGTTGGACATGACTGAGCGACTGAACTGAACTGAACTGAATATTGAAAAAAATAACTTTAAAAAATAAGTTGAAGGACAAAATACAAAAGACAATTATCCTAACACAGTAAATGTTATAATTATTGACTGTGTAAAAGTAGTGATACAGCTAATGGAAGTTGGGAAGTGGAGGGAAGTGAAAGGATGCAAAGGCACTCATCTTACATAATGGAGGAATTAAGAGACATTTTTAAATGTGTGGATGAACACTTTCTAATGGTAGATCAGAAAATAGAAGTTTAACGACCCAATCAAAAAATAGGCCAAAGAACTAAACAAACATTTCTCCAAAGAAGACATTCAGATGGCTAACAAACACATGAAAAGATGCTCAGCATCACTCATTATCAGAGAAATGCAAATCAAAACCACAGTGAGGTACCATCTCACGCGGGTCAGAATGGCTGCTATCCAAAAATCTACAAACAATAAATGCTGGAAAGGGTGTGGAGAAAAGGGAACCCTCTCACACTGTTGGTGGGAATGCAAACTAGTACAGCCACCATGGAGAACAGTGTGGAGATTCCATAAAAAACTGGAAATAGAACTGCCATATGACCCAGCAATCCCACTGTTGGGCATACACACCTAGGAAACCAGAATTGAAAGAGACACGTGATGAACACCCCAGTGTTCATTGCAGCATTGTTTACAATAGCCAGGACATGGAAACAACCTAGATGTCCATCAGCAGACGAATGGATGTGAAAGCTGTGGTACATATACACGATGGAATATTACTCAGCCATTAAAAAGAATACATTTGAATCAGTTCTAATGAGATGGATGAAACTGGAGCCTATTATACAGAGTGAAGTAAGTCAGAAAGAAAAACACCAATATAGTATACTAACGCATATATATGGAATTTAGAAAGATGGTAACGATAATCTTATATGCGAGACAGCAAAAGAGACACCGATGTATAGTACAGTCTATTGGACTCTGTGGGAGAAGGTGAGGGTGAGATGATCTGAGAGAATAGCATTGAAACGTATATTATATGTGAAACAGATTACCAGTCCAGGTTCGATGCATGAGACAGGGTGCTCAGGGCTGGTGCACTGGGATGACCCTGAGGGATGGGATGGGGAGGGAGTTCGGAGAGGGGTTCAGGATGGGGAACACATGTACACCCATGGCTGATTCATGTCAGTGTATGGCAAAAACCACTACAATATTGTAAAGTAATTAGCCTACAATTAAATAAAGTAATAAAAAGAAATAGAGGTTTAAATATATTTAAAGCAATTAAGTAAGAAATAGAACTTAATGTACTATAATAAAAATTGGAAAGACAAGACCAGGGAAAGAAAAATGGAGGCTGATGTAATTAAGCTAAGTTCTTATTGTTCTTTTTCGAAGTGTGGAGTCAATTTTTAAAAAGTCAGAAATTGAATCAAGTGGTAGTATGTGTGTATTATTTTCAAGGATAGAGGTATCTATCAGAAGTACTAAAAAACAGTTTCACATAGCTATCTTTAGTGGTTTTCAAACTGTGGAAGTGAATCAAGTTAGTGGGCTACAATCTACATTAGAAGGGCAAAAAAGAAAAAGTATGAACAAGTAAAATTCTTGAAACTTTTATCATCTGTGTGTGTGTGTGTGTGTGTGTGTGTGTGTGTATGTGGGTGTAAAATGTATTTCCTACTTGGGTCCTCGTCAAAAATGTAATCCAGGAAGTAAACTAAGTTGTGGACAGTAATTGGGCAACATTTTTATCTTTTATTTTTCTACTCCATGTATTTGAATTTTTAACTCATACATGTATTAATTTTATAATAATTAAAAATATATATCTGTTTTTTATTACATTAAAAAATTCATAAGCTTCCATAAGATAATGTGGTATATTTCCTAACAAAAGCAGATATTAGGCAATTTTCTTAAGAAACAAAATGACAGGCAATCTTACCATCACTTAGCAAGAAAGGAAAAGTTAACAGCAAGTTTTAAAGATTACTTAAGGCTCAAGAGAGGGAAGCCTGGGGCAGGGCCAAGAATTTAAGACTTTAGGAGTGGATTAAGTGGATAAAAGAAATAAAAGTTCAAATATCACTTTCAGGATATAACCCAATACTAAGAATGACCTTGAATCAACAAATAATTTTACCTTATTGTCTGTAATGTTTCATCTATCAGTGAACAATATAATTGCTTGCATTTCTATGGTGACTTTCAACTTTCCTCAGTTTGCATCAAATATGATACAATTTTAGAGCACCTGTTTGCCCAGATCCTCCGTTTTCTAAAAGCTTTTACTCCACTGGGGTGAGATCTCTGTAGCCATGTGCAATTTGTGACCTACCACCTAGCCATAAAAGTGTTGGTCACTCAGTCAGTCATGTCTGACAGTTTGCAACCCCAGGGAATGCAGCCCACCATCCTCCCCTATCCATGGAATTCTTCAGGCAAAAATACTGGAGTCAGTAGCCAGTCCCTTTTCCAAGAGATCTTCCCCAGGGATCAAACCCAGGTCTCCTGTGTTGCAGGTGGGTCCTTTACCATTTGAGCTATGAGGGCTTCCCTGATAGCCTGCAAAGTGTTGGACACGACTGAGCAACTAAGCAGAGCACACACCTCGCCATACCTACTTTGACCAAGGAGACTCCTGACCCAATCTGTACTAGTCAGACTTTCTCTCCTAGGAATTTAGAACTGAGAAATGGTGGTCATTTTGTATTGATCCCCTGGGGAATAAGGATATCATTCTGGGACAGCCATATTTGGCCCATACATATAGATACCTGCTCTTCCCATGCCTTCATGTTCACACTTCCTTTATCACCTTGCTCACTCCTTGCACTTTTCAGTGTTAGATACCCGAGATTCTGTCATATACCTCTTGGGATACAGAGTTGATATGCATTGGAGATCAGGTCTGTGTGCTTTGAATACTGTTTTCCTGTTAGGACCAATCTTAAAGGAGTTTATTCCAGAGGGCCGGGACACGTAGGAATCAATAAGAAAATGGCACCACAGGTAACTGACAAGTTTATATTGTACCCAAGGAGCAGAGATATTAGCTGAAAGGCTGATTTCTATCTTCCCTGTTGCCTCTGCTGGGGCTCCTGTGGTTGATAAGGTGAGGTAAGATTTCGTTATATGGTCGATCAGCTAACTCTGTAGATCCCCTGCCTTTGCTTTGTTGTTCTTTAGTTGCTAAGTCATGCCTGCCTGTTTTGCAACTTCATGGACTGTAGCCCGCAAGGCTCCTCCTCTGTTCATGGGATTTTCCAGGTGAGAATACAGGAGTGGGTTGCCATTTCCTCCTCCAGGGGATCTTCCCAACCCAGGGATTGAGCTCGCATCTCCTGCATTGCAGGTGAATTCTTTACTGCTGAGCCACCGGGGAAGCACCCCTGCCTTTGCTGGGGCCCTTAATACCTAAGATGACCATATGTCTGATTTACTTGGGATGCAGTTTCCGCATAGCCTTAATACAATTTTTAGTGCTCTTTCATTCCTAAAAATGTCCTGGTTTGGATGATAAATCATATGGCCACCTATTCATGATCATAAGAGCTGTCTGGCACTCTGGTAGAACCAAAGCCTTAGTCTCTTCACTCCTCCTATTCACTGTTGAATGCCTCTGTTGGAAAAGCCTCCAAGCCTCCATTCTGCCCATGTCAGGTCTTTCAGCTGCCACTTTGAAGGTATAAGTTTGAGAGGCAAAGAGGTTGGGTAGTCATTTTTCTTCTTGTTCTAGAAACCACCTCCCTCCCCACCCAAAAAACAGGCTGAAACCATTAAGAAAATGCTAGATCTAGAGGCTAAGTTACCTCCTCCTTTCCATATACTTCCTCTTATAGTTCTTGTCCTGCTATTCACTTGTACATTCTTTTTTCTTTTTTATTTTTTTGTTCTTTAATATTTGGCTGTGCTGGGTCTTCATTGCAGCAGCTTCAGGCTTCCCTGTTTGTGGCTTGCAGGCTCCAGAGCGCATGGGCTTAGGATTTGCAGTGTGCGGGCTTCTCTCTAGTTGTGGTGCTCAAGCTTAGTTGCCCTGCAGCCTGTGGGATCTTAGTTCACCTCCCAGAGATCGAACCTGTGTCACCTGCATTGGAAGGTAGATTCTTAACCTCTGGACAACCAGAGAAGTCCCTTTCCTTTCTTTTTAAAAAAACTCTTCCTGTGGGTTGGTTTTTTTGCAGAGTTGATTTTGAGGAAAGGCATTTTGACGAATGATTCTCCACTGAGTTGGAATTTTTTTCCTGAGGTGTTTTTAACCCAAAGTTATGTGATATAGATATTAAAACCATGCTAAAGGTTTGGTTTTGTGGATTATCTATCTAGCACCAGGTACATTTGAAATAAAAGTCTGACTCTTTCAAGTGTATAGGTTGGCCCTGTGAAGAGTTTTCAGGTATTGTAGTTTTTCAGGTATGTGGGCAGTTGGCTGTAGAGTATCTTTGATGACATGTAATGTCATCATTGAAGAAGTTTAAGAGACCTGAGTTAAAGGCCTGATTTCACCCGTCTTGTGATCTTAAGCTGCTGATGTTCTGCCCCTGTGGAATCATGCAGTTTTACTGCTAAAAAGAAGTAATGATCATCTAACTGAACCCCTTTAGTTTTACATGCTAGAGCATAAAGGAGTAAAGAGGTAAAATGATGAGCCCAGTAGCTCACAACTAGTAAGCAGTACAAGCAAGATTAAAATCTGGGTCTTATGATGTGGTCCCTCAGTAGGGAAAATATGAGGTTCTGCATTTATAAAGAACTTCCTCAAAGTGGCTTACTCCACCAGTACATTTTATCTGCAGTTTTATTGTCTCTGGGGCTTCCCTGGTAGCTTGGACAGTAAAGCGTCCAATGCGTCCAATGTGGGAGACCTGGGTTTGATTCCTGGGTCGGGAAGATCCCCTGGAAAAGGAAATGGCAACCCACTCCAGTATTCATGCTTGGAAAATCCCATGGACCGAGGAGCCTGGTGGGCTACAGTCCATGGCGTCACAAAGAGTCGGACATAACTGAGTGACTTCTCTTCACTTCACTTCTTCACATACACAGAAAAGAATTCAGCTACCTTGAAAGAATAAAGCACAGACAAAAGACTATTAACTCATGAAGTCAACAAATACTTATGAAGTGCCTGCTGTTCCAGTACTATTCTAGATACTAGGGATATAGCAGTGAATGAATCTGAGTCTGTGCCCTTGTGAGTATATGTTCTTGGGAGAGGGAGGCAGATGATGAACAAATAAATATTTTTAAAAAGGTAAAGTAGTAAAAGGTTCTGTGAAGAAAAGTAAAGGGTAAGAGAAGAAAGTTTGACACTGGGATCAAGGAAGGCCTCTATGAGGAATTGAGCAGAGACTTGAACCAGTTGCAGCAGCAAGCCAAAAATATACCTAGAGGAAATTCTTTCCAAGCTGCAGTTCTAGGACACACAAAAACTTTGACTTGGGAATAGTCTTGGGAAATTTAAGAGATATAGTGGCAGGAAGAAAGAAAAAAAATTCTACACCTAGATAAAAAGGAGATTTTAAAAACATCCAAAGAGAAAAGATAGATTCAGTTCAGTTGCTCAGTTGTGTCTGACTCTTTGCAACCCCATGGACTACGGCACGCCAGGTCTGCCTGTCCATTACCAGTTCTCGGAGTTTATTCAAACTCATGTCCATTGAGTCAGTGATGCCATCCAACCATCTCATCCTCTGTCGTCCCTTTCTTCTCCCACCTTAAATCATTTCCAGCATCAGGGTCTTTTCAAATGAGTCAGCACTTCGCATCAGTTGGCCAAAGTATTGGAATTTCAGCTTTAGCATCAATCCTTCCAATGAATATTCAAGACTAATTTCCTTTAGGATTGACTGGTTGGATCTCTTTGCTGTCACTTGTTCAATAAATAGGTTAAAGATGCCCTCTGTATATTGGTCCTTATGTTGTTTACTTATTCACAGCAGGCTAGTACCATTATTTCAAATCTACCAATATCAAACTCAAATTTTTATATTTTTATTTATATAAAAACAATGATAATAATGACTCATCAGAGAATATAAAAATAAGATAAATCTAAAATACTCATGGTAGTAACATGTACAGTGGGATAGAGTGAACATATTAATAGGAGAACTATCCTAGGTCTTTGTTTTATTCATAATCAAGATAGATATATTGATTAATTTTAATATCTATAAATGTTAATATTAAAGATATAACTAAAGGATATATGTAGAATGTACTACTCCAAAATATAATACAGAGTAAGGTAAACACAGTTTATTTAATGCAACAGATAGTAGCAAGAGAAAAAAAACAGGTTTTTTTAAAGTTAAAAGAGCTTATTTAACTTTTAAAGAGAAAAGCATGAAATAAAGTAAGAAATCCAAAAATATCAGTAAATGGACTCAATTCACCAATTTAAAATTAGGCATTATCAGACTGAATATAAAAAAAATTAAAATGTACCTGAATTGAATTTATAGAAACTATGTCTAATATGAAGATGTAGAAATACTTAAGTAAGTAAAAGAAGAAGTTCTACAGTGAGGCAGGAGGAAAAAAAGTCAAAGGATAGGAAGGAAATTAATAAAACGGTCATTATTTGCAGATGATATGATTGTCTACATAAAAGAATCCAATAGTCTGCTGACAAATCATTAGACTTAATCAAAGAATTTGTAAAATGTCTGATACAAGGTTTATATACAAAATTTAAATGCATTTTATATGCAATTAGAAAAATAATATTTTAAGAGATAATTTTTATAATAGCAAGAAAAAATATAACATCCTTTGCATATTAGGCAAGGCTTTATAGAGAAAATTATAAAACTTTAATGAAAACATAAATATATTGAGAAATATAAACATATCATTGGCTAGAAAGATAGTATTGTGAAGAAGACAAGTTTTTCAAAATTTATCTATCCAAATTTTGATTGAAATCTTAGATGAATTTCTTTAACTTGACAAGTTTGAGAGAATTTATATGAAAAGTCAAAGACCCAAAAATAGCCAAGATATTCCTCAAGAATAACTAGGGAAGATTTTCTGTATTACATATCAAGATTTCTTATAAATTTATATTAAGTAAAACATATTGGCAATGACCCAGCAATAAGAAATTGACCAGTGGAACTATTATAGAGTCAAGAGATTGATCCATACATATATGGTAACTTGATTTATGCCAGGTGGATAGTGTAGATGACTGAAGAAGGATGAATGTCAATAAAGACCGATAGGTTTTGAACTGCTGCTTAGTCGCTTCAGTTGTGTCCGACTCTGTGCAACCCCATAGACGGCAGCCCACCAGGCTCCTCCATCCCTGGGATCCTCCAGGCAAGAATACTGGAGTGGGTTGCCATTTCCTTCTCCAATTAGGTTTTGAACTACTTACCTTTAATTTTCTAGTTAAATGAGATCATAAATGTCTACGTTGTTTAAACTACTGTTAGATTTTTCTGTTACTTGTAGCCCAAAGAATTCCTGATACAGGTCCTAGCATCCTTTGGTCCCTGGTACAATTCCTAGCATCCTTTGGTCAAGTACACATGATTAAAATGGTGCAGTCAAAGTGGATCCCAAGACTTGTTAAGGAACGACAGGGAAGAGGCTACGCTTCTACTAAATTTGAATCTGAGTGATTATGTGCCTGAAATTTCTGGGGACTGCCACGTGGAACCCGAGAGGGAAGCCAACACAGGGGAAGGGAGAGTGAAGGATGAAAAGAAACTGAGTTTTGATTACTAGAGTTTGAACCTTTTAACTTAATGACCCAGATAACAACGATGTTGTAGCCACTCACTTAGAGCCAAACAGCCTAGAATGTGAAGTCAAGTGGGCCTTAGAAAGCATAACCAAGAACAAAGCTAGTGCAGTGATGAAATTCCAACCAAGTTATTTCAAATCCTAAAAGATGATGTTGTTAAAGTGCTGTACTCAACATACCAGCAAATTTGGAAAACTGAGCAGTGGCCACAGGACTGGAAAAGGTCAGTTTTCATCCCAATCCAAAAGAAGGGGAATGCCAAAGAATGTTCAAACTACCACACAATTGCACTTGTTTTGCATGCTAGCAAGATAATGCTCAAAATCCTTCAAGCTAGGCTTCACAGTATGTGAACTGAGAACTTCCAGATATACAAGGTGGACCTTTCAAAAGGCAGAGGAACCAGAGATCAAATTGCCGACATGCCAACATTGTATCATAGAAAAAGCAAGAAAGTTCCAGAAAAACATCCACTTCTGGTTCATTGACTATGCTAATGCCTTTGATTGTATGGATCACAAGAAACTGGAAAATTCTTAAAGGGATAGGAATACCAGACTACCTTCCCTGCCTCATGAAAAACCTGTGTGCAGGACAAGAAGCAACAGTTAGAATTTGATATGAAACAATGGACTGGTTTCAAATTGGGAAAGGAGTACATCAAGGCTGTATATTGTCACCCTGCTTATTTAACTTATATACAGAGTACATCATGCGAAATGCCAGGCTGGATGAGGCACAAGCTGGAATCAAGATTGCTGGGAGAAATATCAATAACCTCAGATATGCAGATAATAACACTGTAATGGCAGAAAGTGAAGAGGAACTAGAGAGCATCTTGATGAAGGTGAAAGAGGAGAGTGAAAGCTGGCTTAAAACTCAACATTAAAAAATTAAGATCATGGCATCCAGACCCATCACTTCATGGCAAATAGATGGGGAAACAAAGGAAACAATGACAGATTTTATTTTCTTGGGCTCCAAAATCATTGTAGAGAGTGACTGCAGCCTTGAAATTAAAATACACTTACTGCTTGGAAGAAAATCTATGACAAACCCAGACATCATATTTAAAAGCAGAAATATCACTTTGCTGGCAAAGGTCCATATAGTCAGAGCTATGGTTTTTCCAACAGTCATGTTTGGGCATGAGAGTTGGACCATAAAGAAGCTTGAGCATTGAAGAATTGATGCTTTTGAATTGTGGTCCTGCAGAAAACTCTTGAGAGTCCCTTGGACAATGAGGAGATCAAACCAGTCAATCCTAAAGGAAATCAACCCTGAATATTCACTGGAAAGACTGATGCTGAAACTCCAATACTTTGGCTGCCTGATGCAAATAACTGACTCATTGGAAAAGACCCTGATGCTGGGAAAGATTGAGGGCAGGAGGAGAAGGGGGCAACAGTGGTTGAGATGGTTGAATGGCATCACTGACAATGAACATGAGTTTGAGCAAACTCCAGCAGATAGTGAAGGACAGGGAAGCTTGGCATGCTGCAGTTCATGGGGTCACAAACAGTTGGACACAATTGAGTGACTGACCAATAACAACAACTGAGACCCACCTTCTCCTGTCTCCTTCTCCTATTATGTAAAAAAAAAATTATGTAAAAAAATTTACCTTAAAAAATAATTGTATCTAAAAAAATAATTACATAGATTTTTCAATTATGTAAGCCAATACATTTAAAAAAATTTGTCATTTTAAGTTGAATTATCTGTCTTATGCAACCAAAATGATCTGAGTAGAAATGGTAAAAACTCAACTCACTTTCTCAAAAAGCTTATCATCGAAACCATGATCTTACACTGAATTTTTAAAATGTTGCTTACTGAAGATGAATGTGACTAATAAAGCTAATGTATAACCAAAATGCAGTTGAGACTACAAGAGCAGTAATTAGTTTGAAACATTTGAGTCAGAGTAATATTTACATTTTTTGAAAATTCTAAGAAAGAACAAAAGACTCTTCCACCGTGTTTTAGTCAATAAAACCAAAGCTGAAGGGTTGAGAAGGAGCTATGATATAAGGTTAGAAGGCGAGCTTAATTTTGTTTGCCATGTAATAAAGGTGCATGGGATTGTAGAAAATAAACTCTTGCCTCATTCTCTATGGAAACAATTTTTACAAATATGTAGTTAAAATGCCTTTTAAAATTCAGGTATTTTGTTAACTAGTCTTGCTAGGATGACTTACAAAGGAGAAGGAGAAGAAAGTCTGAAAGTCATAAGACACAAGAGACTGTGTTTGTGTTTTTAGAGGATTTTTCAAAAGAAAAGAGACCTTAAAGCCAAATAAATACCAAGTGGATTCATGACAAAGAAAATGGTCTACAATAGTAGTTCTCAAAATTAACTTTAGCGTTGGAACTTTTTTCCAAATGAAATCTTACAGAGAATTTCAATATGTAAATTAGACAAATGTATTTGTTACTATAGGTTTTTTAATGTAACTGTATAATGTTTGCTTGTTAAGGAGAAGAGGAAGGACGCTACCTTTAGTGTGTTTGTTGAACAAACTAAAATTTTAAAATCAAGAGTTATGGATAACAGTTCTCATCTTTTATCATCATCAGGATTTAGTTTATTTCTCTATTTAGTTTAACTATGCAGGAGTAAGATGGACATTTGCAAATAGTAATTTTAGGATACTTTTGAATTAAACTTACTCAGAAGCCTGAGAAAGGAGTAGTAGATTTTCCAAAATTTTATTTCAAAGTTAAACCATTAAGCATGTCTACTATTGGAACTAATTATCTTATATATAAAAGTTAGAGAAGACAGAACTAAAAGTTACAAGGGTTGCATAAAATACTTATAATAGGATACAGTATTATGACATAACACTTGCTTACTTATTAGTCTGTTGTTTTTGTTGTGTAATTAGCTATTTTGCCTCAACAGAGATTTTGCCAAATGATGTGTCTGAACATTTAACTGTTTTTTAACTGAGCATGATGCATGTATGTTATGGATTTGTGCTCATTTGTACAATTTTATGTCAGTAAATGTGCTGATATGTCTTAATTTAAAAAAAGATTAACAGAAATGCAAAACCATAATTTTCAATTTAATCTTCATTTGTAAGAAATTTCGGAGAAGGCAATGGCAACCCACTCCAGTGTTCTTGCCTGGAGAATCCCAGGGACGGGGGAACCTGGTGGGCTGCATCTGTGGGGTCGCACAGAGTCGGACACAACTGAAGCAACTTAGCAGAAGTAGCAGCAGCAGCATGAGAAATATAAGTGAGCACACAACACATTGATGAGGAAACACAAGGACTGTTCACAGATATTTCAGTTTTCTTCCTGGGAATTGGGAAGGTTGCTCTTCTTGGCCCACTTTGGAGCTGGTTGTTGCCATGAAATGTGAAATGTGAGCAGCAATAATACTTCTGGCAGCACTTCTGGACAGATGTTTTAAGTGTCCCTGCACAGTTCTTCATGTCTCCTTTCCTCTGCCACAGTGATCAAAGAAGCACACGCATGAGGAATCTCCATCAGCCTGGATTCCTAAGTGATAATGAACAGATTTCCCTGCTAGCCTGATCTGAGCTTGTGTAAAGTCACAAACTATGGATTAGCCGAAGCAGCCAGTTAGCAGAGAGGGGAGAGTGGTACAGACTTGCAGAGAGAATGTGATATGCTATGAGAGAGTGATGAGAGGGAGCAGCAGATCCCTAGAATTTCTTTGGTTCCATGATTCCATGTCCCATGGGTTCTAACACTAAACCCTGTATAATCCTATGGAGCTTGAACAGGACTCCTGATACAGTTCAGTTCAGTCTCTCAGTCGTGTCCGACTCTTTGCGACCCTATGAATTGCAGCACGCCAGGCCTCCCTGTCCATCACCATCTCCTGGAGTTAACTCAAACTCACATCCATCAAGTCGGTAATGCCATCCAGCCATCTCATCCTCTGTCGTCCCCTTTTCCTCCTGTCCCCAATCCCTCCCAGCATCAGAGTCTTTTCCAATGAGTCAACTCTTCGCATGAGGTGGCGAAAGTACTGGAGTTTCAGCTTTAGCATCATTCCTTCCAAAGAAATCCCAGGGCTGATCTCCTTCAGAATGGATTGGTTGGATCTCCTTGCAGTCCAAGGGACTCTCAAGAGTCTTCTCCAACACCACACTTTAAAAGCATAAATTCTTCGGCGCTCAGCTTTCTTCACAGTCCAACTCTCACACCCATACATGACCACTGGAAAAACCATAGCCTTGACTAGACAGACCTTTGTTGGCAAAGTAATGTCTCTGCTTTTGAATATGCTATCTAGGTTGGTCATAACTTTTCTTCCAAGGAGTAAGTGTCTTTTAATTTCATGGCTGCAATCACCATCTGCAGTGATTTTGGAGCCCCCAAAAATAAAGTCTGACACCGTTTCCACTGTTTCCCCATCTATTTGCCATGAAGTGATGGGACCAGATGCCATAATCTTGGTTTTCTGAATGTTGAGGTTTAAGCCAACTTTTTCACTCTCCTCTTTCACCTTCATCAAGAGGCTTTTTAGTTTCTTTTCGCTTTCTGCCATAAGGGTGGTGTCATCTGCATATCTGAGGTTATTGATATTTCTCCCAGCAATCTTGATTCCAGCTTGTGCTTCATCCAGCCCAGCGTTTCTCATGATGTACTCTGCATATAAGTTAAATAAGCAGGGTGACAATATACAGCCTTGATGTACTCCTTTTCCTCTTTGGAACCAGTCTGTTGTTCCATGTCCAGTTCTAACTGTTGCTTCCTGACCTGCCTACAGGTTTTTCAAGAGGCAGGTCAGGTGGTCTGGTATTCCCATCTCTTTCAGAATTTTCCGCAGTTTATTGTGATCCACACAGTCAAAGGCTTTCGCATAGTCAATAAAGCAGAAATAGATGTTTTTCTGGAACTCTCTTGCTTTTTCGATGATCCATCAGATTTTGGTAATTTGATCTCTGATTCCTCTGCCTTTTCTAAAACCAGCTTGAACGTCTGGAAGTTCACGGTTCACGTATTGCTGAAGCCTGGCTTGGAAAATTTTGAGCATTATTTTACTAGCGTGTGCTGCTGCTGCTGCTAAGTCGCTTCAGTCGTGTCCGACTCTGTGCGATCCCATGGACGGCAGCCCACCAGGCTCCCCCATCCCTGGGATTCTCCAGGCAAGAACACTGGAGTGGGTTGCCATTTCCTTCTCCAATGCGTGAAAGTGAAAAGTGAAAGTGAAGTCGCTCAGTTGTGTCCAACTCTTAGTGACCCCATGGACTTCAGCCTTCCAGGCTCCTCTACCTGTGGGATTTTCCAGGCAAGAGTACTGGAGTAGGGTGTCATTGTAGTTATACTTATAAATATTTTCCCAATTTGGTTTAGCTTTCATAATTTTTATGTTGGTGGTTTATGTCAATTTTTAACCTTTGTGTAGGTTATTTTCCTTTACTAAGTGGCATATTATCCAGTAGTTTGTTGGCATCTCCTATGACTGTTTATTGTATAAAATTATTCTGCCTACTTTTGTGTGCTATGTAAATTGACATCTTTTATATGTAACTATTATTGTTATTTCCCATATTTTTCCTTTTAAAGATCAAACTGATTCACAAACCTCAAATCTTATTTTTACTTTTTTGAATAAATTATCTAATTATTTTACTGCACATCCCAGCAATCATACCTTCTCTGCCTTTACATGAAGGTGGTTCAAACTCTAATTTTAATTATAAGGCTGCTAAAAATGATTTTACTGACCACCAAAGAAATACACCTAGCTTTACCCCTGAACTTCATACCTAATGTGTGTGTGTGTGTTTTCTGAAACTCGTTATTTTGAACTTGAGGGCAATGGATAGGGCCTTCAGTTTCAGTTCATTTCCAGCAATTGTTCCATTTTATCTAACTGCTGAAAACAGTTTAAGGCTACAGGCAAATCAAACATTTGGAAACAATGGTGGACAGCATTCTGTCTCCTGAGAAATGTTGTGATCTAATCCTAACTTGACTTTTGTCCAGGTAGTTCACTATGGTTCACTCTCTGTCCTGTTGATTGTGCAGTTGTTGCCAGAACACAAACCCTCATCTAACTCTACTGCTTGCAAAGCTCCCAGTCACCTGCAGGTAGAGTCAAAACTCCTTAGAACAGAAGAAGAACCTTTCACCATCTGGCCCCCCTACATTTTTATCTTCAGTTGCACCCCTCTTTAAAATGAGCACAGAAGCTGCAGCTATACGGAGGTACTTGTCAGTCTCAATAAATTATTTCTCATATCCGAGCTTGTGCACTTGTTATCCTGTTTAAAATGTCCTGCGCTTCTCTTCCCACCCCACCCCAATTCTTAGCATTCTTCAAATGCTGACTCAAAGTTCACTTCCATAGTGACAACTCTAAGTTCAGACTGCCTGGCAGTCAGTCACCCCTTCCTCTAGGAACTAGACAATTATTATCAAGTGGGGTAAAGAGATGTGGAAACACATAATCAAACACAAGTAAAAAAAAAAAAAAAAAACATGAACTCCTTAAGGACAAAGACCTCATCATTTTTTCACCTCTCTGTCCCCTGCATCTACCAGTCACACAACAAATAAATGTTGAATTGAGTTTAACTGAATCATGTGTAATGATTTAATAATTTCATTTTACCTTTAAGAATATCCACTATGTGGTTTTCTAAAATTATAGGTTCATAATTTGACCTTAAAAAACAAACTAAAAAATGGTTGCTAAAATTTTACGAATGTTTGTATTATGATTTTTAATGGATTTCAGTTAAATATATATATTATTATTTTTTAAATTATGTAGTGTTTCTTTTCTACTTTAAGGAGGTCTGTATAATTCATAGAACCTATGTAAATGTCTCAGGGTAATTTTAAAGTGTATAAAGCATATAAAGAAATAATATTGAAATTGATATTTGATACTTTCTTTGCAAACATCCTCCTGAAAAAAGTTAAAGTCATAGCAATAATGGTGGTGATTGTGGTTTAGTCGCTAAGTTGTGTCCAACTCTTGTGACCCCATGGACTGAAGTCCTTCAGGTTCCACCATAGGATTTTCAGTGGTGACTGACATTTATTTGAGTGCTCTTAATGTCCCAGGTGCTATGCTTTTTTGTCTCCTTTATTTCTCACAGGAGTTTCTGGGAAGAAGGTGACTTGAACACATTTTCCTGACCCTGCCCCCTCACCTTCTTTCCATCCTCTAATTCCTTACTGTAGCAACTTAGCAGCCAAGAGCAGCAAACCTTTGCTTGTAATGTATGTTTCTGAGGACATTCGTAGGAGAGGGTAGATACTGGACAAACGGGGTCAGTAACTGGGGAAAGCCAACTCTCTTTGGGAAAAACAGGGCTGCACAAGTGAATGGAATAATTTTCCTTCCAAGTGTCTGAGAAAAATGTTTCTCTCCCTCATATTTGGAGAGCCTGAGAATAAAGTATAGAATATTAGAGTAGAGGTTCTCAAAAGGTTGTCCCTGGACTTATAGCAATGACATCATCTGGGAACTTCTTAGACTTGTTAGAAATGTAAATTCTTGGGCCTCACTGCTTATAAATCAGAGACTATGGGAATGTGGCCCAAGAAGCTGTGTTTTAATAAGACCTCCAAGAAATTGTGTTGCATGTCTTCAAGTTTAAGAACCGTAGAACTGTAAGAGCAGACAGCTTAATATCCCCACCTGCTGGAAACCTCAACCAGCTGACCTAAAAAGGTGCTGAGGAACTAATGCACCCTACTAATGGAGGTGCTCTCCATTAGTAAGGTGCAGGAACTTGCAATATATTTAAGTAAACAATAAATTGAGGGAGATTTATCCAGCTGACCAACCAGAGAGGGTAGCTCATCTAAGACAGAAAGTAACTTAAATGTAAATAACAGTTCTGTTCAGTTCAGTTCAGTTCAGTTGCTCAGTCGTGTCCAACTCCTTGCAACCCCATGAATCACAGCACGGCAGGCCTCCCTGTCCATCACCAACTCCCGGAGTTCACTCAGACTCAACGTCCATCAAGTCAGTGATGCCATCCAGCCATCTCATCCTCTGTCATCCCCTTCTCCTCCTGCCCGCAAATCTCCCAGCATCAGAGTCTTTTCCAATGAGTCAACTCTTCGCATGAGGTGGCCAAAATACTGGAGTTTCAGCTTTAGCATCATTCCTTCCAAAGAAATCCCAGGGCTGATATCCTTAGCTCCCTTAATAGGAATCAGGGCTTAGGTTAAATAACTGTTCAAGGTCATACCACTAGTGAGTAACAGAACCACAATTTGAACTCAGGTCCCCTCCTTACCTTCTGTATATAAATTCTAATTATATATACTTCAACTGTTTCTGTAGGATTTATACTTTTTAAAACTTTGTTTTAAACTGTGATATAACATACATACAGCAGCCCCTTTATGGCTGTCTTCTCCCTGGCGGTAACCACTATCTTGACTTTGTGATCCTTTTTTATTTATTAAACCATGTCTATAAGCATTCTCAAACAATATAGTTGGATTTTTTCCTGCCTTGAACTTCTTATGAAAAAAATCATACTGTTTATATCCTTATGTGTCCTGCTTCTTTTGCTCAACATATTTTGGATATTCATCCATGTTGCCAAATGTAGCCATAGTTTATTTTCATTGCTATTTAGTTTTCATTTATTAGGGTGAATAATAAACATTTTATTTATTCTGGAATCCCTCATTTCTTCATTCCCACTGTCACTCTCCTACTTCAGACATTCATTAAATGATTCCTTATTAAGTTATCCCAGTGGTCTCTAACCTCCTCATTTCCAGGCTTTCCCCAGCTGCCGCCAGAGGATTCTTCTGAAAGTCAACACTGATCATGTACTCCTGTTAAACGAAGTTGTAGTAGGAGAGGGAAAAGAAAGGGTGGGAGGTAGGCAGTGACACATCTTTGGTTTTTTTTCTGAGGACAGTGAAAAGCCCTATCCGGTGATAGGTTTGACTTTCTAAGCTCAAAGGCTCTTACTCGAGAGTTCCTAGATCATAGGATTAGACTCCTGTGATAGCTATGCCTGCAGGAGTCCAGGCATTGGCTAGGCCCTCCTGAGTCACTGCCCACAGCCCCTTGAGATTACTTTAGCTGCTGGCTAAGTTTGCCTAGCCTTGGTTCCATATGTTGCCAATTCTTTCATTTCTCTGTAACTAACTGTCAAGTTCTATAGTAGACGTCCCCAACCTCTGGACCATGGACTGGTACCTCCCATAATAGCAGTAGCAGCATTAGATTAGAAATGAAGTGCTCAATAAATGTAATGTGTTTGAATTATCCTGAAACCATCCCCCCCATCCCTAATCCATGGAAAAATTATCTTCCATGAAATCGGTCCCTGATGCCAAAAAGGTTGGGAACTGCTGTTCTATAGGGGAGGCCAACTTTTACCCTCTTAGGATTCTTTTTGGATGGCTGAGAAATTGACATTTAACAGATCAACAGGAGAAAAGCATACCAATTTATTTAATGCAAGTTTTATATGAAATGGAGCCTTCATAAAGAATGAAGACCCAAAGAAATGGCAAAACCTATGTGCTTTTATATTTGTGAACAAAGAGAGCATATATAGAAAAGTGACTATGTAGGGGGTGCTAAAGGCAGATAAGGATTATTTTAACAAGGACTGTTTGTATAGAAGTTTCTTGGTCTTAATTTATAGGTCTTGATGAGAATGTTACATCCCTTCTGGTATAGGAAAGACATCTTTCATATAGGAATTTCATCTCCTGCTTTTAAGAAAAACAAGGAAAGATCAGTGTTTTTCTTGTTTTTCAAGTGCCTTTAACTCAAAATAGGTAATATACCAAAGAAGCATAGTGCTGGCATGCTCTGAACTCCTTCACTTTCTAACATACTTGACAGGTGGGACCATATAAATTAATGCATATTAATGCACACACACACACACGTTTGTCCATGTATCCACAGACTTTTGAACAGTGCAATAGTGAACTATTTTGTTGTTCATGGTTTTTGTTCAGTCACTAAGTTTTGTCCAACTCTACTACCCAGTGGACTGCAGCACACTGGGCTTCCCTGTCCTTCATTATCTCCCAGAGTTTGCTCAAATTCATGTCCATTGAGTCAGTGATGCTATCTAACCATGTCATCCTCTGTTGCCCCCTTCTCCTTTTGCCTTCAATCTTTCCCAGCATCAGAGTCTTTTTGAATGAATCAGTTCTTCACATCATGTGAAGATGTTGAAAAGTCCCAAGTGTTGGCACTTCGGCATCAGTCCTTCCAATGAATATTCAGGATTAATTTCCTTTAGGATTGATTGGTTTGATCTTCTTGCAGTCCAAGGGGTTCTCAAGAGTCTTCTCCAGCACCACAATTTGAATGTATCAGTTTTTCAATGCCCACCTTTCTTTATGATCCAGCTCTCATATCTGTACATGACTACTGGAAAAACCGTAGCCCTGACTATATGGGCCTTTGTTGGCAAAGTGATGTCTCTGCTTTTCAATATGCTATCTAGACTTGTCATAGCTTTAAAGTGAACAATTAATTTGCTGAAAAATGGAAAATTAAAGAAAAATGGACTCATACACTAAGAATTATAAGATTTAGCTCAAAAATCTCACTTAAATGGGTAAAGACATGTCAAGCTTCGTAACAAACATTGCTAATTCATACCTTCGAGCATAATTAGAATTACAGACGGAGAAGGCAATGGCAACCCACTCCAGTACTCTTGCCTGGAAAATCCCATGGATGGAAGAGCCTGGTAGGCTGCAGTCCATGGGGTCGCTAGGAGTCAGACACGACTGAGTGACTTCACTTTCACTTTTCACTTTCATACAATGGAGAAGGACATGGCAACCCACTCCAGTGTTCTTGCCTGGAGAATCCCAGGGACAGGGGAGCCTGGTGGGTTGCCATCTATGGGGTTGCACAGAGTCGGACACGACTGAAGCGACTTAGCAGCAGTAGCAGCAGCAGAATTACAGAATATTAGGGCCTTCTTGAGGAGGACATGGCAACCCACTCCAGTATTCTTGCCTGGAGAATACCCAAGGACAGAGGAGTTTGGCGGACTTTAGCATGTACAACTTCCTAGGGCTAAAACTTCAGGACTTAAAATGACGGAAATTTATTCTCTCACAGCTCTGGAGGCCACAGGGTGTTGTCAGGGCCATGCTCCCTCCCTCTAAAGACTCTGGGGGATAATCCTTCCTTGCTTTTTCCAGCTTCTGGTGGCCCAGGTGTTCTTTGGCTCATGACAGCTTAACTCCAGTCTCTGCCCCTGTCTTCACATAACCTTTTCCTCTGTCTTACTTCTCTTCTATTTCTTGTATGGACAGTGTCATTGGATTTAGTGCCCATCCTCACTGAGGATCATCTCATCTCAGGATCCTTAATTATATCTGCAAAAGTCATTTTTGTCAAATAAGGTCACATTCAGATGTTCCAGGTGAACAGATCTTTTTGGGAGCCGCCGTTCAAACCACCACAATCTCACACTTTGTTTATCCAGTTACCTAGTGACAGACACTTGAATTCTTTCTTCCTTCCTTCCTTTCTTCTATTATTAATAACTCCGCTATGAATATTCTTATCCAAGGCTTTTTGTGGATATGTTTTCAGCTTCACAGTTTTTGAATTCCAGTTCTAATTATCTTACTATAAGATGTGATTTTCTTTTTAGCGATAATCACCCAGAATGACATTTTAATTGTAATTCTTACAATTTCTGTAAGAATGATCAACCTGCATACAGCTGATCTAAACACGTTGTATCATTGAAAACTGAGTACTGCCAAGAGGCAAGGTAGGGTATTCTAATAAGTATATTCCTTTTGTTTCTCAAGATACTATAAAGAAACAAACAAGTTTCAAATCAGGAAACATTAACTTTAATTCCTTAAAGTAATAGAAATACTTGATTAAAGTAAAAAACAAATGTACAGTTTGACTCCATTATGTCAGTTCTTTTGTTTTGATACTTTGCATTAGTGCTTATAGCCATCACCTGTGGCTAAATTTGATACATTTATCTCATTATAGGCCTGACTAACATGGACCATTCCACTGTAAGGGATTTAAATACATCTCCATAAACAAAACCATTCACCTGGGATATTCTACCCTTAGATTCTGGTAGTTGCAGCCTTAGCAGAAATACTGGGAAGTGGTTTAGAGGCTTTTTGCATGTGTGTGGCTGGCTGCTGCTCTACAAGAAAAGCATCTTGCAGAAGAGGAACTCTGTCTTCTTCATCTGTGTGTCCTCCAAATCCAGGCCCAGCTCAACACTTATAAATGTTTCCTGACTAAATAATGCCTGTGAATAAAAAATAAGGATGATGCTGATTTCTCTTCATAGTAGAGTAATTCAATTGATATAAATTTCTTACAAATAGTTTTAATGAATGATTCCTTTTTAAATCTATTGGAAAGTCTTCCAGATTATTATTTGTTACACTGGTAGTTTCTTATTGCCTCTTTGCTTCACTTGTTCATCGATACTAGGAACTAGTGATTGGCTACACTATTTATTTATAAAAGCAATTTCAAACACTACTCAAGCTCTGATTAAACTTGACAAGTGTGACAGAGAAAGCACAGAGTTCTCATTATACTTATTAGACAACTTAGAACTGGTCCTGTAAAATGGTTTGGAGTTTTAAAAATAGGAACAAAATTATGTAATATGCTGTCACTACTACCTCAATCTTTGGCAATGTCTATAAATCAAAAAGTTTGCTTAACTTTTTGAAAAATGTAGATAACAGCTCTATTATTTTGGACTATAGTTACTTTGAAATTTCTGGGTGGATAAACTTGAAATTTTCACTAATCCTAATTTTCCATTTTTACTTTGTTCTGTCTCTTTAATTTTAATAGACCTTTCTCTGAAATCAGATTTGAGAAACAGACTCTGTTGAAATCATAATTTCTTCATTTTGACACAGTTGTCCACAGGATAAGGTTTAACAGAAGAGATAGTGAAGACTATGATAGCACAGTCAAATACGAGATAGTGTAACTTATGATGCATATTTTTAAAAGATACATAGGCGCTACTTTCAAAACCATAATTTCACCAGGCATTTTGAAGGCATTTCTTACATAGCATTATTTACCAGATTGTATTATTATCCAAACTTTTAAACCTCCTCTACTTGTTTGGGAGTATTTTCAGCTACAAAATAACAAACTGAAAGATCTTAAGCAAGAGGAGCTTGTTTGTCTAACATAACAAAAAAATCCAGAATAGATGCTTGCTGGCACTGGTTTAGCAGCTTAATGTAAGGGAGCTTCGGTTGGTAGCTCTGTGATTCCCTTTGCCTTCTCTTCATAGTCACAAGATGGATGCAAAGCTCTTTACTAGAAAAAATTTATCTTTGTCAAATCATCTATCCAATAGTTTTCTCCTTGCAGTTAATTGACCATAATGGTGTCACATGGCTATCCATAGCTGTAAAGGAGGCTCAGAAAATGAGTTTCTACTTCACCTCTCTAATGAGAGGGAGGCAAGAGAGAAGGGTTAGGAATGACTTTTGAGTCACCAATCACATCTTGCATATACTATGTGTTCAGTAGTGAACTAGCAATTTATCCACAGTGTTCAGCAGTCAGCAGAACTAAAATTCAGATATACACCCATTATCTTTCCTATTAAATTTATATTTTATTTTCCTCATTTGTTCAGAAACATAATAGAGGTTGTACTACTTATCAACAAGCATTTGTTAAATATGCAGAATACACTAGTTACTCTGTAACTGGAGAGAGAATTAGGAATGACTGATTCCAAGACTTCATCCATTTACTCAAGAGATATTTACTGAATGACTACTATGTGGCAGATATTATTTTGGAGTTTTGAAATATATCTGTGAACTAAACAAAAAGTTCTGTCCTTGAGGAAGCCTACATTCTAATAAAGCATATGAACATTTTAATTGAATTTTAAGAAGTGAATTGGATTTTCATAAATATGCACAATCGGGAAATGCATTTCATTCAAAGAGAATAGCATGAGCAAATACATGGAAACGTGAATGTATATTCTGTTTCTGGAGCATAAAGTAGCTCCGTGAAGTATAGAGTACATGGTGAGGGCTGAAAAGGCACTGTCAGTTTTTGTTGTTATGTCCAGGACAATGTGAATTTTGCCAGATCAAAACTAACATCTCTCATAATTAGAACCAAAGCTTGGAGGTACTACGGACACCTTGAACTTACTGTGTGTTCCAAATGGTCTCATTATATTTCTCCTGAAACCTGCTGTTATTCCTTTTTTTTCTAACTTGGTTTAGCCCCTCACCATTTCTTACCTGGGCTATTGCCATTGTCTCCCTACTTTCCACTCTTCTAATCCATCTTTTCAGCTACTTTAGACATGATTTTTCCAAGTTTATATAACTTTGAGATCATATTAAAGCCAAAGATTAGAAAATATCTGCCAATTTGGTGAAAGGGGAGATGGAGAAGGGGAGTTGTTAACTGTTTGTGTTAGTTTTCTATTGCTGTATAACAAATTACCACAAATTTTAGAGGCTTAAGACAATATACATTTGTCGTTTCACTATCAGGAGTCTGGCACAGTTTAGCTGGATCTTCTGCTTAGAGTTTTATAAGAGTACAAAGAGTTGGCTGTGTTCTCAACTGAAGGCTCAACTAGGAAAGTACCTTGCTTTCAAACTTGCTCAGGTTGCAGGTAGAATGTATTTGTTTGTGATTATACAACTTAGAGCCCCACTTCATTCTGCCCTCAGCTCTGATAGGCCACCCACAGTTACTTGCCATGTGCACTTTGCCCAACATGGCTGCTTACTTCATCAAACCAACACGGAGAGTCTCTTAAAGTGAGACATTGCTAGCAAGACAGAGCAGTATATTCATGGGAGTGAAAGCCTTTGCTATAGTATATTTATTATAATCGAGTTACAGATCCTGCCCACACCTACAGGGGCCTGATCTCCAGAAATATGAACACGAAGAGGTAAAGAACGTGGGGAGCCACCCTAAGTCTGTCTGTCACAGTACTCTCATAGTCTTCTCTATCTTTGAGGTCTGCTCAGGGGGCACTGGGAATGCCTGGGAATGACCTTGAAGCTTAGTTTCTACCTAAACAAGTGAAAAATCAACGACTGAAAGTGTTTGTTAGTGAGTACTTTTTGGAAAATATAGGGACACTGCCTTTGGCTATTTTGCTGGCTTCTCTCACTTCTGTCCCACTTCCCCACAGTTGTTCTAAGGAATTCCTTCTTCCCCTGGAAAGCACAGCAGTTCAGCTTTTCCAGCTTTCTACTCCCAAATATGTACAGCCAAATCTCTTCAGGGGATCAGCAGAACAGATTTCACTCTTGCTATTTAGAAGGCAGTAGGAATTAAAACAGAAAAATCTCTCATTTTTCCTGTTATATCCAAATGTGATCCTGTTTATCCTTTGCTTAAAAGCCCTTTAATCGTTCTCTGTTTCTTCACAATAAGCATAAGAAATATGAAATACACTTAAATTTCCAAGTATAATAAGTAACACCCTCCCTTGTCTGGTCCTTTTATGGTTTCTGGCCATTTCCCACTTGTACTCCAGTGCCCATGTTTTAAGGAACTGTCTTGTAGGCTGATACATGACTCAGGAGCTTGACTCACTACAATGATAGTCTATTTCCTCCCCTTCTGTTACTTCTTCCCCTAAATGTCTACTTCTGTTATTTTCTCTATGAAGCTTTTCCTGTCTATCTTTCTTTTATACTGACAGTACCTTATACACATTGATATTATTAATGTTTATAACACTTCCATAATTTTTTTACATGCCTGTATTTTTTTTAAATGAAACTGTAAACCCCTTAAAGATGTTGCCCTGTGGGAAGAGAAATACAGATTAACACAGCAGGAAAGAAGTGATAGCTGGAGTACATGTTTGAAGGTAATTAACATATAAGATGATATTTGAAATTATAAGAGTAGATGAGGTTATCCAAAAGAGAATAGAAAAGGTCAAATCAAGGCAGTATAGAACCTCTAATTAAGATGCTCAATGAAGTGTTTAAAATAACCTTGTGTTTGCAGCTTCTTGTGGACTTTTTGTTCTGATTTTTATACTGCTTTTTTTTTTAAATTACTTTTTCTCTTTAGTAGATTGATTAGACAAATATTGTAGAGTGGTTTTCAGTCTGACTTGACTGTAGTCTAAATAAGGTATAGTATATATGAAAAAATTTCATTTAAAGAAAAAATATTTCTTATGAGGAAATTAAATTTTGAAACTTTAGATATAAGATTTTATTTTTCATGATTTGGCCAACTGAATGGTTTTTCAGTGTCCTACCAGTTTCATTTCTGTAAATTCCTGTTCTAAATAATGTTTCTATTAAAGATCATAACATGTAAACTCATATCTTGTGACCTGAGGTATTTTATTGAAATGATGAGCCCTGAATGAGTTAAAGATCTTAATGTCAGAGCTAAAAGCCTAACTTCATCAGATTTTATAAGTCAGTCTTTGTAATAATTCAACAAGAACATTGAGCACTTATGATATGGATCTGTTACTGTCCTAGTTGATTTGGTTGCTTTCTAACCGATGGCTTCCATATGATAATTGTGAAATTCGTGAGTCTGGAGAAATCATTGCCTGAGGTTTTATTTTCAAAGTCCTATCATTTATAATTGAATTGCAAGCAAAACTCATTTTCTTAGGTTTAAAGTTCTTTAATATAGAGCAGTTTGGTTTCCACTATTACTTCCTTCAAAGTAAGTTTGTTAAATTATTCATAATTTGACCTGTAAGGTAAATTGTCGTGATAAGCATTGAGAACAGGAAAAACACTTATGGTGGTTTAAACTTTATTAGTTTTTTTTTGCTAATATGTTTAACAGAGGTTAGTAAAAGTCTTTTATAGATTATTATGATATGACAGGATAGATGAGCTCCGCAGGTTAGTAGGTGCCCAATATGCTACTGGAGAAGTGTGGAGAAATAGCTCCAGAAGGAATGAAGAGGCTGAGCCAAAGTGGAAACAATGCTCAGTTGTGGGTGTGTCTGGTGGTGGAAGTCCGATGCTGTAAAGAACAATACTGCATAGGAACCTGGAAAGTTAGGCCCATGAATCAAGGTAAATTGGAACTAGTCATATAGGAGATGGCAAGAGTGAACATCGACATTTTAGGAATCAGTGAACTAAAATGGACCAGAATGGATGAATTTAATTCAGATGACCATTATATGTACTACTATGGACAAGAATCCCTTAGAAGAAATGGAGTAGCCCTCATAGTCAACAGAAGAGTTCGAAATGCAATACTTGGGGGCAATCTCAAAAATGGCAGAATGATCTCTGTTCATTTTCAAGGCAAACCATTCAATATCACAGTAATCCAAGTCTATGCCCCAATCACTAATGCTGACAAAGCTGAAGTTGAATGGTTCTATGAAGACCTGCAAGACCTTCTAGAACTAACACCAAAAAAAGATGTCCTTTTCATCATAGGGGACTGGAATGCAAAAGTAGGAAGTCAAGAGATACCTGGAGTAACAGGCAAGTTTGGCTTTGGAGTACAAAATTAAGCAGGACAAAGGCTAACAGAGTTTTGCCCAGAGAAGGCACTGCTCATAGCAAACACCCTCTTCTGACAGCACAGGAGATGCCTTTACATATGGACATCACCAGATGGTCAATACTGAAATCAGACTGATTATATTATTTACAGCTGAAGATAGAGAAGCTCTATACAGTCAGCAAAAACAAGACCAGGAGCTGACTGTGGCTCTGATCATGAACTCCTTATTGCAAAAATCAGACTTTTTGAAGCAAGTGGAGAAAACCATTAGACCGTTAAGGTATGACCTAAATCAAATCCCTTACAATTATGCAGTGGTGGAAGTGACGAATGACTTCTGTTTCATTGACTATGCTGAAGCTTTGATTGTGTGGATCACAACAAACTGGAAAATTCTTAGAGAGATGGGAATACCAGACCACCTGACCTCTCTCCTGTGAAACCTGTATGCAGGTCAACAAGCAACAGTTAGAACAGGACATTACACGGATATGGAACAACGGACTGGTTCCAGATTGGGAAAGGGGTATGTCAAAGCTGTATATTGTCACCCTGCTTATTTAACTTACATTTAGAGTACATCATAAGAAATGCCAACCGGATGAACCACAAGGGGGAATCATGATTGCCGGGAGAAATGTCAATAACCTGAGATATGCAGGTGACACCACCCTTAACGGCAGAAAGTGAAAAAGAACTAAAGAGCCTCTTGATGAAAGTGAAAGAGGAGAGTGAAAAAGTTGGCTTAAAACTCAACATTCAGAACATGAAGATCATGGCATCTGGTCCATCACTTCATGGCAAATAGATGGGGAAACAATGGAAACAGTGAGAGACTTTATTTTCTTGGGCTCCAAAATCACTGCGGATGGTGACTGCAGCCATGAAATTAAAAGACCCTTGCTCCTTGGAAGAAAAATTATGACCAACCTAGATAGCATATTTTAAAAGCAGAGACATTACTTTGCTGATAAAGGTCTGTCTATTCAAAACTATAGTTTTTCCAGTAGTCATGTATGGATATGAGAGTTGGACTATAAAGAAGGCTGAGCAGTGAAGAATTGATGTTTTTGAACTGTGGTGTTGGAGAAGACTCTTGAGAGTCCCTTGGACTGCAAGGAGATCCAACCAGTTCATCCTAAAGGAAATCAGTCCTGAATATTCATTGGAAGAACTGATGCTGAAGCTGAAACTCCAATACTTTGGCTATCTTATGTGAAGACCTGGCCACCTGATGTGAAGACCTGACTCATTGGAAAAGACCCTGATGCTGGGAAAGATTGAAGACAGGAGGAGAATGGGATGACAGAGGATGAGATGGTTGAATGGCATCACTGACTTGATGGACATGAGTTTGAGCAAGGTCTGGGAGTTCGTGATGGACAGGTAAGCCTGGCATGCTGCAGTACATGGGGTCAAAAAGAATTGGACACAACTGAGTGACTGAACTGAACTGTGTGTTGTATGGCAGAAACCTACACAACTTTGTAAAGTAATTTTCTTCCAATTAAAAAATAAATTAAAAAAAGAAAAATTCCCACAAATTTCATTTCATTGCCAGTTTTTCTTACTCTGCTACCTGTAGTTTTCTGGTGATAGAAGAGATGTGAAACTAGGAGATTGAAAGAAAAATGTGAAATTAAATATGGAAACATGGTATTTAATCATCAGTAATGCTAAGTACATATCTAAAAGTAAATACTGAAATTATGTGGTTTTGTGTTCAATAAATTCCCAAAGCCTGTATGAAAAATGTCTTATCTACATATTCTGAATTTAGAACATGGTGAGTGAAACTGAGGGAGAGCTCAAGTCTGAACTGTATAACCTCTTCAGTCATATTAAATAGATGAGCTACTACAAAATGGGGTTTCCCAGGTGGAGTAAGTGGTAAAGAACCTGCCTGTCAATGCAGGAGATACCAGAGACAAGGGTCCCCTAGTTTGGGAAGATCCCTGGGAGGAGGGCATGGCAACCAACTCCAGTATTCTTGCCTGCAGAATCCCATGGACAGAGAAACTTGACAGGCTATGGTCCACAGGGTTGCAAAGAGTTGGACATGACTGAAATGACTTAGCACTAGGAAATAGGGCTTCCCAGGTGGCACAGTGGTAAAGAATCCACTTGCTGAGGAGATGTGGGTTCAATCCCTGTATCCCCTGGAGTAGAAATGGCAAGCTGCTCCAGTGTTCTTGCCTAGAAAACTCCCACAGACAGGGGAGCCTGGCAAGCTACAGTCCATGAGGTCGCAAAGAATTGGACATGACTGAGTGCAGCTCTAGGAAATAACACTTTTCCCCCTTGCTGTCTTCTGTAAACTGACTGTGTCCCAGCAAAATTCACATGCTGAAGCTTAATCCCCAATATGATGGTATTTGGAGATGGGGCCTTTGACACAGGTGGCTATGTCATGAAGGTAGAGACCTTGTAAATGGGATTAAAGTCCTTGTAAGAGAGACCCAGAGAGCTTTCTCCCCACTTCTGCCTTGTGAGGACACAGGGAAAACATGGCCATCTATGAATCAGGAAGCAAAATCTTATTAGAACACTGAATCTGCCAGCACCCTGATCTTGGACTTCTCAGCCTCCAGAACGATGAGAAATAAATTTCTGTTCTTTATAAGCTCAGCCTGTGGTATTTTATTGTAGCAGCCTGAATGAACTAAGATATTATTTGTTTTGTAAAAATAATGAAAAATCATAAGTGTAATGTTTGAATAATAATTTCTATAATAAGATATATTAAAAAGTACCCATAAAAACAGTTGTAAATACAAAGGAAAATAAAAAGGAAGGGGTTATAGCGATGGTAAATGCTGATAAGTTATGTAATTCACCACCCAAAGTTACTTAAGCAAAGAACCAAATTTTTCAACTTTTGGTTTATGTTCAGTTCAGTTGCTCGGTCATGTCTGACTCTTTGCGACCCCCATGGACTATCCAGTCCGTGGAATTCTCCAGGCCAGAATACTGGAGTGGGTAGCCTTTCCCTTCTCCAGGGAATCTTCTCAACCCAGGGATAGAACCCAGGTCTCCCGCATTACAGGGGGATTCTTTACTAGGTGGATTCTTTACCAGCTGAGCCCCAAGGGAAGTCCAAGAATACTGGAGTGGGTAGCCTATCCCTTCTCTAGGGGATCTTCCCGATCCAGGAATTGAATCAGGGTCTCCTGCATTGCAGGCGGATTCTTTACCAACTGAGCTATGAGGGAAGCCCTTGGTTTACATTAGTCTTATTTTATTTTTTTCCTGTCAGTCATTGAATGTTTGATTTTTAAAAACTTTTTTTTAATTGTGAAAGTATAACACATTTCCAGGAGACTTAGAGAATACCAGACAAAGTTACATATAGTTCCTAAATAGTCCTACGTATTACCATATATTACAGTTATTTTTTAAGTAGATAAATTAAGATTTTTAGTTGGGGTTTCAATATAAAAATCTCAGAAATTAATAGAATGAATATATGGGGAAGTAGAAGGATATAGTAGACCTGAAAAGCACTACGAACCAATTCAACATAATTAAGATTTATACAATTTTCACACAACAGTAGTATACAAGTTCTATTCAAGTTCCCATAGACTGTAAACTAGGGAGACCCTGGAACATATCCAGGGATATAAACAAAGGTGCAAAAATTTCATAACCTAAAGGTATATAAGTCATACAGAGTTTGTTCTCTTATCAATGTGGAGTTATGTTAGAAATCAATATCAAAAGATATTTGAAAATAAGCCACATATTTTCAAGTGCAATATGACATTTACCAAGAGAGATCTTCCCCTTAGCCATTGAAAGCCTCAATTAAGTTAGACTGAAAAAACACAGAGAGTGATTGCAGAGAAGGAAGCATGTAAATGAGAAATTAGTATCAAAATAAAAAATTGATATTAAAGATACTTTAAACAAAATCCCATGTATTGGAATTAAATGTCCACTTTTAAATGGTAGATGTATCTGAGAGGCCATAACAAGGAAAATTAGAAAATATTTGTATTAGTCTAATGAGCAGTCATGTTTAGAAACAACTGGACTATATGATGATTGTTTACTTTTATCTAGTTTGTTTCACTTTTTCTATTTCATATTCAGTTCTCCCTTTTCATTTAGCTTGTTTTCCAATTTCTCTGTCTCCTTTTTTGTTGTTGTTATTCTTTCTCAAGCCTTTATCAAGAGTAAAAGAAAAGCTTTTGTATACATATATATATAATATAATTCTTAATATATATATTTTAGAAAATTTATGAATTTTTGCCTAGCTTAAAACATTTATGACATCTGATTCCATTTGTTTGACCTTAGGGTGAGTAGAATGCTAGGTTTCTAATTTATATTCACTCAAAACTTTGATATAGTTCCATGTATTTTGGCACCTAGTATTACTGCTAAAAGTCTAGAAAATTTATTATCATAGTGATTTAAAAAAATTTGAATGAGGCTTGAAACTTCTAATCCAATTCTGAGAATATAAAGAAACACTATGTTGTAAAAAAAAAAAAAAAAGAACAGGAAATTAACAAGTGATGCAGTATTATTAACTAAAGTACAAATTTCATAAAATTTTATGCTAGTGTCAATTATTTGTTTTCATACCTTATTCAAGACTCCACATTATATTTAATTGAATTGAGCAGGTTCAGCTGCATGTAACAAATTCTGATTTATGATAGTTTTACATTAGTCAATAATACAGTGTGAAAAGATGCTACTTTTCTGGCTTACACTATACCAATTTGGTCAGAAAGATATGTCATGCTATTTTTAGCAAAAATTTGTGACTTTATTTCAGGCAGTAAATCTGATACCAAATTTATTACTTTTCAGTATTAAATCAGAAACTTTTTCCTTGTATATTTGAAATTCATAGGTCACACCCAGTCTTGTCTGCTTTCAGGGTTGGTGTCTCTGCCACGGAATGAATGTGAGAGTGAAAATGTTGGAATCTCATGAGACATAATTTCATATAGAAGCTTAGTGATAAACTTCTGATGACAATTAATAATAAACAATAAGATTTAAATTTTATTGAAGTATAGTTGATTTACAATATTGTGTTAATTTCCAAAATATAGCAAAGTGATTAGCTGTATCACCTATAGAAAATTTTTTGGTATACATTTGCTGGACTAGGTATAATGCAGCAAAATTCTTAGGTGAGAAGTTGTGTATACTGTAGAGCTTTTTTAAAAAAAGTCATCCTCTGTAGGAAATGTTCTTACATAGGCAGAAAACAAAGAGGAACTAAAGAGCCTCTTGAGAAGAGTGAAAGAGCTGGCTTGAAACGCAACATTCAGAAAGCTTAAGATCGTAGCTGGCATCCAGTCCCATCACTTCATGGCAAATAGATGGGGAAACAATGGAAACCCTAAGAGACTTTATTTTCTTGGGCTCCTAAATCACCGCAGATAGTGACTGCAGCCATGAAATTAAAAGATGCTTCTTGGAAGAAAAGCTATGACAAGCCTAGACAGCGTATTAAAAAGCAGAGACATTACTTTGCCAACCAAGGTCTGTCTAGTCAAAGCTATGGTTTTTCTGGTAGTCATGTATGGATATGAGAGTTGGACCATAAGGAAAGCTGAGTGCCAAAGAATTGATGCTTTTAAACTGTGGTGTTGGAGAATCAAACCAGTCAATCTTAGAGGAAATCAAACCTGAATATTCAGTTGAAGGACTGATGCTGAGGCTGAAGCTCCAATACTTTGGCCACCTGATGGGAAGAACTGACTCATTGGAAAAGACCCTGATGCTGGGAAAGATTGAAGGCAGGAGGAAAAGGGGATGACAGAGGATAAGATGGTTGGATGGTATCACTGACTCAATGGACATGAGCTGAGCAGGCTCCGGGAGTTGGTGATGAACAGGGAAGCCTGGTATGCTGCAATCCATGGGGTTGCCAAGAGTTGGACATGACTGAGTGACTGGACTGAACTGAGGAAATGTTCCTTTAAGAGACTCAGTCCAGTATTTTCCATAATATTTTGCCTTTAGTCAGAGCTAAAGTTCAGCAAGGCAGTTCTTTGGTACATTAACTTAGGACATTTATAGACTTCATTGTGAGACTAAAATATCACTGAAAATATTATTATATGGAGAAAGTTTTATAGATGGTGTTTGATGTTTATGAGCTAAAAGAAATATTTGGGTTAACTACTTGAGGCTGGTGGGTGGAGCCTCCTTCCCATAGGGCATGCTAAGAATACTAAACTATCTTTGACGGTGATGATAGTATATGCAAGTTTGAGATTAAAGCTAAGTTATTCAGAACAATGGAAGAGCGGCAGTATACTTGTTCCTTCTTATTTTCTGTGGTTTTGAGACATATCGACAAATTCTTTGATGCTCCTCCTTTGAACGGGTGGTTCTTACCATCTTCCCTATTTCATCTGTTGAGTGTTGACTGGGACTTTGCAACTTGCCTCTTATGAATAGGCTATAGCATGAGAAACAATTCTAAGACTCAGTTACAAAAGGTGTGACTTTCTCCTTGCTCTTCTCTTGGATCACTTGCTCTGGAGGAAGCTAGCTGCCATCCCAAGAGGACACTCAAATAATGTTATGAAGAGGCCCACATGATGAAGAACTGAGTCTTCTTTTGAGTGATCCATTTTGGAAGTAGATCCTCCAACCTAGTCAAACCTTCATATAATAACTGTGTCAACTGACAGCTTAACTACAAACTCATGAGAAACCCTGAGCTAGAAAACACCTAGTTAAGCCTCTTCTCAATTCCTGACCCACCGTTATTTCCAGATAATATACGTTGTTTTAACCTGCTGAGTCATGTGTTATGTAGCAATCAATAAATGATACAGTCTTTTGCCATTAAGCACTTAGCCTTACCTCTGGTTAAGTGTTGAACATATATTTTTTAGATATTGCTTTGAAAAGATGCCAAATTGTTCTTCTAGCTGGAATACACATATATTTCAGCCTGAACTATTCCTCAAATTTCTCTAAATTCATTTCTGCTAAAAGCATTAATCCTGCCAATGTCCTTCTGAACTTCTGATCATTTTGTTTATTTATTCAATCAGAAAAAAAATGTAGTTCTCATGACTGTGCTTGATGCTGTAGGAGGTTGAAAATATGGGCAAAATATTATCTCTCTTCATATGTGACACCTTAACAGTGGAGATTGGTCTTGAGAAAGGCTATTTCCATTATGTAAGAGCAAGATTGGTTCTTACTGACCTCATACGTCATATTGGTTCCTGAACTCCTAAGTCTTTGGACAAAAGAACAGTCTATCATCCAAATAAAGGGAACATAAGATGTCTCTGAAATAATTGCCAGACTTCAATTGGGGTTTCTTAGGACTAAGTTAAGTGTTGCATTCAGTTGTAAATGGCATTTGGAAACACTCTAACAACCTAAAATACTATATTTAGGAGCAGGAAATACCCACAAAGACTCTTTTAGACTTTGAGGTAAAAACATATATACTTTTAAATTATGGGAACACAGGTAACTAGTTTTTTTCTTTTTAACTGAGATAATAAAAAACAGACAAAACTACCTGTTTCATCAATATTCCTATATCAATACCTATATCATCAATAAGAAAGAGAAGATTTTAATGCTTTTCTCTCCCTCAAAATGGAGGAAGGACATGAACTCAGAGCAGAGGGCAGTTCTTTAAACTGAATGAACTTGGCTCACTACATTACCCTATTTTTAAACTTTGCTCTGGGTCAGTAAAAAGTATATTGACCAACACTTTCTGACCCATAACAAAGACTGGCAAACTGCTGGTCCAGGGAACAAATTCAGCCTTCAGCTTTTAACTGGAGCTTGAGCTAATAATGATTTTTACTTTTGTAAATGGTTACAATAAAAAAATAAAAATGAAACAAAGACTGGTTGTGGTTCATAAGGCCTAAAATATTTACTATCTGACACTCACAGAAAAGAAAAAGATTGCAAACATCTTATCTATGTCAGCCTGGAATTAGACCCCTTCAGAAAAGACTGGACTAGTGTCAATGAAGATTACACCTGAGGCTACGTTGGTGTATTCCTTCAACTTCCAGTACCTATGAAACTTCAGGCAAGTCACTGAATCTCAATGAGCCTGTTACCTCATTTATAAGTTGATAATGCTTTTGTTAGTAGGAAAATCTGGAGACCCTTCCTCCTTTGGGCCTTGGTTCTTGTTAAGGATGCAAAGAAGAATGTAAGGTTTTACCCATTGCAAGAAAGTTTACTAACAGTAAGAAAAGAAAGAATAGGTGGCGAAAAGTTGGAGGTGACTAAGCATACACAAAGAAAGAACAGAGAGAACTCCTCAAGAGTGAAGTGGGCCATACCAAGGAAGGCAAATGGCCCTGGAGGGCTGGGGTGGAGAGTTTTTAAGGCAAGGTCATTTGCATGATCCAGTGGGGATCATTGATTGACAGTGGTGGGGCTGGTAAGTTGCTTGGTGGGATTAGGCAGCTATCGAATGGTTAGCTGAAGGAACCACCTCTCCTTGCTCTCAGCTGACTATCAGCTTGAGGTCACTTCCAAATCTAAGAGTCTAATACTACCAACATTCTATGGTTTACTTTCCTTTAAATTCTTTCTTCTTCTTTTTTTAACCTATTTTATTACAGGGTATTTTTTTTCCAATTTTATTAAGATTTAATTGACATATAGCAATGTTTAAGTTTAAAGTGTATGGCATAATCATTTGACTTATATACATCATAAAACAATTACACTGGTAAGTTTAGTGAAAGTCCAACATCTTATATTGTTACAAAATTAAATAGAAAAATATTTTTTCTGTGATAAGAACTCTTAGGACTTACTCTCAACTTTCATATGTAACATACAGCAGTGTTAATTATATTTATTACATTGTACATTATATTCCTAATACTTATTTGTCTTATAACTGAAACTTTATGCCTTTTGACTGCCTTTATCCAGTTCCCTCTTTCTCTACCCCCAGCCTCTTGTTTGTTTGTGCATGCTCAGTTATGTCCAACTCTTTGCAACCCCATTGACTGTTGTCCACCAGGCTTCTCTGTTCATGTGATTATCCTGACAGGAATACTGGAGTGGGTTGCCGTTTCCTCCATTGGGGATCATCCCTAACCAGAGATCAAACCCGCATCTCCTGCATTGGCAGGCAGGTTCTTTGCCACTTGAGCCACCTGGGAAGCCCTAACCCCTGCCTCTGGTAACCACGAATTTGATCTCTTTTTATATGGGTTTGGTTTTGGTTGATGGGTTTTCTACAACAACAGTATCTTAGTTCCTGTTATATGACATACTGATCCATTATTTCTACATGTTACAAAATTATCAGCATGATAGGTCTAGATGCCATCAGTACACAAAGATATTACATAATTATTGACTGTTCCCCACACTGTATATTTTACATGCATTTGCATATTTATTTTGCAACTGGAATTTTGTACCTCTTAATCTCCCTCACCTATCCTTCAACTCACTCTCCTCTGACAACTGCTTTTCTCTGAATCTATAACTCTGTTTCTGTTTTATGTTTATACACTGGTTTTGTTTTTTAGCTTCCATATATAAGTGAAATCATACAGTATTTGTCTTTCTCTGCCTGATATTTCACTTAGCATAATACCTAGCTTCATCTATGTTGTTGCAGATGGCAAGATTCCATTGTTTTTAATGCCTGCATAATATTCCATTGTATATAAATACCACATCTTCTTTATCCTTTCATCTATTGATAGGCATTTAGGTTGCTTCCGTATCATGGCTACTGTAAATAATGCTGCAGTGGACGTCAGTTCAGTTCAGTTCAGTTGCTCAGTCATGTCCGACTCTTTGCGACCCCATGAATCACAGCACGCCAGACCTCCCTGTCCATCACCAACTCCTGGAGTTCACTCAAACTCACATCCATCAAGTTGGTGATGCCATCCAGCCATCTCATCCTCTGTCGTCCCCTTTTCCTCCTCCCCCCAATCCCTCCCAGCATCAGAGTCTTTTCCAATGAGTCAACTCTTCGCATGAGGTGGCCAAAGTACTGGAGTTTCAGCTTCAGCATCATTCCTTCCAAAGAACACCCAGGGCTGATCTCCTTTAGAATGGACTGGTTGGATCTCCTTGCAGTCCAAGGGACTCTCAAGAGTCTTCTCCAACACCACACTTCAAAACCGTCAATTCTTCAGCACAATTCTTCTTCACAGTCCAACTCTCACATCCATACATGACCACTGGCCATAGCCTTGCCTAGACAGACCTTTGTTGGCAAAGTAATGTCTTTGCTTTGGAATATGCTATCTAGGTTGGTCATAACTTTCCTTCCAAGGAGTAAGCGTCTTTTAATTTCATGGCTGCAGTCACCATCTGCAGTGATTTTGGAGCCCCCAAAAATAAAGTCTGACACTGTTTCCACTGTTTGCCCATCTATTTCCCATGAAGTGATGGGACCAGATGCCATAATCTTGGTTTTCTGAATGTTGAGGTTTAAGCCAACTTTTTCACTCTCCTCTTTCACCTTCATCAAGAGGCTTTTTAGTTCCTCTTCACTTTCTGCCATAAGGGTAGTGTCATCTACATATCTGAGGTTATTGATATTTCTCCTGGCAGTCTTGATTCCAGCTTGTGCTTCTTCCAGCCCAGCGTTTCTCATGATGTACTCTGCATATAAGTTAAATAAGCAGGGTGACAATATACAGCCTTGACATACTCCTTTTCCTATTTGGAACCACTCTGTTGTTCCATGTCCAGCAGTGGACATAGGGGTGGATATATCTTTTCAAATATATGTTTTTGTCTTCCTGGGCTAAATACTCAGGAGTAAAATTGCTGGGTCATACATAAGGTGATTCTATTTTTAATTTTTTAAGAAACTTCCATACTGTTTTCCATAGGGACTGTACTAATTTCCATTCACACTGACAGTACATGAGAGTTTTTTTCTCCACATCCTTATCAATGCTTGTTATTTATTGTATTTTGATAATAGCCATTCTGACAAGTGTGAGGTAATATCTCACTGTGGTTTTGATGTGCATTTCCCTGATGATTAGAGATGTTGAGCATCTTTTCATATGCCTGTTGGCCATCTGTGTGTCTTCTTTAGAAAAATGTCTATTTAGGTTTTTTACCCATTTTTTAATCATGCTGTTTGTTTTTTTTGATGTTGAGTTGTATGAGTTCTTTGTGTATTTTTGGATATTAACCACTTATAGGATATATCATTTGGAAATATCTTCTCTTATTCTGTGGGCAGCCTTTGCTGTGCTGAAGCTTTTTAGTTTAAAGTGGTCTTATTTGCTTATTTTTGCTTTTAATTCACTTCTCTGTGGACATATATCCAAAAAACTACTAAGATTGATGTCAAAGAGATTATTACCTATGTTGTCTACCAGAATTTTTATCATTTCAGGTCTTATATTTGTCTTCAATCCATTTTGAATATATTTTTTTGTATGGTGTGTGAGAGTAGTCCAGTTTGATGCTTTTGTATGTAGCTATCTAGTTTTTCCAACACCATTTGTTGATAGGCTGTATTTTTTTCCATTATATATTTTTGCCTCCATTGTTGTATTATTAATTGATTGTACATGGGTAGGTTCAGTCCTGGGCTCTCTATTCTGTTCCATTGATCTAGGTGTCTGTTTTTGCTCCAGTGCCATACTTCTTTGATTACTGTAACTTTGTAGTATAATTTGAAACCAGGGAGCATGATACCTCTGGCTTTATCAAGATTGTTTTGATTATTTGGAGTCTTTAGTATTTCCATATAAATTTTAGAATTATTTTAGTTCTATGAAAACTGCCACTGTCATTTTTGATAAGGATTGCATTAAATCTGTAGGTTGCTTTGGGTCGTATGGTCATTTTAACAATATTAATTCTTCCAATCCATGAGCGTGATATATCTTTCTATCTGTTTGTGTCATCTTCAGTTTCTTTCATAAATATCTTATAGCTTTCTGAGTGTAGGTCTTTTACCTCCTTTAGATAGATTTATTCTGAGGTAGTTTATTATTTTTGATGCAATTGTGAAATAATGGGATTGCTTTCTTCATTTCTCTTTGTGATAGTTCATTGTTCCTGTATAGAAATTCAACAGATTTCTGTATATTAATTTTGTATTCTGCAACTTTACTAAATCCATTGAGATGTTTTAGTAGTTTTTTGGTGACGTCTTTAGGATTTTTTGTATGTACTATCATGTCATCATGTCATCAGTGACAGTTTTATTTCTTCCTTTCCAATTTGGATTCCTTTTATTTCATTTTCTTGTCTGATTGCCGTGGCTAGACTTCTACTATTAAGTTGAATAAATGTGGAGAGACTGAACATCCTTATCTTGTTCCTGATCTTAGATGAAATACTTTTCAGCTTTTCACCAATGAGTATGATGTTAGCTGTAGGCTTGTCATACATGGATTTTATTAGGTTGAGGTATGTTCCCTCTATACCCCTTTTGTTTAGATTTTTTAAATTGTAAATCAATATTGAATTTTGTCAAAATCTTTTCCTTTCCTGAATCTATTGAGTTGTTTATATGGTTTGTATTCTTCAGTTTGTTAAGGTGGTATATTATATTGATTGATTTGTGGATATTGAATCATCTTTGCATATCTGGGATAAGTCCCACTTGATCATGATGCATGATCCTTTTACTATATGATTGAATTAGGCTTGTTTATATTTTGTTGAGGATTTTTGCATCTTCATTCAGCAGTGATATTGGCCTGTAATTTCCATTTTTGTGTGTTATCTTTGTCTGATTTTGGCATCAGGCTGATACTGGCCTTGTAGAATGAGTTGGGAAGCATTCCTTCCTCTCTAGTTTTTTGGAATATTTTGAAAGGGTTGGATGTTAATTCTTTTCTAAATGTTCAACAGAATTCACCCGTGAAGCCATCTGGTCCCAGACTTTTGTTTGTTGTGAGTTTTTTAAATTATTTACTAAATTGCACTAGGGTTGTCCATTATATTGGCATATTATTTTTAAATCTCTTATGGTTGTAATTCTGTAGTATTGGTTGGAATTTCTCCTTCATTTCTTACTTTATTGATATGAGTTTTCTCTCTTTTTTCTTAATGAATGTGGTTAAAGGTTTATTGACTTTGTTTATCTTTCCAAAAAACAGCTCTTAGTTTTACTGATCTTTTCAGTCTTGCTTTTTTAGTCTTTATTTCATTTATTTTTGCTCTGATCTTTATGATTTCTTTTCTTTTATTAACTTTGGGTTTTGTTTGTTCTCTGCTTTCCTGTAGGTGAAAGGTTAGGCTGTTTATTTGAGGTTTTTTCCCCTGTTTTCTGAAGTAGCTTTTATCTCTATTAACTTTGGGTTTTGTTTGTTCTCCTTTTTCCTGTAGGTGAAAGGTTAGGTTGTTTATTTGAGTTTTTTTCCTTGTTTCCTGAAGTAGCTTATATCTCTATAAACTTCCCTTTGAGAACTGATTTTGCTATGTCACATAGATTTTGGAATATTGTGTTTTTGTTTTCATTTGTCTTCAGGAATTAAAAAAATTTCTTTTCTTTGATTTCTTAGTGAATGATTGATTGTTTAGTTGTATATTGTTTAGTTTAATGGATATTGTATTCACAGCTATTTTCTTATAGTTGATTTCTAGTCTGAGGGTCTTGTGGTTGGAAAAGCTGCTTTGAGTAATTTCAGTTTCCTGAAATTTATTGAGATTTGTTTTGTGACCTAGTATGTCATCTATCCTGGAGAATGTTCCATGTGCACTTGAAAGAATGTGTATTCTGCTTTTGGGTGGAATGCTTTCTCTATATACATCAGCTCATCTGATCTAATGTGTCATTTAAGGTCAGTGTTTCCTTACTATTTTCTCTCTGGATGATTAACATCTATTGATGTAAATGGAGTGTTAACATTCCCTATTCTTGTTCTGTTACTGTCAGTTTCTTCCTTTGTGTCTGTTAATATTTGCTTAATATATTTAGGTGCCCCTATGTTGGGTGCATCGGAGAAGGCAATGGCACTCCACTCCAGTACTCTTGCCTGGAAAATCTATGGACAGAGGAGCCTGGTAGGCTGCAGTCCATGGGGTCGCTAAGAGTTGGACATGACTGAGTGACTTCATTTTCACTATTCACTTTCATTCATTGGAGAAGGAAATGGCAACCCACTCCAGTGTTCTTGCCTGGAGAATCCCAGGGACAGGGGAGCCTGGTGGGCTGCTGTCTATGGGGTCGCACAGAGTCGGACACGACTGAAGCGACTTAGCATCAGCAGCAGCAGCAGCATGTTGGGTGCATATACGTTTGCAATTGTTATATCTTCTTCTTGGATTGATCTCGTGATCATTATGTAATGTTTTTCTTTGTCTGTTACTACAGGCTTTGTTTTAACGTCTGTTTTGTATAATATGAGCTTCCATTGTAGCTCAGATGGTAAAGAATCTGCCTGCAATACAAAAGACCTGGGTTCTATCCCTGGGTCAGGAAGACCCCTTGGAGAAAGGAATGGTAACTCATTCTGGTATTCTTGCCTGGAAAATCCCATGGACAGAGGAGCCTGGTGGGCTATTGTCCATGGGCTTGCAAAGAGTCGGATATGACTGAGCAACTAATACACACACTTTTCTAATATAATTATTACTACTCCAACTTTACTTTTTTGTCCATTTGCATGGAATACCTTTTTCCATCCCCCAACTTTTAGTCTGTGTGTTTATAGGTCTGAAGAGTCTTTTGTAGGCAACATACAAATAGGTATTGTTTTTGTATCCATTTAGGCACTCTGTGTCTTTTTTGTTTGTTTGTTTGTTTTTCCCAAACTTTAAATATTTTGTTTTGTATTAAGGTTATCAATATTGTGGTAGTTTCAGGTGAACAATGAAAGGACTCAGCCATATATATACATGTGTCATTTCTGTGTCTTTTGATTGAAGCATTTAGTTCATTTATATTTAAAGTAACTATTGATATGTAGATACTTACTGCCATTTTGTTAATTGTTTGGGGATTCTTTTTGTACTTCTTTTCTGTTCATTTCTTCTCTTCTCCCCTGATTTAACGACTAACTTCAGTGTTATGTTCGGATTCCTTTCTCTTTTTGGTATGTGTATCTATTACAGATTTTGGTTTGTAATTACCGTGAGGTTTAAATATCATAAATTTATATACATATATAAAATAAATAGTGTATATGATTATTTTAGGTTGTTCACCTCTTAAGTTCAAATGTATTTTAACAACGCTTCATTTTCACTCACCACCCCCACCCACATTTACATCTTTTACATCTTTTTGTTTTACATACCCTTGACTGCTTATTTTGGATATAGATGATTTTACTACTTTTATCTTTTAAGCTTTCTACACTAGCTTTATAAGTGGTCGATTTACTATCTTTACTATATAATTACCTTTACCAATGAGATTTTTCCTTTTATAATTTTCATAATTCTAGTTGTGGCCTTTTTTTTTCTCTTAAAGAAGTCCCTTTAACATTTCTTGTAAAGCTGATTTTGTGTTGCTGAACTCCTTTAGCTTTTGCTTGCTTATATAACTTTTGATCTCTCCTTCAAATCTGAGTGAAAGCCTTGCTAGGTTGAGAAGTTTTGGTTGTAGGTTTTTCTCTTTCATCGCTTCAAATTTATTACGCCATTCTCTTCTGGCTGCCTGCAAGGATTTTTGCTAAAAAGTCAGCTGATGGCCTTATGGGAATTCCCTTGTACATTACTTGTTTTTTCCTTGTTGGTTTTAAGATTTTTTGTCTTTAATTTTTTACCTTTTTAATTACAGTCTGCCTTGACATTTTCCTCTTTGGGTTGATGCTGCTTGGGACTCTCTGATTCCTGGACCTGAGTGTCTTTTTCTTTTTCCAGGTTAGGAAAGTTTCCAGCTATTATGTTTTCAAATATGTTCTCTGCCACATTCTCTCTTCTCCTTCTGGGACCTTTATACTGTGAATGTTAGTACACTTGTTCTATAGATATCTTAAACTATGTTCATTTAAAAAAATTGTTTTCTTTTTCTATTCAGCTTAAGTGATTTCCACTGTTCTGTCTTCCAACTTGCCAATTTGTTCCTCTCTGTCATCTAATGTTCCTATGTCTCCTGCATTGGCAAGCAGATTCTTTACTGCTGAGCCACTGGGGAAGTTCTCTAATTATGATAATTGCCATCTATTTACATTCTCAGATAAAGAGGTTTATTTTTATTTAATTTTCCTAATCATAAATTTCTTCTGGAAGAAAGGAAACATTTGAACATTGAAATGGCATTTTTAATATTTTTTTTAAACGAAGAACCTTAATTTTACATGAAAGCATCAAAAACAGCATACTCATTTAAGGCTGAATATGCTATTTACTTATCAATTTGTTTTCTTTAAAAAATTCAATTGTTAAAGAATTATGACTTCCTGCAAGTCGTTAATAGGTTATAATATAACCTATTAATTATATAATATAAATGCTTGTCAAGTTAAATTGTATATGTAAATAAGTGACTAGCATTTGTTAAGAAAGAAAGACTTCCTAGTTCCTAGCAGAAATGGCACAGAGACTATTAGTTTGCTAGGACTACTATACCAAAGTACTACAGATTGAGTGACTTAAACAGCAGAAATGTATTGTCTCAGTTCTGGGGCTAGAAGTCTGAGGTGAAGGTATTGGCAGAATTGGTTCCTTCTGAAGTCCGTGAGGGAAGAGTGTATTCCTCTCCTTGGCTTGTAGATGACTCTCTTCTCATGTGTCTTCACATTATTTTCCTTCTTTCTGTGTCTGTGTCCAAATACCTCTTCTTTTAAGTGCACTGGTCATGTTGAATTAGGACTCATCCTAAAGATTTCATTTTACCTTGATTAGCTCTGTGAAGACCCTATCTCCAAATAAGACATTCTAGGGAACGAAGGGTTAGAACTTCAGCACATCAATTTTAGGGGGTCACAATTCATAAGAGATACTGAGAGTCTAGGATCTGAATTAGTATTTGTGTGGCATAACTGAATAAGTGTGTTCATGCTCCAAAAAGTACACTGGAAAATAGTATCTAGGTCAGCGTCCAGTCTCTCTGCCTTCCATAAAGTGCCTCTAGAAAAGTTTGCATTACAAAATATTAATCAGGTGAAAACAGAGATAGATCAGTGAAGATGCTTTGAACTGTGAGTAAAAGATGTTCTCAGTTTAAATGGATTTAAACCATAAGGATATTTCCTATTATACATGACAAGAAATCCTGAGCTAGAGAGTTCGTAAGACTATTTAATTCATTGTCTGAATCATTGTCTAAAGGATCCTGTTTCTTTCCATTGTTTTCATCACCAAGTATGTCAGCTTTATACTTTGCACAAAGCTCTCCAAATGGTTACCAGATGGCTGCAGCAGGCCCGTGTATCATGACCAGACATGATAAAGTGCACAGAGAGAAGCTCTGACTTCCTTGTATAATTTTTTAGAAAGTAGGGAAATCTTTACCAGAAGTTTTAAAGCAAACTTTTCCTTGTGTCATTGCTCAATATGCCCATGTGTAAAACAGTTACCAGAAAGAAGAACAGAAAAATCATGACTAGCTTAGACTAGTCAGGATTTACCTCATGGGAGTGGGCATGAGACCAGTCTCTCCTGATGCATGTGGACATGTAGAAAGGGGTGGGTACCTGAACAAAAGTAGGACCTGTTCAATAAGTAAGAAGGGAAAATGGATATGGAGTAGAAAATCAACACTATTTTATGTTAAACTTCATACATCCTTTTCCCCACATACAATCTAAAAAAATGTCCATACCTATGTGAGACACATTCATTGTCTCCCCAGGGGAGACAACCCAAAGTCTCAGCCAGTAACCACATCCAGCTCCAAGGCCAAGAGTTCTCTATCAGGTCTGGATTTGGCTCCTTGTGACCCAGGGACCCCAGACTTAAAGATAAATTTTCTACTTCATTTTCAATATGAAATAATTGAGAAGGAACAAAATAGATATAAATGTAACTCTTATTTGGAAAGGGGAGAATGGAAATGGCATTCAGTGGATATTGGCCTAGAGCCCATATTGTATCCTATTAGAAAGAAGAGAGAGGACTGCCCACCCAATAGTGATGAGTCCCTTGGCCAGTCAGATGGTAGTCTCTGATTCTGGTTTTGGGGATAACCTGTTGCCTTCCATTAAAGGGCACCCCACTCCAGTATTTTAGCCTGAGAGATCCTATGGACAGAGGAGGCTGATGGGCTATAGTCCACGGGTTTGCAAAGAGTCAGACACCACAAAGAGTCAGATACTACTTAGCCGCTAAACAACAACATTGCCTTCTATTGCCCTTAGTTCCATTCTTTTGAGACCATCTTTCTTTTTCATTGTCTTCTGTAGACACATTTGACACAAGTATTGGATTAGCACTTTTTGTTAGTGTGAGTTTGAGTGACTGGAAGGGTGCCTTAGGAACTGAACTGTCGTAGAATTGTTCATTGCTGTGAATTGGCCAGGCTTATAATTTCCCTGAGACTTAGCGAAATTAGTAGATCCTGATTTCTTTGGCTGATTCCACAGATCAGTAAAAAGGATCAGAAAACCCAATTAGACACAGTCCTTGGGTCTGAGCACTTCAGTCTTCTAACCATAGACATCTCTCTGAGATTTACCCATTCCCCCTGGTTCACACTTTGATGACCTATGTCACCAGTACAATTGAAAACAATGAATGTAGATAGAGAAGCCCCTTCTGTAAACCTGTATTTGACATAAAACTAACTGCCTTTGTCTGATGTAGGTTATTTAGCAGGAGAGCCATAGGAGAAACTTTGGCAACTAAGTTTATCTCCTATTACTGCCTCCCACTTCCTTCTCTCCTTTCAGTCTAAGCTTCCCGCTTGTTGTGCATTTTTAGTGAAAACCATAAGAAGTAGTCAACATATACTAGCATTCTTATTCTTGCTGCCATTTTCTCTAGTACTAGAAATTGCTACAATACTTTAGTCATTTTCAAATTCAAACAATAGAATACTCCAGCTCAAATTATCTTTAACAATGAGAATATTTGTTATTCAGATAATAGAAGTCTGAAATAGTGTTTCATCAGTTAAATGACATTAATTATCAAGGCCTTGTTTTTTTTCCATTCTTCTATTTTGTCATTTTAAGCATATCAACTGTGTTCTCAGGCTAGCTTCTTTTGTGGCTGCACCAGGTTCATACAACCTATCCTTGCATGATATCACCCAGTGGAAGAAGGTAGGTCTGGATATTGGATAGACAACAAAAATGTTCACTGTAAATGTCTAGATAGATGAGTGCTGAGGTTAAGACTAAGAAAAATAGCCAATGGGTTCATCATGTTAGAAACAAAGGTGGTAGGCAAAAGTGGTAGAAAATTGCTACATTTATAATACTTTCAGCTGCAAATAACAGAAACCCAACTGAAAGTGGTGGCATAAACAGTATGGAAGTTCATTGGTTAGATAACTGAAAGTCCAGAGGTAGACTGGGCTTCAGGTTTGGTTAAAACTCAGTTCAACAATGTCATCAAGGACCCAGAATAATATCAGTTATATCCTAAAGTGGTTTCCTCATAGTTATAGGGTGGTAGTAATGATTGAAGCTACATGCTTATTTGGTTTTTTTTTTTAAGCCATTTTCTAATGAGTCACTCATAAATGAAAGAACTTTTCCCAGAAGTCTCCAAACAATTTTCTTGGCATGTCTTATTGTTCTAGGAACAATTATGTTCCTATTCCTGTTTCTAAAGGAATTCCATGTGCTGACAGGTTTAAGCATTAGGTCCTAGACCTAATACGCAAGAAAGATCTGATTGTATTGATTGAGGCAGACTGATCAGGACTTGCCTCACTTGCGTAGGTCAGTTCCTTAAACCAAATGGCAGATGTACAGTGTCAAGAGGTGGAATAGCTGTTGAAGAGATTACCTTAGTGTCTGCTACACAAGTGAAGCCAGTATTAGGGGTGAAAGATAAATGGCAAAATATAAGCATGAAACAGGTCAACTTAGAGCTGGGTGTTGGCTGGAAAATGCCTTTCCTGTATGATCTGGGTGACTTGTTTGACCACATAAGAAATAAGTATAACCAATATCTGATATTTTAACCTAATAGTTCATTGTATGTGAGTATGATACAAGAGATACCTTTCTTATAATTCAGTTCTTTAAATTCTTTTATAATCATTTCTCAAAAATTAAATTTCTTGTCAGTATCCTAAAAATAATAGTGTGACATATATGTGAGAAAGTACTGAGTATTTTACAAAACTGAGAATTTTAAGATTTTAAAATTTACCAGTTGTCAAAAACATAGAGTTAATTGTAGATATAGCTCTACACTAATCTCTGGATGACTAAGCATTTCACATTAAATAAAATTTTTATTTATTAAGTCACTTTCAGTCAGACCTGTGACTACTAGGGTTACATGCACAGTATTAAGACCATAGTATATGGAAGCATGTACTTCAGGATTTTAGAATTTCATTTTAATCATTGAAGATGTATAATTTTGTTTTTTAAAAAGTCAAGAAGCTCACAATGAAATACACTTTATGTTTAAAATGGTTTTTATTTCGTTATCTTAGTACCTTTGAAATTATTTTGAAAGGATTATAGAATTAAAAAGAGGGGAGCATACTTCAAGAGTAGCATATGGACTTCTACTGTGGTGGTTCTGCCTTTGTTTTCAATGCTATTCAAATCCAGCACAATGGAAATGCTTTGGAGTAATTTTGCTAAAACATAAATCTGATCATGTTGCTCCTCTGCTTTAAACATCAGCAGCCACTTACAGCCCTCTGGTTGGATCTCAAACTCCTTAGCTCGGCCATAGGGCCATCAGGAGAGACCTCTACTTACCTTTCTATTTCCCTTGCCGACTTACTTCCCTACTCCCAGTCCATCTTCCAACCACCTTGACAAAGTATTTGGAATTTCCCAATCACCAAATTCTTCCATGCTTCTGCCTGGAGCACCTTTCATCCCCCTTTCTTACTAATCAGCTTTCTTCTTTAGGATGCTCATACAGGATTATAACTTCCAGTTCAGATACTCCTCCGAGGAATATACATGTCACTCTGGACTGATGTCTGCCATTGCACTGTCTACAAATTTAGTTGAAGATGTCTATTGGCTTATTCTTTTTCCCTATCAGAGGACCATGTCATCTTTGCCTTTTTACCTCCCTCCAGAGCTCAATAAAATATTTGGCAATTAAAAGGCACTTAATAAGCATTTTTGGGGCTGAATGAATTTACCTTTTCTTACATTTGCTAGTAATTAAAATAGCTATCATTTGTTAAAAAAACTTTTACATGCAAGCACTGTATTAGAGGCTTTACATTTTTATTTATTTATTTTTTTCCCTAATTTTATTTTATTTTTTAAACTTTACATAATTGTATTAGTTTTGCCAAATATCAAAATGAATCCGCCACAGGTATACATTTTTAATTTCATTTAATTTTCACAGTTATCATATGAGTAGGATTCACTCCTCATTTTAATGGATGAGAAAATGGGCTTAGAGAAGTTCAGTAATTTATCTAAAATTAAGTAACAGAGCTGGGATGAACCTCAAATCTGTCAGGTTCCAGATCTCTGCTTTTTTTCTCTATGTAAGACATTATGGAGATCCTCCCTAATCCCTAAGGATGAGAAGGTGCCAGTCTCACTGTTATTCCAGGCAAATATTCACACAGTAAGAAGTGTTCCAAGATAAACAGGCATCATTTCCATGGCTTAGAGTTATCATCATCTTCGAAAACAATTTTAATCAGAAGCTGAAAGTATAGGAAATAGGATTCATACTCTCAGGAATCCAGATCCAGAGATAGGTCAGCTGTCCAGCCAAGTGGAATGAGTCTTAGTGCCTAAAGCTCCATCCCAGCAAGAAACTGGAATACTAGGGGGCAGAAATTAAAGACCAGAAGTTGAAATGTATCTAAGTTGATAGGGTTAGGAACTAACATATGGCCACCCAGGAATCAGGATAGCAAGTCTATGACAACAAGGCTAATTCTTACATCCCACTTAAAATATATTGAATCTTTTAGTGTATTTCCTACTCTAGACCCAGAAATTGAGCAATGATATGGGGAGAGGAGGTAAATGGTGGACCCCAGAGATTTCCAGAATCATCACAGTTTATCTCACTGGTGAGTCAGACAATGAGTCAAGAGAAAAAATGTGCCAAGCAACTTCCTAGGTGGGAATTTCTGTGAAACACTTGATAAATTAGTGTTTAGGAAGAGAACACTAATCCCTGACCCATCCTAAACTTAGAAAAAGTCCTTAATTATAGTCTTTATTGACTCTTTCATACATTATTATGTGTAAAGGAAAGCTAAAGAGAGTATATTTTAAAAATATGATCATTGGATTTTTTTGGAATGTACTCAGTCGTGTCTGACTCTTTGCAACCCTTTGGACTGTAGCCTGCCAGGCTACTCTGACCATGCGATTTTTCAGAAAGAATACTGGAGTGGGTTGCCATTTCCTACTCCAGAGGATCTTCTCAACCCAGGGATCGAACCCACATCTCTTGTGTCTCCTGCATTGTAGGAGGATTCTTTACCATTGTGCCACCTGGGAAGCCCTTGATTCTTTCTTTTTGTGTGTGTGTAATTTTTTTAAATTTAAATTTATTTATTTTAATTGGAGGCTAATTACTTTACAATATTGTATTGGTTTTGCCATACATCAACATGAATCTGCCATGGGTGTACACGTGTTCCCCATCCTGAACCCCCCTCCTACATCCCTCCCCGTACCATCCCTCTGGGTCGTCCCAGTGCACCAGCCCCAAGCATCCTGTATCCTGCATTGAACCTGGACTGGCGGTTCGTTTCTTATATGATATTATACATGTTTCAATAAAACATGTATAATTCTCTCAGATCATCCCACCCTCTCCCTCTCCCACAGAGTCCATAAGACTGTTCTATACATCTGTGTATCTTTTGCTGTCTCACATACAGAGTTATCATTACCATCTTTCTAAATTCCATATATATGCGTTAGTATACTGTATTGGTGTTTTTCTTTCTGGCTTACTTCACTCTGTATAATAGGTTCCAGTTTCATCCACCTCATCAGAACTGATTCAGATGTATTCTTTTCAATGGCTGAGTAATACTTCATTGTGTATATGTACCACAGCTTTCTTATCCATTCATCTGCTGATGGACATCTAGGTTGCTTCCATGTCCTGGCTATTATAAACAGTGCTGTGATGAACATTGGGGTACACGTGTCTCTTTCCTTTCTGGTTTCCTTAGTGTGTATGCCCAGCAGTGAGATTGCTGGGTCATAAGGCAGTTCTATTTCCAGTTTTTTAAGGAATCTCCACACTGTTCTCCATAGTGGCTGTACTAGTTTGTGTTCCCACCAACAGTGTAAGAGTGTTCCCTTTTCTTCACACCCTCTCCAGCAGTTATTGCTTGTAGACTTTTGGATCGCAGCCATTCTGACTGGCATGAAATGGTACCTCATTGTGGTTTTGATTTGCATTTCTCCGATAATGAGTGATGTTGAGCATCTTTTCATGTGTTTGTTAGCCATCTGTATGTCTTCTTTGGAGAAATGTCTATTTAGTTCTTTGGCCCATTTTTTGATTGGGAAGTTTATTTTTCTGGAATTGAGCTGCAGGAGTTGCTTGTATATTTTTGATATTAGTTGTTTGTCAGTTGCTTCATTTGCTATTATTTTCTCCCACCTTGATTATTTCTTAATCCCACTGAATACTTTCCCTTACTAAGAGGTCTTCTTTTTCTTAGAAGTAGCCTAACAGTTCAAGTGATTTTCCTTTTGTTGTTAAGTTTTAGGTATTATGTTCTCTTTTCAAGGCCTATTTCAAAAGGCCAGTACATAGCTCAGTTCAGTTCAGTTGCTCCGTTGTGTCCAACTCTTTGTGGCCCCATGGACTGCAATCTGCCAGGTTTCCCTGTCCATCACCAACTCCTGGAGCTTGCTCAAGCTCATGTCCATTGAATAGGTGATACCATCCAACCATCTCATCCTCTGTAGTCCCCTGCTCCTCCTGCCTTCAACCTTTCCCAGCATCAGGGTCTTTTCCAATGAGTCAGTCCTTAGTATCAGACAGCCAAAATACTGGATTTTCAGCTTCAGCATCAGTCCTTCCAATGAATATTCAGGACTGATTTCCTTTAGGATTGACTAGTTTGATCTCCTTGCAGTCCAAGGGACTCTCAAGAGTCTTCTCCAGCACCACAGTTCAAAAGCATCAGTTCTTCGGTGCCTAGCTTTCTTTATGGTCCTACTCTCACATCCATACATGACTCTGGAAAAACCATAGCTTTGACTATGGACCTTTGTTGGCAAGATAATGTCTCTGCTTTCTAACGTTCTGTCTAGGTTGGTCATAACTTTTCTTCCAAGGAGCAAGCATCTTTTAATTTCATGGCTGCAGTCACCATCTGCAGTGATTTTGAGCCCAAGAAAATAAAGTCTATCACTGTTTCCATTGTTTCCCCATCTATTTGCCATGAAGTGATGGAGAAGGAAATGGCAACCCATTGCAGTATTCTTGGCTGGCGAATCCCATGGACAGAGGAATCTGGGGGACTACAGTCCATGCGGTTGCAAGAGTTGAACACAACTTAGCAACCAAAGAGAAAGAGATGAGACTTGATGCCATGGTCTTAGTTTTTGAATGTTGAGTTTTAAGCCAGCTTTTTCACTCTCCTCTTGCACTTTCATCAAGAGGCTCTTTAGTTCCTCTTTGCTTTCTGCCATAAGAGTGGTATCATCTGCATATCTGAGGTTATTGATATTTCTCCTGGCAATCTTGATTCTAGTCTCTGCTTCACCCAGCATGGCATTTTGCATGATGTATTCTGCATGTAAGTTAAATAAGCAGGGTGACGATATACAGCCTTGACATACTCCTTTCCTAATTTGGAACCAGTCCATTGTTCCATGTCTGATTCTAACTGTTGTTTCTTGACCTGCATACTGATTTCTCAGCAGGCAGGTAAGGTGTTCTGGTATTCCCATCTGTTGAAAAATTTTCCGCACTTAGTACATAGGTAGGCCCTTCCTTTACTTTATCATCAGTCAGATCTTACCTGATGCCAAGTGTCTATAGTACTCTTCTTCTCTACTTGGTCCTAACTGTGAACTTAGCTTATCCTTTTGTCCTGTCCAGACCTTGAACAGAAGAGGTTTAAGAGGCTTTAGCCCAATACTATGAGATTCGGCATCAAGCCACCTTGTTACCAAACCAAACTGGGGTTCCATCATCCTATGCCCAACAAAGCCAGTCATTAACACTGGATATTATGAAGGAAAGTACAGCATTTTTTGCAAGGCACAAAGCAAGGAGAATAGGGAGCTCATATTCTAGAGACCTGAACTCTCAAGGAAGAAGTCTTAAAAGGCAGTATTAGGGTGGGTGTTGAAGGGCGTGTGGTCAGCTCATGAACTTTCTTCTGATCAGTAGTTAATAAGTTAACAGGGTGATATTTTGGGAATTTTAGTCATCAACTTTCTCATTACATTCAGTCTGGGGTCTTTGTGCTGTGGTTAGCATGTAGTCATCATCTTCCACCTGGGTGGGAGTCTTAATTTCTGCAAAACAACTCAAGGATATAGGTCAGATTGTTAGGTCTATCCCTTGAGGAGGAACTGTTACATTGTTTAAGCTATCAATGCTTTTCTTTTCTTTTTTCTTTTTAATTCATTTTTTATTGAGGGATAATTGTTTTACAGAATTTTGCTGTTTTCTGTCAAACTTCAACATGAATCAGCCATAGGTATACATAAATCCCCTCCCTTTTGAACCTCCCTCCCATCTCTCTCCCCATCCCACCCTTCCAGGTTGATTCAGAGCACCTGTTTGAGTTTCCTGAGCCATACAACAAATTCCCGTTGGCCATCTGTGTTACATATGGTAATGTAAATTCCTGTGTTACTCTTTCCATAAACCTCACCCTCTCCTCCCCACTCCCCATGTCCATAAGTCTATTTTCTATGTCTGTTTCTCCATTGCTGCCCTGTATATAAATTCATCAGTGCCATTTTTCTAGATTCCATATATGTGCATTAGAATACAATATTTATCTTTCTCTTTCTGACTCACTTCACTCTGTTTAATAGGTTCTAAGTTCATCCACCTCATCAAAACTAACTCAACTGCGTTCGTTTTTATGGCTGAGCAACATTCGATTGTGTATATGTACCACAACTTCTTTATCCATTCATTTGTTGATGGACATCTAGATTGCTTCCATGTTCTAGCTATTGTAAATAGTGCTGCAATGAACAATGGGATATATGTATCTTTTTCAATTTTTGATTCCTCAGGGTATATGCCTAGGAGTGGGATTTCTGGGCCATATGGTGATTTTATTTCTAGTTTTTTAAGGAATCTCCATACTGTCTTCCATAGTGGCTGTATCAATTTACATTCCCACCAACAGCACAAGAGTGTTCCCTTCTCTCCTCACCTTCTCCAGCATTTATTGTTTGTAGACTTTTTGATGACGGTTCATGGCAAATAGATGGGGAAACAGTGGAAACAGTGGCTTACTTTATTTTTCTGGGCTCCAAAATCACTGCAGATGGTAATTGCAGCCATGAAATTAAAAGACCCTTGCTCCTTGGAAGGAAAGTTATGACCAACCTAGACAGCATATTAAAAAGAAGAGACATTATTTTGTCAGCAAAGGTCCGTCTAGTCAAGGCTGTGGTTTTTCCAGTAGTCATGTATGGATGTGAGAGTTGGACTATAAAGAAAGCTGAGTGCTGAAGAATTGCTGCTTTTGAGCTATGGTGTTGGAGAAGACTCTCGAGAGTCCGTTGGACTGCAAGGTGAGCCAACTAGTCCATCCTAAAGGATATCAGTCCTGGGTTTTCATTGGAAGGACTGATGTTGAAGCTAAAACTTCAATACTTTGGCCACCTGATGTGAAGCACTGACTCACTGGAAAAGACCCTGATGCTGGGAAAGATTGAGGGCAGGAGTAGAAGGGGACAACAGAGGATGAGATGGTTGGATGGCATCACCAACTCAATGGACATGAGTTTGGGTAAACTCTGGGAGTTGGTGATGGCCAGGAAGGCCTGGCTTGCTGTGGTTCATGGGATTGCAAAGAGTCAGACACGACTGAACTACTGAACTGGACTGACTGATTCTGACCAGTGTGAGGTGATATCTCATTGTGGTTTTGATTTACGTTTCTCTAATATTGAGCGATGTTGAGCATCTTTTCATGTGTTTGTTAACCATCTGTATGTCTGCTTTGGAGAAATGTCTGTTTAGGTCTTTTCTCCACTTTTTGATTGGGTTGTTTGTTTTTCTGGCATTGAGTTAAATGAGCTGCTAGTATATTTTGGAAATTAATCCTTTGTCAGTTGTTTCATTTGTTATTATTTTCTCCCATTCTGAGGGTTGTCTTTTCACCTTGCTTATAGTTTCCTTTGTTGTGCAAAAGCTTTTAAGTTTAATCAGGTCCCACTTGTTTACATCTATTTTTATTTCCATTACCCTAGGAGGTGGGTCATAGAGGGTCTTGCTTTGATTTATGTCATCAAGTGTTCTGCCTATGTTTTCCTCTAAGAGTTTTATAGTTTCTGATCTTACATTTAGGTCTTTAATCTATTTTGAGTTTATCTTTGTGTATTGTGTTAGGAAGTGTTCTAATTTCTTTTACACGTAGCTGACCAGTTTTCCCAGCACCATTTATTGAAGAGTCTGTCTTTGCCCCATTGTATATCCTTGCCTCCTTTGTCAAAAATAAGGTACCCATAGGTGCATGGGCTTATTTCTGGGCTTTCTATCTTGTTCCATTAGTCTATATTTCTGTTTTTGTGCCAGTGCCATACTGTCTTGATGACTGTAGCTTCGTAGTATAATCCGAAGTCAGAAAGGTTGATTCCTCCAGCTGCTTTTTTCTTTCTTGAGACTGCTTTGGCTATTCATGGTCTTTTGTGTTTCCATATGAATTGTGAAATTTTTTGTTCTAATTCTGTGAAAAATGCCACTGGTAATTTGATAGGGATTGCATTGAATCTGTAGATTGCATTTGGTAGTATAGTCATTTTCACAATATTAATTCTTCCTACCCAGAAACTTGGAATATCTCTCCATTTGTTTATGTCATCTTTGATTTCTTTCATCAGTGTCTTATAATTTTCTGTGTACAGTTCTTTTGTCTCCTTAGGTAAGTTTATTCCTAGATATTTAATTCTTTTTGTTGCAATAGTGAATGGGATTGATTCCTTAATTGCTCTTTATGATTATTCATTGTTAGTTTATACAAATGCAAATGATTTCTGTGTATTGATTTTGTATCTCGAAACTTTGCTAAATTCACTGATTAGCTCTAGTCATTTTCTGATACTACCATTCAGTTCAGTTCAGTTCAGTCGCTCAGTCTTGTCTAACTCTTTGCGACCCCATGAATCGCAGCACGCCAGGCCTCCCTGTCCATCACCAACTCCCAGAGTTCACTCATACTCACATCCATCGAGTCAGTGATGCCATCCAGCCATCTCATCCTCTTTCATCCCCTTCTCCTCCTGCCCCCATCCCTCCCAGCATCAGAGTCTTTTCCAATGAGTCAACTCTTCACAGGAGGTGGCCAAAGTACTGGAGCTTCAGCCTTAGCATCCTTCCTTCCAAAGAAATCCCAGGGCTGATCTCCTTCAGACTGGACTGGTTGGATCTCCTTGCAGTCCAAAGGACTGTCAAGAGTCTTCTCCAACACCACACTTTAAAAGCATCAATTCTTCAGTGCTCAGCTTTCTTCACAGTCCAACTCTCACATCCATACATGACCACTGGAAAAACCATAGCCTTAACTAGACAGACCTTTGTTGGCAAAGTAATGTCTCTGCTTTTCAATATGCTATCTAGGTTGGTCATAACTTTTCTTCCAAAGAGTAAGCGTCTTTTAATTTCATGGCTGCAGTCACCATCTGCAGTGATTTTAGAGCCCCCCCAAATAAAGTCTGACACTGTTTTCACTGTTTCCCCATCTATTTCCCTACCATTATGGGTACATAAATATGGTTTTCTATGTACAGTATAATGGCATCTGCAAACAGTGAGAGATTTACTTCTTCTTTTCCAATGTGGATTCCTTTTATTTCTTCTTCTCTGATTGCTATAGCTAGGACTTCCAGAACTATGTTGAACAATATTGGACACCCTTGTCTTGTTCCTGATCTTAGGGGCAATGCTGTTAGTTTCTCACCATTGAGAATAATGTTCGCTGTAGGCTTATCATATATGACCTTTGCTGTGTTGAGGTGGGTTCCTTCTATGTCCATTTTTTGAAGTTTTAATCATAAATGGGTGCTGAATTTTGTCAAAGGCTTTTTCTGCATCTATTGAGATGATCATATGGGTTTTATCTTTCAATTTGTTAATATGGTGTATCACATTGATTGATTTGTGTATATTGAAGAATCTTTGCGTTCCTGGGATAAATGCAAGTTGATCGTGGTATGTGAGCTTTTTGATGTGTTGCTGAATTCTGTTTGCTAAAACTTTGTTGAGGATTTTTGCATGTATGTTCATATGTGATATTGGCCTGTAATTTTCTTTTTTTGTGTTGTCTTTGTCTGGTTTTGATATTGGGGTGATGGTGGCCTCGTAGAATAAATTTGGAAGTCTTTCTTCCTCTGCAATTTTTTGAAAGAGTTTAGAAGGATAGGCATTAGCTCTTCTCTAAATGGTTTATTGAATTCTCCTGTGACACCATCTGATCCTGAGCTTTTGTTTTTTGGGAGATTTTTGATCACAGCTTCAATTTCAGTGCTTGTTTGGGTTTCATAATTTCTATTTCTTCCTGGTTCATTCTTGGAAGATTGAACTTATCTAAGAACTTGTCCATTTCTTCCAGGTTTTCTATTTTATTGCCAGGTAGTTGTTCATAATAGTCTCTTAGAATTCTTTGTATTTCTGCATTGTCTGTTTAACCCCTCCTTTTTCATTTCTAGTTTTGTTAAGTTGATTCTTCTCTCTTTTGTTCTTGATGAGTCTGGCTAAAAATTTATCAATTTTGTTTTTCTAATCAAAGAACCAGCTTTAAGTTTTATTAATTTTTACTATTAATCTTTACTATCTTTACTATCATCTTTTTCATTTATTTCTGCTCGGATCTTTATGATTTCTTTCCTTCTACTAATTTTGGGATTTTTTGTTCATCTTTTTCCAGTTGTTTTGGGTGTAAAGTTAGGTTGTCTATTCAATGTTTTTCTTGTTTCTTGAGGATTGTATTGCTATAAACTTTGCTCTTAGAACTGCTTTTGCTGCATCCCATAGGTTTTGAGTTGTTGTGTTTTCATTGTCATTTGTTTCTAGAAATTTTTTAAATTTCCTTTTTGATTTCTTCAGTAACCTGTTGGTTATTTAGAAATGTGTTATTTAATCTCCATGTGTTTGTGTTTCTTGCAGTTTTTTTCTTGTAATTGATATCTAGTCTCATATTGTTGTGGTCAGATAAGATGCTTGATATGATTTCAGTTTTCTTAAATTTACTGAGGTTTGATTTGTGACCCAAGATGTGGTCTATCCTGGAGAATGTTCCACGTGCACTTGAGAAGAAGGTGTATTCTTCTTCATTTGGATGGAATGTCCTGAAGATATCAATGAGATCCATTTCATCTAATGTATCATTTAAGACTTGTGTTCCCTTATTAATTTTCTGTTTTACTGATCTGTTCATTGGTGGGAGTGGGGCATTAAAGTCTCCTACTATTATTGTGTTACTGTCAATTTCTCCTTTTATGTGTGTTAGCGTTTGTCTTATGTACTGAGGTGCTCCTATGTTGGGTGCATAGATATTTACAATTGTTATGTCTTCTTGGATTTATCCCCTGATCATTATGTAGTGTCCTTCCTTATCTCTTGTAATCTTCTTTATTTTAAGGTCTATTTTGTCTGATGTGAGGATTCTTATTCCAGCTTTCTTTTGCTTCCTATTTGCATGAAATATATTTTCCATCCTCTCACTTTAAGTCTATATGTGTCTGTAGGTCTGAAGTGGGTTTCTTGTAGACAGCATATATATGGGTCTTGTTTTTGTATCCATTCAACCAGTCTGTGTCTTTTGGTTGGAGCATTTAATCCACTTACATTTAAAGTAATTATTGATATATAGGTTCCTATTGCCATTTTCTTAATTGTTTGGGGTTTTGTAGATCTTTTTTCTTCTCGTATTTCTTGACTATATAAGTCCATTTAATATTTGTTGTAAAGCTGGTTAGGTGGTACTGAATTCTCTTAACTTTTGCTTGTCTGAAAAGCTTTTTATTTCTCCATCAATTTTGAATGAAATCTTTGTGGAGTACAGTAATCTTGGTTGTAGATTTTCCCCTTTCAGTACTTTAAATATATCCTGCCATTCCCTTCTGGCCTGCAGAGTTTCTTCTGAAAGATCAGCTGTTAAGCATATGGGGTTTCCCTTGTATGTTACTTGTTGCTTTGCCCTTGCTTGTTTTAATATTCTTTCTTTGTGTTTAGTCTTTGTTAGCTTGATTAGTATGTGTCTTGACATGTTTCTCCTGGGATTTATTGTGTATGGGACTCTTTGTGCCTCTTAGACTTGATTGACTATTTCCTTTTCCATGTTGAGGAAATTTTCAACTATAATCTCTTCAAAAATTTTCTCATATCCTTTCTTTTTCTCTTCTTCTTCTGGGACCCCTGTAATTCAAATGTTGGTGTGTTTGATATTGTCCCAGAGGTCTCTGAGACTATCCTCAGTTCTCTATTCTTTTTACTTTATTCTGCTCTTCAGAAGTTATTTCCACCATTTTATCTTCCAGCTCACTGGTTCACTCTTCTGCTTCAGATATTCTGCTATTGATTCCTTTCATCTAGAGTATTTTTAATTTCAGTAATTGTGTTGTTTGTCTCTGTATGTTTATTCTTTAATTCTTCTAGGTCTTTGTTAATTGATTCTTGCATTTTCTCCATTTTGTTGTCATCTTGATGATCTTGATGGTCAAAGCCTTGATCATCTTTACTATCATTATTCTGAATTCTTTTTCAGGGAGTTTGCCTATTTCCTCTTTATTTATTTGGACTTCTGTGTTTCTGTTTTGTTCCTTAATTTGTGTAGTATTTATCTGCATTTTCATTATTATTTTTGTTTTTGGACTCATTGTGTTTGAGGTCTCCTTTTCCCAGAGTTCACTGTTGAATATTTTTCTTCCTTTTGGTTTCTGCCCTCCTAATGTTGGTCCAGTGGTTTGTGTAAACTTTGTATAGGGTGAGATTTGTGCTGAGTTTCTGTTCGTTTGTTTGTTTGTTTTTCCTCTGATGGACAAGGCTGAGTGAGGTAGTAACCCTGTCTGCTGATGATTTGGTTTTGTATTTTTTTGTAGTTGTTTAGATGAGGCATCCTGCACAGGGTACTACTGGTAGTTGGGTGATGCTGGGTCTTGTATTCAAGTGGTTTCCTTTGTGTCAGTTCTCACTGTTTGGTACTCCCTAGGGTTAGTTTTCTGGTAGTCTAGGGTCTTGGAGTCAGTGTTCCCACTGCAAAGGCTCAGGGCTTGATATCTGTGCAACAGTAGCCCTCAGTCCTTCAAAAGCACTGATCTGAAGGGCTTGTCTATGGCAATCAAAGCCTACAGAAACAGATGGGGTGAGGGGCACAGGAGGAGGGAGGTGAGCCTTCCAGAATCAGCAACCAATCCTGGAGCACACCTCCAATCACAGGAGCTTGTGAACATTCATTTGCAGATATTCACCATCTGTAGAAGAGTCTGAGCTTAATAAAATTAATTTTTCTGTCAGTCTTGACTGACAAATCTCTTCTTTCTTGTTTCCGAGTACAATTTCTACAGCATCTCCCACTGCCCATGGAGTAATGTGGGCACACAGCAACCCTATCAATCCTTTTCTTGATGGACTGCTTTTCCTTTGTTTCTTCATTCCTTCACTTCTGTAATTGTTAACTTATGTGTCCACTCTTTGGAACTTGGGAACTGAAGCTTTTTTCCTGCAGACAAGGAATGGGGGACACAGAGGGACTTCTGTATCTGAGAAGGCCCCAGAAGGTTTTCCTTAGTTTTGATTACCTGTTTTCTAAGTAGGAGTAGCCATCATGGTCAACAAAAGGCCAAAATGCAGTACTTGGATGCACTCTCAAAAATGACAGAATGATCTCTGTTCGTTTCCAAGGCAAACCATTCAATATCACAGTAATCCAAGCCTATGCCCCAACCAGTAATGCTGAGGAAGCTGAAGTTGAACGGTTCTATGGAGACCTACAAGACCTTTTAGAACTAACGCCCAAGGAAGATATCCTTTTCATTACAGGGGACTGGAATGCAAAAGTAGGAAGTCAAGAAACACCTGGGGTAACAGGCAAATTTGGCCTTGGAACACAGAAGGAAGCAGGGCAAAGGCTAATAGAGTTTTGCCAAGAGAACACACTGGTCATAGCAAACACCCTCTTCCAACAACACAAGAGAAGACTCTATACATGGACATCACCAGATGGTCAACACCGAAATCAGGTTGATTATATTCTTTGCAGCCAAAGATGGAGAAGCTCTATACACTCAGCTAAAACAAGACCAGGAGCTGACTGTGGGTCAGATCATGAACTCCTTATTGCCAAATTCAGACTGAAATTGAAGAAAGTAGGGAAAACCACTAGACCATTCAGGTATGACCTAAATCAAATTCCTTATGATTATACAGTGAAAGTGAGAAATAGATTTAAGGGCCTGGATCTGATAGATAGAGTGCCTGATGAACTATGGAATGAGGTTCGTGACACTGTACAGGAGACAGGGATCAAGACCATCCCCATGGAAAAGAAATACAAAAAAGCAAAATGGCTGTCTGAAGAGGCCTTACAAATAGCTGTAGAAAGAAGAGAAGCGAAAAGCAAAGGAGAAAAGGAAAGATATAAGCATCTGAATGCAGAGTTCCAAAGAATAGCAAGGAGAGATAAGAAAGCCTTCCTCAGCAATCAATGCAAAGAAATAGAGGAAAACAAAAGAATGGGAAAGACTAGAGATCTCTTCAAGAAAATTAGAGATACCAAGGGAACATTTCATGCAAAGATGGGTTTGATGAAGGACAGAAATGGTATGAACCTAACAGAAGCAGAAGATATTAAGAAGAGGTGGCAAGAATACACAGAAGAACTGTACAAGAAAGGTCTTCACGACAGATAATCATGATGGTGTGATCACTGACCTAGAGCCAGACATCCTGGAATGCAAAGTCAAGTGGGCCTTAGAAAGGTCTTCACGACAGATAATCATGATGGTGTGATCACTGACCTAGAGCCAGACATCCTGGAATGCAAAGTCAAGTGGGCCTTAGAAAGGTCTTCACGACAGATAATCATGATGGTGTGATCACTCACCTAGAGCCAGACATCCTGGAATGCAAAGTCAAGTGGGCTTACGAACAAAGCTAGTGGAGGTGATGGAATTCCAGTTGAGCTATTTCAAATCCTGAAAGATGATGCTGTGAAAGTGCTGCCCTCAATATGCCAGCAAATTTGGAAAACTCAGCAGTGGCCACAGGACTGGAAAAGGTCTGTTTTCATTCCAATCCCAAAGAAAGGCAATGCCAAAGAATGCTCAAACTACCACACAATTGCACTCATCTCACAGGCTAGTAAAGTAACGTTTAAAATTCTCCAAGCCAGGCTTCAGCAATACGTGAACCATGAACTTCCAGATGTTCAAACTGGTTTTAGAAAAGGCAGAGGAACCAAAGATCAAATTGCCAACATCCACTGGATCATCGAAAAAGCAAGAGAGTTCCAGAAAAACATCTATTTCTGCTTTATTGACTATGCCAAAGCCTTTGACTGTGTGGATCACAATAAACTGTGGAAAATTCTGAAAGAGATGGGAATACCAGACCACCTTATCTGCCTCTTGAGAAATGTGTATGCAGGTCAGGAAGCAACAGTTAGAACTGGACATGGAACAACAGACTGGTTCCAAATAGGAAAAGGAGTACATCAAGGCTGTATATTGTCACCCTGCTGATTTAACTTATATGCAGAGTACATCATGAGAAACGCTGGGCTGGAAGAAGCATAAGCTGGAATCAAGATTGCCAGGAGAAATATCAATAACCTCAGATATGCAGATGACACCACTCTTATGGCAGAAAGTGAAGAGGAACTACAAAGCCTCTTGATGACAGTGAAAGTGGAGAGTGAAAAAGTTGGCTTAAAGCTCAACATTCAGAAAACAAAGATCATGGCATCTGATCCCATCACTTCATGGGAAATAGATGGGAAAACAGTGGAAACAGTGTCAGACTTTATTTTTTTGGGCTCCACAATCACTGCAGATGGTGACCGCAGCCATGAAATTAAAAGACACTTACTCCTTGGAAGGAAAGTTATGAGCAACCTAGATAGCATATTGAAAAGCAGAGACATTACTTTGCCAACAAAGGTCCGTCAAGGCTATGGTTTTTCCTGTGGTCATGTATGGATGTGAGAGTTGGACTATGAAGAAAGCTGAGTGCCAAAGAATTGATGCTTTTGAACTGTGGTGTTGGAGAAGACTCTTGAGAGTCCCTTGGACTGCAAGGAGATCCAGCCAGTCCATTCTAAAGGAGATCAGTCCTGGGTGTTCATTGGAAGGACTCATGCGAAAGCTGAAACTCCATTACTTTGGCCACCTCATGCGAAGAGTTGACTCATTGAAACAGACCCTGATGCTGGGAGGGATTGTGGGCAGGAGGAGAAGGGGGTGACAGGATGAGATGACTGGAAGGTCTCACCGACTCGATGGACATGAGTTTGAGTGAACTCCAGGAGTTGGTAATGGACAGCGAGGCCTGGCGTGCTGCAATTCATGGGGTCAAAAAAGTCGGACAGGACTGAGTGACTGAACTGAACTGAACTTAATCCAGAGGGGAATGGGGCAGGACATGAAAGGGAATAACGTTTTTGACAGAGAGGCTAATCCTAAACTTAGCAAAGGAACTGTATTTTAGGTGGATTCAGTGTCAACATTTGGTTCTATTCTAGCTCTGACTATTGGAGAAGGAAATGGCAACCCACTCCAGTGTTCTTGCCTGGAGAATCCCAGGGACGGGGGAGCCTGGTGGGCTGCTGTCTATGGGATCGCACAGAGTGGGACACGACTAAAGCGACTTAGCAGCAGCAGCAGCAGCTCTGACTAAATGCTCAAATTCTTATACAAGCCTCTCATTTTCTAAGACCTGCTTATGCTTCAGTTTGTTCAATTATATTTCTGCCTTGCGTCCTTGTGGCTGGTATCTGACTTAGTATCTTCAACAATGTGAGTCCTGTTTTTTATTATCCATCTCTACTGTCAACCTTTCTCAGAGACTGGACTCTATTCCTGAATGCCAGCCAGGTAGCTAAGTTTACTTGCTGATGGGCATCCCTGATATTGATTTTCTGCCTACTAGGACTTCCACACTACCTTTTTCCGAGTTCCCTGTTTCCCCTCTTGTAGGGTACCGTACTCTGAGTGACAGAACCCAAATGATATCAACTGTTTGAATCTATCTATTTCTGGGGCCTGTAGATATTATGGTGCTCTATACTTTAGCCCAGCAACTTAAAAGAGGACTGTCTGCTCCAAAGCTCTCCCATCAGGGTGTACTTCAACTGGTTGTTGTTGTTTAGTCCCTCAGTCATGTCGACTCTTTTGCAACCCCATGGACTGTAGCCCACCAGGCTCCTCTGTCCATTGGGTTTCCTAGGCAAGAATACTGGTGTGGGCTGCCATTTCCTTCTCCAGGGAATCTTCCAGACCCAGGGATTGAAACCACATCTCCTGCATTGATAGGCATATTCTTTACTGCTGAGTCACCAGGGAAGCCCATGCCTTTACTGGTGGGTGGGTCTAATTCTAGGAGCTGAGACCTCAGAGGCAGCTCCACCAGGAAACTGTTAACTCAAATTGTGTGTCTAGAATTTACTTTGCCTTTAGTTAGTAGAGTTTCCTAGACTTTTAGCACTTGGTGGAAATTAAGCAATCTAGAAATTTTGAGGTTAAAAATTACTTTAGAGTGGGAATATTGTCAAGTAGGAATGTGAGTAGTATAGCAATATCAGGACACGATATGCATTATATTGAAATAAGGTATTTTAATTTGGAACTCTATGTGAAAGACTTCAATTGCTTCTGAACATTAATATCTCGAGACTTGATGTAATCTTATTCACATATGTTCCACATTATTCAGTTTAAAGGGAAGGAAGAGTACCCAGTTTCTTCAAATGAGAAACATAACTCAAAAGAAAAAATTCCCAAACACTTGAAAATTAATTTGCATACTCTTTGGGGAGAGGAAGAATTTTTAAAAATTAATTTCAGCATCCTTTAAGAATGAACACACACACTCCTGGGCATATATCCAGAGAAAAACATGGCCTGAAAAGACACATGCATCCAATGTTTATTGTAGCACTATTTGTAATAGCCAAGACATGGGAGCAAACTAAGTGTCCATTGACAGAGGAATGGATATATAAGATGTACTACATATATGTGATGGAATATTACTCAGCCACTAAAAAGAATGAAATAACGCCATTTGCAGCAACATGGATGGAATTAGAGTGTCATACTGAGTGAAGTAAGTCAGACAGAGGAGAAATATCATATAACATCCCTTATATGTTGAATCTCTAAATAAATGATACAAGTTAACTTACAAAACAGAAAGAGACTCACAGACTTGGAAAACAAACTTATGGTTGCTGGGGGGAAGGGATAGTTAGGGACTTTGGGAAGGTCATGTACACACTGCTATATTTAAAATGGATAACGAACAAAGATCTATTGTATAGTACATGGAACTCTGCTCAGTGTTATGTGCCAGGCTCGATGAGAGTGGGGTTTGGGGGAGAATGGATACATGTATATGTATGTCTGAATCCCTTCACTGTTCACCTGAAACTGCCACAACATTGTTAATTGGCTATACCCCAATAAAAATGGTTTGGGTGTTAAAAAATAAGTAAGTAAAGATTCAAGTTGCTCAAAAAAAAAAAAAAAATGAACACACAAGGAAAAAAATTCTTTCTTGACTGTGAAACAATATGGCAGGTTCCAGCCTCATTTTCTCTGCCTCTGCCATCTTGGCTTCCCACTAACTGGGTCCAGATTTTCTACTGGCAGGTGTAGTACCATCATATCCCAAAGTGCTCAAGCCTGGAGGCTGGATACTCTAAAGAATTTCAGCATATACTGACTTCTCCTTCACTAAGCTGAGTGTCACCGTTCTTGGGCCAGTAGCCCTTCCTGTGTGTTCTTCTGACAAACATCTAATATGCCAGGTTCTGAGTCAGGCACTGGCAGAGGCAGATCCATGTTTTGTGTGACCTGAAACTTGTATAATTTGGAGTTCTTCTTTTAAAAAACAATATTAAATTACAAACCAAAAACAGGTATGAAAATGAATGCTTGTGCTCAGTCGTGTCTGACTCTTTATAACCCCATGGACTGTAGCCCACCAGGCTCCTCTGTCCATTGGATTTTCCTGGCAAGAATACTGGAGTGGGTTGCCATTTCCTTCTCCAGGGGATCTTCCCGACACAGAGATTGAATATACGTCTCCTGAGTCTCCTGCGTTACAGTCAGATTCTTTACCACTGAGCCACCAGAGAAGCCCATGAAAATAAATAAAGAAGTCATGATGAATTTAAGTTTTTAAAAGCTTATTCTTAATTATAAAAGCTTAATTATTCTATAGAATAATTATGTCTATACAATTTTTTCTGTAGAAATAATGGAGAGACCTCTAGCATGGTTGATCAATATAATTTTTTAAATTAAAAGTTTACAAAAATTTCTTTCAGCCTCACTACTCATTATTAGTAAGTTTTTAACATTTGGAAATTTTTTAAAAAGGATTTCCTTGATGGACCAGTAGTTAAGATTCCACACTCCCAATGCAGAGGGCATAGGTTCAATCCCTGGTGCCTGGTTTGGCCAAAAGTAAAACCCCACATTTTTAAGATTTAGAGAAAGCCTCTATTAAATTTTCTTCATATGTAAGCAATAAAATTTGAAGAATTTCAATTCTTATACAGTGACTAATCTTAATACTCTGAATTGCCAATGATGTCCTCATTGTAGTGGTATCTTACAAGGTTTTTTAAAATTGAAGTATAGCTGATGTACAATATTATATAAGTTACTGGTGTACAATATAGTTATTCACTATTCACGATTTTAAAGGTTATATACTCCATTTATAGTTTAGTTATTGTAAATTACTGGCTATATTCCCTGTGTTTAATATATCCTTGTAGCTTATTTTATACTTAATGGTTTGCACCTCTTAAGCCTCTACCCCTATGGTATCCCTCCCTCTTCCTTCTCACCACTGGTAACCCCTAGTTCGTTCTCTATGTCTGTGACTCTGTTTCTTTTTTATTATAGCTGCTAGCTTGTTATGTTTTTTAAATTCCACATGTGACACCACACAGTATTTGTCTGACTGACTTATTTTACTTTGTATAATATCCCTCCAAGTTCATCCATATTCTTGCAAATGGCAAAATTTCAATCATATATATATATATATAGATATATATATATATATATATACGATATGTATGTGCTATATATGATATACATATCCTGTATCTCTGTCCATTCATCTGTTGATGGACAGACACTTAGGTTTGCTTTCATATCTTGGCAATTGTAAATAATGCTGCTATGAACAGTGAGGTCTTACACCTTTTTGAATTAGTGTTTTTTGCTGAGTCATATGGTAGTTTTATTTTTAGTTTTTAAATAAACCTCCATACTGCTTTCCACAGTGGTTGCACCAATTTGCATTCCCACCCATAGTGTATAAGGATCCCCTTTTCTCCAAATTCTCCCCAGCATTTGTTATTTGTGCTCTTTTTGATGCTTAGCCATACTGATAGGTGAGAAGTTTTGATTTGAATTTCCCTGATGATTACCATTGTTGAAAATCTTTTCATGTGCCTGTTGGCTATCTGCATTTCCTGTTTGGAAAAATGTCTATTCATTTCTTCTGCTCATTTTTTAATTGGATTGTTTGCTTTTGTGATGTTGAGTTCTATGAGCTATTTATATATGTTAGATATTAACTGCCTATCGGCCATACGACTTGCAAATATTTATTCCCGTGTTATGAGTTTTATAATATCTTTATTGATTCAGTATTTTATATCAGATCAGCAAAGAATTTAAATCTTTTCTTAGTGTATTTATATGCTAATACTTTGAGATGCATTAAATACTACACAGAAATTTGTAATACTGCTACAGGTTTGTTCCCCATAAATACTGGAATAATGATAAATTCTATTTTGCCTGATTCTCACTAAAATGGAAAAAAGTGTATAGTGTATTTATAATTATACAAGTGACACTGTCAAGTTCATTTGTACAGAAGAGAACTTCTATTTTGTCTAACATTGGTTAGAATTAAATCTTCCACTTATAATGATACACATCTAATGACTAGAAGAATTTCCCCCAGACTAGCTTCTGTTTCCATACATTTCAAATCTAGTTTTTCTTCCACTAATTGTATACTTCTGTGCTGGCTACTTTGGGACCTGTTCACAGCATGATACACTTTCTGGCCCCTTTACCTTAGGGCCATGATACAACTGATGTCATGGATGAGTTAGGGATATTCCTGGGAGGCATTCCTACATTGAGATGGCTAGCAAAAACTTACACGTACTCAGAAGTGACTGTAGACCACATGAACATTCCAATTAAACCCAAACTAGATATATTTCCAACTCAGATTTCCTTTAGTTGAATCTACATGCAGTTACTGCAGCAGTTATTTTACCATAAGAAAAAGTATGAGAAGCTCTAGTGAGGGTACTTTTACTTTGGTTGTGTAGGCAGTAGAATACCTCAGTTTTGCAAAGTTTGCAAAAGTATTTGACCAGTATGTGAGCATGTAGCTAGAGCCCTCCCAAGTCTGTACAAACGAAGGGTTCTAAAGCTTAAACTTCATTAGCTTCACAAAGAATTTAATGCAGTCAGTAAGAAAAACTATAAAACAGTCCTGTCCCATTTGTTTTTCTGGGATTAGGGGGATGCATGAGATAATACAGAAAGAATATAGGCTTCTGTAGTCTGTGATTTGTTCTTGCATCAACTCTAGTGGGATATGAAATCCCATTAGGGATGTCAATATGGACCCTGTGTCCCAGTACCAACTGCTAGGCTCCTAGATCATGCCCAGATTTGCACCTCTTTCCACTACATCCTCTGGCCCTGATCTCCACCCTGTGCTCTTTGGTTTTGTTTTGTTAGTTTTTTGTTTTTGCTTTATTTGTCTGATTGCTATTGTGGTTCTTGCCTGAGGATCTATGTTTAGGATCTGAGTGGCCAGAATTACAGGTACACTGTACAGACAACTGCATGTGATACTGAAGTCTGGCAATGTCAGGAGAGAAGGCAATATGGTTGGAGAGGCAAAGAAAGAAAGGAGATTTGAAAATATGAGGGTAGCCAAGGCAGGTGAAATTTGTGTATACCTAATTATTTTTGAAAACCATTTCAGAATTAGTATAACAAAAAGTAATAACAACAAGAAAGCAGACTATTTCTTTTTCTTAAAAAAAAAAAATAGTTCTACAACTGAACTGTGATGGTTTATTTCTCTGGGTAAAAATAGAAATGTTCTTCTTATAAGTTTCATGCTGATCATAATGAATAATGATACAAGTGAATAAAATAGGACAATATCTGTTTTTAGCATTAGAAAAAGAGGAAGTCCTTAAGAGAGTTCTGGAAGAAACCCTGAAGATATACTCTGAGTCATGGCTGCAAGCAGTTTTTATAGGCCTCCCACTACTGCTAAGTCTGTTAAGTACAGAACCATATGTTTTTCTCAAGTGTGAGAATATGAAGTTGGAAAAGTTACTGAGAAAATTCTCCTGTTTCTTATGGCATGTGTTGATCAGACTTCTTATTGGAAAGTGCATTGGCTAATGTCCTGTGCGTCATACCCATCAATGATGTATTGCTCATTTTTGTTTTGTTTTTTGTAATATTTGCCTGTCTGGAACATCATGGTTTGGCAAATACTACTTGTTTGTACATGTGTCTGAAAGGGCTGTGTAATTATTCTGGTTGTAAAGTGTTGCAACATGCATCTGCAGACATGCTAGAGATCATAAGTTCTATCTAAGGTTAAGAGAGAAAGAGCTAATGATACTGGCCCTCAAGTGAACTAATCAAATTGACTTAGTATTTTGGTTCCATAGTCTAGTAATTGCTTTTATTTACTATCATCTTAATTGACAGAGTTGGATTATGGTCGGTCCTCAGGTTTACCTCCACTTTTAGGTAATGCTGCTCTGAGGTATACTTGTTAAAAATATATCTTTTTTAAAAGTCTATTCTGTAACAGCCAATGAAAATAAGTCACACATTTGATTTTCACAACTTAAGTCCCCTTTATTAATAGGATGATTTTTTAAAAGAAAGTAAAAATTACCCTGGTCTAAGATAAAAACAAATCTTCTCCAATCCAACACGTTTTTCATCTGTTCTTGTCCAGTTGTTTTACCAATAGGAATAGGTAGAATTTCTCATTCTATTTTTCTACTTGTTTAAACACACTTTGCTTGTGGTGTGGGGATCCAAGTGACCATGAGGAATATTACAAAGTAGGAAACATTTGTCTTGGATGCCTGCCTCTTTGTTCCCTGAGTCACCCTTGCTCTTAGGGCCCCATCTCAGACACTTGGTTCTAAATTTTTATTTTCAGTTCCTAATATCTCATTCTGTAAGACTATGAGTACTGTATTTTCTTTCTCTTATTTAAATTTACTGGTTCTGTGTTGATTTTCCTCAAGATTCCAGGATATACTAGTGCATGTAATTTTTTAAAAGGCACAGCAGTTGTACTCATAGGAGAGAGCTAGAGTAATTATGAATCAAGGAACGCAAGAACCTACTAGGAGTGATGCCCTTTCTTCGTTTATATTGTGTTGATCATTCATTTGACATATCTATTGAACATCTATTTATTTGCCAGAAACTGTTCTAGGCACTTGAAATATATCAAGTACCAAAAGCTAAAATTCCCTGTGCTTGGGGTGATCACATTTGTGCAGTTTTATATCTCTTGAGAGTATGAATCATGCTTTTTCAAATTACGAGTAACAACATCAGTGCATACAGTTTGGATTTTTTTCATACTGTTATCTCTGATCATACTTTATGTCATGTCTGTGTTACTTGATGAAACAGTTCAGTGTCTTAGATGTAGTCATTGAAGTGGCTGGTCAGTGACAGACTTGCTTCTCACCTTATTGGAAACAAAGTGAGGGGCAGACAGGTTAAAGTTCACCATTTTTATAGAAGAAAGGATGCAGATCAGGATCCAAGGAGGCAACAGATATATTTGGCACCAGCAATATCATGTGCAAATCCTAGCCATTAAAATTTCTCCAGGACTCCTGAAAGTCTAGATTAAAATACTTACTTAGGTGCCTTCTTCAAAACTGTGTAGAGTCATTCACTTAAAAATGGTCTATAGGGGGACTGAATTTTTTAATTTGCATATTCATTATCTCCTTACTAGATTTTTACACAGAAAAAAATGAAATGGGAACATAAAAATTTAGAATAAGGGATCTGTCTGTGAAAACATACACCTGTTAAAAGACATTTAGCTAAGCCAGGTTAGTATGATTAATCTTGCTTTCAAAACAGGGAACTGTGCTACCAAGTATGTATTCTGTTTTTCCTAATCTCTCTCTCTCTCTATATATATGTATATATATATAGTTATCATCATCATTCTGTCTTGATGTATTTTAAAAATGTCTTTAGCTTGCTATATAATCATATAAAAACCCAATGTTAAACAGTTCAAGTTGCTCCCTGTGACCTAAGTTAAACCTTGTAAGGTTCAGATTAGGGGACAGGAAAGGAATTGAAGATACTAGTGGTTCTTAAGCTTCAGTTAAGTTGAAGCATACTTGCATCTGGAAGATGCCTAACTTTAAGCTTAAAAAAAAAAAAAAAAACTGAGGAAAACAGAGGAACATGATAAACCTTTCCTAAAATATAGCACTCTAGGAAAAAAATTATCTACAGGATGATTGCATTAAGAACTTTAGAAATACTAAAACAGAAGAGTAAGTATGTATAATGTAATATTTATAGATTGTTAATTTACAAATGCCAAGTTAGTATCCTTTCAAAGTACTGATTAAAAAATGACTCTCTACCCTTCTTCAATAATGAATGAGTTCAGCTCTCCACACCAGTGACAGGGAGTCAGTGAGTGTGAACTCTAGCCAAGCAGTCAGCCTAGGTGTATTTAGAAAGCAGAGGAGAAGAAAAGGAGAGAGGAAATAATTCCTCCAGTACAAGAAGGAACCTGAGAAGGAAAAAAGAGAAATTCTCTCCTATGTGCCTATGGAACACATTTTTGCTAACTTTGATAGGAAAAATAAGAATATATTTAAATATTCTTCTTATGGATGAGAAAAAACCCAACTCAGTGAAATTGAAGAGCAAATCTGATGGAGAAATAAGTTTTTAAGAACTATTTTAAAATGTTTAAAGGCATAGTTTCAGTTACTTCACAATGATTAGCACATATTTAACCCTCATATGCTAAGCACAGTCAAGCTCTTTTTATATGTTGTCTCCTTTCATCTTTATGACTTTGTGAGGTACCATAATTATGTTCATGGTCTAAGTCTATATTAAGGAACTGAGACTTTCAGGGGTTAAGAATCCCATCCAACGTGTCAGGATTCACACAGAGTTTTGCCTATTTTCAACCCTATTTCTTAAACATATCAGCTCTTTGTACAATTTCAGTACTGAAATTTAATTCAAGAACTTCAATACAACTGTATGCATGTTTTTTTTCAGGTTATAAGAATACGAGAATCTTAAAATATTTCAGTTTACTAATAACATTTATGTTGGGTCAGTTCAGTTCAGTCACTCAGTCGTGTCCAACTCTTTGCGACCCCATGAATATCGCAGCACGCCAGGCCTCCCTGTCCATCACCAACTCCCAGAGTTCACTCAGACCCACGTCCATCGAGTCAGTGATGCCATCCAGCCATCTCATCCTCTGTCGTCCCCTTCTCCTCCTGCCCCCAATCCCTCCCAGCATCAGAGTCTTTTCCAATGAGTCAACTCTTCACAGGAGGTGGCCAAAGTACTGGAGCTTCAGCTTTAGCATCCTTCCTTCCAAAGAAATCCCAGGGCTGATCTCCTTCAGAATGGACTGGTTGGATCTCCTTGCAGTCCAAGGGACTCTCAAGAGTCTTCTCCAACACTACACTTCAAAAGCATCAATTCTTCGGCACTCAGCTTTCTTCATAGTCCAACTCTCACATCCATACATGACCACTGGAAAAACCATAGCCTTGACTAGACGGACCTTTGTTGGCAAAGTAATGTCTCTGTTTTTCAATATGCTATCTAGGTTGGTCATAACTTTCCTTCCAAGGAGTAAGTGTCTTTTAATTTCATGGCTGCAGTCACCATTTGCAGTGATTTTGGAGCCCAAAAAAATAAAGTCTGACACTGTTGCCACTGTTTCCCCATCTATTTCCCATGAAGTGATGGACCAGATGCCATGATCTTCGTTTTCTGAATGTTGAGGTTTAAGCCAACTTTTTCACTCTCCTCTTTCACCTTCATCAAGAGGCTTTTTAGTTCCTCTTCACTTTCTGCCATAAGGGTGGTGTCATCTGCATATCTGAGGTTATTGATATTTCTCCCTGCAACTGGGTCTAAATTCTGAGTTGCTTGTTACTTCACTGTCTTTCCTTATTGTAGAAAGATCTTTGTCTGGGCTTCCTTCTAAAAGCTGCATTTTTTTTAATAGACTTTTTTCTCCAAAAGTTCAGAGCTTTAAAAAATCATCTTTTAAGAGTCAGCTTTCATTATGTTTGTCCCTTACTAATTTGATGCTGGGAGGGATTGGGGGGAGGAGGAGAAGAGGATGACAGAGGATGAGATGGCCGGATGGCATCACTGACTCGATGGATGTGAGTTTGAGTGAACTCTGGGAGTTGGTGATGGACAGGGAGGCCTGGCATGCTGCGATTCATGGGGTCACAAAGAGTCGGACACGACTGAGTGACTGAACTGAACTGAACTGAATTTATTCAATTAGTATTATAGAAAGAATCAGAATGTTTTTGAACATTCATTTTCTTATGCCCAAATTCTGCTATCTAAAGAAGATTCATTTTATCATTTTCAAAAGACATTTTGTATACCAGCTGACCTAAGATGTTATTTCATGTTGAGCCAAAGTTTGTCTTTGGGATTCCTTGTCTTTCTTTGAGTGCCTTTCTGTCTGCTTCACAGGCTTCCCCAGTGGTTCAGTGGGCAAAGAATCCCCTGCAATGCAGGAGACACAGGCGACATGGGTTTGACCTCTGGGCCAGGAAGATTCCCTGGAGGAGAAAATGGCAACCCACTTCAGTATTCTTGCTGAAAAGTCCCATGGACAGAGGAGCCTGGCGGAGTCCATGGGGTCGCAAAGAGTTGGACATGACTGAACACATGGCACTACCTGCTTCAGAGATCCTTTCCTGGCACCTTCCTGCTGACCCCTGCCTGCTCAGAGCACCTTGGTGACAACCCCAGTATGCCTTAACTCTGCCTCATTTCAGTGTCTTCCATACTCTGCCTTGTTAAAACTCCTGTGTTTGTTCACTCAACAAATATTTATTGCCCATATATTATGTCTCAAGGTCAGTGCCAGATGCTGGATATACAACTATGAGGGAAAAGACATGGTCACTGCTTTCATGGAGTTAATGTAGAAGGGAGTTAGGTACTAATCCAACAAACAACAAGCTGCATGAGCAAAAGCAACACTGCAGACGAGAAATGGTGCTAGCAGTTGGTGCTGGGATAGTCACAGAAGGCTAGACTTCTTTGTAGGAAAGTGACCCTTCAGCTACAGCTTCGAGGAAGAATTAACACCCAGAAGAGGGCAAGAAAGAGCTTTGTAGGCAAACTACTCAATTCCCTCTGCATTACCCAGACGTTGTTTTGCGTGCATGTGTGTGCACACACGTGCATCATACACACACATGTCTACATACACATATGTGTGCACACACATACATATACATCATGCCATAGATTGTCTGTGGATTGATTGCTTTGGGTTCATTTTTAAAGCGGATCAGAGTATGCCATTTTAAGAGTACTTTGGTATAAAGATTATTTTAACCTGAAGATATTTGAGATTCAACAAATGCAGAGGGGGAGAAAACCTTCTTGGAGCTTCCCTTACCAGTGCAAGCAGCAATCTCTATGAAATAAGACTGCCATAAATTCCTCTTCAGGGTATGAAAGTCAAATGTACCATTTCTGTGGACATAGTGTATCTTCTCTCCACAACTTGAGAATGCCTGGGATTAATTGGCCTGGTGATTCCTGTAGCATGATGTCATTAGTAGTCACACTGCTGCTGCTGCTGCTGCTGCTGCTGCTGCTGCTAAGTCGCTTCAGTAGTGTCCAACTCTGTGCAACCCCATAGAGGGCAGCCTACCAGGCTCCCCCATCCCTGGGATTCTCCAGGCAAGAACACTGGAGTGGGTTGCCATTTCCTTCTCCAATGCATGAAAGTGAAAAGTGAAAGTGAAGTTGCTCAGTCGCGTCCAACTCCTAGCGACCCCATGGTCTGCAGCCCACCAGGCTCCTCCGTCCATGGGATTTTCCAGGCAAGAGTACTGGAGTGGGTTGCCATTGCCTTCTCCAAGTAGTCACACTACTCCTACTAAATGGAAAACCTTAGGTGGGAGAGAAGAGGAGATTGGCCAGCTTTTGGATAATGCATAAAGTATCTTGCAGAGTACCTGGCATGTAGTAGGCACTTCTACCCCTTCCTTCTCTTTGTCTTCCCAGGTCACCCCACATCTGTCCCATTCCCACGTTTCTGGGTGCACATGTTTGGCCTGTGTGACATATGCAACATGGACAGGAGTGTCTGATGATGCATATGCCCAGAAAATATCAAGTTGGCATTTTTAAGTTTGAAAATGATGTAGGAAAGAAACAGTGGAGTCTTACCCATAAATAGCACTAATTAACCTGAACAGCTTAAAGTGCAATGAACTCTTCTCAAACTAATTCTATAACAAACATGATTCTTCAATTTTTCATTGTTGGCTCAATTTCAACTGTGAGTAGAAATCCCATCTTTTTCTGCAGTGGTTGTCTTTGTGGAGGAAAAAATGCAAAATGACTACTTGATCTAGTTTTATGTCCCACATGTTGTTGTTGGGTTTTTGTTTTTGTTGTTCTTTTTTTTAGAACCTAAAAAGCTTAAATACACTGGAGTCTAACTACCTATTTATTTTCATTATCACTTCTGTCCTACCTGAAGTTAGTTACTATAATAAATGTTGTTCTCCAAGCTGTGCTTATATTAGCCATCAGTGCTAGGAAACAAAGAAAGACGTGTTGTCCTGAGAAGACCACTGTTGTTACACAAAGCAGCAGCTGTCTTGAATTATATCTTATGGGCTGAATTAAATACTGTGATTTTCCTCCTGAAGTTGCCCTCCATTTGTTACACTTTAGTCCCTATTTCTGATTAGGCCAAGAATGTCCTTGAGAGTTCAGTGCTTAGAAGGAAAAATATGTAACAGGAAAAATAACATTCAGCAGTGTATCCTGGTAAACAGCAGAATATCCTATCAGTTCTTTCCACATTATATTGTGGCAGATACAGTCTCCCATGAGCTGCAAGAGAACACTTTTCATTAGCTTTTTTTAAATGGTGATTTAAATTACTCAAAGAGTAATGTGAGAGACATAATATTCATTTATTAAACAGAAATGTATTGAACTGTACCAAGGATTAGAAATATCAGTGACTGACAGTCACTCTTTGACATACACGTTTTCAACTTATACAAGACAGATAAACAGCTGTGCATCACAGAAAACCTGAGTGCAGGGCATGGGGTTGGAAATAAGAGTAAAAGACTAAGTTCCCTAACTTGTTTGGCACCTAAAGAACAGCTGTGGAAATATTACAGGTAGTTGTGGGAAAGATTGTGAGCAACAGGAAGTCAGGAACTCTGTGTTTTTTGTCTTTGTATACCTAGAACTCTAAGGAAGCTAATAATTAAGAAAGTATGTTAAAGATGAGGACAATGTCTTGATTCTAAAGACTAGTTCTTGGAATCATTTTTGAAAAAGAAATGAAAGAATGATTCAGACGTATAGATTTTATTTATCATGAAACCATACTAAGCTTTAAAGCTCCATGCTCTTATAAACAGTGCTGCGATGAACATTGGGGTACACGTGTCTCTTTCCCTTCTGGTTTCCTCAGTGTGTATGCCCAGCAGTGGGATTGCTGGATCATAAGGCAGTTCTATTTCCAGTTTTTTAAGGAATCTCCACACTGTTCTCCATATGGCTGTACTAGTTTGCATTCCCACCAACAGGGTAAGAGGGTTCCCTTTTCTCCACACCCTCTCCAGCATTTATTATTTGTAGACTTTTGGATGGCAGCCATTCTGACTGGTGTGAAATGGTACCTCATACTGGTTTTGATTTGCATTTCTCTGATAATGAGTGATGTTGAGCATCTTTTCATGTGTTTGTTAGCCATCTGTATGTCTTCTTTGGAGAAATGTCTATTTAGTTCTTTGGCCCATTTTTTGATTGGGTCGTTTATTTTTCTGGAGTTGAGCTGTAGGAGTTGCTTGTATATTTTTGAGATTAGTTGTTTGTCGGTTGTTTCATTTGCTATTATTTTCTCCCATTCTGAAGGCTGTCTTTTCACCTTGCTGATAGTTTCCTTTGATGTGCAGAAGCTTTTAAGGTTAATTAGGTCCCATTTGTTTATAATAGCCAGGACATGGAAGCAACCTAGATGTCCATCAGCAGATGAATGGATAAGAAAGCTGTGGTACATATACACAATGGAGTATTACTCAGCCATTAAAAAGAATACATTTGAATCAGTTCTAATGAGGTGGATGAAACTGGAGCCTATTATACAGAGTGAAGTAAGCCAGAAGGAAAAACATAAATACAGTATACTAACGCATATATATGGAATTTAGAAAGATGGTAACAATAACCCGGTGTACGAGACAGCAAAAGAGACACTGATGTATAGAACAGTCTTATGGACTCTGTGGGAGAGGGAGAGGGTGGGAAGATTTGGGAGAATGGCATTGAAACATGTATAATATCATGTAAGAAACGAGTTGCCAGTCCAGGTTCGATACACGGTACTGGATGCTTGGGGCTAGTGCACTGGGACGACCCAGAGGGATGGTATGGGGAGGGAGGAGGGAGGAGGGTTCAGGATGGGGAACACATGTATACCTGTGGCGGATTCATTTTGATATTTGGCAAAACTAATACAATTATGTAAAGTTTAAAAATAAAATTAAGAAAAAAAATTTTACAAAAATAAAAAAATAAAAAAAAAATAAATAAAGCTCCATGCTCACATAGT